>NW_026526655.1:3693079-4436327 GCF_024362965.1 Panthera pardus | reverse complement strand
CCCCACATCTGGCTCTGTGCTGACAGCTCAGAGCCTGGAGGCTGCTTTGGATTCTGTGTCTCCCTCTCTTTCTTCCCCTCCCCTGCCTGTTCTCTCTCTCTCTCTGTTTTTCTCAAAAATAAATAAAATAAATATAAATTAAAAAACAGGAAAATCAGGTTGGTCACATTCTGTGAGGCCTGCCCACCCCACCTCCACCATAATGCCACTGGTATTTTTGTTTGGATCATAGTACACGTACAGATGAAGTTTGGGAGAGCTGACGTATTCACGGTGCTGTGTATCCCTGCCTAAGAACACAGGGTGCTTTTATCTCTTGTCCTCTGCATCCCTCACAGTGTTTTGAACTTTTCTTCACATAGAACACACATTTATTATTAAGTTTGTTCCTGGATGCTTTATTGTTTTATTGCTGTTGCTGCTGAAAACGGGCCGTTTTGGTCTGCTTTCTTTCCAGCCGCTGTTTGCACACATGAACGCTTTTGCTCTCTGTAACTCCCCGTCTTCCTTCTCGTAGTGTGTGAAGGGGCTGTTCAGTTTATTCTCATTGCTTTTCTACGTGTAGAGCAAACCTGCAAAAAGTGTTCGCTTCGCCTCTTCCGTTCTAATTTCTCTATCTCTACGTTCTTTCTCGTGTCCCATCGTGCTTGATAGATCCTAGGGAACAGTGGTGACAACGGCCACCCTTGTATTTTTTATGACATTGGTGGAATTGTCGCTTGTGAATTTCATTAAGCGCAATATCAGATCTTGAACCAAGAAATACTTTGTCACGTTAAAGAAGTATCCCTATATTCTGATTTTTTTTGTTTTGTTTCATAATATCACAAATGGCCGTTGAATTTGTTTTTTTTTAATATTTATTTATTTTAACATTTATTTATTTTTGAGAGAGAGAAACAGCACGAACACGGGAGGGGAAGAGAGAGAAAGACACACAGAATCTGAAAGCGGGTTCCAGGCTCTGGGCTGTCAGTGGTTCTGGCGTGCTGATATTTCGGTTTGAATTTTTGCATTGAAACTCGTAACGAAGACTGGTCTGCGGTTCTATTTGTCCTCAGTCTTTCTGGGGAGCTGGTAGCAACGGGATTATGCTCACTTCGTAGCAAGTGTTCGCACGGTTTTTTACAAACGTAAAGTTGACTCTTCACGTACATGCTACCATGTTTGTGCTTGGCCTGTCTCTTCATCCTCCTCCTTCCATTAGCGACAACTGTTACGACCTCCTGCAAGATCTCCACGTGCGCCACCTGAGGTACACGATGCACGTCACCTCAGCTAACCATCACATCAGCCCCGGGAAGGAGGCACCGCTGGGATGTCCGTTTGCGGAGGAGAAAAATGAGGCGCGAGGGGAGTCTGCGGACGTAGCGAGTGCTGGGACTCTGGTTCATCAACACTACGCTGTCCCCAGTCTTCACTCACCTACGTTTAAAAGTCACGCTGCCTCGGGGCGCCTGGGTGGCTCAGTCCGTTAAGCATCTGACTCTTGGTTTCAGCTCAGGTCACGATCTCGTGGTTCATGAGATCGAGCCCTGAGTCGGGCTCTGTGCTGACAGCGCGGAGCCTGCTTGGGATTCTCTCTCTCCCGCGCTCTCTGCCCCTCCGGGGCTCATGCTCGTGCTCTCTCTCAAAAATAAATAAACATTAAAAGAAAGTCCTGCTGCCTTGCGGCTGGCCTCCTTTGCTTTATTTTAATGTATTAACTGGAGATCCTCAGTTTCTTTCGTTTTTAGTAGACATCAGCCCTACTTGTGAACGTCTCTTGTACACGATTTAGACACGGCACCAACTTTCTTCATCCTGAGATCACTCCCTTTCTAAACTAACACGAAATGCATTTGGGGCCTGGCCGTGGGCTTTCAGGACACAGCGTGTGCCTGACAACGTAGCTGCAGAGACAAGACCTAACCGTGTAAAAACGAGAAATGGCACCAAGTCGAAATGCCAGCCACTCAAGGCAGGGTTTGATGGGCTGGGGAGGTTATGTGGTCGCTGGGTTCCGAGGAGGACAGGAGTCTGCCGGAGGGCGGAGCGAAGGCTGGGGAGCTGAGGTCAGCTTCTGACGGGGGGTGGGGGAAGAGCGCTTCCCTTTGACCCCGAGGGCTCACTCAGGGGAGCACAGGGGGGTGGGAAGTCAGTAGTGCTGAGGGTGAGAAACCCTGACCTGTAGCATGGCTTTTACCTCTGCGTAGTGCTTCGTGTTCCTTAACTGGGTCCCTCCTAAGGAGTATTAGTCTGTTTTCTTCGTCAGTGCCACAAATGGGGCAGACACGGGCAGCTGGTTCAACCACGTGTATGGCAGGGGGCAGCAAATCACACCGCAGGGGCCAAATCCGGCCTGCTGCCCAGTTGGTAAATAAAGTTTCATTGGAACACAGCCACGCCCATTCATTACCTACCTGTTCACTTTCATGCTACAATGGCAGAGTTGAGCAGCTGTGGCAGAGAATGCTGTTCCATAGCCTCAAATACTGACCACTTGGCCCCTTATGGAAAAAGCTCGTTGGCTCCGATCTACGGCAACTTGTCTTATCACGTGCTTGGAATAAATTCCTTGAATAGCGTTTATGGGTCAAAGAGTATACTCATTAAACATTTCATATTTACTTGGTCCACGTCCCTCAAGCATGTCATGCTAATTCACGCATTTATGTATCCAGCCACAGTGGATGAGAGCGGCTTTTCTCTACATGCTCACCAACTCCAGTGATTACCATGACTTAAAATTTTTACCAACCCTATAGGTGAAAAGAGATGTAGTGACATTATTTTACATTTAAGTCTCGATGCTAGTGAGTTTTAAAATTTTTTTAAATTAAGGTAACATTGTTCCCCCTTCTTTTCTACTGGGCTGTTTAGATTTTTCTTAGTATTTTCTAAGAACTCTTTATGTATGAAAGATAGCTACTGTCACCTACGTCGCAAATATTTTCTCCAGTTCATCATATGATTTTAATTTGAATTATGCTATATATTTGTTTGCCATTTGAGCTTTATGTAGTCAAGTAAACCAGCTTGAGTGTATCAGTATGAGTTTCACTTTTAATGGCAATGCTCATAGTACTCTACTGTTGGGTATGATGCAAATCTTCTCTTGGTATCTATGATAAATACGCTGAGGTTAAGAATGGTTTTCCTATTGGGGCGCCTGGGTGGCTCAGTCGGTTAAGCGTCTAACTTCGGCTCAGGTCATGACCTCGCGGTCTGTGAGTTCGAGCCCCGTGTCGGGCTCTGTGCTGACAGCTCAGAGCCTGGAGCCTGCTTCGGATTCTGTGTCTCCCTCTCTCTCTTTACCCCTCCCCCACTTGTGCTCTGTCTCCCTCTGTCTCTCAAAAATAAATAAATATAAAAGAAAAGAGTGTTTTTCCTATTTATAGTTTATTGAGACATCTCTAAAAATAGCTCTAAGGGTGCCTGGGTGGCTCAGCTGGTTAAGCATCGGACCCTTGGTTTTTGGCTCAGGTCATGATCTTGCAGTTCGTGAGTTTGAGCCCCATGCCGTGCTCTGTGCTGACAGCGCGGAGCCTGCTTGGGATTCTCTCTCTCTGCCCCTCCCCGGCCGATGCATGAAATAAACTTTAAAAATAAATAAATTAATAAAAATAGCTTTAGCAGTCAATTGCACTGGAGTATCTATAGAGATGTTTCTCTGAAAGAGTGTCAGTATGCAAAGCGCTGAGTCCGGACGGATGAGCAGAAACTAAGTGGGGGAAGAGGGGCAGAAGGCCACCCTGGGACGAGAGGAGGGCACGACCCACACAAAGGCACCACGGATGCCGTGACGCGAGGCATGAGGAGGGTGGGCGAGTGGCCACCGGAGTCCGTGGCAGGAAGATGGGGGCGGGAGACGACCCTGAGAGGCGAGCAGGGGCCAGAGCATAAAGGGGCGCTTGACGTCAAACTGCTCAGAATTTACCAAGGAAGTGAGCCCCCCGCGTTGTCACGTCTCTTTGAAAGGCGAGATGGGAGAAAGGAGGAATTCATTTTGAAATAAATTTAAAAGTACGTCGTTGGTGAAACCCCAAAAGTAGTTCCCTGTGAACACGTGTAGGGAAATAACCCAAACCTAGTAACACCACGAACCCATCCAGCTTATGCTTCAATAGAAACGCGGTTGCAGTATATTTATGTTTCATTTCTCAAGCGTGTTCGTACCTGTTGTGGGGTCTTGTTGGAGAAGATAATAGCTGACCCTCCTTCTTCTACGTGAGGGTAGTCAGGAAACGTGCCTGTTAAGTTCCTGAGGAAGCAAAAGAGGGAGATTAAGTAGAAATGAACTCCGTAATTCAGAACGTAATCCAGAACTCGTCTCTGTAATATTTCCCACTAGCTGGCTCTGCTTATGCTCATTTATTTATGTATTTATTTATTTTTTTTTTTTCAACTTTTTTTTTTTATTTATTTTTGGGACAGAGAGAGACAGAGCATGAATGGGGGAGGGGCAGAGAGAGAGGGAGACACAGAATCGGAAACAGGCTCCAGGCTCCGAGCCATCAGCCCAGAGCCTGACGCGGGGCTCGAACTCACGGACCGCGAGATCGTGACCTGGCTGAAGTCGGACGCTCAACCGACTGCGCCACCCAGGCACCCCTGCTTACGCTCATTTAAATGAGTGACGGTTGGGGAGCCTGGGTGGCTCGGTCGGTTGAACGTCCGACTTCAGATCAGGCCATGGTCTGGCAGTTCGTGAGTTCGAGCCCCGCGTCGGGCTCTGCGTTAACAAACAGCTCGGAGCCCGGAGCCTGCTTCGGATTCTGTGTCTCCCCCTCTCTCTCTGTCCCTCCCTGCCCACGTTCTGCCTCTCTCTGTCTCTCAAAAACAAACGAAGGTTAAAAAAAAAATTAAAAAAAAAAAATAAATGAGTGATGGTTGTCAGCGTGGAAGCTCCCCGCCCGTTGCGGCCGGACACGCTGCCTCCGAGGCATGGAGAGACCTGGGAGACGTTCCTAGAGGTTTGCTTCCTCCAGGTAATTGTTACTTGGAGACAGACACCCCTCTCTTGAAAACAGATTTTTAAAATGATTGAGACACTCTGTGCTTAAGTTCGGAATGAAGACAGAAGCACAAATCATTTCTTCCTGTTTAAAATTTAGAATAAACACAGGGTTTTGAAACTAAACAGAAGGATGGAGCTGTTCGGATGACAAATTTACTAACAGTGCACGAGATACGTGGACAAGCTCTTAAGTTTCCATAAGGCTAAGGCTCCATTTTGTACGGGCTCCAAATAGTTTTTTGTGTCACCGTGTAATTTTTACCTTTCAAAAAGCAGAGTTTGCAATTTATTAAAAAATTTTTTTTTAACGTTTATTCATTTTTGAGAGACGGAGAGAGACAGGGCATGAGTGGGGAGGAGCAGAGAGAGAGAGAGAAAGAGAGAGAGAGAGAGAGAGGCAGACACAGAATCCGAAGCAGGCTCCAGGCTCTGAGCCGTCAGCACAGAGACCGGTGGGGGGCTTGAACCCACAGACCGCAAAATCATGACCTGAGCCGAAGTCGGCCGCTCAACCGACTGAGCCACTCAGGCGCCCCGCAGACTCTGCAATTGAATATTGAGGAATTTTGCGAGGGGTGTGTGTGGTTACTATTTCTATGTGCCTGGGGGTCTACTGAGGCAGAGACACTAAGGGTTAGAGGAGACAGCCGTGCAAAAGATGAGTCTACAACAGTGGTTCTCAAACATTTGCCCTTTGGAGCCCTTTTTACTCTTAGAACTTTTGAGCATCTCAAAGAGCTCTTGTTTATGTGAGTTCTAGCTACAAGTATTTACTGTGTTAGATACTAAAACGGAGAAATTTCTAAAACTTGCATTTTAAATTCACTTAATAACAACACTGACAAACCCCTTATATGTTCACGTAAATAACATCTTTAGTACATGTCCGAAAACAAACAAACAAAAATAGAAGAGTGTTACTGTTCTGCATCTTTCAAGCCTTTTTAATGCCTGGCTTGGGGGTTCGCTGGCCGCTCCTATCTGCTTCCGTATTCGTTCTGCTGCAACACGCTGTTTCGGTTGAAGTTTGGGAAGAAAACCTGTCCTCACGTTCGCCACATTTCGTCATTCATTAACAATTCCACCGATCTCAAAACCAAAAGCCTGAGTAATGGGAAGCTCTCAGGCTCACGGGGGTGATCACAAGAGTTCCAAAAATTTAATTTCTGCCATGTCAGAGGTTTCCCTTCAGGCTCATTTGGTTCACTTTTTTGAGAATCTGGCAGTTGTTTGCTCAATTAAGAATGATGTTCCATGAAAAGTGGCTGGTTCGGCTGAAAGCAGACGGCTCCACAGGTGTGCGTCCAGATAGCCAGCACACTCGGCGTGCGGCCAAAAGCATTCAGCGCACTTTGATTTCATCATGCAGAATATTAAAAAGCTGTGTAGTCAAGGGTTAAGTCTTTTTTTTTTAATGTTTATTCATTTATTTTTGACAGAGAGACGGTGTGAGCGGGGGAGGGGCAGAGAGAGGGAGACACAGGATCCGAAGAAGGCTCCAGGCTCCGAGCTGTCAGCACAGAGCCCGATGTGGGTCTCGAACCCACAAACCGCAGGATCATGACCCTGAGCCGAAGTGGGACACTTAACTGACTGAGCCACCCAGGCGCCCCAATTGCCAAGTCTTCTTAATACGATTACTTTTTACTGTGTCCTCAAGGATACTGTTAAATGAAACCTTTTTTTGAAAGGCACACGCGTGGTGGTGAGGGCTGACTCTGAGTTGGGGCTGCTGCTTGGTTCATGCTTAGGAGTCAACATCCCTGCTGGCTGTTGCCCCAGTGTTTCCACAGGATTACTCTTAAAGCATTTAAAGCAGTCACATCATTGTCTGCACAAAATATCTCAGGTCTCCTGAGCCTTTTCTTTGGGCTCATTTAATAGGAATATGACTCAGCTCCTTAGCTTTGCTTTAAAAAGCACTGAACACGATGGGGCATATGTGGCCAAATGAAAGGGCAGGATGATGATAGGAGATCATATGCTAAGTGACATTGACACTAAGTCACATTGCTTAGTGACATTGTCACTAGACTAGACTACGTCTAGTCTAGACATAGACTAGACTATGTCACATGCTAAGTGACATTCTGTCATTGTAGCTACCTTGGTGGACTCATGTACTCATTTACCCATCCATCCATCCATCCATCCATCCATCCATCCATCCGTCCATCTATCCATCCATCCATCTAATCTATCCATCCACCCATCCATCCATCCATCCATCCACCCATCCATCCCTCCACCCATACATCATCCATCCATTCACCCATCCATCCATCTATCCACCATCCCTCCATCATCCATCCATCCACCCACCCATCTATCTATCCGTCCCTCCGTCCATCCATCCATCCATACATCTATCCATCATCCATCCATCCCTCCATCATCCCTCCATCCCTCCATCCATCCATCCAATCTATCCAACCATCCATCTATTCATATGGTCAATCAACACACACCTGATTAGTACCAATGAGATTCTGGATGTAGTGATGGGAGACAGTGATCCGAAGATTAAAATGTCAGCCATTGCCCTGATGCTCTCACCTTCCACAATCACATGGCTGATGGATGTATTTGACTTCAGACACTGCTTGTTCACAAGACTCAAATCTCAAATCTTATTAAACTGCCTGACCACACTCTATCTTGTTCTGTGCTTCACTTGGCCTTGACAGGTTAAAAAGTATGAATACATTTGGGGCACCTGGGTGGCTCAGTCGTCCGACTTCAGCTGAGGTCATGATCTCACGTTTCGTGGGTTCAAGCCCCACGTCGGGCTCTGGGCTGACAGCTCAGAGCCTGGAGCCTGCTGCAGATTCTGTGTTTCCTCTCTTTGCCCCTTCCCAGCTCACACTATGTCTCTCTCTCTCTCTCTCTCTCTCAAAAATAAATAAACATTAAAAAAATTAGGGGCGCCTGGGTGGCTCAGTCGGTTAAGCGTCCGACTTCGGCTCAGGTCACGATCTCGCGGTATGTGAGTTCGAGCCCCGCGTCGGGCTCTGTGCTGACTGCTCAGAGCCTGGAGCCTGTTTCAGATTCTGTGTCTCCCTCTCTCTCTGACCCTCCCCCGTTCATGCTCTGTCTCTCTCTGTCTCAAAAATAAATAAACGTTAAAAAAAATAAAAAAAAAACAACAAAAAAAACCCAAACAACAAAAAACTATGAATACATTTTGATTAAAAGCTCGAGCACTCTTGCTCTGTGCACCCACCCACCCATCCCTCCGACGGCCACTTTATAGGCAGCTCCATTGTCTAATTTTAATCCCACACTTTAAAACTTGTTTTGGGGGACTCAGAACAAACCTAGAAACTGACATAAACTGAACACAAACAGGATTTACATGTGCCATTTCTAAAATAGAATTCATAATTATGTTACACATCAATTGTCATAGTAAGATTTAATAACGCATGTATGATAGTTTTCATAGTTCTTTTTGCAAAAACAGGATCGAATATATCTATTTTTAACAGATAAAAGGACATACTTCGTTTTTTTTAAGTCACGTTAGTTTAAGTAATTAACCATAAACTGAAATTGGATGTCTTGGCCTTAGAGACTGCACAAACTGTTGTAGGGCACACATTTAAAAGATAGATTTTAAAATTCTTATCTAGACGTGACAGCATAGCCTGATAGCTCTTTCTCACCTCCATGCACACACGTGCACACACTTGCATCGTGCACACACGCACACACGCACACACACGCTGTGCTCACACCATCCCCACGTTCTTCCTCCCTCATAAGGAGTCCTCTGGCCCCAGAGTGGTTGTTTCCCAGCTTTGGGATATTCTTTTTAATTTTTTTTTATCGTTTATTTATTTTTGAGACAGAATGAGACAGAGCATGAATGGGGGAGAGTCAGAGAGAGAGACAGAGACACAGAATCCAAAGCAGGCTCCAGGCTCCGAGCTGTCAGCACAGAGCCCGAAGTGGGGCTCGAAGTCACAAACCATGAGATCATGACCTGAGCCGAAGTCGGACGCTTAGCCGACTGAGCCACCCAGGCGCCCACCAGCTTTGGGATATTCTAAGTGCGCCCTGGGTGTGCACTGATTGGGATTCTCCCTGTCCCTGTCGCCCTGTCCTGTGTGTCCTGTGACTCAGTCACTTAGAGCATGCTGACAGATACTGAATTTTACTCTGTTTCCTTGGTTGCTGGGTTTCACCCTCACATTTTCAGCTGTGGGGCCATGGCCTCCCCTCTCCCGAGTCAGGGTGCTCAAAGCTGGGACACACCTGATCTCTCCTGCCGCTAATCATAAGGAAGCTGTAAGGTGACGAGCTGTAAGGTGTCGCTCTGGGCTCAGCACACTGCAAGGTGTGAAAACTGCAGGGACCGTTGGCCTTGACTTGGGGACGAGTAAAGAGAATACGATTTTGGCTCCCACTGTGCTCCTGGCAGAAACAGCTGGGGCTGACAGCATCGGCTGCAGGTGAAAGCCCATCTGGGGACTTCTGGGGGAGTGATTCCAATGACACAGTGTCAGGAAGGATTACAGGTGGAAACAACACGCCTGGTTTCTGCTGGACTCTGCTCCCCCCACGGGCACCTCATTCCTGTCTTCCTGGGACTGTGCCCCTTCTCCACAGTCCCAGGATCACCGAGGGGCAGGCACTGTCCTCTCACTTGGGTACAGACGTGCTGTCTGGTCACCACCCATGGTGTCTGAACACCACGGGTGCCTTATCCAGGCCTCCTGTCCCGAAAACCCGCCACTGTGCTTAGGGCTGACACATGCTGTGGACACTGGCAGTAGTCAAATAACTGGAATTACAAGATGGTGGGGTCTCGACATGGAAGATTCTCCTCCCCATCCCTCCCGGGGACTTTGCTACTCGTTGCCTGAATGTGTCCGGGGAGGGGAGTGGGGAGCTGCAGAGACAGCTGGTCCCCTTTCTGACTGGTGGAAGGGACCACCACTCCCCAGACGGGCCGGCCTGATCCTAACCACCAGGACCTGAGAACGTGGCCTCATTTGGAAATAGGGCCGTTGAGAGGAGGTTATACTGGAGGGGGCAGGGTGGGCCCGGATCTAATGTGACTGGTGTCCTTACAAACAGGGGGCAACCAGGACCCCAGGACAGACACACACGGACTATGTGAAGACACAGGGAGAAGGTGGCCATCCACACGCCAAGGAGGGGCCTGGAACAGCTTCTCCCTCACAGCCTGTGCAAGGAACCAACCTGGCTGACGCCACGGTGGTCTTGGACTGGAGCCCCAGACAGTGAGGGAGTGAACTCCGGCTGTTTCGGCCACCCAGCTGTGGCACATGTTACGGTCACCGTAGGAAGCTAATCCACGAGCCTGGCAACAAGTTTGCTGCTGGCGACTTCCGCGGTCGTTCTACCGCTCCCCTCCACTCTCTCTGGATCTGTCAGATGGCCGAGTCCTCTTTTCTGGAAGGTTCTCTCTCTTGGCTTCCTCTCGTCTCTCTCCCCCCTCCTCCATCTTTTTAGGCCGCCCTCCTCTGTCTCACTCAGAAGGAGCTCAGATGGCGAGGCTTATCATCGGCGTTTGAGCTCTTGACTGTCCCTTCATTTCAGGAGGAAGGTTCCGTCTAGGCTCTGCTGCCCCTGATGGCCACCTGCTCAGCCTTCCGGGTCAGGGTCTCTTCGGCTCCCGGACTGTAGGTGCTGGGGACCCAGGGCTCTGCTCTTGGGCTCTTCTCTGTGCATGTGCATCAGGGTCTCATCTGGTTTCTTGGCTTCAAATAGCACCGCGCACTTCACCCCTCCCAGCGCCGTGTCTCCGGCTCGTCTGTCCCCCGGGCTGCAGACCTACGTTCGACGCCTGCCCACCACCTCCGTCCGAAGTGCAGCGAGTTCCTCAAGCCCAGATGTCGCAAACTCAGCCTCGGTCCTCACCTCGTCCCCCAAACCCCCTCCTCCGCCTGCATTTCCCCATTTCAGAAAATGGAAGCACTCGTAGTTGCCTCCAGGGGCAAAAACCTAGAATCGCCCTCCAGCACGTTCCTCCTTCGTGCCTCTGTTCAATCCGCCCGCAAACCCTGCATCCGACCCCCCGTCATTGCCTGTGCTGGTCCCGGCCACCGTCAACTCTGTGTGCGTTACTACAAGGCACAGGATGCCCTGCTGTCCCCCCCACCACCCCCGACCACTCCTGCTTTGACTACATTCCTTGCAGCAGCCAGAGCGAACCTTTTAAAAGAGAAGCCGCATCGCATCGCATCACGCCCCTTCTCTGCTCAAAGTTTGCCAACTCTCTCACTCAAAGTGAAAACCAATGGCCTTCGGATCAGGTTAACTTAGGTCCCTCCTTACAGGTTCTGTCACGTGCAATTCATAACGGCACCCCCTTTCACTCTTAAGTGTCCCGGTGTGGACATTTAATTATATGGTTCCTCCACCTGCAGTGGCCTTCGTGACACTCACCTGCTACCTCCCTGGCTTGGCCCTCACCACCTTCCCCCTGCTCACCTGCTTCCAGCTGCTCCCCGTCTACTGGGGGTTCTCCCTCCTCAGAGACAGGTTCTCCCACAGAGATAACGCACATGCTCAAACAGCATCGCATCAGAGAGGTCTTCCCCGACCACCTTGTATAAAATAAGTTTTTCAGCCAAATAAATACATTCCCTCTCATCTGACAGCCGAAGGTCCCGCCCAGGTAGGTACGGGTGGGGTAGGGAAGAACAGGATGGAAAGTTATTTTTGGATCATTACTTCAGTTTCTCTTTACAGTTTGGAAAACCCTTTCACAGATGCGGGGATCTTCTCCACTTAGATTGTAGCACACAAAACACCCCTGCAACGTTATCGTGTTCAACACGCTGCCTCTGTGCGTGATGATTGAGATCACAGCGTTCCCTCAATTAGACTTTGAATCTTGATTCCAAAGACATTTGATGATCTTTCATCGTTTTGCTGATTTGCAAAGTTACCGTGCTGCACATGCTTCGGCGCCATTCGCGGACCCCCTCCGACTTTCTATTTGTCCCCCGAATGGGGGCAGCAGGCAAGCCCAGAACAGGTGGCTCAGCTGGGCAGTCAGACCACCTAATGGGGCGAGTGACGTACAAAATGGCACGGGGCCGCATGGAAAATCACCTGAACCGCACAGATGAGGGCCCTCTCATTTCGCCCAAGTCTACAGAACATGACGGAAAAGGAACACCAAGAAAGGAGAAAACCGTCCAAGGACACGATGCATGAGAAAGGCACATGGAGCTTGATGAGACTGGATTCATCAGGTATTTCTGAGCTCTTACCATTCAGTCACCTGCAAACAAATGCTGGCATATCCCATGGGGGTTATGTTCACTTAAAAAAGATTTTTTTTAACGTTTATTCATTTTTGAGAGAGAGACAGAGCATGAGCGGGGAAGGGGCAGAGAGAGAGAGGGAGACACAGAAGCCGAAGCAGGCTCCAGGCTCCGAGCTGTCAGCTCAGAGCCCGACACGGGGCTCGAACCCACGAACCGTGAGATCATGACCTGAGCCCAAGTCAGACGCTCAACCGACTGAGCCACCAAGGTGCCCCTACGTTCATTTTAAGGTAAGAATTCAGCTTTGGGGAACAAAGTATAATTTGTATGAAATTAAGTACAATTTCCAAAAGATAGAATTTAAAGTTATTCATCTAACCCTTTGCCTAAAAATATTCAGAAAGATCTGAATGCGATCGCTAGATGTGTCCCAAGCCCCAGAGACACTTGCGTATCACTAAGTCCGATTACTCTTGGACTATTACAAAAGAAAGAAGCGGGAGGGGCCACCAAGTCCCCGTCCCTGCCAGAGAATTAATCTCCGTGATGTTGTCTTGTAGTTGTTCTGGGGTTGGACATCTGCAGTCGTTGGACATTTCTTCCAGCTTCTTCTACCAGTCCTGCTCTTGACTCTGTCTGCACAATCAGGATTATTTAAGGGGATGAGGCCTGCACCCATCACACCTGCTCTCCCCTAACCGAGCTCCCACGTGGGCTTCACATGTGTAAAGCCATCGCGCTGTTTCGTCCTGGCCCAACACTTAATTCTCACTCTGCCCCACCCCCATCCAAATCCTTGGTCCACGATCCTCGCTCACAATCCTGTCTTTGGCCCGACGCTGTGCCCAAGCTTCTCTTAGCCTAAGACAGAGGCTCCTGCCTGAGACACATGGACCCCAAGCCCCCAGCCTGGCCCGAGGTCAGGGGCTGCTCCTGCCCACTCTTGACCTCCACAAGGGCAAGTGGGAAGTATCCTGTATTTTCTTTTCTACAGATAGTGTTTGCCTGGTATGAGGGTGGCTGAGGCAATGGCGTTGCCGTGTCCTTTTTTTTTTTTTTTTAAGCTTCTTTATTTGAGAGAGGAAGAGAGGGAGGGGGAGGGGGGGGGAGGGAGAGAGAGTGAGAGGCAGACTAGAGGGAGAGAGAGAATCTCAAGCAGGCTCCATGCTATCAGCACAGAGCCCGACGCGGGGCTTGAACCCTCGAACTGTGAGATTGTGACCCGAGCCAAAATCAAGAGTCGGACATTCAACCGACTGAGCCGCCAGGCGTCCCAGCCATTTCCTCCTTGCTCCTGAAATACTTGCCCACCTGGGCTCCGTGGCGTGGCGGCAGGGCCAGAACTGGGGTGGAGAACTTGCCCGGACGCCCAGGCCCCGACGTGGCCTGTCCAGAGCTGCCACGCACTGTGACCCAACTCAGCTCGGGCCACCTCAGTGCGCACCTCACAGGCGTCTCCCGCTAACAGCCCCAACCCGTTCTGGAAAATGAGAGGCTCCACACAGGATGCCCGTGTCTCCTGATCTTCAACGGGAAGGATTATAATCTGTGACAACCGTGACCCCGTGTCCCCAACCGGTTGTTCCCCCGGGGAGGCAGGGTCATGGCAGCACGCTGGGAAAAGCACCCGGTCGTTTCCCGAAAAGAAGAGAATTCACGCTCGGACACGCCAGGCGGTGCCGGTTTCCCTTCGCAGTCTGTTTTCCCGAAGCAGGAAATGGAAAAAGATCTTTTGTCAGCCGGGAGCCCTGTTTGCTGAGAAGATGTGGTTTTTCCAGACTTAAAATAACTGCAGGGTGTGTACTTACAGGTCTTACAAATATTCTTTTAAATATTTCCTCACGCTGTATTTTATCAGTGCGAGGACTCTGCTCCTGGACATGTGCTGGTTCTCCGGAAGATCTCCAGAGACCTACTGCCGACAGGAAGCCCTGGGCCAAGAGCCGAGAAAGGAGACTCAGCCCGACGCTGGCCGCTCCGCCCGTGGGAGGCACTGGAGACCCGCTCACCCGTGGCGCCCACACGTCAGCTCTCCTCTTCCTCCGATGCCTTCACCATTTTGCCTTTACGGGTTTTGACCAGTTTAGGTGAGGAGTGGAAGCCAGATGTGGACTTGAATTTCTTCAGCTGCTACTGAGGCTGACACTTTGCCATGTGCCCCGTGCATCTGCGTCTCGTCCTTTCTCGGATCCACGTAAGTGGCAGAAATGACAACAGCTCACAAGACGCGTGTCGCACGGAGGTTTACACCGCGTTTTCACACCTGCCTTTCACAAAGTACTTTCTCATTTCGTCCCTACAGAAATTCTGTGAGATACGCATTTCCCTCCACTTGGCGAAGGAGGAAATTTGAAAATGCGAGAGTTCAAGCGATTTAGCCTAAGGCAAGTGGTTCCGGAGCCCGGATTCCGACTTGAACTCGAACCTGTGTCTGGATGCGCAGGGCGTCCCCACTCATCACAGCCACTTGCTGTGTTTGTGTGAATCCTTAGACAATGGATTCCTAAGACTTCCACGGTTGCCCTGGATACCCTCCTGCCCCCAACGGTTCCGCTGTTAGGAATCCTCGCAGAAGTGAAGGCAGAGATACTCTGCTATGCACTGTCTGTACTAGTAAAAACTGTAAATAACAAAAGCTACGATCAAACCCTGCAAATAAGCACCCCTGGGGATTGGCTATATAATTATGGTGAAGCCTCAAGGTAGAACTCTGCTTCTGGGCCCGACTTTGCCTGTTTGCCACGGGCACCTTATACACACTCAGAGCTCTCGCAAAGACCAGCTGCTCTATGGGAATGGCGGAGATGTTAATGGTAGAATATTAAGGGGGAAGACCAGGCTGGGAAGTGATATGCGTTCTAGAAAGAAAAGGGGGTAGGCAGACAGCCTCAGGTGTGGGTGTTTCGGTCCGCAGGTGCGTGGAGACTGGCGAGCAGTGACACAGGCTGTGTCCCTGTGTGCACCTAGGTTCACGCACAGCTGTGGGAATGGATGGGGGAAGACCAGTAAATTCTGTATGCACTTGAGTATTGCTTTCCGTGCCACAGCGTATAGGAATTACGTTGGTAATTAAATAAAACAACAAAGTAAAATAAATTACATTAAACATACAGGTCGTATTTGGCTGGTTTCCTTTTTTTTTCTTCAAGTTTTTTTCTATTATTTATTTATTTTGAAAGAGAGAGAGAGAGAGAGAGAGAGCACCAGAGAGAGCAAGCAGGCTCCGTGCTGTCAGCGCAGAGCCCTACGTGGGGCTTGAACTCACAAACCGTGAGATCATCACCTGAGCCAAAATCAAGAGGCGGGCGCTTAACCGACTGAACCACCCAGGCACCCCTGGTCGGTTTCCCTTTCTGTCTTATTTTTGGATTTGACTAGGATACACATTTCGTAAATTTTACCGTGGAATCAGTCCAATTTTCTTTGACAATATTTTTGTTCCTAGAAGTCAGAAAATTGTGACCTGTGTCTCAGAGAGTTAAGTTCTCCATTCTGCTTTCTACTTCCTGTTGGCCTTAATAATTAGGTCAATCTAGTTCTTGTAACTATGTCGTTTGCAGTCTTATTACTTCTGGTCACTTAATTTATCATACACTATTTCCATCTCTGTCTGTCGCTTCCTGGGCTCTCCAGTTTGCTCTGTTGATCCACGTTTCTGCTCTTATATTTGTAGAATGCATTCACCTTATTTTTCTTTATAATAATATACTTGAAAACAGAGTGCCATTTGTCCTGCCCTGTTGGTGTTCCCTTCTTGTTTTAATCCTAATGACTTTAATAATTATGTTTCCAAGTTCAATAAATAATCCTGTTGGGATTTTAATTGGAATTTGCAGTCTATCAATTACGTGGAGCAGACACGTCGTCTTTCCGTTGGACCAGGAGCATGGTGAGTCTGCCCGCTTATACAAGCCTTTTTGTATTCCTTCCTTTTAACATTTACAGCCTTCTTAGACTTTCACATATTTTTCTTTCATATTTAGTCTATCGCTGATTTAAAAACTATGCTGTGCCACTTTCTTTAAAATACTTATTTCCTTTTAATGTCATACTGAAAATAATTTATCTCATGGAACTAAGTAATATTAGGGGCAAAAGCCATCCATACTGTCCTTTCCTGAGAAGGCCTGCAGCGTTTCTTCAAGTGCGTGGCCTTCTTTTGGTTTAAAAAATCCTGGATGTTTCACTCATTCACGCACTCATTTAGAACTTACTCAAGTGAGTTATCTACAATGTGCCACAGACACTTTGAGGCACTGGGAAAAAGCAGTAAACAGAACATATGAAAGTCTTTGCTTTTATTCAGCTTACATTTTATTATGCTAAGAATTAATTAAGACACAGAATCTGAAGCAGGCTCCAGGCTCTGAGCTGTCAGCACAGAGCCTGATGTGGGGCTCGAACCCACAAACTATGAGATTATAACCTGAGCCGAAATCGGACGCTTAACCCACTGTGCCACCCAGGTGCCCCTCCATTTTTAAATTTTAAAATAAGAAGGGGGTATTTGATTTTATGAAATGATTTTTCTGCATGAGCTGAGACGATCACATTGCTTTTATTGGTATTACCCAACACTGAATTTTCTTAGCACTTAACTATTTACGTTTTTGGGACTAGACACTGGCGGTCTGATTTCGAGCCACTTGGAAATCTAAAAAGTACTGTCTGAAATGACAACTGAGTCAGAGACAAAAATCAAAACGCAAACGGGTTGGAGATGGACAAGAAAATCACGACGTGTAATTCAAAAAAATTTTTTTAAATATTTATTTTTCAGAGAGAGAGAGAGAGAGAGAGAGAGAGAGAGAGAGACAGCAATACAGAGTGTGAGCAGGGGAGGGACAGAGAGAGAGGGAGACCCAGAATCCAAAGCAGGCTCCAGGCTCTGAGCTGTCAGCACAGAGCCGGACGTGGGGCTTGAACTCAGGAGATGTGAGATCATGACCTGAGCTTAACCAGATGCTTCACCGACTGAGCCACCCAGGCGTCCCACGACATGTAATTTTTCCAAAGTCCTCCAGAATAAGGGTCCAGCACCCAAATCGCATGCCCCTAATTTCCCTTCCCCCAGATCCTGCTGGAAGCCCCCACAGAGCACACACCTGGGGCAGGTCTGGGAGCTAAAATTCCCAGGGAGGGGGCTCCTGCCACGAGGTCACAGCACCTGCCCTGGGGAGGAACAGGTCCCTGGGCCAGGGAGCCCCAGAGTGACAAAGGAGCCACTGCAGGGTCATGACCCGCCTTCAGATTTTATTTTTTTTTAATTTTTTTTTTCAACGTTTTTTATTTATTTTTGGGACAGAGAGAGACAGAGCATGAACAGGGGAGGGGCAGAGAGAGAGGGAGACACAGAATCGGAAACAGGCTCCAGGCTCCGAGCCATCAGCCCAGAGCCTGACGCGGGGCTCGAACTCACGGACCGCGAGATCGTGACCTGGCTGAAGTCGGACGCTTAACCGACTGCGCCACCCAGGCGCCCCTCCGCCTTCAGATTTTAAAGGACGACCCTTCCTCTGTGTGGTGGACAGACTGTATGCAGTCCCTGTGTTCGCTGTCTCCCGGTGTTCACACCTTTGTGTGTTTCCCTCCCCTTGAGTGTGGGTCGGACCGGCCGCTGGCTCGTAACCCACGGGACACAGCAAGCAAGACGGCGGGATGTCACTTCTGTGAGTGCCCCACGTGTCTGTAGACTCCCTCCCTCGCTGGCTTTGATGAGGCAAGTTGCCAGACCGAGGGGCCCACCTCCCACAGAGCGGGGGGCGACTCTGGCCAACAGCCAGCAAGCCCTGGGGCCCTCGGTCTGGCAGCCCCCCAGGAACTGCACGCCGCAAGCTGCCACTGGAGCTTGGAAGCCGAGGTGACCCCGTCTGCAGCCCTAGGGGACCCAGGGCAGAGGACGCAGCTAAGCCCAGACTCCGGATCCACAGCAGCCGCGAGACGCTCAGTGGTTGTGGTTTCCAGCCACCAAGCCCGTAAGCCAGACTGATACGGTTCTGCAGCGATAAAGAGCGAATGCACTGTCATCACGTTGAGACAGATTCGGAGAGCAAGGGTGGTCGCAGGAATGAGTCAGGGGGCCACGCAGTCTAGGTTAGGGCTGACGCGGCTCAGACCAGGCCCGGTGGCAGCAAAGACGGAGGCCTAGACGTGGTGGGTTTGGGACATATTGTGAAGGTGAAGCCAATGGAATCTTCTGACGGACTCGAATATGGGCTCAGAGAAGGAGAGGAGTCAGGGTTATGCCTCAGGGACCGGCAGGGGGGGTTCTCCATCCGCTGGGGTGCGAAAGGCCGTGTGGGGACAGCTCTGAGGGGATGAGGCTCTGGGCACACGGACCTGAGAGGTCCCCCAGCCAGCTGATACCGGGCCGGACCTCCACGTCTCTCCGGGCGGCGGACTCACGCTTGGGAGTCCACGCAGCTCGGATGGGACGGAAAGCCACACGCCGGATGAGAGTTCCAGGGACACAGGGAGGGGACGGGAACGCAGGCCTGGGCCCTGGGCCTCCGCTTGTGAGGAGGTGCGAGAGAACAGGAGGGAGAGCAGCTCGTGGGGGGCTCCTAGCAGCTGTTCGAGCCCTGGACCCTCCCTCTCTTATCAGATGATGGCACGGCCACTTGTATGATGTAACCTCATCCTGACCAAAGTGAGCCTCCACAGAGGGGGGAGGGGGGATTGTTGGACAAAGCGGATGATTTCACGGAACCAGCAGAGAAGACTTCAAGTCAGACAGACTTTCCAGCTGGAAAAGATGGACTGCCCGGCCCTCGGCAGGCGGGTGTGTTCCCTACGTCGGCTGCTGCTTCTCGCCCGTACCCTGAACGCCTTGAATGTGACGAACTAGGGTGGCTGAAAATGCAGTGTAATTTCTGGATAACCCGATCCAGTCAACGTACCGAGATGATTTGCAATGGACCTTCCATACTAGTGGAATTACTATTATTCTTTTTAAAATTTTTAACGTTTATTTACTTTTGGGAGAGAGAGAAAAAGAGAGAGAGGGAGACAGAGCATGAGCAGGGGAGGGGCAGAGAGAGAGAGGGAGACACAGAAGCCGAAGCAGGCTCCAGGCTCCGAGCTGTCAGCACAGAGCCCGACGCGGGGCTCGAACTCACGGACCGCGAGATCGTGACCTGAGCTGAAACCAAGAGTTGGATGCTTAACCGACTGAACCATCCAGGTGCCCCAAAGGAACTATTAACACTCATGGGCTCAGAACTTGATATCATTGCCTCTTCTAACGCATCCAACAGTCTTACGAGGTAGGTACTGTTATTGTCAGTGGTTTTCGGACGAGAAAACCCAGGCTTTCGGTGACTTGTCCACGCAGATCCGGTCCAGAGCCTACGGGCTCAGCTCCACTGAGGGAGCCACGCGCGAGCCACGCGGAGCTGGGAGGTCACGGGAAGCAACTGTTGGTTTAGGTCCCAGTAAGAAAAACATAAAATAAAGCTTTGGACCCAGTAAAGAGGCATCTGGTGGCTGGATGTATCGTGAAAACAGTATTTTCCTGGAAGTGACGAAAGTCGGGGCCACAGCCGCTAATTAGCTGTGTGGCGTGAGACAAAACCTCCATCACTATGGGGACCTGTTTCGCTCGCTCTGCCCCACGGTGTAGCTGAACTGGGTTTGTCCACTCGGTTGTTAAAAACAAGCATGGTGCACCTCTTAGACCATTTCTAAAGTTCGTCTCAGCTCTAGAAGCTCTATGATTTATACGTGACAGGAGTTGGCCGCGAAAGGCAACGCTAGTTTCCTACAGAATCTATTCCGTGATTAATGTTACTTTCTTATAAAAAGATACTTGACGTAGCGATCTGACTTTATGTGCTTTTATTGAGGAAGCTTGAGGAGAAAAACACCCGTGCCTAGCAAATGGGGTTTGCAGAACCTTTGGTAAAGTTAGGGCCTATTAAAAATTTATGCATATTGTCAACAATTCTTGCACGAACGGGAAAACGACCAGTGCTACAGTTTGCAGTGATTTAGAAAGGAGAACTACGAAAATGATAAATATTTCCCTTGAGGTCTGACACTGTGCTTCAATGGGTCCCACCGTTTCAGACTCCCAGGACAGAGATTTATCTGTGTTTCATCAAGTATGAAAAATATATGGGTGGAGGGGTTTCCGGCTGGTACTCCCCCCCCCCCCCCAGTCATCCAGTTGCCTCCATTAATGTCAGCAGGCTCATAAATTTCTCCTGTGTTCTAAAGAAAGCAGCTTGTACCCCTGCACAGAAGCCTCCAAAATGTCACTCGCTGTCTATAAATTCACTTACACTCAATAAAGGCAATTGGCTGCACATGGGCCTAATTACCACGGTCCTCCTTGGGAAACTGAGGGGCTCACCATTTCTCAAACGAGAGGGGGAAAAAAGTGGTGTGCAATTGCACAGTGGCACATCGCGAAATCTGATTTATTCACTGGTGTTTCTCCTTGTTAGTGGGATATTACAAGCAGTTATCACTCAAGACGGAAGTTTCCTTCCCGGTTCGGAAGTAATCCCTTCGCTCGTGCTTGAATCCTATAGGAGCCTCCCTGCCCAACCCCCTGCCCATTTGTATTTTATCGAAAGAAGCAACATGTTAGTGGTCACGTGATGGATCAGTCTGATTTCGGTCACTCTCCCGTTGGGGAAATGACCCCACGTGGCGTCCTTGCACCTTTCTGTCTTAAATATTTGCGAAGGGATATTTACAAACACCTGGGCAAGAGCAGACCGCTTGAGGAAGGAATGGAGAGATGTCGCATTCAGATAGGCAGCCCTCGGTTTCTGTTCACACGCTCCTGGTTCAAAACCCCGACCATGGTTCATCCACATTCCCTTATCTATTTCAAGAATCCAGAAAGCCTGGGAAAGTAGTCATAAGAGGAAGAGTGTACGTTAGCAGAACAGAAATGCATGGTTTAAACTCATTTCTTATGCGTTACTTTTAAAAAGAAATAACCACGTACACACAGCAATGGAATGCATTACAGAAAAGGGTAGCTTTAGGGCACAAAGGTTAATTCTGCGGGTTCTCTGACCTTATTGGATCAAACGGAAAATATAAATTTATGAAGCATGAAGGCAGGATAATTTCTGTCCGGAGCAACACATACATGGTGACATATGTCACCGTAAGACACAGAAATGAAGGGCTGGCTACAACAAACCTAAAGGCTCGGTATCCCAAGAACAGTCAGTCCTCTGTCATGACGTATTACACGCACCATAAAGCAGACGGCCCAAAGTCGTCTGACTTTCCCGGGTAATAGAGACTCAGTAGACCTGAGGGCTTTCACATTCCCAGGATAATTTTGGTTTTAATTTTTTCAGTGGTGCTCTGCCACTCCTTACGGGGGCTCCCTACACGTCCCCCTTCCCTAGGCAGAGGGTGGCAGTAACTTTGGCCCAGAGCCACTCAAAGTACCGTCCCAGGAGCAGAAGCATCAGCATCCGTTTGGAGCTTGTTAGAAACTCAAAACTCTACACCAAAAACGCAGGCAACAAAAGCAAAAATAGACAAGGGGGGTGACATTAAGCTAAGAGGCTTTTGTGCAGCAAAGGAAACAATCAACAGAGTGAAAGCCAACCTAACAAAATGGGAGAAAACGTTTGCAAGTCATCTATCTGACAAAGGGTTAACACCTAAAATATATGAGGCGTTCCTACAACTCAATATATATTAAAAAATATGTACCCTGATTTAAAAAAATGGGTGAAGGAACCGAACAGACATTTCTCAAGCAGAGACCTACAGATGGGCGATAGGTACATGAAGAAATGCTCAACATCACTCATCATCAGGGAAATGCAAATCAGAACCACAATGAGATAGCACCCCGCACCTGTCAGAACGGCTGGACTCAGAGATGAAAAATACCAAGAAAAAGGAGGCCTTGTGCATTGTTGGTGGGAGTGTAAATTGGCGTGGCCATTGTGAAAACACGTTCCCACTTTTGGGAAACGAGCTGAGGACGGCACGGTTATACGCACACGAAAATAATAGAAAGTATATGCATTGCTCTCTGCCCTCAGTTCCCGGCATGGACTCGTAAAACCCTCGTAATTTCCTAATTGATCAGAGCACTAAGAGAATCCTTTGTTCTAATATTTGGTCTTTGACCCCAGTTCCTCGCACAGGGCTCGTAAATCTCTGGGTGACAGGAGTGCCTTTTGTTCTGCTGAAACAATGTCTGGGGGGGGCTGCTGAATGGGGGCTCGTCAGGAGGAAGACCGAGCCATGATTTGAGGCTCGGGACTTTCAGTCCCGCTGTCTATTCTCCAGAAAGCAGAGAAGGATGGAAATTGAGTTAATGATCAATCGTGCCTGTGTGATGAAACCTCCACAGAAGTCCTCAAAGCACAGGGTTTGGAGGTCCTCCGGTGAACACATGGAGGTCCTGGGGGCGGTGGTGTCCCTTCCCCGGTCCCTTGTCCCATACGTCTCTTCCATCTGGACGTTCATCTGTCTCCTTTCACAATAGACCAGTAGACCTCAGGGTTCCCCGGAGTTCTGTGAGCCATTTTAGCAAATTATGGAACCCAGTGGGGAGTCCTCGGAACCCCAATTTACAGCTGATCAGTCAGAAGTACATAGAGGTGAGAACCAGAGACCTGTGACTGGCACCTGCAGGGGAAGAGCCTTGTGGGACTGAGCCCCCAACCTGCGGGCTCTGGCACCGTGACCGGGGGACTGCGCTGAACCGTGGGGCGCCCAGCGGGTGCTGAGGAAATTCCTCCACATGTGGAAAACCCACAGCCCTGGTGTCAGCAGTGAACGAATGCTCGTGGGGGTGATAGTAGTGTGTGGTAGGGGAGAAGCACACAGGAGGAAGTGAGTTTTTTTTTCTTCCCCACCCCCGTGTTCACTGCAGCATTATTCACGGAGGTCAAGATACGGAAACCGACTAAATATCCGTTAAGGGATATGTGGATGAAGAAGGGGGGGCGGGGCGCCTGGGCGGCTCAGTCGGTTGAGCACCCGAGTCTTGATTTCGGCTGCGGTCCGGATCTCACGGTTCGTGAGTTTGAGCCCCACCTCGGGCTCTGGGCTGACAGCGCAGAGCCTGCTAAGGATTCTCTCTCTCCCTCTCTCTCTGCCCCCTCCCCTGCTTGCTGCCTCCCTCCCTCTCTCTGCCCCCTCCCCTGCTTGCTCCCTCCCTCCCTCTCTCTCTCCCTCTCTCTCTGCCCCCTCCCGTTTGCTCCCTCCCTCCCTCTCTCTCTCCCTCTCTCTCTGCCCCCTCCCCTGCTTGCTCCCTCCCTCTCTCTCTCTCTCAAAAGTAAATAAATAAACTTAAGAAAAGAATTGGTGGTATATACATACAACAGAATATTATTCGGCCAGAAGGAAGAAGGAAGTGCTACCATTTGCAACAACATGGAAGGACCTGGAAGACAGTCTGCCGAGTGAAATGAGCCATGCACAGACGGTCAAAGAGCACACAATTCCACCTACATGCGCGACCTAAGATAGTCAAGCTCATAGAAGCAGAGAGAAGAATGGAGGTTGTCAGGGATGGGCGGGGGGTAAGGGAGAAACGGGGTGGGGTTGGGCAAAGGGCACAGAGTTCGGTTCTGCAGATGAGCAAGCCCCAGAGACCTGCCGTTCAGCCCGCAGCTTGTGGTTGCAAACGCTGCATTGTATCCTTGAACATTTGCTACGGGGGTAGATCCCATCTTAAGTGGTTTTATCACACGTACAAAATGATTTAGTAGCAAGAGTGGGAGGTAACTAAAATAAAAAAAAAATGCAGACCATCAGTTCCACTTCGCCACTGGTGGTGATGCAGGCTCCAGCTTGCGAGGCAGTGCGGTCCGGCCCGATCTTAATTGTGACAGTTAGCTGGACCTTCAGGCACTCTCTGCCTATTAGCTCAGCTCAGCTCCGCAGGTGTATTGCACCTGCTGAATGCCGGGCCCTGTGCTTGGTCGGGAGAGGACCAAAGGAAGACATCACGGCCGTGTCCGCCGAAAGCTTGCGGTCTAGCGGGACAGACGGAGAAGGACAGCACAGTGGCAGGCACAGTGGGGGCCGGGAATATAAGCTGGAGTGTCCGTGGTCCACGGAAAGGGACTCTGTCCGCCGCGCCTTCACCAAAGAGCCTCAGGGCCCGTCTTTCAACATGACCCAGCACCTGGACAGACCGCGGGTGCCCTTGGCTGCTGGGTGCCCTTAACTTGATTTAGCGTGACGACGGGCATATTACACACGATGTCACATGGGGGGCGCACCTGTCCCCGAGGCCTCGGTGGGCAATGCCAGGAGCTCAATTTCTCATCCCACCTCTTCTCACGCCCTGTGCTCGACCTAACATATTTTCCACCAAAACAGGTGGCAGGAAAGTCATTCGCCTCCTGCTATGAGTAACCTACACGTGTTCACAGCTCCTCTCGGGACCACGGCTGCCCCTGAGGATTTGCTGAAGAGAGAATTCCAAACAAAGAGCCCCTGACGCACCCCCCTGTGTGTGACCCGTCCTTTCGCCGTCCTCCGGAAACTTCTTCCAATCTGAAGGGCGTGTGTGCTCCAGGTTGGACACTTGGGAGTGTGAAGGGAAAAAAACAAGCTGTGGTCCCACTACCCAGACGTATCTGCCGTGCCCACTCTCGTGGTTTCTCTTTGGACGCCTTTAAAAGTCCTCAGAGGCGCCAATTCCGAACCCCTGCCCTGAAACCAGCTCTGCTTTTACAAGGTCTTCACGCTTCTGCAAGTTTCACACAGCCGGGTTTCAGTTCTGCCAGCAAACACCCAGGTTTTAGCCTACTTCTCTGAGCCCCCTCTGACGCCACGGCTCTCGGGTCCCACGGTTCCTGTCTCTCTTTCTCCCCCCTCCCTACACAGAACCATCACTGCGCTCACCGTGCAGGTGAATCGGAGGAGAAGAAAGAGAAGGAATCAGAAATAAGGAAAGCCCTGGGGTTTCCGGGTGGGACCTAATGAGCCACACGGCCTCGGACAACCTCCGTCGTTTCCTACAAAAATGACACTTAGCTGCACGATGCAGTCAAGACACAGAGCAAGGTTTCTGCTTCTGGAATGCTCAGAACAAGGAGACGTGCTTGGTGTTGTGGGAGCATCATGGCTTTGGGAATTCGGAGACCTGAGAATGAATTCCAGCACCCCCCCCTCCTCCCGCCATGAGCCATGGGTCCCGAGGGAGCCACTGTTGCTGCCTTTCCAGGGCTTGGGATCTCAGAAGGGCACCCGTGGGAAGCAGCCGGTGTGGTGTCTCTTGTAGGGACAGTGGAGAGGCACATGGGCTGAGCAGAGAGGACCTGCTTCTGAAGGAGTCAATCCTGGTGGAAGACGGTGTGGGCCCAGGAGCTTAGGATATCTGGGGGGGTGGGGGGGCACCGGAGGCCAGAGTGGGAGAGACCCGCACTGCCCTCTCCGGGTGGGCAGGACACTCACTTTCCCAATTTCTGCTCGTGGCCTCGGGCTCTGCTGGGCAGAGGGTATGGTCACACCAGTCCTAGAGTCCCCTCCAGGGTGGGTTCCCGGAGCCTCGACTGGCGTAAACCAGGGTGGGGGGGGGCGGCGGCGAGAGAAGAGTGTCTCTGGGTCCAC
The DNA here is from genome assembly GCF_024362965.1 of Panthera pardus. NCBI lineage: Eukaryota > Metazoa > Chordata > Mammalia > Carnivora > Felidae > Panthera > Panthera pardus. Next base: position 4,410,524 of record NW_026526655.1, on the reverse strand, counting down.
ATACCTTCAAACGACCAGGCTTAACTCGCGGAGCTGTACACGAAAGGGAGGATTTTACCGCATTTCAATCGTATCTTCATTTTAAAAAGGAAACAAGCAAACAAATAAAACAATCCCCAGAACGAAGCATCCCAAGACCTCTTCCAGAAAGAATGCGCACTTGCTGGGGCTCTGCAGGCATGTCACCCCCGCGCCCTGGAGGCTTGACACGCATCCCACGCGGTCTAACTTGTGTTTGCCTGCCCTGTCATGACCCTCTTAGCCTCGTCCCCACTCCAGCCCTCGCAGCCCTGCCTCTCCCTGCTCCGCCGCTGGCCAGGCTCTCTTTCTAGAGCTTCCCAATGCAGCACTCTTGAAAAGACGCCTCCCGCTGTGACGACAAAGGTCCCACACCCCGGGATGAAAGCTGCAAATTCTGTGTCTGGAAAGTGATGGCCTACCTCTGTGCTTGAAGTAATTCTGGCGGGGGTAGCGTGTGCCACACAATGTTGCCAGGATTCCATATGTATTCATCCGTGTTATCCTGCCTGTGAGGTAGGGCTATGAATAGCATTTTAAGATGAGGAAACGGAAGCACAGAGAGGTTAAGTAAGTGGCTCAAGGTCACGCAGCACGTAAGTGCCATAGCTGGGATTTGCACCGATGCTGCTTGGCTCTCTAACCTCTACTCCTGCATACGTGGGTAATGTGAACGTACATCATCGATAACGCCACATAATAAGGTCAAAAGGTAGTGGCTGTGTCTGCCACATTCCCGGCCTGGCTCACCCTGCTGAGGATGGGGATCATCCCAAGCCCCCAAGACCTCTTCGCTGACTCATCCCTTCTGATTGTGTGTTGGCTTGAATGGTGGGGTAAGGCTACCTAATTTATACTCTTCTAGATTCCCTATTATTGTCATAATCGTGACATGTGGAGCGCCAAACCCCAAATCTGAATGCATTAGAATAAATAAAATTATTAGAATGAGAAAATTCACGACCCTGCACGTGCTCGAGAGCTCATATGCGGCTTGCGGCCACCGCCCGGGACCGCGCGGATCCAGGCCGTCTCCAGCACTGCAGGAAGGCCGACGGGACAGCGCTGGTCTCGAGGGACCCAAGGTGCACTCTGTCCTTCATCACGAAAGTCACCGGTGAACGCAAAGCAGAGTGCTTATCTCACAGCCGTTGAGGGCTGTGGTCGGCTGAGTCACGGTTCCCAAAGATACTGGGTCCTGATCCCTGGAGCCTGTGAATGTTACCTTACAGGGAAAAAGGGGCTCCGTAAGTGTCACTGAATCAAGGATGTGAGACAGGGAGATGATCCCGGGTTACGCAATCAAAGGTGTTCTCAGGACAGAGGAGCGCGGGGAGATTAAGCACCCGGGGGAGAGGTGGGGGCGGTGAGAGGTCACAGCGGAGAAGGGACAGAGCCACAAGCCAAGAAATGCCAGCCGCCTCCAGAGGCAGCAAGAGAGGCTGAGAAACAGACTCTCCCTGGGGCTTCCGGATGGCGCACCGCGGACCCCTTGATTTCACACGTCCGATTTCCAGAAGCGGGAGAAAATAAACTCGTACCGGTTTAAGCCACCGTGTTTGTGATCATTTGCCACAGAGGCAATGGCAGGTTAATGCAAGGGTTACATGCGTTAGTGTGTAGAGTACTGAGAATTCCCGGCACTGAACGGACGCTCAATAACTGGGAGCCTCTGCTTGTTGTTGTTATCATTTCAGATGAATAACACACCTCAGGTACCCAGTCACCAAACGGTTCTAATTGCAAGGGAGGCCAGTGGTGAGTTAGGGCAAGGAGCGCTCGCAAGGGCAAGGGCTCTGGGGGCAGGGCTGAGGGTTAGGTGGAGGAAGCCGTGTTCCCTGGATGAACAACCAAAGCACCCGCCAGCTGAGCCCGTGTTTCCAAGATTGCGGTATTTGCCAAAAACTGCTATTTCGAATGGTTCGGCCTGCACAGAGGACTATAAACACAAGTGGCTCAGTTTCCAGAAGATTCTCGGCTCCTGGAGCCCAAGTGTGAAGCGACGGGAAACACAGCACAGGAGGGGGCGGCAAGGTGAACCCTCCCCCCTGCTTCACGGGTCGGGGAAGGAGCCCGAAGAGTAAGTGGGGGAGGGGGAGACAGTAGCAGCCACATTGTTCCCACGACTCCGTATCCGAGAAAATCCAAGAGAGTCAAGTAAAGGGCTGCTGCAAATAACCTGAGAGTTCACTCGGCTAATGGCGCAAATTATATAAAATATACGACTAACAGCACGGAGAACACAGTGAGTAATATTGTAACAACGCTGGGTGGTGACAGATGGGGACCACACCTGTGGCGAGGGCTGTATAATGTACAGACTTGTGGCATCGCTGTGTTGCACACCAAACTAACGTAGCGTTCTATGTCCACCGTACTTCAGTAATAAAACAATAAATCAGTAAGCAAAATATACAACTAATAACAGTAGAAAATACTACTTGGAGAAAATCTTATGAAATACAAAAACACCAAAAAAAATCCGTAACTCTGGGGCCCCGGTATTGCCTCTGTGCTGCCTCATTAACCCCCACAACCCCAGGCAGCAGGGGTGGTGACCGCCTCGTACAGGTGGCCAGGGTGGGGCTCAGGGGCACCCGGGACACAGAAAGTGAGCAGTGGGATCTTTCTTTCTTTTCTTTTTCTTTCTTTTTTTTAACATTTATTTTTTGTTGAGAGACAGACAGAACACGAGCAGGGGAGGGGCAGAGAGACAGAGGGAGATGCAGAATCCGAAGCAGGCTCCAGGCTCTGAGCTGTCAGCACAAAGCCCGACGCGGGACTCGAACCCACGAACCACGAGATCATGACCTGAGCCGAAGTCGGACGCTTCCCCGACTGAGCCACTCAGGCGCCCCTATGAGCAGTGGGTTCTTAACGCTGCATTATTTATCATTTCTCTCCTTCCCTGTCTTTCCTCCCCTCTCTTTCTAGCTTTCTTACAGGCCAGCTACAAAAAATCAAAGGCAAATGGTAACTCAGAAGTCATTATTGCAATAATGTATCCAAAACAGCTTTAGTATCAGTAACACACATGACTACATTTTAGAAAATCACTTAAAAAGATGATGTCACAGAGAGAAGCGGATACAAGTCAGGGGGGTTCACAGAGAGGATGCTGCTGAGAAAACCCCAGTTTTCAACCCCACCCCCCCACCCCCATTAATGACATAGGTGCAAATGGAAAGATTACCAAGAGCACTTTTCTTTCCTCAATTTGACAAAAGATTAAAAAAGGTAATAATCTATGTATTCACTAGTGTGCCCACCTCATAGAAGGCTAACCAAGCGCTGAAAACATCGTCTGGCAAATATCTTAAGGACGTGGGAAAACCCAATGTTACCTTTTAAAAAATTTAAAAAGATTCGTAAAGTTGAAATTAAGTACACGTGTGAGGGAAAAAGACGCAAGGAGATTTAGGGAGAACTTTTACAGTGGCGACCTTGGCGAGCCGGGATCAGGAACAATCTAAATCTTCCTCTTTAAGCCCCTCCCCACCTCGCACATTTTCTACACGAGCATGTGTCACTTTTAACGTTGGAAAAACAGGATTCCTTTAAAGTAATGTGAAAACTGAGTGAAAAAACAGATCCTAGTATAACTTGGCAGCTGTAAGTATTGATGAAATGAGCTCCGAATACATATTCCAAATCGTGGGCGTATATATAAACTGTAACTTCTGGTAATTTTTCAAGTTGTCATTTTGTGTCCTGTTGGAATTTTGCTTGAGGATGGGTCATGTTTCATGCTTCAAAAGACAATATTTGCTTTTTATTTGTCTTTGATTTAAAAAAGCAAGGAAAAGGATTTTTATCAAAGTCAATCAGTTAAATGTAATCCAATTAGGAAAATAAATTTGCCCTTGACCTTACGTTACTTCAAAAAGAGGGGTCTTTATGTCTTTGGGAGTGATGCTCCCCATACCCGTGGGACCCTAACTCGGTCTCCAAACTGTCAGGCCAGTGACACCCGGGTGAACTGCTCTCAAGGACTGGCCAGCGAGGGCTGGGTCTCCAGAGGAGCCACGTCCCCGGGAACAATGGAAGGGGCCCTTCCCCCCTTTATTTATTAAAAAAAAAAAAAGGATTCTAATTAAATTTTTTTTTAACGTTTATCTATTTTTGAGACAGAGAGAGACAGAGCATGAACGGCGGAGGGTCAGAGAGAGAGGGAGACACAGAATCTGAAACAGGCTCCAGGCTCCGAGCTGTCAGCACAGAGCCCGACGCGGGGCTCGAACTCACGGACCGCGAGATCATGACCTGAGCCGAAGTCGGAAGCTTAACCGACTGAGCCACCCAGGTGCCCCAAAAGGATTCTAAATATAAACCAGCATGATATCACCCAAAGACTCAATTCTTTTGAAGTTATGCCTTTCTACCCAAATGTGCACAACGGCACAAAATCATCCCAAGTGTAGTCGCTCCGGGCACAATTGTGTAATTGGCCAAGCACGGAACCCGGCGATCCCATCACCTGCACAATTCACCTCTTCCACGTGGAATTCATACACCGCTCCCTTCTCAGCGCCAGGCAGGTCCTGACGGGGCTCGCCCGGTGGTTGGCGGAGGGGCATGTGAGCGAGCAGGTGGTCACAGGACGGGAGAAGCAGTAATGACCTGACGTCCAGGTCTCGGCGCCCCGCGTCTCTAAACAGCCCCGCGAGGTAGGTGTGAGTCTTGTCCTCATATCACAGATGAGGAAACTGACCCACGGAGACGAGGACTCAAGGCTGCACAGCCATCTCCAGTCTGTGTTCTTAATCGTCCTGCCAGCCGTCAGGGGCAGGGATGGTGGGTGTGGGGCTGGGCAGAGCTCAAGCGGGAGACAAGGAGGAACTTTGAAGGGAGACCCCTCAGGGAGGGTTTCGTGGAGTCTCGGCCCGAAGGAGAAGTTAGTGAGGCAGAGGGGAAGGGCGGGAGGAAGCAGGAGAAGGTGCGTGAGTGGGGACACCGCCTGAGGCCTTGAGGCTCACCCTTTAAGGGTCTCCATGAAGGAGGGGGGCCCACGTGGAGATCCCAGCAGGTGGCTGAAGAGAATCTGGGAACATCTGCGTGGTGCCTGTCTTCCTTCCCGTGCAGCTTGGTTGGAGGGGGTTGGAGGGGGTTGGAGGGCAGTGAGGAGGAGGGGCCTCGGTGGGTGAGGGTCCGAAGGAGCCTGCCCGGGCCCTGAGGCTTGGGCAGGACACCACTCGTGCTCCGGGGGGACACGGAGTTCCCAAGAGAAGCGGCATCCCAGAGAGGCCACGCTCAGAAATGAGAGGCCAGGATTGCAGGTGGCCAGCGATCGGGGGCGTGTGGCGGAAACCACAGGCTGCGGAAGGAAGTCCCGGGGACCAAGCGGGTGGTCATTCCTCGTTGGACCAGGTGACTATGCTGTGAGCCTATGGGACAGGTGACAGCGCTGACCACAGCATGTGCCCAGACGCTGTCACACTCGTCCGGCCCCTAACTGTCAGCATGAGGGTTGAGCTTCCCTTCGTGGTCGGGTGCCCTAAGGGGAAGAGAAGTGGGAAAGCATTCTTGATAGGCATGTGGACGGGCTCCAAATGTACTCAAAACAGCCCGAAAGACGCTCTGTTAAACCGGAAGGCTCGGAGTCACCCACACCCGGCAAATTTAAGCTTTTCTTAGACTGTGTGCAGGAGACGGGGCGGTCCGAGGGCGAGGTTAGAGGCAGGAGTACTGGGCTTTGCTATCTGGAGAACAGAAAAACGTGCCTTTTTTAAGGACTGAAAACACTGGTATCTCTGCTGATGGAATGCCGTTACATTTTTAACAGCTTTACTGACGTATAATTGATACATGACAAACTGTCCCTTATGTGTACAGTTTGGGAGGTCTGGGCTCTATATATGCCCATGGAACCATCACCAGAATGGAGCGTAAGGAGGGAGCCCGATAAAGAAAGGAGAGCATATGTGCACATACGTACCACCCTCTGTTAACAGCGGTATTCACTTCTTTATGATCATTACCGGCACAGAATTAACACAGCCTCAAACTCCGCACTTTAAATATGCTTTCACTGAAAACGCCCCAGTTTGCTATAACGTAGCCTTGGTCAATAAGGTATAAAAGGACAAGTTCACAAATTTATTCAATTTTGAATTTTTAAAAATCATCAGCATTTTCAAATTGTATTTCTTTTCATTTTTGAGAGAGAGAGAGAGACAGAGTGTGAGCAGGGGAGGGGCAGAGAGAGAGAGAGAGAGGGAGACACAGAATCCGAAGCCGGCTCCAGGCTCCGGGCTGTCAGCACAGAGCCTGACGCGGGGCTCGAACCCACGAACTGTGAGATCATGGCCTGAGCTGAAGTCGGCTGCTTAACTGACTGAGACACCCAGGCGCCCCAAATTGTATTTCTATAATAAAGGACAGAGCTTCCCAATCAAAAGCAATTGATTGCTTCCTTTGTTTTAAAAAATGCTTGGGGCGCCTGGGTGGCTCAGTCGGTTAAGTGTCCAACTTCGGCTCAGGTCATGATCTCATGGTTCACGAGTTCGAGCCCCGGTCAGGCTCTGTGCAGACAGCTCGGAGCCTGGAGCCTGCTTCGGATTCTATGTCTCCCTCTCTCTCTGCCCCTCCTCCACTCATGCTCTGTCTCTCTCTCTCTCTCTCTCTCTCTCTGTCAAAAATAAATAAACTTTAAAAAATATATAAAAAATAAAAAAATGCTTTATTTATTTTTGAGGGACAGAGTGCGAGTGGGGGAGGGGCAGAGGATCTGAAGTGGGCTCCGTGCCGAGGTCAATGAGCCCGACGTGGGGCTCAAACTTACAAACTGCACAACCATGATCTGAGCCGAAGTTGGACACTCAGCTGACTGAGCCACCCAGGCGCCTCGAGCATTAAAATAGTTTTAAGAATTATTTATTTATTTCGAGGGAGATAGAGAGTTAGGGAGGGAGAGAAGGAGGGAGGGGCAGAGAGAGAGAGAGAGAGAGGGAGGGAGAATCTCAAGCAGGCTCCGTGCTGTCAGTGCAGAGCCCAATGAGGGGCTCGAACTCACGAAACAGGAGATCATGACCTGAGCTGAAGTTAAGAGTCAGATGCTTAAGTGACTGAGCCATCCGGGCACCCCACTGAATTGCTTTCTTTAAAATAATTTTTTTAAAGTTTTTTAATTTATTTTGAGAGAGAGAGAGGGAGAGAGAGCGAGAGCGAGAGAGAGAGAGAGAGGCACAGAGAGATAGGAGAGGGAGAGGATCCCAAGCAGGCTCCGCACTGTCAGCACAGACCTCGACACGGGGCTCGAACTCACAAATCAGGAGATCGTTACCTGGGCCAAAGTCAAGAGTCCGACGCTTAACTGGCTGAGCCATTCAGGCGCCCCTGAATTGCTTTCTTTGAAGAAAGTTTGTTATGAAATTTAAGTGTGGAGGAAACTATCGGAATGCCATACAAATTTAACACGGGTAGTTTACGACGGCCGCGTACCTCTAAACCTTGATGTACATGTGATATCTGGTGCTGTAGAACACGTTACATCAGAACTTAGATGCACGTGTGTGTCGCCACTGTTTCTGTGGGGAGGGGACCAGACGTGGCTGCCCTGGGTGCCTCTGCCTCCAGGTCTGCCACCAGGCTGCAGACCAGGGGTGTGGTCTCATCTGAAGGCTCTCTGGGGGAGAATCCACGTGCAAGGTCATCACGTGGCTGTGATGGAGGTTGGTTCTTCCCCGACTGCCGGATCGAGGCCCTCCGTTCCTCCCCGTGTGGGACTAGCCCACAACGTGGCCGCTGACTTCTCTCAGAGCAGCGAGGGAGAGAGCCAGAGAGAGGGCAGGAGAGGCAGGCAGGAAGGCAGTGACACCCCATCACTGTGGCTCTGTTCTTCCTTCAGAAGCGAGTTACAGGTCTACGTCACAGTCAAGGGAAGGACATGACGGCAACAAGAGGTGAAGTCGCTGGAGGTCATCTCAGAGGCTGAGACATAAATACCTTTTAACGGGATTCCCTGTTGTCAACAGTTAAAGTCTCCGGTTCTGAGAAGCCAACCAAAGTCGGTGTCTGAGCGTCTCTGAACCCGGTACGATGCGGCACAGCTCCCCGTAAAGGAAACAGATGGCCAAGTCTGGCCTCCGCGGCTCCTGGGACGGAGCACTACAATCTGCCCTCTTTTTCTCCACCCCCACCCCCCGCCTTGAAATAAAGCAGATTTTAAAACTGCTCGAATTAGGCTGCCTGCAAAGTGTTTGTTCCGCTGTGTGGAAACTTCTGTGCTCCACAAGTGTCTGTCCTAACCACGTGTGATTCTCTAAAAACGAAGACGTTTCAAAAACCCTCTTTCGTAAAGCAAGCTTTAAGTCAGTTAACGTTTCACGCAAGGGCATTAAAGAGGACCCTTCACGCAGACCCTGGGGCCTGGTCCCCAGAGCTGCTACCCACCCAGCATTTCAAGGAGGCCCAGGGCCCCGGTGTCAGGTCACCGATGTGGCAGTTGCCTCACAGAATTCTGACAGAGAAGGGCTGTGACTGAGAATCCCAAGCTCATACAAGGAGACGGGCTGGCCAGATCCCAGGACCTGCTTGTGACTGGATCCCTCGGCTTCCAGCCACACGTGGCCCAGGAAGCCCCACAGCGTGGGGCTGTGTCATCTACCCATGACGTTCAATTCCATGTGGTCACAAAAGTACCATATGGACCTTATTAAAAAAAAAAAAAAACCCAAAACACCAGCACAAAAAGCAATCTCGTTAAAAGAAAAAAAAGTTCGTTCCTGAATTCTTAGCCCTGACATTCCGCTTTCTAAAATGAAGCTTAAAACTCCATGAATCAGGGGGGGCCTGGGAGGCTCAGTCGGTGAAGCTGTCCAACTGTTGGTTTCAGCTCAGGTCGTGATCTCAGGGTTTGTGGGTTCGAGCCCCGCATGCTGACAGCATAGTGCCTGCGTGGGATTTTTCTCTCTCCCTCTCTCTCTGCCCCTTCTCTGCTCTGTCTCTCAAAATAAATAAACTTAAAAAAAAACCCCATGAGTCTATCTACAAGGACATGCTTCTGTGCTTACAAACATACAAGAACCTCAACCCCTACAGAAGAGACCATCGGGACACATCACCGGGCCGCTCGCGCTTACCTGCATTCGATGAACCAATGCCGAATCTGGTCTTGAAGGTTCTCCTTGATATCTGGACCTTCTATTAATTTCAGATCATCCTTGATTGTGACCAAGGCTTCTCTGTATTTCTCTTCATGCTTCATCTGCACCTCATTCCTCAGGGAGGTCACCTTTTCAGCCTGGATTATGGTGGCACTGACTTCATTAAACAGGGGAGGTGGATTCTGAAAACACAAGATCATAAAGGTTCTCATGCCAAAGAACACCAGACACTCGTGAAATATGTCAATGTCTCTGGTGGCGTCTTATCAAGGCATACAAGACATGCACATAGAACGAAAGAATCACGGCTGGCGGGCGGGTCTTAAGAAGTGATTCACCACCGTGGGGAGGAAAGATGGGGATCACTCCGTACCATCTGCCAGCTGGGGGGCGGTTAGCTGGAAAAAAAGCATATTCAATAAATACGACAAAAAACTGTTCACACTATGGAAAGTCACATGTTTCCAAATCTTGGTTAATGGGACAGCAAAGATTATAGAGGAAGAAAGTATTTGAAGCAAGTGGAAAGTTTGGGTGCTCCGATTGCAAGAAAAACTACCCCCAAACCAACTCTGCAAACATCCCTTCCGTGGTTAAAGACCTCCCAGGGAGGAAGTTCTCCGCTGACTCCGGACATTCACCCTGATAGTACATCTTGTTGCTACAATGTTCTGCCTTAAAATCTGCTGGTTAGCAAGTCAACAGAAGTCTGGCTAGGGAGTGCCAATCAGATGCTCAGCACTGCTCCAACATCTATGGGGTGGTGGTGAGAGAAAATACACAATCACCTTGAGGGGAGCCTGGCTGGCTCAGTCCATAGGGGATGTGACTCCTGATCTCAGGGTCGTGAGTTCAAGCTCCCCGTTGGGTGCAGCACTTACGTAAAAAAAAAAACCAAATCATTTTGAGACATAATCCCTGCTCTTTAGGGTCCTCTAAAACGGAATTGGCAAGACAGGAGTAATGGATGCCATGGTAGGGAACAACGCCAGCCGCCCTAACGACGCTTTGCAACATGGGTTTGGATGGAAGTTTCGGACCAAAAAGGGACTTGGAGAAGGAAGACGCCACAGGGCAGTGATACCTGCAATTACATCCCTGAAGCTCTGCTTCCTTCACAGGTAGAGGATCTGAGCTCTAAGCAGCTCAGAGAGTCAGCCCAGGCCAGAGAGCAGAGAAAGGGCACACTCAGTGGTCTGCGGGAGCCAGCCCGCGACGGCTCATGAGAGCCAATTGACCCATTTTCCAGAAGTTTGCAAGCTGGCTGTTACCTGCATTGTTCATTGTGAGCATTTTAGAATGCTAATTTCTATAAACTTACAATTAAGAAAATTGCGTTACAAAGCCCTCAATACTCAAAACTCATCACTTCCTAATGGTCTGACTGGGTGTTACTGTATCATCTGCGCTCTCGGCATTGTGCATGTCTGCCCTAGCGCCACGGTGAAAATACCACATAAAGTGTGCCACGGCACCGACCTGCCCAACTGCGCTGTATCGGTTAGCGGCTCGAATGGGCGATGGGGATATTTACACTGTGGAAATGAGCAAATGCTCCCGAAGTTGAAGCGGAAGTTGCTCTGATTTTTGTTTACTCTTTTTTCTTGTGTTCAGTTTTCATTTTGCCGAAACACGCCCATGAGCGTAACTTGCAGACTGGAAACGTGCAGCCGTGAATCTGCTAAGTACTTGCACTTTGGAGGTGTTTCCTGGCGTCCCTCCCACCTTTGGCAGCGACCTTGGAGGAAACTTCCAGCAGGCAGAGCCGCCCGTGACTGGCTTGTCGGACACGGATGTTCCTCGTACATAAGTTCTTCTCCCTCCTGCTTTACCCTTGGAGCTCTGAACGTTTATCAAAATGCGTCCAGGCGGGGACACTTACTCATTCATCACACTCTCCATTTGGTGGGTCTATTCACTATAAAAAATTGCGTCTCCGACTCTGAACACTTCCCTGCTATTATTGCCTCTTCCCCCATTTCTCTCTCTGCAATAAATGTTAGATAAAATTGCCAGGCCACCAGATCTATCTTCTGCTAGGCTGAACTTTTCTCCTCTATGTTCCATTTCTCCTTTATCTATTTGCGCTGTGTTATCGGAGGTTTCCTGAACATTATCTTCCAGAACTAATTTGATTTTCAGTTATGTCCATTGATTAATTTGCATTTATTTATAATTTTTTTAAAAGTTTACTTAGAGAGAGAGAGCATCCTGGGAGGGAGGGAGGGGGAGAGAGAGAGAGAGAGAGAGAGAGAGAGAGAGAGAGAGAGAGAAACCCAAGCAGGCTCCAGGCTGTCAGCACAGAGCCTGACGTGGGGCTTGAACGCACGAACCCTGAGATCATGACCTTAGCCAAAGTTGGATGCTTAACCGGTGGAGCCACCCAGATGCCCCTGGGGAGGTTCTTTTAGAGGCAACGTATCCTCAAATCTACTGGTGACTTATTTATCCACATTTTCTTTTTTTCCTCAAAATTCTGGAGAGCTTAAAAAAAACCAGATTCCCAGTTTAATCCTGGGAGTGAGGAAGAATCAAGAAACTAGCAGTTTTGGAAAATCCTCAGGTGATTCTGATAACTATCCAGGCCAGGGTTTGGTAACCTGTAGCCCGCAGGTCAAACCTGGCTCAAATGCATGTTTTTGTGAGTAAAGTTATCCTGGATCACAGCCGAGCCCATTTATTTACATATTGTCTGTGGCTGCTTTCGTACTACAAGGACAATGTTGGATGGTTTGTGCCAGAGACTGTCTGGCCTGCAAAGCCTAAAATGATGACAGAGAAGGAGGAGGGGGAGGAGGAGGACCGGGAGGGGAAGGAGGAGGAAGGGCTGTTTAAAAGAAGCATCACAGAAGATGATGCACGTATCATTTCCCGAATGAGTACACCCTCACTCTACAGAAGTAATCCCTCAACTCTTACAATAATCCGGCCAGGCGGGTATTTTTATCATATGAGAAATGAACCACAGAGGCTAATTAACGTTCCCAAATTCACACAGCTGGCAAATGGGAGAGGTAGGAAACAATCAATCCCTGGCTTATCTGACCCAAAGCCATGGTATGGGGTTTGGGACAGAAGCCTGGATGTAAGTTACGGCTCAGCCATTTGCTACCTCTAGGAGTTTGTAAAAGGCATTGACACTGTTACGGTTTAGTTTCCTCCTCTTTAATGGGAACTGCGTAGTATCACACTGCGAAGACTGAGTGAAGCGCCCTATGTGAGATCCTGTTACAGAGCCTGGCATCACGTGAGCCCTCGGTGCATTTACTGTGGCCGCCGCCATATCAGCAGGTGCACCGACGTCTAAGTGTGTGAAACCCAGGAGTGCTAGGGGGCTACCATATAAAGAAAATTTCAGGGGTAAGAGAAAAACATTGAAGTTCATTTCAAAAGCTTCAAAACAAATACAGGATAAAATTCAAACATGGAACAAAATTTTGCCTTGTTTACAAAAGACATTAACAACATTACAAACTTAAATTAATTAGTTGGAAAAACATAATCTTAAACACTCAATTGATGCTGTATACTAAAATAAGCTCCAAATGGGTGAAATAGTTAATTGTAACACGTATGCACATAAGTGTGCGCGCACACACACACACACACACACACACACACACACACAATCTCTGAGAAATACCTGTGAACCTCTGGGAGTGATTTGTCAACTAGAAATACAATCAAGATGCTGTTAGAATACAGCACCCACTCAACAACACAAAGTCAGTGAAAAAAAGATGAAAAAAATTACACATATAACACTTTAAAAATATGCATTGAAAAGTCTAAGGAAATAATCCAATTGTCTGAGTTAAGTATAATGAAAACATACTTTTATGGTAGGAAAAAAACAAACCCAAAACCACTTTATAAGTGAATCTGGAATGAAAATCATAGGATCACTTTAAAGAACAACGTTAAAAACAAATGATCTAAGTTTCCTTGCTACGCGTGTGCTCAAATGCCTCACTCTATATTCCGTATCTTGTGCCAAAACAGATAGAAATTTCCTTTATTTAATCATTTTAAAAAGTACCCAATTCTTGTATTTTCCAGGTGATATTTTTTATTCCTAGTATGTACATTTTCAACGTATGAAGTAGAATCTTACAATTCACATATTTTTACCTGATCTCTTCAATGACTATTAAAAAAATTTTTTTTAATGTTTATTTATTTCTGAGAGAGACAGAGACAGAATGCGAGTGGGTTAGGGGCAGAGAGAGAGGGAGACACAGAATCCGAAGCAGGCTCCAGGCTTCCAGCTGTCAGCACAGAGCCGGACGTGGGGCTTGAACTCACAAGCTGTGAGATCATGAGCTGAGCCGAAGTCAGACGCTCAACCGACTGAGCCACCCAGGTGCCCCACTTCAACGACTATTTTAAGTTCACTGTGTCCGTGAAGAGGTTAAAATAGATCTGTACCCCAATTTTTTTTGTCTGCGATGAATGTGTAAAATCGTTTTGAAGTCTTGCATTAATTTTCTGATTCTCTATCAGCCAATCATAGGATCTTGCTTTACCCTCCCTTACATTGTTCTTATGGTAATTTGCAGCAGATTTCTTTCATAGATGTACGCATGCAAAATATATTTTTAGCTCGTCTTTTTCCCTTTTGTCTCTAAAAATGAAACATTGAGGAGGTGACTCTGATTTGGGTCTTGGCAATAGCTCCAGAACTCTGCGAAGCGTTCAGCCAACTTCCTTACACTTGCATGATCTTTGAGCAAAGCAGAGAAATTTCTCAGCTCTCACTGGAGTTTTGCAACAACCCCAGTGGTATGCACTCTGTCCTGAGCGTTCTTCCTCTACGTTCCCTGACTGGCGTCCACGTCCATTTTGGAGGCAGATACGAGGATGTGACTATCCCACTGAACAGACGAGGACCCTGGGGATCATACCTAAGTGGCTCTCCCAAGTCGTTCTACATTAAGGAAGAAGCTGGTAGTAGGGTTTCCCGATTCCTTCCGTTCTGTGTTCCTCCCGTGACACCATGCTGTGCCGTTAATACGTGTGTATTCATGCATGTTTCTTGATATAGACTTTCTCTGACGAAAAATACATTTGGGGTCATTTGCAGCTTCTTTCTCTAGTTGCTTTTGAATTTAAAGGTCATAATATATTTAGGTCCTATGTTAATGAGCAGCTTTTCCTTTGGGCTAAGATATCTTTTCCTCGTTAGCAACTTTGGTCATATGGAATTCAAATTTGTTAACTCACCGCATAAACAGCAACTCATTTAAAAATAAATTACAAATATTAAAGGGAAAATAGAGAACATGATAATATAGTATATATTGAAATACATCAGCTGTAGAATAATGCATCTTAATGAAGGCTTCCCATGTGAATAAACCATTATATTTACAAGCTTTCCACAGTTAATGACCCGGAACCACATAGCGAAACCTACGTTTATAGCAAGGTCCTCTGTCAGCAAAAATATACATATTAATAATTGATGTTGCCGTAAACATAGGACATCTGATGATGCTTCCCGGGTTTGCGGGGAAATAGGACTCCACGGTCCATTAACTTAAAATGCTTATCTAATGTTTGATGGGCTTTGTCTTTAAAAATCCTTGTTCAAATTAGTCAGATAAAATGGACATTTGTCCACATGAAAATCTGTTCAATTTGTCAGTCACAAATACACTTGCAGATAAGTGATTTAATGCTGGCAACTTTCTCCAGAAGCTCATTGTCTTGGGGGGGTTGCGTCTTTATGGTGCTTTGTTGTCACTGAAGGCAAAGCCGAAACGGGTCTGGGGGAGGGAAAGAGTCCACTCTGAGCAAATGACCATCCCGTGAAATCTCTTGCTGTCATCAGTGCAGAGATTAATTAGCTCCAGAGCCTTCTGATCGCAGCGTGTGCTGGTGTTTCATTAGGAAGCATCTAGAGGCGGGCTCAGTGGGCTCCCTGCTCCCGCCTCACGCTGTGGAGGAAACAGCTCTTCGGTGGATCCATTTCAAGATGGTGTGGGCGCGTGCGCGTATGCTCCTTAGTTTATGAAAACAAGCCATTTTGTTCCGTCATTTCGTTCCAGAGTAACAGACCTATATTTATATGTGTGTGTTTATACAAATACACCTACTTAAAAAAGAGGAACCCAGCAGAAGAAGTGGAATAAAATTGTAAGCAGACCCATAGCCGACGGTAGTCTCCTGCCCTCCGCCCAGAGTAGTTATGGTAAGGCCTTATTTTAGGATGCCGCAATTTTAGTGCGTGCAAAACTATTAGATAATAAAACATTTTCTAGCTCGTTAAGCCTAACTTCTAAAAATTGTTTCGTAGATTTAAGATTTGCTTCCTTAGGAGCTGGGCTAGGACAGTCACGTTGAGTTTACAACTGATAAGTGATAGAAGCTTACTCAGCCACATTTGTGTCCTACTTTCTTTGAAATATATATATATTTTTCTTGAGAGAGAGAGAGAGAGAGAGCGCGCACGCTCAGGTTGGGGAGAGGAGCAGAGAGAGAGAAAGAGAGGGAATCTCAAGTAGGCTTCATGCTCAGCATAGAGCCCGACTCAGGGCTCAATCCCACGACCCTGGGATCATGACCTGAGCAGAAATCAAGAGTCAGACGCTCAACTGACCGAACCACCCAGGTGCCCCTCTTTAAATATTTTTAAAATAAACACTTCGATGCCACTTGTAGGCTGTGAGGCACTAGTGTAAGTGGTTTACAAATACTAATTTATTCCTCCTAATAACCTTATGAGTAGGTGGCATTATTATCTTCATTTTATACAGGAGGAAACTGAGGCACTGAAAGGTCAAGAACTTGACCAGGGTCACACAGCCATGAAGCGGCAGTCTGGGGCTTTGGCCCAAGGCGTCTATTTCCGGCATCTCTGCTCCCACCCTCTATGCTCAGCTGTGTCTCTCCAGTGACAGGTTTCTTCCAGCTTAACCCATTTTGTCTGAAAATGTTAAAAAAAAAATTTTTTTTTAACATTTACTTATTATTGAGAGACGGAGAGAGAGAGAGAGAGAGAGAGAGAGAGAGAGAGAGAGAGAAAGCACGAGCAGGGGAGGGGCAGAGAGAGGGGGAGACACAGAATCCGAAGCAGGCTCCAGGCTCTGAGCTGTCAGCACAGAGCCTGACGCGGGGCTCGAACCCGCAAATTGCAAGATCGTGACCTGAGCCGAAGTCAGACACTTAACCGACTGAGCCACCCAGGTGCCCCTGAAAAAAAATTTTTTTAAATGGGTACGATAGATCATACTTTAAAAAATGTTCATTTGTAATTTTGGTAGATACTGCCGATGCTTTCCCGCAAAGACGTTGCAAGATTTACTCTTCGCACAACAGTGTACAACAAAGCCCATCTTTCCATACTTAAATAGATTAAAAAAGTTGGGCAGTTTAGTAGGCAATTTAGAATCACGAAGGATGTGAACATCTAAACCCACGATATTAAATCATTTGAAGAAAAGGAACAGCTGGTGCTCACATAGTGCTTACTGTGTGCTCTAGGTGAGACACTATCTTAAATGCTTTCCAGAGAGCAGTTTCCTTAGAAATTAACACGAAATCTACGAGTGCGGTGCCATGGCCATCTCCATCCCGCCTATGTGGAAATCGTGGCACCCAGAAGTCATGTCACTCCCGGAAGTCCCCACAGCTGGGAAACGGTAGAACCAGATCTGAACGCGGATGGGCGGGCTCCTGAATTCATGGCCTTCACCACTCTACCTGCTACATTAACAGACTGTGTAACAAGCCCAAATCTAAGGTAGTTGAGGATGAACGTTCTGCCCTTGGATGTAGGCTAAGAAATTCTGGGATCAGGGGCGCCTGGGCAGCTCAGTTGATTAAGTGTCTGACTTCGGCTCAGGTCATGATCTCATGGTTTGTGAGTTCAAGCCCCAGGTGGGGCTCTGTGTTGACAGCTCATAGCCTGGAGCCTGCTTCGGATTCTGTGTCTCCCCCTCTCTCTGCCCCTCCCCTGCTCGTGCTTTCTCTCTCTCTCTCTCTCTCTCTCTCTCTGTCCTGCCTCGCTCATGCTGTGTCCCCCTCTCTCTCAAAAATAAATAAACGTTAAAAAAAAAAAAAATCCTGGGAACAGGCTACAAAGGAAGGATAAGGAAGAGAATTCTTTTTGTCATGTAATTTCTGATGGTCTGGGGACGCGGAACAAGAATACAGCAGAATTAAAATAGTAATAACTTAATATCAAACGAAAGTTTCTGAGTAGGTAGGCTGTAAATCCCATTTAACAGAAAATGGTGCCCTCCCTCAAGCTCTGATCTCTCTGCCCAGCCTAAGAGCCTTTCGCGTACACCTGACCCAGGGTCACTGCTTTTCCTGGGTTGCGAACTTTTTTCTGGTGCATCACACACAGTGCGTGTGGCTTGTGGGGGCAGCGCTCGCTGCCTTAGGGGACTGTCACAATTCTCCCCCCGCAGCTACATGGGGTGGTTGCAGATCAGAGTCAGACCACGTGCGCTGCTCCAACTCCATTACTTTCTGAGATCCTACTTTCAACAGGCTAATTTCAAGTTCATTAATCTGAGTAGCAAATAACAAAGGCCAGGAGAGTGTGTATTTTGAAATTAGTGGCATGGGTATTTTCTGCAACAACTTATTTTGGAATATACTGTGTTTCATTACGTAGACAAGTTATCACACTTCTTCATGATTCAGTTATCGCGACAACGTACTATGCTTTTCCAAGATGATTCATGTTGGCCACTGCTCCTTGAAGGCCTATCCTACCCCAAGCTGTAGGTCAGGCCCTTTACCTGGAATCTCTCTGCGAAATAGGTGGCAGCATCCTGCTCTTACGGAAGAAGAAACTGAGGCTCAAGGGAGGGAGGGTATGCCACCCAAAGACCTCCCACAGGTCCCCGTGTAGAAGTGGGTGCACAAGCGGGCCACCCAGAAACCTGTCTTCATCAACATGGCGGAATAGACTCTTTAAGCTGGTGCCTGGAGACATGCGCTCATTTCGAAGATGCTGCCTCCCCCAGGGACGCTTAGGAAACAGTTCTTTTGCCTTCAAAAAGTAAACTAAAACTAAAACTACACAAAACCCCCACGAATCATGACAAATCTGTTTTTTTTTTTTTTCTGAGAATAAATTTCCAGAAACAAACATCATTTGAACTGTAATGAATAATATATATGACCAAGCTGGATGATGTCGGTTTTGGTTGGAACTAAAGTCGTGACCACAAAGAGCACGTCCTCTTGGTCCTTCTCTCCTTTTGGCTCTGAGAACAGTTCCCAAGGAAGAGCCCATGACCACCGATGGCTCCTGACATACATACAGGCTTCCCAAGTGGGGCTTCTGAGGGGGCTGCGTTTCAGGAGCTCACTGGGGGCCCAAGCTCCAACTTTGGGTTATTATTCTTATTATCATTTATTTATTTATTTTGAGAGAGAGAGACATAGAGAGCGAGCAGGGGAGGGGCAGAGAGAGAGGGAGACAGAGAATCCCAAGCAGACTCCGCACTGTCAGCGCAGAGCCCAACATGGGGCTCGATCTCACCAACTGCGAGTTCATGACCAGAGCTAAAACCAAGAGTCAGACGCTTAACCGACTGAGCCAGCCAGGTGCCCTGGGGTTATTTGTTAATAAGGAAGACCAGATTGACCAACAGATAATTTATAATACAGCTTGTTTGATGTTAGAATCTGAAGGTGAGCAGGGTTTTATGGTGCTTTGAAGACTTAGTTGACTCATTTCCAAGCGACGGCTCTTCCTCTTTAATAACTGTCCCCCAGCGTTATTATAATGAAAACATTGCTAGCTCCAGGGTAACATAAAATATACGATGGGCACGACCATAGGACAAATTATTTCAAAGGGATCCACAGAATGAAATATATTACATTCATTAATTTTCCTTCCGCTCGATTCACCCCATTGGCTCTGCCAATTAAAGTAACTGCACATGAATTTTTAGAGTGCTATTTATTTTCTTTTGTAGATTTTAGAATATAAATATTTAAAATGGCAATATCAAAAAAATAATTTATATGACAATGGTAAAGGAAACATTTGGTCAGGAAAGGAAGGCATAATGATGTCTGTTGCTCTAATTCTGGTTTCAGTTACTAAATACCTGGAAATAGGCCAAGCTTCCCAAAACATACAAATACTATTTTGATCAGATAAGTCAACGGCTTATTCGCTGGCGTGATGGAACGAAATGAAGTTATGGAAAAATGAAATTTTAAAACGAGTGGACAATATCTTCATTAGTGATATAGTGGAAAATATATTCAATTGAAAACATTTCTTGGATTTGGGGTAATGGCTTTTTATGGTTATCAGCCAGAGGACAGGAGATACCATTCTCTTAAAAATTGAATCCATACATTTCTCGATGGTGTAAAATTTCAATAGAATACACACTACCAGCAGGAGACGTACTTGGAAGAAAAAAAAAAAAAGGCAAACCAGAGAAAGTCACATTTAACGCAAAACAGACAAGTTGCTCTCTTTATGTTATCCAAACCCTGAACTGCTGAAAAATTAACACAGACTTCTTTGATTTGAGCTGAAAAGATATAAACTCCAAAGTAAAACAGAAAAAATACAGTAACAAACACGTAATTCTGTCTTTGTGTGCTATCAGTGTAAGCAATTAAGATTCTCGGATGAAAAAGAGTGCTAGGCTCTTCCTGAGTTTCTGGCTACGTGTTACACGTAATAGACATCCAGGACATGCATGCTGAGTTAAATTAAAAGGAAATTGTTGAACCAAACTGCTAATGTAAAATTTCATGTCAAACTTAGATGATCTTAGACTGAATGTTTTGACTGCTAGTTAAGTTTGGAAAGTACAAAGTTGGAGTGAACCATTGTTTTTTTCACGATATCGTACATGTGTCTGCCTCTTCAGGGCTGGAGAGAGAAACAGATTTATATCTTTGTCTGTCTCCCCATCCATATGCACCAAATGATGTGGAGGTCTTAGGGGAAAAAAAATTGGTATGATTCTACGCCCACTTGCTTTCATTTTAAATGTGTACTTTTTCCCAGTTAATGAAGTAAAGTTTAAGCATGTTGAAAAATACAATGACAGACAGAGAAACAATCTTCCAAAGTCCCCACATTAAAAAAAATGAATGCTATTGTACACGGTATCTTTTCTTTCTTTTGCAAGTGCATAGATGTGTGTATATATTTAGTTGAAATCATATCAAATTATATGTGTAATTCCAAACCTTGAATTTTTACTTTGAGCGTTTTCATGCCATCAAAAACTAATCATAAACATAGTTCTCAAAGGTGACATACGACTGCATTAATGTGGGTCCACTAGAAGTTATTTAACTACGTCCTTACTCTGAACCGGCTTTATCCCCGATTTGTCATTATCAAAAAGAACCCTGGAGGAGACTTCCACGGGCATAAATCTCTATTTCGGATGGTTTCCTCAAGACAGAGATAGAACGTTGTGGGGACAGGATGTAAACATCTTAACCATCGTGCACTTTGCTCATCGTCTTTTAGAAAGGCAGAGTCCACGTAACTCATGGCGTCGCCTCCCACCCTTGCCAATAATTACAACTTGAAAAAAATTTTTTTCTTTTGCTTATAAGATAGAAACAACTTAGCTTATTTCACTAATTCTTTTTTTTTAATGTTTACTTATTTATTTTGAGGGGGGCAGGGGGGAGAGAGAGGGAGAGAGAGAGAGAATCCCAAGCAGGCTCCACGCTGTCAACACAGAGCCCAATGTGGGGCTCGATCTCACAAACTGTGAGATCGTGACCTGAGCCGAAACCGAGAGTCGGTCATTTAACCGACTGAGGCGCCCAGGTGTCCCATATGTCACTAATTCTAAGATGCATGGTTTTCATAGTTAACGTGTCCAAAATTAGGGATGGATGTGGATTACAATCAAGGTGGTGTTTTGTTTTATCTGACAGTATTCTCTTTAAGAGCATGTAAAGACCACGATGCGTCTTATAATTGGTGACATCTCAGATTCAAGGAAACGCAGTATCTCATTTAATTTTTGATTTGTGTTTTTTGACCACTAGCAAATAGTCATGATTCTCATAGAATCATTTCAGTATACGCTGCAATGTCCCAGTGAATTGAAAAACAGGTTTTTTAATTGTGGCTAAACAAACAAACAAACCCATAAGAGGCACTTTCTAGGGATACAGCTCAGCAGTGTTCTGCGTCTTCACACTGCTGTGAAACAGATCTGTAGAACTTTTTGATTTTGCAAAACTGCAACCCCACACCCACTGGGCAATGACTGCCGGCCCCCCTCCCCCGCCCCCCGAGCCTTTGGCAGTCATGATTCTGCTCTCTGTGTCTCTGTTTCTGATGACTCTGGGTGCCTCATACAAGTGGGATCGGGCAGTATTTTTATCTTTTCGTGACTGCTTATTTCACGTCACACGATGTCTTCAAAGTTCGCCTGTGCTATAGCATGCGACAGGCTTCCTTTTTACGGAAGGAATAGTAAAGAGCCACTCACCCACGTGGCTCTTTCAGCACACCCAAGCAGGTGCACAGCAAGAGATGGGCTGGGGTCCCAGGTGTCTCGATACCAAAGAGAAATGTTGACTCATTTTTTTTTAAACTCAGAGATCAAAGGGAAATCAAGAAAATAGGTGATGAAGATTGAGGTATTTCTTAAATCGTACATACATACTGTATGACTGATCGTATTCTTTAAGACAATAAAGGCTGGATGTCACCATTTAGGCTTTATAAACACGTGCAGTGGCATCAGACCCCTCCACCGGCTGACTACACCCTTCCAAGTGTCTGGAAGATGGGCCTGAATTCTTTCCACAAGCAAAATAATTCGTATTTTCAATTCTGTGCTGATAACGGAGGTGGTGCACAGGGGTCATAGTGGCAGGGTGGAGTGGTTGGTCCAGGACACGGGGCCGAAGGGAGATACAAGATATTCCAACATCAAGTGTATTTACCCCGCCGTTGGTTACTTAGAACGTGCCATCATAACACGGATGAAAATTATACAGCAGTAGCCCGAATGTGGGGCTCAATTACAGCTTTTCTATATTTAATAATATCGCTGATACGATCTCATAATTTATTTAAATCCTCAAGTCCCAAAAAGAAACTAATATTTTTATAGGAGAAGACCTGATAGAAATATGGGTGAAAGGAACACGTCGAAGGTGGATCACAGAACTGAGAGAGCTATTGTGCCTCACTGTGCTCGTATCACCCACACACTGGTCACCACCTGATTTCTCTAAAAGTGAGAAGGTGGAATGCAGTCTTAGAAAATATAACTTAAATACAAAAAGGAAAGAGTAATATAATGAAACCCACTTTCCTACACTGGTTACAAAAGTATAAATAACATTTGTTATTTTTTTACTTCTCACGTTATTCTTTGAGTTCATATATATATATATATATTTAAATTTTTTAATGTTTGTTTATTTTTTGAAAGAGAGAGAGAGACAGAGTGCAAGCGGGGGAGGGGCAGACAGAGGCAGAGACACAGAATGCAAAGCAGGCTCCAGGCTCTGAGCTGTCAGCACAGAACCCGATGTGGGGCTTGAACCCACGATCTATGAGATCACGACCTGAGCCGAAGTTGGATGCATAACCTCTCTGAGTATATTAATTGTTAAAAATAGAAAGCAAGAAAAATCATAAATCCTGATTTTTGTCCTATTGAGATATACATTTGGTAAGAAGTACACAGACGTGGGAAAATGTATTGTGAATCGGTATTATTTAAAGTTTCGGGGCACCTGGGTGGCTCAGTAGTCGGTTAAGCGCCTGACTTCAGCTCAGGTCATGAGCTCAAGGCTTGTGAGTTTGAGCCCCACATCAGGCTCTGTGCTGACAACTCAGACCCTGGAGCTGGCTTTGGATTCTGTGTCTCCCTCTCTCTCTGCCCCTCCCCCGCTCATGCTCTGTCTCTCTCAAAAATAAATAAACGTTAAAAAAAGTTTTAAAGGTTCAGTTAAAAAGAAAGCTACAGATTGTCTAAACCATGATTCCTACCATTTTCTCCTGGGATAAAATTTTGAACATGTACTTTATCTGTGATTTTTTAGACATAAAAAACACGTTTATTGTAGAGAAGTGTAAAAATAAGCGAAAGCATTAAAAATAGGATCACGGGGTTCACATTTTACACTTGGCACGTTACACAGAAACTCTAAACACACTTCTAAAGCCACACAATGGCACGTTTTAACTGTGTGAACTGTTTCTGGGCACCTGTCTACCAAGTATAAAACTGCTCTGATACAAATAATTATATATCGTAAATGTTGCTCACATTTTTTTTTTTTAGCATGGAGATTGCAAGGGTCAGGATTACTGAGCAAACAGGCCTAAGTGTTTTTTTTTTTTAAATGTGTTTGATGTTTATTTATTTTTTGAGAGAGAGACAGAGAGACAGAGCATGAACATGGGAGGGGCAGAGAGAGAGGAGACACAGAATCCGAAGCGGGCTCCAGGCTCCTAGCCGTCAGCACAGAGCCCGACGCAGGGCTCGACCTCACGAATTGCTAATCATGACCTGAGCCAAAGTCAGATGCTTAACCGACTGAGCCCCCCGGTCTCCCTTGTGCTTTAATGTTTATAAGGAGACAAACTGTCCTCAGAAGGGTGGGCGCACACTTAAACCCTGGTTATTGTCCCCGGGCTGCACCTGCCCCTGGGTCCTCGCCCAGTCCGGGCATCACCATTACTGGCTTTCTTTTCCTTTCTTAGCAGAGATTTAAAAAACATGGCGCGAGAGCACTGCCGGGCTGGCTCTTCCTCTCCACCCCTCTCCTGCCACCGCCCCCCCCCCACCGCCCCGTCATTCCGGCCTCCCTGTGGGGCTCCCCCAGCCTCCCCGCCCTCCCTCCCTCCGCTCCTCCCGGTAAATGCTCTGACCATCCAACTCCACCCTGGCACCTGCTTCTCACAGGCCCCAAGTGAAAGCCGGGATGCGGAAAATCACTTGGCATTCGCTGCAGTGATTAGTTTGTTTGGGTATTTGTTTTTTTACCTCTTTGGTCTGTTTCGATCTTTGTACTTCCCTAGATCACCTTCTCTGTTCAGTATTTTCTAACTTATTACCTTAGTCACTCAGGATACTATTTAATAGTTTGTTTGTTTTTTTTTTTTTTAAAGCTTATTGGTATTTGTGGTTATCTGTGTTTCTTTTCTTCTTTTAGCCCCACTCGAGCTTGGTACATGATTAGCATTTTCAAAGCCTCAGCCACAGTATCTATCAATGTTTTTATCCCGGCATTAAATATGGGGCACTGAACTACATCCTGCTCCCAACCGCACAAGTTTGGGAGTGGATTTTACCCACGTGGGCCTCAGATGACAGCTGCCTGCAGCCTTGTGAGACCCTGAGCAGGAGACTTAGCTAAGCCCAGACTCCTGACCCACAGAAACTGAGCTGATGAGTGTGTGTTTAAGCTGCTAGGTTGTGGTCATATTGTTACGCGGCAACAGGTAACTAATACGCACCCATTCAGCTCTGATTCAGTCATCCCCACGGAGATCTGCCCCCAAAAGCCAGCTAGCTCAGTGCAAACCCATTCTCTTGACCACAAATACTGACGGAGGGCAGGGCAGACCTCACGCAGGAATGGCGGTTTGTGAGCAATTCAGAGCTTATTCCCACGCCCGGAACGCTCTGCGTATTCCAAGGGAGATGTGTACACGGACACGTGACTGCTCTGTCCAGATCCCCCGGGCACACTCCCGTGCAGTGCGGGCCGCTCCATTCTCTTCAGTCACAGGTTACCTATTTTTCTTTCCTCTCTTCCCACAAAAACTCTCTAAGACACAAGTCCCAAGAAAGCCACATGCGCGTCCTGCCTGTAAGAGAACTTACCATACCCAGGAATATCATCTCCTCCTGCCTCAGTTTTTCGGTTTTCTTATGTTGATGGAAACCTCGCCAGACCTAAAAAGAAATAAATGGTTATTTGTCTAATACATTAAAACAAAAACAAAAACCCTGTCCTACCCTTTCTCCCGTTTCAAATGATACAATGACTATGCAGTCAAGGCTGTGCGCGTGTGTGTGTTCATGGAATATTTTTTCCTCTGTGATCACAGGCAAAAAATTTAAAGAGAGAACAAATGGCCTATTCGCTGCCTGAGCACCCAACTGTGGACCCAGAGCCACCCTACTGAACAAGGGGGGCGGGGCGCCGTCCTGTTCACCCACGGGCTGGACAGGATCCACACTCGCCCAACACCCTGGAAGCAAATCTGCCAACCACACAGCCCACCTGCTGGCCCAGACATCCTCCCGGCTGCCAGAACGGCCGTCATCCACAAGACGAGCAACAACAGGTGCTGGCGAGGGTGAGGGGAAAAGGAACCTCCCGCACTGCCGGTGGGCGTGCGAACCGGGGCAGCCACTGGGGACACCGTATGGGGGTTCCTCAAAAAATTAAAAATAGAACTACCCTACACTCCAGCAATCCCACGTCTGGGTACATATTTGAGGGAAATGAAGTCACTGACTTGAAGAGAGATGTACACGTTATTTCAATGCATGTTCATCGCAGCATTATTTACGATTGATACGACGATGGAAACCACCTGTCAGTGGATGGGTGAATGGATAAAAAAGGTGGTATATACTATATACACACAATGGAATATTATCCAGCTAAAAAAAAAAAAAGAAAGGAAATCTGAGCACCTGAGTGGCTCAGTCGGTTGAGCATCCGACTTTGGCTCAGGTCATGGTCTCAAGGTCTGTGAGTTCGAGCCCCATGTTGGGCTCTGTGCTGACAGCTTGGAGCCTGGAGCCTGCTTCGGATTCTGTGTCTCCCCCTCTCTCTGCCCCTCCCCTGTTCATGCTCTGTCTCTCTCTCTCAAGATAAATAAACATATAAAAAATTTTAAAAAAAGGAAATCCTGATATTTGTGTCAACATGCATGAATTTTGAGGGCAGCATGCTAAGCGAAAGAAGGCCACATAGAGAAGGACAACTACTATTAAGATCTCACTTGCATGTGGAATCTAAAAACCCTGACCCTGTAGAAATAGATGTCTAGTAGTTTGGGTATCTGAGTAGGTTTGGGATCGCTAGGGGCTGGGAGTTGAAGAAAATGGGGGAAAGTGGCCAGAAGGCACCAACTTCCAGTTGTCAGATGAATGAGTTCGCCTCATTCAACAACACTGTGCTGTGTTCTTGAAAGCTGCTTAAAAGAGTTGATCTGAAGGGTGCTCACTATCGAAAACTGGTAGTTATGTGAGGTGATGGACGTTTTAATTACCCTTACAGTGACAATCACTTTGCCATATATACGTATATCACATCACGACATCATACATCTTAAACGTACACAATGTTTTATGTCAAATGCATCGCAATAAAGCCGGGGGTGGGAGAGGAGAAGTGGCTTCTAATTCTCATTAGTGAGAGTCCCCTACCCAGGTTTCTTCAAAAGAAACTTCCAGATTGCAGAAGCGTGGGGCTAGATCTAAGGGTGGCACTTCATAGTTTTAAAAGAAAAATTTCCACCGCAATGTGGGGAGATATAACACGGTCACGTCCAAGATTGATACGACTCAAGCTCTGAACTCAGATGCTTGTCTAGAACTTCATCACAGGAACATAAAGAACACGGTCTGTTAGCGGTCCCCCTGCACCCTTCTGCCCGCCCCCATCAAGAACCCAGAGGGAGGGGGTCCTGACCCTCCCGCTGGGGTCTGTGTCCTCATGCTCTCTTTCTCTCTTATCTGGTTCCAATTTGCCTCATGTTTCCATCTCCTGAATTTCCCGTAAGCAGCCTTGGCCTCCATTTGGAAAAAGGTGTGGAGCAGACCCCCGGTGCTCATCCAACAAAGCGGGGGGACCTCAGGCCCGCTTCAGAAAGGAACACTGGGGTGCCCGGGTGGCTCAGTTGGTTAAGCGTCTGACTCTTGATTTCAGCTCAGGTCACGGTCTCACGGTTCATGGGATTGAGTCCTGCATCGGGCTCTGCGCTCACAGCACAGAGCCTGCTTGGGATTCTCTCCCCCTCTCTCTGCCCCTCTCCTGCTCTCCCTCTCTCTCTCTCTCACAACAAATAAATAAACATTTAAAGGAACGAGGATGTCCCGGTCACCGGCCAGAGGGGTTGACCTTTGCTCCCCTTCTGTGATTACGTCTGTGTGTGAATGCGCTTTTATTTTTTATTTTTTTAAATTTATCATTTTTTTTTAACGTTTATTTATTTTTGAGACAGAGAGAGACAGAGCATGAACGGGGGAAGGGCAGAGAGAGAGGGACACAGAATCGGAAGCAGGCTCCAGGCTCTGAGCCATCAGCCCAGAGCCCGACGCGGGGCTCGAACTCACAGACCGCAAGATCGTGACCTGAGCTGAAGTCGGACGCTCAACCGACCGAGCCACCCAGGCACCCCTGAACGCGCTTTTAAAAATTCACTAGGGATTGACATCCTCACTGAATGTTTCACAACACTCTTTCCAACGATTATCAATGATCTTTGAAAATATTTGAATAAAATGCCCTGCATGTTACACCTATTTATAATACAATTAAAAACAAAATAAAACAACACGTGACCAAGCTTACTTAAGGGTTGTCCCCAGGGTAAGATAATAAATCTTTCCAGCATTTAAAATCCAGTTCCCTTAAAGGCAGAATTTTGGAATTTTGGGTTCCAGAGCTCACCCTGACCCTGGTGTGCATTTCTAGCTGTGTCAAGGCACCTGCCCCCGCTCCACCGGCACCCTGCCCGCACCTTCTGAATCTGCAGCGCTGCGGCCTCCAGATCCGCTACTTTCTCGCTAAGGAACTTGGCTTGTTTCGCTCTGTACTCTTGAAGAAAGATCTGCTTCATGAACATGGCTCTTAGACGACCCTGCCGCGCCCTCTCAGCGATCTGGATTAGTTTCACGGCCTCTTCTAGGGGGATACTCTTCACAGAGTATTTCTGCAAAAACATTCAAGGTAAATCAGTGTTTAAACATGTTTACTACATCAGTTGATCCTGGGAGCCTCACAAGCTGACTTCGAACACAACTTTGCTGAAAGTTCGATAAAGAGTCTGAGAGTTGTCTCGTTCCATCATCCTACTCTTTAATTATGTGGATTTTGATAACATGCCACGCTGGTGCTCTGGTCCCATATTTAAGGATCCCGTAAGCTTTCCTCTATCATTCCGAACAAAATCCTAATGAGTCCCACAATATTTTAGGTTGGCAGAAAATTATACCAGGAATGCCAATAAAATGGATTCAATAAAACTCAAAATCGCTATCAGCGTTTGATTAACTTAATAGTGGAAACATATAAATTAAAAACACATCTTTAATACGAGACCTTGAAACGTAAAATACACAGGCAGTAAAATGCTGGCTTCAAAATCAATTACGGGATGATGTAGTGAATACGAGTAAGGCTAAAATCATTTCAGGAGTATTCAATTTATGTATGAAATGTCTTCTAGTACCTACGTGTTTGCATTTCAGAACATCCAAATGGGACGGGAAGATTATGTCTGGAGAAAAATCAGAGCTCGTGCAGGAAAATGCTGCCTTTGGAGACGTCAGGTGGGGGTTGTGGAGGCACCGCCGGGTGAGGGGCTGAGCCATTTCCTGAGGAGGGTCCAGGGCAAGGCTGCTGGGGCGTCCAGAGCCCCGGGTCAGCTCTGAGTGGATGCAGGGGTGAGGCTCTCTGCTCTCCTTGGGGCGAGGGAGAAGCTGGGCACGTGGCCTGGCTTGGGTGGAGCCTCATGCAGGGACAGAAGCAGAAGGGAGAGGCCTTTTGAATCTGAGAAACACCCAGTCGTGGGCTGAGCCCTTGCTCAGGTCTCAGAGGGCAGCGTGGCCACCTTATCAGGACACGGTGCCAGACGCTGAGGTCCCAAGTGTGGGCTCCAATTCATCCCCGGGGCCACTGTTTCCCGCGATGGCCTCTTCTCTGCGTAATGACTGTGTGTGTCGGGGGCCGCGGTGCCCAGGAAGGAGCAAGGGGTGGGGAGGGGCATTCACTCAGACC
This sequence comes from Panthera pardus, assembly GCF_024362965.1. Taxonomy (NCBI): domain Eukaryota; kingdom Metazoa; phylum Chordata; class Mammalia; order Carnivora; family Felidae; genus Panthera; species Panthera pardus. Next base: position 4,381,449 of record NW_026526655.1, on the reverse strand, counting down.
CCGGAGAGGCCAGATGCTTTTCTTAGATATCCTCAGCAAGTTCACAAAGCAACCTCCAAGACAGGTATTGCTGTGACCGCTCAAGAGTTAAGAAGACGGAGCCCGATAGAAGAAAAATAATTCACACGAGCCCCCGCGGTTAGTACGGGTGGAGCCAATTTGAGCCACGACTGGCCATCTTCCTGACCAAGCCCCCACTGTGCCTCAGCCTCGGCTCCCCTTGAGGAAGCTCTTCCACATACCAATCCCTCCAAGTTTTGTTTTCAGTGACACCTCATCATCTCAGATGTGCAGGGAGCACACGTTTTCAATAACGCACTTGGCACGCCAGAGTAGAACGGAGGCCGTTTTGGTACCGAATTGGATGAGGCCTGTTCAATCACTGGAGCAGAGAGCAGGTGTCCTGCAAACATGAGCTATCATTGTACTTATTTCCTTCAGACATCATCACTCTGAAAATCGTTGCAGCCCTTACTGAATACTTCTGAGGGTTGGCGTGGTCTATGCAGGACGACAAAGATATCTGAACATTTATGGAGGGCCCAAGACTAAATACGAAGCATGAGAAATGGAGGACCGGACGGTGACATCTGTCTCCCAGAATTCTTCTTGGGATCTATATTGCATGTACGTATATCTTTAGGAAAGAGGCAGCTTAAGGTGCAAATGGGGTCTCGTGAGGCACCGAAGGCCAAGGGAAAGTCACACAGGTGTCGCGTGCTGCTGCCCGGAGCCCGGTGTTTCGCGGACGTTCAGCCCGTCTTCGGATGGGGCTGGGACAGAGATGGCCGGGACTACGTAGCAGATCCAGTGGGGCTGGCTGCTGGGAAAGAAAGTTCCCTGCCGTCGACCCCGCACAAGTGAAGAGGGACAGCAGAGAGGGTAAGCAGGACAAGGAGCAGAGAGGGATCTTTAGGGCTCTACTGTAGCATCTGTGATGTCACCTCCCTTCTCGTGTCCCCTGTAAAAAGCCCTCAGTGAAGTCTGCACTGCTGGTCAGTGCTCTGTGCCTGGGGATTCCTCTGGGGGGCGCCAGATGGTGCTGAGGGCTTCCCTCTGAATGACGCATGGGCTGAAGGCAGGGACAGGTGCAAGGACGGCTCGATGGCCCCCACTCTAAAAGGCCCTGGGACTGGCCTCCGGGAGTGTGCAGTGCAGAGGAAGGGCCGGGCATCTAAGGGCAAGGTGGAGGAAGGAGGGACAGCCTCGAGTTAGCGGGGTCAGGACAGGTGCCGGAGGGTTGCTGCATCAGGCTGGGCTCTGCTGAACGAGCACCGTTTCGACAGGCCGAGGTGTAGGGGAAAGAGCGAGCCCTCCCTACAGCTTGAAGCACGGCCATGAATGCCAGAGAGCAGAGACGCCTCAGACGGTGCGTGTTGCCCACCTGCTTCTCCAGGCAGGCAGACAGGCCGCATCCTTCTCTCTCCCTGCTGCCATTCTGGTTGTGCTCGGAATTTTCCACGGTGCCGTGACCCAACACCCAGTGGGGCCTATCTGCGGGAAGCCCGCACGTGCTGGTTTCCCCTCGCGTAGTTACCGAGAGCGCCCCTTTCACCCTGAATTGTCCCAGTTTGGACACACGACTGCCGCCTCCCTGCTTGGGCCGTGACCGGCCAGGGGCACGAGGCACTGATTCGGGAGGCAGCGAGGGTCACCGAAATGCGTGACTGGCCAGAAGGCGGATATGGCAGTGCCATGTGGAAATGTCTGAAATGAAAAGACTGCCCAGTAGGTTATCTTAGCAATTATTTCCCGTGAAACACTCAGCTTCTGACTTTAGGTTAGGTGAACCTGAGTTGAAGAATTACAGAGTCAATGATCTGCCTAATCTCAGAGACACTGAGATTCGCCAACAAAGCATTACGTTCTGATCTCTGTTTCTAAGTTCTTGAAAATAATGCTTATGAATCGTCAAAGACACATCCTGAAGGTAAGCAACTTCTTACATACCGAACAGCACGGGGGACGAGTGCTCCTTTCCTCGCCCTGGAGACAATCTGTCTCTCACACAGTCAGGAGCCACGGGGAAAGGAGGTTTTATAGATTATGGAATGATGGTGGTTAAAATGGTTTACAAACCTTTTCAGCCATATCTAATCCAGTGTCAGCTAATATCTGAGCCAGGATTTTCTCTCTTCCTTTGATTACTTCCAACTTCTCCTTCAAAAAATACTTGGGGATGGGAATATCTAATTGTTGCTAGAGAAGAGAAAAAATAAGCAAAAGGGCACATTTGTCACAACTTAAGGACACAGTTCAAACCCATCTAAAACATACAGTAAGGACCGTATATCAAAGAGATGCATTTTACCTCCCATCCTTATTCAAGAGGTGATGACACCAGTGGCATAAAAACAATTCATTACCGCTAAGGAAACGCAAATAAAGTCATAAGGAAAAGTCATCGCCGTGGCCCTTATTTTAATCGTTATGTAAAACGTAAGAACTCACATCAATTAATTCACAATTAACTCATGATAACTTCATGAATTTCTGTAAGGAAATAGAGTATCATCTCAGCCTACCTCAAACAATAATGCAAATTAAGATAGCAAAGTATTGCGACCGAGAGATCTTTGAAATAAACCTAATGATTTATCATCAGCATCGTTAACTATTTGCCTGTAAATGATCACAGGTTTTTTTTCCCCTAATACTTTGGTTGGACTTTTCCCTAAACGACCCCAAATTACAAAAGTTATTGGCAAAGTTCATTTGCTTTATTAGGAAACTTGTTTTTTATGCAATAAATATAAACTTCTGTTTTTCACTTGTGCATATTACCAACTAGTTCAGTTGCTGGAGGTCACGCGAATATTTACGAGCCCAAGTTCAACCATCAGAAGGGTAGAAGTGCTATCTGGGGGTGCGGGGTGGCCCTTGGCCACCCCCATGAGGAACACTGTGCTAGACACTCTTTCAGACCCTCCTGGCTGCCCCCTGGTAGACCAGTCGGCTGGGCAAAGCTAAGGGTTTGGTCCTCGGGGTCAGTTCCCCTTTTCCCTATTCTGGCATGACTCTCCACACCCTCTCCCCTACCCGGGGAATTCTGCTGAACAGGCCTTCCCTTAAAGAAGCATTGTAACAGAAAGGGGTGTCCTTTTTTAGGACTTGGTGAGATTGTACCAATACCAGACGGCAACTGCTTTTGACAGCCAAACTTTTCTTAGACGGATGGAATTTTGGGGTGAACTGAAAGTGGGTTTCCAGGATGCAGTGAGTGACTGTGGCCTGGGGGATGGAGCAAAGTCAGAAGAGAGTGATTACGCTTTTATTTAATGTGGAGATTGTATTTATTAGTAGGTGTGTTAAAGCATTGTGCTTTTCCAACTGTGACGACAACGTGTTATTGACACGGCTCCGCAGGGTCCGAGAACGAAGAGTCTGAGGGTGAGGGAACGGAGCAGCGGAGGAAGAAAGAGGAGGGAAGCCGAAGACAGTTGCTCGGGTTCGCGGCTAGACCTCCATCCGCAAACCACTTTATGTCCAACCCAGATGCTTTGGGGTTTCCCATTCTCTAAGGGACCTCTCTCGTGTTCTCTGGAGAGCGGCTTTCTCCATTCTTCTGAGCATCTGATGAACTCGCGAATTTGGGGCAGCACAGTTCTGACTCGAAGACAGAAACCAGTCTCTCGGTCTCAGTTTCAGAATCTCTCGGGGAAGGATCGCCTGGGGCAGCCACCAGCACCCATCCCTGGTCTGATCAGCTGTGGCCGGGGTGTGGGTCACACCGCACACAGATAGCTGGGTGCTGGCCCGATGGAATAGCGGAGCCGTGTGCCATGTGGGTGGCGGCCACAGGGGCCCAGACTCAGGGGTGCTGGCTGGTCAGGCTTCCACTGGGAACTGCAGGGCTGAGCCCCACAGGACTTCCCAGAGCTGGTACGTGTGCGTGTCCCTGGCCCGGCAGCGCTCCCGGGGTCCGTGCCGCTGCTGGTCCCGCCTGGACCCCAGTGTCGTCATGTGGCTCAGTGTGCCCACCCCAGAAGTGCTGGACCACACAGTTGACAGTCTCCTACCGGGAAGGCTTCCTGGACAATGTCACTCGTTCATCGCCCCTTTTAGTGCTCATGAACTTTGAAAAGATGAACCAGCTCAACCAGAGGGGTGACGACTGAAGCAGGAGGAAAAGCAGGGGAAAATCTGAAGGAGCCCGCCACACAGATTTCATAGATGTCTTACTCTTCAACTTTGAGCAGGCTATTTAATATTCTCGGGATTAAATTAATACATTTAATACTACTTCACTAATTCGATTTAGGGATATGATTTAATGGCTGTTGATTTCACGCTTATCCTCAGGGGTTCTTGATCTTTTCACACGGGTGGAGTAAAGTACACCTGACCGAAAAAATCCAGGGCTTTAAGCCATGCTCTTGTAAGTGAACGCGACAAACATGAAAGTTTCGGAGTGACCTTCAACACTTTCCATCATTTTAGTTACCCTTATAGTCCTTTCTAACAAAGTGCAATAACAATGCTAGAAAAACCTATTCCGGAAAGAAACAACCTTTATAGAATCTCGCATGTTTTCGAAAGGAAGGAGCATTACACACCAGGTGGAAAATTGAACACTGTCTCCTTTTAATTTTATTTTAGGGAAATGTTCCTTTTGAAACGAAGACTGAGCTCACAGGACCGTGACACTGCAAGGAGCTGTCCGCTGGCCTCTGGCTGACTCGGCCAGACAGAGCGTCAGAAGAGACTCTGGGCGTCTGGCAGTGGGGGTCGGGAGGGCGGTGGTGGGGAGACAGAAGGTCCTCAGCTCCAGGGCATCAGAGAGAGAGAGAGGAGGCCCTTCTTTCTTGTCTGAGCCTCAGAGGCCTATCGCCATAAATCCCCAAGTCACCAAAGACCCAAAGGAGAGGAGGAGACACATCCACCTGGTAATAAGGAACCAGCAGCCAATCAGCCCGAAGAAAATGGGGGTAAACAAAGGCCAGAAGGAGATCTCCCTGGGCAACAAAAGTAGGGGCACTGCTACTGGAAATTGGGAGGGTTTGTGCCACAGGATATTTGCGAAAGGGTTGGCCTCCTCCATCCAACAGACCTGGGCAGACACCATGGTGACCAAGTAAGACCACAACATTGGACCCAAGGACTGTGAAAAGATTTGTCTGTGCCCACAACTACAGGAACCCAATCCTTGTCCATAGCAGTATGGCCCAACCGAAGGGCAAAGCTTCACCTTTTCATACAACAACCAGTAAATGTGCCTAGGAAGCCTAGAGTATTGGTTACGGACCTACATATCCGATTTAAAACAAGACACTGATGAGAAAAGAGGCTGAGTACTTACAGGAGCCAACTTTAGGTCCTGTAGGATATCATCGAAATAATGAAACTCGGTTAATTCCAATTCAACCATCTCATTCTTCAGCTCCAGGATGCGACCCATCACCCCGTCCAGTATTTTTCGGATCAGCAGTCGCTTCTGTGGGTGGACAATCTGGTCGTAGACATTCTCCAGGTTTCTAAAGATCTGCACATATTTTATGTAGAAGGTGGCTAACATTTGGAAGATGAAACCTTGATTTCTTTGTGATTCCATCATAGTCTCAGACTCTTTATCAAGCAGAGAATTGAGGGCTTCTTGGGTCTGATGCCATATCTTATTATACATTCTGAGGGAAGACAGAGAATAAGCAAAAATTCCTTCATAAGCCACACAAAATGGGCATCTGGTATAACAAACAGTAACGCGGCATCGAATGAGAGCTAAGAACACGGCATGTAATTACGAGGCCCTTTAGACCATTTGTGTCTCATTTTGAGGTGCATGTGATTTTTGGATGTGACCACGCTGTTATCATCAAATACGTAGATTAAAAGACTTTTCACCTAAATGATATCAAGCGATTCCTCACTAGGCCCATAAAACCTGCATCATTATACTCATTTAATAGACGAAGAAGTTGATAACGAGAATATTCAACCGATCTGTCCAGATACACAGCTGGTGGGGTATAAACTGGAACAATGACATTGGAAAGTCATTCCATACTATTTTATAAAGTTGAACGTGAGCAGATGCTATGAATGAACAATTACACCCCAGAGAGACTCTTGTAAATCGTCATCAAGAATGAACAACTAGCACTCAGAAGGACCAGGCCTTGTGCTCTCTCTTCCCAGGGCTCTGCCGGAAGGTGGGCTTTCCCTCGCCGCCCCCCTGCTGGCGTTCCCTAGCCTGCCTCTTCCCTCTTGTCTCATCTGTTGTCCCTCCTTCTGGGTTTTTGTGATATCTCCTGTCAAATGCTCGAATGTTCCCTTGGCCCTCATGCGTGTATGGCCTTTGAAGTCCTCTATTGCCATTTTGGAGGCGATTCAGGAAGAGTGGGAGATCGAAATGCTCATTTGGTCCACCTTGTTTACCTGGGAGTCCCCCATCGACCTTCCCAAGGTCATTCCCAGGCACGCCCTCTGGGTCTTCTGCTCTGGCCCCACTCTCTGCTCCTCCTTGCATCAGCCCTGTCCTCTGAGAACCGTAAACATCAGGTCCCGGAAGTGACCACGGGCCGTGACCTGTGTTATGTGTGATGTTGCAGGGGACGCTCCCTGAGCAGGGCTCCTGTGCCTCTCTGTGCGGTGGGAGGGGGAGGTGGCCTGCTCCTGACAGGGAGGTGGGTGTCTGAGCCCAGTGCGCGTGAGTCTGAGCTCCAGACCACAATTCAACATGGTACCGCCACCTCTACCTTGACCAAAAACAGAACCACCACCGCCAAAAAGTACACTCCTAACTCTTGCCAAGGGGGGTGGGTGACAAACTGGACCTCCCCCTTTTAACGTCCGTTCACTTGATGACAAATGAGACTGAGTATCTCCACGCACTCTGGTCGTTGGAGGTTGTTTATCCATTTGCTTTGCTTTGTTTTTTTTTTAATTTTTTTTTAATGTTTATTTATTTTTGAGACAGAGAGAGACAGAGCATGAACGGGGGAAGGTCAGAGAGAGAGGAAGACACAGAATCGGCAGCAGGCTCCAGGCTCCGAGCTGTCAGCACAGAGCCCGACGTGGGGCTCGAACCCACGAGCCATGAGATCATGACCTGAGCCGAAGTCGGAGGCTCAACTGACTGAAACACCCAGGTGCCCCTGCTTTGCTTGTTTTTATGTCGGATTGTTTTTCTACTAATTTCTGGGGGTTCTTTATACATTCTGAGTGTCTACCCCTTCCTCAGCTTGCCTCCCAGCCGAGAAGCTGGTGTCTCACCATGCACAGCCCAGCAAGGGCACTGCCGGGAAGGGCGATCCCACCCGGATTCACGGGGGTCCAACCGTAGCCCTGCAGGCCGGTTTGCAGCCAGGCCCCATGGGGGCAGCAGTCCCAGGGCACAGAGCCCGTCCCTGTGCCAGGGCCCAGACACTGCTGTGCGCTCCCACTCTGCTCCTGGTGCGGACGTTTTCACCTTGCATTAAAAAATTCCAATTCTTGGATTTTTCAAGTTAAAATATTTTCATTTTATTTTAAAATGTGATATTACACTATTAAGCATAATAAATACGTGTCAGTATGTTATCGGTTCGTATAAACTTAACAACTGAAAACATTTTTAAAAATAAACATTTAAAAAATAAAACATTAAAAAAATTAAACATTTTTTACTTTTTATTTTCTTATTTTTTAAAAGGGAGAATATGGGCAAGTGGTCACTTTTAAAGTTTATTTATGAGACAGAGAGAGAGAGAGAGAGAGAGAGAAAGAGAGCGAGAGTGCGTGCACAAGTGGGGGAGGGGCAGAGAGAGAGGGAGATACAGAATCCAAAATAGACTCCAGGCTCCCAGCTGTGAGCACAGAGCCCGATGTGGGGCTCGAACCCACAGACCACAAGATCATGACCTGATCTGAAGTCAGATGCTCAACTGACTGAGCCACCCGGGTGCCCCAAAACATTTTTTAATCAATTTTTGAAAATGTTTTGTTTATTTTTAAAAGCAAGAGAGACAGAGCATGAGCCCGGGAGGGACAGCGAAAGAGCAGGAGACACAGAATCCGAAGCAGGCTCCAGGCTCTGAGCTGTGAGCACAGAGCCCGATGCAGGGCTCGAACCCACGGACCGTGAGATGATGACCTGAGCTGAAGTCGGAGGCTCAACCGCCACCCGGGCACCCCATTAATCCATTATGTGTTTGTTCCTGGGACAGAGATAAGAGACGTTCATCTTCCTGGCCACAAGTCACAAGCTTTCCTTGGTGCCAAGTCTTTCAGGTTCAGATGATGGTGATGACAATGACGATGGTGATGATGAGGGTTAACAGCTCACCAGGACGTCACGTCGGTCACCGTCCTCAGTGCTCCTGTAAACCCGACAAGCCCATGGGGCAGGTGCTATCGTCGCTGCGGTTTGCAGACGGGCGGACGGAGACACGGCAAAGTTGCCCAAAGCAGAGCGATCTGCACGCAGGGCCCTCGCCCAGGCAGGCTGGCCCCAGCGCCCATACTCTGAGCGCTTTGTGGCTCCCCGGTCTTCGGGGTGAAAGCAGACGAGGGTGATGCCTCGCAGGGCATAGCTCTGATGGGCGCCACGAGAAAACACAGATTCACGGTTGAAAACACACGGCCCCACCCCAGCACTCCAGCGAGGTTCATACTGAAGGCTGCCTCGGGCGTGCCATCCGCGGGCGCCAACGTCCCATGTCTCCAAACGTGGCCATCTTTAAAAACCATTGCCAGTGGAAAAGTCTCTGCCAGACGACTCGATGAAGAGAGAACGTTTTGGGGAAAGTTAGATTCCGCTCAGCACAGGACCTGCCGCTCCTTGCAGAAGAAACGGCTGTTTGTTGGACACTCTGCCCCGTAATGGCAGCAGCAGCACCTTCTGCCCGGTCCCAGCGTGGCGCATGGGGCCACTCTGCCTGCCGGGCCTTTAAACGACAGGCAAACGGGACAGGGGAGGCGGAGGAGAAACCAAGGGGGCTGCTGTGGAGCCGTCCAGGCCAGCTTGTCACGTACGTGCCCGGGGGAGCCGGGGTGGGGGTGGGGGGGCTGTGCAGGGTGTCGGGGGGCCGAGCACGTTCTCAGTTCGCCAGAGCCCAGACTCGGACACCCTGAGGGGGGACGGCAGACCCCGGCGTCCCCTGACCTGATGGGTGACGCCGGCTGCAGAGAAAGTGTCCACATAAAACAGAAAACCGCGTGGTTTGTTTTGTGGCCTACACCTGTCAGGACGATACAGAAGACAATTACAGGCTAATTTTGTTTAGAACCTGGATCTAAAGTCCCAGTTAGCAAACAGGATGTAGCCAGCGCCAGATCAAAAGAGTGGTTCCCTCTGACCAGGGAGGGGTCATCCCAGGAATCTGCGAGAATTTCACATAAAGAGAAGCAGAGCTAAATACAGCAACAGAACACTACAGACCGAAGATTGTTTCCACAGATGCCAAGAAAATGCTCAATAAATTTAATTTACGGCATACGCCTGATGCAGAATACTGTCCACATACCCAGAGAACAGATGCTGTCAGCCCCTCAAGACGCTGAACACCAGAGACCAAAAGTATTTTCAGGAGACATACTAGAAATCTGGAAGGCAGGAGTCAAAAAGGACGAAGCGGAATGAAAAGGGATTAATTAATACAAAAGATTTAAGAAACTGCTTGTAAATGACACAGCTGCAAAATGCAAGGAGGTTGGTAACAAATATAAGAAGTCAACTGGTACAGCAAAGCTTTTTGGCGAAAGCCACAAAAACTAAATGCGGAGAAAAGCAGGAAAAACGAGACCTCGCTCCCAGTACTGATGAAACATCTAAAAATGAATATGGTGGGAGCCCCACAATGTCACTGAAGAAAATTCTGGAACGCTAGCTGCAGAGGATCAGAAGGGGCAGAAGGCAGGAGAGACCGGACGAAAAGAAAGCAGACTCCTGAGACTGACAAGCAGATTTAATATTACCAAGAATTTGGGGATAAGATCCTGGAGGCTCTACAAATGAAGCCAGTTGAGATTTCTAAATGGGGGGGGGGGGGGGGGGCGGGGTCATCAATAAAAGATAAGGGGCGCTTATCAGACTTCAAAGCGCTTACCACACCAGTCAGCACCAAGGTTGTGCAACGCTCCGGGGAGGCTGCCTCCGTGGGGTGCAGGTGGGGTGACCTGGATCCCACGAAGACCCAACCCGTCGTGAGCAAGGGACGTGAAGGGGGGACTTCCACTGGGGTAAGACGCCCAGATTAATGGCAGAACACAACTAGAATTTAAGAAAGCCTGGACCCTGCTTTGGGACAGACCCAGCCCGGGGAGGCCTCGCTGCCCTAGCTCACTCACTGGCTTCCATCCAGGGTCAAGGAAGCAGAAACGCCTCCAAGGCCATGGCTGGGCGGACCCATCACTGGAGCTCTGGGCCGCAGATTCTCCTTGTGGCTTCAGCCTTTCAAGTCCTGCCTTTTGGGCGGCAGCCTCTTCCTCCCTCACCTGCTGCGTGATCTTGGCTAGAAAGACCAGGCAGAGGTCATTGGTTGATGGCAAACATTAAGTAGCCGTGTGAGCAGGCCAACCTCCGCACTGTCAGCCTTTTCTCTGGAGACCGACCTTCGCTTCACTGCCCTCCAGTCTCCCTGCTGTCCTGATGTTCCTCGACGTGTGCCCACTGGTCACAGCCCGGCCACTCTCTGGACTGCCAGCAGCCCGGCCACGGTGCCTTGGCCAGGCCAGCCTGGAGACCCCCCACGTCCCCTGGAGACCTATGCCGCCTCGCCGCCCCAGTCCCCGCATCCTTCCGCTGAACCAGTGCCCGGGCAACATCGTGTGAGACAAGGGATGTGGCAAGATGATTTTGTTTTTTAATTCTTTTTTTAATGTTTATTTTTGAGAGTGAGAGACAGAGCATGAGCAGGGGTGGGGCAGAGAGAGAGGGAGACACAGAATCCGAAGCAGGCTCCAGGCTCCGAGCTGTCAGCACAGAGCCCGATGCGGGGCTTGAACTCACGGACCGTGAGATCATGACCTGAGCCAAAGTCGGATGCTCAACCGACTGAGCCACCCAGGCGCCCCAAGATGAGTTTTTAAATTACAACATCAGCGAACTACAATTCATGTGCTGTGAATTTATCCCTTAAAAGTGCACACATCAGTGGTTTTTGTGTATTCACAACCAACACCTCTAATTTGAGAGCATTTTTTTTAAGTCTATTTATTTATTTTGAGAGAGACAGAGACAGCGCGAGCAGGGGAGGGGCAGAGAGAGAAAGGGGGGAGGGAGAATCCCGAGCAGGCTCTGCACCGTCAGCACAGAGCCCAACATGGGGCTCGAACCCACGAAGCCGTGAGATCATGACCTGAGCGGAAACCAAGAGTCAGACACTTAAGCGACAGAGCGACCCAGGTGCCCTGAGAACATTTGCATCTCCGAGAGGAACCCCGTACCCACTCGCTGTCACCCCCAGCCCGCCTCCTCCTAGCCCCGGGCAACCATTAATCTAGCTTTGGTCTCTATTCGCCTATGGCGGTGGGCACTTCAGGTAAGGACCCACACAGGAGGGGGCCCTTGCCGACTGGGTCCTTTCACTCAGCACAACGTTTGCCAAGTTCACAGGTGCTTTCACGTGGTATCAAGACCTCCTTCCTGTTTGCCAAATACGTTCCAGGCATACACACACCCCACTCTGCTGGCCCATTCTGCAGGGGAGGGACACAGGGGCTGTTTCTGTCTTTTCATTATTGCGGATGATGCCGCTAAGGGCATTCCTGCACCCGTGTTTGTGTGGACCTGTGTTTTTAGTTTCCTTGGTCATGGCAAGGGGGGTTTTAAAGGTAAAAGCGCCCCATGTTTAGAATCAGAATCTTTCTCCTGGGGTAGCTGGTCTGGGGCTGGTCACTGAACCTCCCAAGTGGCAAATCTGGGTAACAATGCTTCCTCTCTGGATGCCCCCAGGGATTGCTGTGGGACAGGATAACAGATGTGAAAGCGTTCTTGAAAGCCTAACACGCGCCTTGTAAAGAGAAGGTGGCATTTTATCCGTGAGACTGCGTAGAATTTTAAGTACATGACTGGTTTCAGGGTTGAGCGTATGACCAAGAAATATTACAGATCTTGAGGTCAGGAGGATCGTGGGTGGAGAACACGATACGCCAGTTGATAACGAGCAGATTGTTATTTCTAGATTTTGGCAGTTTTTCTGTGACTGGGTGGGTGGGGGAGGGGAAGACTTGACCATTCAGACCTACCGCGTACTTCCATGGAAAATCTAAAGCTTGTAAAATTGGCCGTTCTCCCCCAAATATTTTATTCAGGGTGAGTCTTCAAGTTCTTCTAGCTGTTTGTCCTCTTTCCAGGACATTCCCTCGGCTTTCTTGCTTAAGGGGGGCTCAGCTGTCCTCCCCTGCAGCCTTCACAAAGAGAGGCTCCTCTAACCACAGTGGGGACACAGGGTCAAGGTCCCTGCTCCTCACTGCCACGTCTGGGCCATTCGCCCCGTTGCTCCCACCACCCCACTCCCTAGCTTTGAACCTCATTTCATCAGGTGGTATTACCACGGCCCCTCAGTGTCTCCATCGTCTGTCTGCCACCTACACCATTTTTCCAGGCCCCCACAAGACGCCTGCCCCGAGAACAGCATTTGCGGACAGACTCTACCCTCCTCACTTCCCTGGGATAAGTAACAACGCGTCCCTGGAGGCCAGGACCTTAGGCCACCCGCTGGGGCTCATGCCCCCCCACTAACATCACCCCACTTCTCCCTTCTCCAGGCCCCACAGCCTTTCACCAGCTTATAGCAAAACATTTTTTTAAATGTTTATTTGTTTTTGAGAGAGAGAGAGAGAGAGAGAAAGAGAGAGAGAGAGAGAGGCAGAGAATGAGCAGGGGAAGGGCAGAGAGAGAGAGAGGGAGACACAGAACCTGATGCAGGCTCCAGGCTCCCAGCTACCAGCACAGAGCCCGACGCAGGGCTCGAACACACGAACCGCGAGATCATGCCCTGAGCCCAAGTCAGACGCTCAACCACCCCGCCGCCCCTTAAAGCAAAACTCCTTCAAAAAGTTGGCGGTGCTCACTGTCTACAATGTCTCCCCCTCCCACTCCCGGCCACCTCCCTGCCGCATCCCCACTGAGGGTCAAGGGTACCACCTGACCCCCCGCTGCTAAATGGATGGTCCTTTTCGGTTCTCCTCTGACTGTCCTCAGCAGTGTCTGAGTCTGTCACTCCCGGCTCTGGGAGAAACATTACTTCTCGTTCACCTGGCTTCCGGGGCCCCGCGAGTTTGCTTCTTCCTCACTGATCACACCTTCGATCCCTTTGCTGGTATCTGGTCCCCAGTCTCTTGCCACCGATGATTCAAAGCTCAAGGCTTCGTCCTCAGACCCCTCTCTCTCTTTGTCTACCCTCATTCCGTGTTAATAAAGCCCATGTACATACCAACACCTGTCGAGCTTCTATTTCACACGCAGACCTCTCTCCTGAACTCGAGGCTTGACCCTCCAATGGCCTACTTGACCTCTGTGTGTGTCCAACTGGCTCTTCAAACTCAACACCTGCACGACAGAGCCCCTGACCTTCCCCACCCGCAACATCTCAGCAGGCCCTTGGCCTCTCTGCTCTGGTTTTCTCACCTAAAAACAGGGTTAGAAATAGCAAGCATTGGGGCGCCTGGGTGGCTCAGTCGGTTGGGCGTCCGACTTCGGCTCAGGTTATGATCTCGCGGTCCGTGAGTTCGAGCCCCGCGTCGGGCTCTGTGCTGACAGCTCGGAGCCTGGAGCCTGTTTCAGATTCTGTGTCTCCCTCTCTCTCTGACCCTCCCCCATTCATGCTCTGTCTCTCTCTGTCTCAAAAATAAACATTAAAAAAAAAAAAAAAAGAAATAGCAAGCATGCACGCTTGAGCGACGGACCCCGGCCTGGCGTCGTGGACGCGCTGTGTATGAACTACTTGTCTATTTGTGCCTGCTTCTTCAGCTGTAAAACGGGAAAAAAACAAAAAACAAAAAACCAACAACAGTAACAAGTCCTACATGGTAGGGGTGTGGTGAACAATGTGGTACCACAAAGCTTCCGTAACTCCTTTCCTGACTTAATATGGGCCCCGCGTGTTTTCACAAAGCAATCCATTTACTACTGAGCAAGGTCAAGGGAAAAGCAGGCCAAGTACCGAACCTACTGAAGGTACTGCTTCCTCGAAAATACAGCGGCGAGGGCTTAGCAGACACGAGCAACGGGCTTCCGGGGGCGCATCTTCATGGGCGGAGAGGGTGGTGGGCCCGGGAGGAGGGACACCTCAGTGGATGGCCTTCCGTGTCCCCAAGAAGCGGACACTCTATACTGGGCCCATGTTTGGTGCAATATAAGAAGGAGGGTGGGAGAGAGAAGAAAAGAAAAAAAGAAAAGAAGCAGAACAAGCTATCCTTCCGTCTGAAGAAGCCCACCCCATGCCTCTAAGCCGGCAGCCCATAACTTACGCGTTCGACATGGCTGGCTACTTTCCCTCTTTCCCTCGCCCGCCTGGAAGCTCTTCCTTGTCCCTCCGAGGGGCGGCCGGCTAGCAGGGGTCGGGACACCGCCAGGGGCGTCCACGGAGAGGTCCTTCCGGAGCAGGGGGGACAGCGATCGGAGAGATCCTCTCACTTTGGGCAGGAAAAGGCGACAACCTGCAGATACGCGCAGGCACCGAGGGGGATTCGAACGTTCCCGTCGCCACCCCGAGGCTCCGGGACCTTACCGTAGCCACTCGACGCGACGCGAGGCGGAACCTAGCAACCGAGACGCTGCGCATGCGCAGTGCCTGCTCACTCCGGCCCGGCGCGCGCCCCGCCCCCTGAGCTCCAGGCGCCTGCGCTGCTGCCTGGTTTCCGTGGCAACCGCGCAGGGGCGCCGAGGGACGCTGGTCCCGCGGAGGGGAGGTGCCGCCCGCTAGGGAGGCGGGGCTCCCGGAGGGCACCGCTGGGGACCTGCCCCCGGGGGCCACCCCGGGTGCCTCCCACCGGCTCGTCGTCCTCCGCGTCGTCTTCCCGCTTTCCTGTTTGCCCCGTTTTCATCCACCTTCAGATATGTGGCCTTGGACCAGGTCCTTGATTGTAGCCTCAGTCTCCCATCTGTAAAATGGGATAACAGCCGTTCATTTGTTCCAACCT
Organism: Panthera pardus; assembly: GCF_024362965.1. Taxonomy (NCBI): domain Eukaryota; kingdom Metazoa; phylum Chordata; class Mammalia; order Carnivora; family Felidae; genus Panthera; species Panthera pardus. The sequence continues at coordinate 4,366,386 of NW_026526655.1, read as the reverse complement.
TTACTGGGCTTCTCTGGGCCAAGCGCAGACTTAGGTTCTGGGGATACAGGACAAGCAGTCCCGTCCTTCTGGGACGGGATGAAAACGAGGCGAGGAGCTAGTGTGTTGTAAATGGAAAATGCTGTGTGGATGTTAGTTAAGAGCAAGTCGCCATGAGGGTCTGCGTTCATTGCCCTTCTTCCTTCTTCTTTCGGAACTATTGAGATTTATTTGCAAATTCTAGAACCCGCAGTCCCTGCAGGAATATATTCAGGACCAACGCGGCGCCGAGAGCCTGGAGAAGATACCCACCTAAAAAATAACAGCCTGAGTCTGGATCACAGAACCTGGCTCCCACCATCGCTAATGAAGTGAACAAAAGAGTCGCATAAATCAGCAAAAGAAAGAAAGAACTAAAAACTTAAGTACAGCTTTGTGCTACAAATGTCAAAAACGGTACTCAGTGAACTAGAAGCCCGCTGCCGATCACGGCATCTGAATCTCATTCCCATTCCGCACAAATCCCTACCAGGGAAGGAAACCAAGTAGACAAAATACCACGAATTTTTGGTGACTCCACCGAGCGGGAGGGTGAGCACAGAAGCAAACCACCAGGGAAACGCAGGGGAGACAAAACTATTGTGAATAGAAAGCGGCCCCTGCTGCCCCAGGACCCGACCAGAGCTGGGAAAAAGCACTAGGGCTTGCCACTTTCTAGGCCTTTGCACCGAGTTGAGGCAGAGATTCAAAGTCCAAGGACATTTTTGTCACAGGCACTGGGTAGGCTTCTAACAAGGGTGGGGGCAGGAGTTTAGCAGAATCGCACTCTTGCACACAGCCAGGGGGCCAGCCCTAGTCCTCACTGTATATACATACAGGTCATGGAAACATGGGTAAAAATGCAATCTTCCAGCTCTCAAACTTGTTCAGGTACAGTGAGAAAGCAGCCGAGGAAAATCCGTTCACATATTTGAACAAATAGAAGGTTTTACAAAGAGCAATCCATTTTAACATGAACAAGACGGAAGCAGTAAGTCCACTACCCAAGCTGAAGGCTTTCGTAACAGGGGAAGCAATAAAAAAAGAATTACAGTGTGGGCGAGACAGATGAAGAACCTAGCCCGGAAGAAAATGTAAGCAAAGAGAAGAAAATCCGTCACATGTGTCCCAGGTTCTAGAACAAATTAATATGACCATTAGCTGAAGAGAATAAGGGCTGAAAGAAATGATGAAATGGCACAATGAGAAGAGAAGGATTCTACAGCTAAGGCAACGAAATGAAAATCAGAAACACCCACCAGAGAAACCAAATTAGAAAGACCAAGAAATAGACTGGGCGGCGTGTCCGTCCTCTGGAGTAACACTCAGCCACACGAAGGCATGAGTGGCCAACACCCGCAGCCACGTGGAGGAACCCTGAAGACCTCAGGCGAAGGGAGACAGGCCGGGTACCAAAGGACAGATCCTGCGTGGCGTCCCTTCGCATGACATCCCTATTGTGGCAAATTTACAGAGACAGAGGTAGGTTCGAGGTGAGCAGGGGCCGGGGGAGGGAGGGCGTGGGGGTGTCAGTGCCTCATGGGTGTGGAGCTTCCGGTGGGGGTGATGGGAAATCTTGGAAATAGTGCCGGTGGCCCCGCGGCATTGTGGACATGGTCCATGGCATCCAACCGCACGCTTAAAACGGCAAGTTTTATGTCACGTGTACACGAATTAGGACCTGGGCGTTTTGAGCAGGTGGCCGAGAGCGGAGGAGACCATGTACTGAGACCAAGTGCTGAGAAAGTGTCATTCACAGGAGGCGTGGTGTGGCGTGGAGGGAAAATCAGAGATGACCCTGAAGGCCCAGTGCCGGTGATGGGCAGGGAGGCCGGGCTGCTGGCAGAATGGGAGGCGGCTTTGGGCTGCTTCACGTGGGGGGGCACCTGCGAGACGGGAGCAGAGGGCACCGAGACACCATGAGCTGCAGCAGCCAAGGGTGACTGCTGGCACGGCTTAGTGAGGAAGACGAGGCAGGACAGCAGCCCCAGAGGGGCCACCGGGACGTGCAGGCTTGTTGTCCCGGGTCCCGGGACCCTCCTGGGTCCAGTTCCAGATTTCCTGAAAGTCCCCCGGCCGCCCCGCCTGGGGATGCTGCTCATCACACCCCCCACGTCCTCAGAGCGTGGTGTGGCTCCTTGAGTGGTTTTATGCTGCCGCGTGCTGATAGCTGTCGTTTCCTCACGGGCTCAGGTAGAGGAGTCCCCCAACGATGCGTTTACGCGGGGTGCGACTTCAAGGCTGGGGGACAGGAAGCGCCGGCCTCTGGGTCAGCTCCCGTAGGTGTCTGGGGAGACCCGCGGGTCCGCAGGCGGCGAAGGCAGGACAGATGAGGATGGAAAGGTGTAGGGTTCAAAGTGCATTGGAAGGACTTCTCTCAAATGTAAGACACGTTTTCTAGGCTTCTAAGCATAAAATGTCATTCCTCCTAAGAGGCATATTTTAACCTGTCAGATGCCAAACCCTCTGCCGTGACATGCCCCCTTTTACATCTGATGTTATGTCTGCACAAAAGCTAATGGGTGGCACAGGGACCCTTTTACGTTTGCATACAGAACTGGAAGGGAACAGAGTACTCATTTCTTCCGATCATGGTTCTGAAAGTAAATGTTGGCAGACCCCTGGTGTCCCAAGACCCGCCATTTACACTCTTGACTCCTCCTGACCAACGTCCGATGTCAGCGACGTGTTACAACTTACAACAGGGGCAATTCTCCTTACCTCAAAGGATTATTGTAAGAATTCAATGAATAATGGATGCAGGGCACTTGGCGCACGTTAGGACCCACCTGCTGTTACGTGGCAGCTAATCCCTTAAGCTGCTGGGGTTGCCAAGGTTTCCGCTCAAAATCCACATCTCAATTAGCAGCATTCCTGATTTGGGGGTTTGCGGTGATCGTGGGAGGAATCCCAGATGTCAAGGATCTGGTGCATGCAGGTTTTTCCGTGGGGTGCGCGTCGCAGAGATATTGGCTTAATGCCAGTGATAGGTACACACTCGACCCTGCAGCTGAAATCTACGTGCCCGAACAGCAGAGCATTTGGTTGTGAAACTTGGCTTCTCTCCAGTCTATCACAATAACATATCAAAGGATATCGGACTGGAAATGAGTCTTATTTGATGAATTTTGTTGAGCATATGCTAGGAAACAGATTTAAAATGGATGTTAGTAATCCGAGCGTTATGGTCTGGATGGAATTCAGACTAATGATACAAACAGCAAAGTTATTTTACGTCAAATAAGCATCACTTCCCCTGGGAAATGAGTGTGTGTGTGTGTGTGTGTGTGTGTGTGTGTGTGTGTGCTTCTTATAAGCTGCTGTGTTATCTATAAATAAAACTGTCCAGCGTGAGAAAAAAATGAAAAGGAACTAGCCAAAGACAGGATGTTTTTTATTATTATTATTGTTATTATCCTGGGTTTTTTTTTCCCACAAACATTGAGGCAGCTTTTGTAACCCAGGTGCAAAGGAGGTCACTCCTCATTGTTTTAACACCTGCTGTCTTTTAAAATGAACATGATTCCCACAAGCCATTGATAAATTCAGTCTTAAAACTGCCTCAGAAATGACTGATCCTACTTCCGAATAACTAGCACGTGCCCGTCCAATTTGCTTTGTTTTGTTGTGTTTCTGTTTGACTCTCAAACCGTTTCCCTCCTCTTGTGTGATTTTCACAATGTTCCTAGCAAAACAATAGCTCTTGATACCCAGGGTAGAAAGCTAATTGCAATTAAAAGCCGCATGGCGCATAAAACAAAAGCGATAACATTAATGAGAGGTGTTTCGAGACTTAAATTGCCAGGGGCCCTGAATGCATCAGTAAGATGCAGCTTAACAGCAGAGAAAATACTTAATCTGCTCATTTATCGTAGTCCATGGCCGGACTTAATAGGAATAGAATCTCTGTTTAAAGAAATCAGGCAGAAGCCTAGTGAGACGTTCACGGGCGCGTTCGAACCCCGTCTGTCTTCCAGCCGTTTCTCTGCTGCTCCTTTGTTTATCCCTGCTCCCTACAAATGCCACACCTCTGAGAAGCGGTGCTGCCCTGTAGCAGGGCAGGGTGCCAGGGACCTCACGGCACTCGGCATGGGCTCGTCGCAGACCCCACGGGGCGTCTTCCTGGTTCAAATACCCAGTGCAGCCTGTTGATGCTGGGCTAAGCCTTAAGCGGTAAAGCCATCCTGGTCACGTGCCTGCCTCCTGTCTTCCCAGCGGGTTGCTGACTTCTGCGTTTCTACGCTGTGGATACGATTGCAGACTTTTTAGTTGTCTGACACACGAAATGCAGATGAACATAGTAAGAGCTATGTTGATGGGCCCCCCGGGTGGTTCCGTCGGTGAAGCGTCCGACTTCTGCTCAGGTCACGATCTCGCGGTTCCGAGGTTCGAGCCCGGCGTCGGGCTCTGCGCTGAGAGCGCAGAGCCTGCTTGGGATCCCCTCTCTCCCTCTCTCTCTGCCCCTGGCCTGCTCACGAGCTTGTTCTCTCTCTCTCTCAAAATAAATAGATAAACTTAAAATAAAATTACCTTTTATTACAGTCAGTGCAGAAGAGGACGCAGCTCTCCAGCCTACTGCTCGAGGAGTTTTCCCAGTCTGCAAACACTCATAAGTACATCGACCGAGACACAGACGAGCAGGATCCCCCAAGTGCTCTGTGCCCTTCCTAATCGCATCCTGTGTCGTTTCCCCACAGGCAAGCATTACCCGACTGACCCCAATGAGTACTTCTCCCTTATAAAGGAAGACTTTGTAAAGTTCTCCTGAGGAAGAGAGAGAGAGAGGAGAGGGAGAGGGAGAGCGAGAGCGAGATCTCCAGTTTTCCGAGTGGCAGTTTTTGTTGTTCCACACACTTACCAACACTTGGAATTTCCTGTCTTTTTTCTTTGAAATCGTGGTGTTGTCATCTCCTTGTGTTTGTGATTGGCATTTCTCGGATGGGTCACGGTGCCGAGAACCTTCTCACGTGCCCGTCTGGCCCTTTGGATATCCTCTGTTGTGTTTTCATGAAGCACCCGTGGAAATCACTGAGCAAACTTTCACTAGAATTCCTGTCTTTTCCTTACCCATTTTTAGAAGATATTTGCACATTCTGACATCAGCCCACGTTTAATATATTTATTGAGAATAGCTCCTGTCACCACATGGTTTGCTTTTTCTCTCTCTTAATGATGTCTTCTGGTGAATAGCATCTCCTAATTTTAATAAAGCCTAACATATCCATCTGTTTCTCTATGATTAGTGATTTTTTTGTGTTCTGTTTAAGAATTTGTTTTTGCCTACTTCAAGGTGATGAAATATTCCTCTGTGTTTCTGTGTTGTCTTCCCGAAGCTGTACTGTCTTACTTTTCACATTTAGATCTATAATTTATGTAGAATTAGTGTTTTGGGGCGCCTGGGTAGCTCAGTCGGTTGATTAAGCATCCGAGTGCAGCTCAGGTCATGATCTCACGGTTCGTGGGTTTGAGCCCCGTGTCAGGATCTGTGCCCGGAACCTGGAGCCTGCTTCGGATTCTGTGTCTCCCTCTCTCTGCCCCTCCCACACTCATGCTCTATCTCTGTCTCTGTCTCAAAAATGATATAATATATCATTAAAAAATTTAAAAAAAGAATTAGTTTTTCCATGAAGTGTGAAATAGAGATTAAATCTTGTTTTTTGTTTTTTTTTTTCCTGTAGGAACTTCCAAATCTACCAGCCCTGTTCACAAGAAGACCACCTTTCCCCCTGCTCTTCTGTGGTACCTTTCTCATGAATCCAGTGTCTGGATAAGCATGGGTGTCTTTCTGAAAGGGTGTTGAACTTTGCTGATGTTTTTGGAGTCTTTGATAGGATCATATGATTTTCCCCTTTATTCTGTTAATGTAGGGAAGTACATTGTTTGAGTTTTGAATGCATAGCTGGGAGAAACCCCACCTGATGGGTTGTCCTTATCATGCACCTGCTACACTTTATATATAAGATATTGTTGAGGAGGTTTGCACCTGCATTCATGAAGGATAGGAGTCTGTGATTTTCTTTGACAGCCGTGTGAGATTTTGCTCTCATGGTAATCTTAGCTTCATAAAATAAGTTGGGGAATGTTCCCTTTTTTTCCTGTATTTTTTAAAAAGTTTGCATAGGGTGGTTGTTATTTCTTTCTGAAAGGTTTGCTGGACATGATCTGGACCCGAGGTTGTCTTTGTGAGAAGGTTTTTAAAATTAAGAACTCAATGTCTCTAATAGATATAGTGCTATCTGGGTTTTCCATTTCTTCTTAGTTTTGGAAGCTGTGTGGTTCAGGCTACCTGATCATTTTATGTAACTTGTGGAACTTATGATAGTAAGTTGGTTGTGATATTCCTTTACCATCCTTTTAATACCTGTGTGATTGGTGATGATATTTCTTTTGCCATTCATAATAGTTTCAGTTTATGTTTTCTCTTTTTCCCTGATGAGTCTTGCTAGGGGTTATCATTTTTATTAATACAGCCAAAGAAGCAAACTTTGGTTTTAATAATTATCTATATACTAAATATAATATAATATAATATAATATAATATAATATAATATAATATAATATAATATATATATCTTTATTATTTGTTTTCTATATTAGCTTTATATTGCTGCATAACAGATTATCCTGACCTAGTGGCTTAGAACAGTATACATTTGTTGTCTCAGCATCTGTGTGGATATAAAATCTGCTCACAGCACAGTGGTGCCTCTAGCCATAGGCTCCTCACAGGCTATACTCACGGGGGAAGCTGTGATGTGGTCTCATCTGAAGGCTCAGCCGTGGGGGAGTTGGCGTCCAGCTTACTTAGGACTTTGTTGGCAGGACCAAATGCAGGACCAAATTTGTCCTGAGCTGTTGGACTGGAGAATTCCATTCTGGGTTGGCTGTCATCTGGAGGTCTCCCTCAGCTCCTTCCCATAGGGGCCTCTCTGTAGGGCGGCTCACAGAACAGAAGTCGGCTCCACCAGAGGGAGCAAGAGAGAGAGTGTAGGCAGGACGGCAGCCAAAGTCTTTCTTCGACCTAATCTTGCAAATGATTGCATCACTTTTGCTTCTGTCTTCTCTTGGTTGCTGTACCACGCATTGTTTGAAAATGCCTGCAAAATGTTAACACACAACTTTTGCCCGACTGCGTAGTTGTTCACGGCAGGAGGGCTGGCACAGTACCAGTTAATTCATCAGGGCTGGACAGAACTAGGGTGATTTTTATTTTAATAAATAATTGCCTGTCACCCGGCTCTCTCTGCTGAATGTCTTGGGACTCTGAAAGTGGTTCTGGTTCCCTCATGGTCAGAGTCTAGCACAAAGGCCTTGTCCTCACTCTCACGCTGGCCTGTGTGCCAGCCTGGACGATCACCTACCAAACCCAATCGCGTTCTCTCATCTGCGGAACAATGCAGGGATCTCTGGTGAGGAGGAAGTTCTATTTTCCACAGAACCAGCAGTGGGGGTGGGGTTACCTCTATTTCTGCTTGCTTCAAGGCCTGGTGAATTGGCAAGAAGCTGAATTAAGGTCCTCTTCACCCCCCCCCCCTTTTTCTTTGTTTTTTTTTTGTGACTTGTAGGCTGTAATACCATTAAATGATATCCTGGGTACAGAATTCAGGCAGAGGTAACTGGAGAAAAGAAATGGTCAGATGTGAAGAAAAGGAAACAGAAACAAAAACAAAAAACAAAGAACAAAAAAAGAGAATTAGATAAAAGTCCTAGAAGATGATGGGGTGCCTGGGTGGCTCAGTCGGTTAGGCATCCAACCTCGGCTCAAGTCACGATCTCCCAGTTCATGAGTTTGAGCCCCGCGTTGGGCTCTGCGCTGACTGAGGGGTCTCAGTTGCTGCCTGGGTGGCGTTCGACCTCGGCTCAGGTCGAGATCTCACCATTTGTGGGTTTGAGCCCCTCATTGGGCTCTATGCTGACAGCTCGGAGCCTGGAGCCTGCTTTGGATTCTGTGTCTCCCTCTCTCTCTGTCTCAAAAATAAATAAACATTAAAAATTTTTTTTTGAAATCCTAGAAGATGAGTCTGTATTAATTTTCTATTGTGTAACTCATCATAAACTCATCATAAACTTAGCGCACAGTCCCCTCAGTATCACAGTTTCTGTTGGTCAGAAATCCCAGCCCAACGCTGCTGGGTTCTCTGCTCAGGGGCTTGCAAAGCTGAAACTGAATGCTGGCTGGACCGCATTCCCTTCCGGAACTCTGCCTCCTCCTGCAAGCTCATTCAGGCCGCTGACAGAATTCAGTTCCCTGTGGCGTGGGACTGAGCCCCCCAGGACTCAGATCCTAGAAGCAGGGCGGAGGGCCCAGCTCTGCGGCTTTCTCCGTTGCCCGCTGCAGTGCACCTCTGCAAAGCCAGCCGGAGAACTCGCTCGTGGGCCGCAGTGGGAGAGCCGATAGCTTGTAACCTGATCAAGGGAGCCGCTAGCCCATCTCGGGTGTGGATCCACCCCCACTCAAGGGGAGGGGATGATGCAGGCATATCTACCAAGGGTTGGGCATCTCTGGGGCCTTCTTAGAGAATTCTACCTGCCACAGGTTATGAAGTCAGGTGGCTAGGAAAAAACCCATTTCTGCTAAGAGAGGAAATAATCAATAGGCATTACTTGAGAGGTGGGTCTCTTAATGCCCAGCCTCCAAACATGGAGATATGATACCAAATCTGTGTCGTATCCGGGGTTGCTGCAGGATTGGTTACGTGAGTCTTACGCGCACATGTAAGGCTTCTGCAGAATTGACACTGCTCTGGGAGTGCAAGAGAATTAGTGTGTGAACGCGTGCGTGCAGTAAAATATCCCGTATCGGATGCCTCCCTCTTCCTCGCTCAGAGATCAATCCATCATTCTTCCACCTTTGCCTCTTTTAGGAAGTTAACGCCTTCCAGCCTGCCTCGCAATTTCTTTTGCGCTTTGGAGCGGCTCCCCGCCAGTTGGGAAACCGTCCTGCTAGACAGTTTGTTTGCCCTTTGCTCACTTTTGCGTTCAACTTCCGGGTCACCAAAAAATAGAGTGAAAACGACCCATCACGAACGCAACCCAGCATAAGGCTGAGCGCGGCCTTTGTGCGGCGGGAGCCCTCCTAAGCAGATGGGGCCAGATTCCCTGATCGAGCATCAACTGAGTGCCTGCAGTCTACCAGGAAACCTGTCCTTCAAGTGGGGCTGCCCTCCGGGGTTTCTGCCTTCCCAGAGACACTTCTGTGTTAAAACAAAACAAGACAAACGTGTGCTGAGCAGCAGTGTGTGAGGTTTTCATAATGGCACAAAATACCGCTTTGAACTACGTTTGCTTTACCGGAAGAAAGGAAGGTGCTGAGATCAGACACACTTTCAAAGTTCACAGTAGTAACCAGTGACCTTTAGGGGGAGCCGCACGGGTCCTTAGCTGCTGACTTCACAAGCGGAGGTGCGTCTGGCTTGCCGGTAAATCCAGGGGTGCAATGATCCTTTGGCAGAAGCAAGTGGCGTGGGGTACAGAGACCCATCAGCAGAGCCAGGGGTCGCTCCCCTGGCCCAGCGAGGTGGCGGGAAGGCTTGCGGTTCGCGGCATACGATAAACACGAATGGCGGAGCAAACATAAATCAGGAGAAGAAGGAATTATTAGTGGCACGTTGACCTGGTATGAACTTGTAACAAGTTAAGAGGTGTGATTGATAGCTTTCCTCATTCTCCAGGCTCAGAGAGAGTCACCTTTTACTGAAATGTAAACATTCTAGGAGCACTTCTAATAACAATCGCCAACCATGTCTCAGCCGAGGCTCAAAATTCCCGCTTGGTTGGCTTGTTGGATGCAACGATTAAGACTCAATTTATACCACGAATTCCTGCAGGATGGCTTGGAACCTCCAGCTGTTTATCAGACTGGGGCTTTCTGGAATCTCCTCCGTGAAAGCTTAGCCAGTGCATGCACCAAGACGACCACGTTTTCTTTCTCAACACTGACGCCTCCTTCCCAGAAAATAAAATTTCCTGTTCTGTCTCTTCTTCAGCAAACTGCCTTTTCCTAAGGGACACAGGACTGACCAGCGTCCTAAATGATTTCTCGTGGTTTATTTTACTATCTTTTCAAATTTTTCATCGAAGTATAGTGGACGTACAATCTTAGATTAGTTCTGGGAGCACAATGCGTTGATTCGACCGTGCCCTGCACACTCCTCAGGGCTCCCCAGGGTGAGCGTGGTCCCTTCTGTCCCCATCTGACGTTATCGTGACGTTGCTGCTATCTTCTCTTTGCAGTTCATCATCCCCATGGCTTACTTATTTTATAACTGCACATTTGGGTGGCTGGTAACGTCACAGCTGAGAGCTGCTGTCCCCTCCCTGCTCCCTCCCTCCATCCACCTCCTCCATAGGGGACCCTATGGATCCCACAGGTGTCCCAGACCTCCCCTCCGCCCGGCCCCCGTCACAGCCACCCCTCCCTCATCTGACCCCCTGCAGGGCTGCTGTTTATTTATTTAGTTTTTGGTTGTGAATGGCCGAAAACCAACTCAAATGGGCTTTGCGGAAAGGGACGCGCATCGGCCCCCACACCGGAGAGGTCAGGGTCAGCGGTGACTTCACGCAGAGCCACGCAACGCCAGGTTTGTGCTCCTGCTCTCGTCCCACGTGCTCGGTGCCTCAGCCTCTGTGACCGAGTCCTCAGTCCCTGCGTGGTGGTGAGCAGTGAAAGACTCTTCCTTAGCCACGTTTCTGCCCAACTCAGATAATTCAGAGGGCTCTAGGACCCACATTATTTTCCTTTGGACCACTTTCTTCTTGCTCGTCTGGGTCTGTGCGCAAATGAACCCATCTTGCCCCGCGTGTGAGTGCAAGGTGTGGGTGCCAGAGAATCTTTCCTGTTTCTCCAGGCCCCGGGACGTGCGCCAGGGACTTGTGGCTGACAGTGACCCTGGTTTCGCTTAGAACTTATGGCTAATGGACATGCCGTACTTTAAAGGTGCCGTCGCGTTTCGTTGAGAGGCTCCAGCCTCTTACTGAGCTGACTCAACCGCACTGGGAGTGCGTGTGCTTTGTACCTCTTGCCCGTGAGCCTTCCCGGCCGGTTCACACTCACAGTGTCCTTAACGCACGTGAGTGTGACGACCTCACCACGATACACCCTCTGAAACGCGCACACACGAGCTGGGCTGGAGTTTTCAAATTCCCAGGCGCCGGGTCCGTTCAAACCCTGCGAAGTGTGGTGTTTTCGCGTATTTGCAGGATAGCCCCTGATCCGTGGTGAGGACAGCCCGCCTTTTCCCAGTTTACAAGGAAGAAATAATTCACTTTGTTGACTTTTTATAAATATTTAGTTTGCTGACACGCGTTCAGAGCCTTTGCCGAAATCACAAGTTTCCCATGTAACCAGAAAAACAGAACTGACAGCCACGAGTCGAATAATTGAGACCTTTCTTTGTTACTAACGTGAAACGTATCTCGTTTCAGCTTTATCAGATAAACTCCGTTGGGGCGGCAAAGGGCAAAGTGTGGGCGTTCTGTGTTTTGTTTGAGTCCTGAGGTTCTGAGGACTCTTCGTGGGGCACCTCTGTATCGGAGGCGATTCTGCTTTTGGTGTTCAGGCTTCTCCAAGAAGAGAAGGGGAAAGAGACAAAGTGGAGAACGTAGAAAACACAGAACAAGATGGCGGACGCCAACCCAACCATACTGATGATTGCACTAGACGCAAACGTTCTAAACGTCCCGGCCAGAGATAGGCTAGAAGTGCCTTGAATCTCTGCCTGGAAGGGTCTGACGAGGGACCCTGGGCCATGCCTACGAACGACTGTTGTGTTTGTATTTTGTCCAGAAAGGAAAGCCCCAAATGACTTCAGTCATCCTCACTGTCTCCATTTCCCTTCTAATGCCACCAGGGTGTATTTGTAGAAATAGCCTGCACCTGGGCCCGGCCACCCTTTAGCGGACCAAGCTCTGAGCGAGGCCTGGGCTCTGTGCCTCCCTCCTTCACGACACTCGGGTCCTCATCCAGGAAAAAGCTGTGGGGGTATTTCCCTTACAAAACATGCAGAGTTGTATTGACGACAAAATAACATCAAAACACTATTTGTAGTACTTTATTTATTTTTTTATTAAAAATTTTTTAAATGTTTATTTATTTTTGAGAGAGACAGAGAGAGAGCGCGCGTGTGAATGCACACGTGGGGGAGGGGCAGAGAAAGAGGGAATCCGAAGTAGGCTCCAGGGTCCGAGCTGTCGGCACAGAACCCGACGCGGGCCTCGAACCCCTGAACCTCGAGATCATGACCCGAAGTCGGATGCTTAACCAACTGAGCCACCCGGGTGCCCCTATTGGTAGTATTTTATACTTGGTAAGCACTCTACACTCATACGCGTGCACACACACTTGCACTTTAGGCCTCATAATGAAGCAAGCTTTATTGTTGCTATTGTGTAAATAAGGAAAATGAAAGTCATGTAACTTTGTCAAGACACTGAATCTGTCAAGAAAGCCTTGTACAGTTTCCACTTCTTCCCACGGTAGAAGCAAAAGAATCCCACTCAAATTGAGTTACACAGAAAGAGGAATTTGTCGAGAAGATTCAGGGACGTCCCCAGAATCCAAAGTTAGCTGGGCCTTACGAGGGCCAGAGTTCCAGAAAAACTGCCAGCAACAAGGACCGCTGGATTCCCCATCAAGCTCGGTTTCTCCATGGACATGCTTCCCTTTGCCGATCTGTTCTGTCCCTCCCTCTGTTCTTTTCTCACACTTCGAGTCTTTCCACAAGTGAATCCGCGCGAGATAAAATACGGTACACGTTCTAACACATTGTGCGCTAAAGAAAAACACGACGTTACCTGATGGAAGGGAAATTATTATATGTTAAGTTGAAATTATTAACCATTTTTCAACAAGGCGAAATTATTTTTCACATAGTGCTTCATACCAAATTGCATTTATACATTGCCATCTGCGTTACTCAAAATTTTTCTTAAGAAATATTTTTTTAACGTTTGTTCATTTTTGAGAGACAGAGAGACAGAGCACAAGTGTGGGGAGGGGCAGAGAGAGAGGGAGGCACGGAATCGGAAGCAGGCTCCAGGCTCTGAGCTGTCAGCACAGAGCCCCACGCAGGGCTTGAACTCACAGACCATGAGATGGTGACCTGAGCTGAAGTCAGACACTCAACCAACTGGGCTACCCAGGCATCCCCCAACCTTTTTTTTTTTTTTTTTAAATTTCACATACATTTTAGAAGGGTGGAGCCGGGAACAAAGGTTTTGTGGGCAATCCGATGTGCCCCTCTCTTGTCTGCTCGGGCCAGGTGTCTGTGCCTCAGCTCCGGCTGCTTGAGGAGCGTTAGCCAAAAGGCAGGGACAGCTGCTGTCCCCGGCTGAGATCGCAAGTCACCTGTCCCCACTCCCAGATCACATGTGGCTTCTTAACCACTTCTTTACGGCTGCTGTCTCCCTGCTTGGAGGTCAAAGAGTTGTCCCCCACTTCCCCATCCCCTTCCGAAGCCCTACAGAGCCTCATCCAGATGTCCAGACTCCAGCTGTGGACAGGGGCTGTGGCAGCCGCTACAGTTCTCTTGGAACCAGAGGAGATGATAACGTGGAAAATCATCTCCTGAGGGTGTTGCGATGCTCTTGCCTTGCACCGTCCCCACTCGACACCCTCCCAGGCCGAGCCCCCAGAGGCATCGCATCTGAGGTCAGCAGATGTCCGCCGCTGTGCCGATAGGTAGGGCTGTGCAAAGACAGATCCGACCCGAGGCAGCTCCCAGGGCAGGGGGTCGCAGCCCAGGTGACCAGAGCCCATGTATTGGGTCTGCTGGTCGACCCGCCCATCGCTGAGGTTCCCTTTGAACATGAATCTATTCGTTCCTCTTCCGTGGCCAGCCACGGGTGCTATGTGAGCTGCACCTGTTCTGTGCTACCCCTTCTCTCTCCGCTAGGAAGGAACATGGGCCCACGGTCCATTTAGTAGATGTTCCTGGTATGCTCTGCCTCAGCCTGGGTTCCTGAAGTCAACTGTGAGACAAGTAGATGATTTGGGTGGTGATCCCAGAAAGCGCCAATAAGGGCGTCTGGAAGTGAGATGGAGAAGAGAAAGAAACCAACAGAGGCGCATTTTCCAGCGGTTTCCACTGTGGCGATGGGGTCTCCCTAAGGTTGAGGGGCACCAGAAGACCCCAGAGCCACCTGCTCATGGGGTGGGAAGCCAGTACTCTTCCCGGTGGCCGTGCTTCGAGGCACTGCCTGCCCCAGTCTGGGAGCCCAGAGAGATCTCTCGGGCGGGGGGACAGGCCTCTGTGGTAGGGACACCCCTGGGCTCCTCGGAGATGATCCCAGCCCTGGGTGCCTCCTTGAGCACCAGCGTGAATCTCAGGTGAAAGACAAAGGCGTAGACCCCTTTGCAAAGGGAAAGGGCCAGCAGGAGCACATCTTTGAAGAAAGGCAAATTAAAACCGCTGTTACTGTTTTCAAAAATATTCTCAACGGCAAAGTCTCAGTGAAGGGCAAGGACATAACACTCAGGAACTAGCGAGGATTCTCGAGAACCAGCTCTGTTATACTTCGGTGGTCAGAGTATAAATCCGTATAAAATTTGAAAGACGCGTTGGCGACGTGTACTTTTAAGTGATTCTCTTTAGCGAAAGTAACATGGGCATGTCTCTTCTTGCCTCATGTAAACGGTCTGGGGTAGAGAAGATACTTAGAACTATTTTGCTGTATTCTTCAGGAGAGGTGAAGAGCCATTAAAAACTAATCGAGGACTGACACTTATCCTGTATCCCCACCAACCTGCCCTAACTCATCGTTTTTGCCATTATCACCCACTGAAATGATGTCACGTGTAGTTTTCAACCGGTTTAGTGTCTACTTCCTTGAGATCACGTAAGCTTCATGACGGCATCGCTTGTCATGTGTACGAGTGCCTAACCTGTGCCCAGCGGAGCCCAGTGAAAGCAGGTTGCATCAGTGAGTGAGTATACGAATCGGTGGTTGAGCACATCTTTGCTGACCTTGCTCTAGGGAGACGAGGAGACTGTGGGCAGGTCGGGGTTTGGCTTCGGTAAAGCAAAGTAAGGCCACCTATAGGTTTGGGGCATTGACCCATTCACCCAGTCTAGTAGGGTTCTTGGCAGGATGTCTTGGGGACACCCCCGGGGCCCCTTACACCTATCAACTCACCAGACAACCATGCTGTGAGCCCCAACCCTCATCCACAGAAAGATTCCATTTCCAGGGGCACCTGGATGGTTCAGTCGGTTGAGTGTCGGACTTCGGCTCGGGTCACGATCTCCCCATTCATGGGTTCAAGTCCCACATCAGGCTCTGTGCTGACAGCTCGGAGTTTGGAGCCTGCTTTGGATTCTGTGTCTTCCTGTCTCTCTGCTCCTTCCCCCACTCATTCTCTATCTCTCTCTCTCTCAAAAATAAATAAACATTAAAAAATTTGGAAAAAAATATCCTGTTTCCTTAATTCATTTTCCTCAGTCAGCTGCTTCTTCCACATAGAAACTGCCTTCCCGGAAAACCTGGCAGGGAAAGCCTGGAGGCTCTTCCAGTCCCGGAGCACTTGGAGGTGATGCTGAGCCTCATCCTAACCATGGCAGAGCAGACACAAGGTATTCAGGAACTTACGACCTTAAGGGACATGGCTGCCTTTGCCTGCCCCTCGTCTCCATGGCACCGAGTCCTCCTGATGACTGGACGTCTTCTCGGAGGAGCTGGAAAGAGAGCCTCAGCAGGGACTTGGGTTGGTGTCCAGAACGGGGAGGTTAAAAGTGACACAGTACGTTGGGAGCTATGCCAGGCCGCCATAGTTCTCATTCATCACACTGCTGGGGTTCCATGGACCACACGTGGCACAGGGTGTGAAGCAGGTGTCCGTGCAGAGACAGGCCAGGCGTTAGGACAGTCGGCCGGGACGGGCAAGCCTTGGTGTGGGAAAGTGACTGGGACCATGCACGTAGAAGCACCATGTCGCCAATGCCAATGTCGCCAAGGACCCAGCCATCTCAGACCCGACTCCAGTCCCGGCTGGGGACCAGAGTCCAAACCAGCGTCAGGGGACCAACCGATGGTCAAGGCACGGAAAGATGGACACCAGTAGAAGCTGACGGAGGCTGCTGGCTTCTCCGGCACCCCTCCTTGCGTGCTCTTGGGATGCGGCTGAGAGGCGGTGCTTTTGTCCCCCAGCGTTGGATTGGCCATGGCCGAGGAAAGCCCGGCCTCAGCTGGGACATCTGGGGGAAGGGGAGGCTGAGGGTGCCATCTCCGGCAGTCGGGGGTCTTGGGGTCTCCGTGTTGGAATCCAGGCCCTTTGGAGGGAAATCTTCTAAGTCCTGAGTCACGGCAGCCTCTGTGAGAGCAGGTGTGCTCGGTGGCCAGGACGCTCCCCAGGCCGGGCTGCCGGAAGGAGGTGGGCACAGAACAGAAGCAAGGGCAGTGTTGGGGGCTGGGGACCAACACGGGGAAGGGGGGCAAGGTTACGGAAGGTGCTTGCTCACGCTGGCCGCCACCGTGGGGTGTGGGATTCCATTCACTGGACCCTCTCGGGAGCCGCATAGAGTCTGCCTTCAAGGACGGTCTGCCCGAGGACGGGAGAAGGAGGAGTTATCCGGGGGCTCCTGTTCTCCACTGTCAGGGGCCACTGTGTGGGCATCCCTGCCTTGTACGCTCCAGCCCTTATGTATGGGTGACGGGCAGGTGTCACCGGCACAGGGCGGCCTGGGGCCGTGGAGGCCAAGCGCTGACGGCTAGCACCTGCAGGAGGCCGGTTGTTGCCAGAACGGCTCCAGTAGAAGGTGGGTGAGGAGGATGTGAGAAGGGCTCCAGGGGGGGCCTTTGATGCAGCTCCAGGGCCTGACCCCAAGCCATGCCTTTGCTATCAGGACAGAGAAGCCTCCTGGGCTGCTGTGAAGTTCATTGGTAGCATGTGAGTGGCCTGTGCCTTTTTATCTAGGGGAACATGGTGACCTTCAGTCCCGGGTGTTTGCTCGCTGGTCTGGCTCTGGAGGCATGTCCCAGCCTTGGGAATGAAGAAAAACAGCCCTCTTAACCTGAGACTTAGTTTTCTCACCTGTGAAACGGGAACCATAACTTTGATCGAACCACCTCGTGGGCGTCGTGGGCTAATACTAAGTTCGCAATAATGAGTTTCCCGTGGAGGTGCTTTGCCCTTCACAAACCACCGTCCGCATGTGAGAAAACACTGAGAGTCACCGGCCAGCGTCAATGCGTCTGGACTGACCGTTGGAATAGACACGTTCTTCCGTTTTCCGGAGTGCCTGCCGCACGCCAGGCACTTCGTAGGCGTGGTGATATGGAGTCCTCACTGCAGCCCCTGAGGCCGTGGCTACTATCTGGGTGAGGGCCCAGAAGCTCAGAGAGCACAGCCAGGCCCTCCCCGCTCCAGTCTCTGCCTCCTGCCCCCAGTCTCTCACCGCATGGTGTCATGGGACACCGTGACAAGCATCCTAGGGTTCGTGATCAGACGAGAAGCAACCCGTGGGCTGTCCAAGCTGCTGGCTGCTGCATGGGAGGCCAGAGGCGACAGTGGTCCAGGGCCGGCAGCCCGCCTCGGCTCCAAGAGCGGGGCCGGAGAGGCCCGTCCCAGGAGGCAGGCAGCGTGAAGGACGCTGGTGGGGCTTCGCTCAAGGCCTCCTGACCTGGGCTCTGCGAGGCAATCCGGGGGCGGTGTCTGAACCCTTTGCAGTGGTCTGCAAAGCTGTGTGCACACGGGGGTGTGTGCATGTTGCAGGAAGCGGGTTCGTAATTTTTATGAGGATCTTAATGGTCCACGACCCAAACGTCCTAAAACCACTTCAGCCGGACCATCCCGATGTAAATTCTGAAGGTGCCGGGGCCCCCAGAGCACCCCCGGACGCGGCGAGGCTCGTCCGACCCGTCCTTTACGACAGTTTAAATTCCTCCTTTTGCTTTCTTAATGCATATGCGTTCTACTTTCAAATTCCAGGTTTTCCTCTTTTTTGCCTGCTACTATTTATGAGCCAGGGTTAGCCATTTTTCACAGAGAGGTGCAAGGAGGGCAAATGCATATTAATTTTTCGATCAAAGTGTTCCCTTCCACCACCTTTACTGTTTTTTGCACTTTCCCTAAAAGGTGTAATTTCCTTGTCAAATTTACTTTCTCTCGCTGGTATATATTCATGTTCTTTCAAGCAAGTGAATGTACGTCTTTTAGGGAATCACCTCTTGCAGATTAATACCCTTTTTTTGTTGCCAGGCTAGGAAAAAAAAAAAAAATCCCTATCGAGAAAGTGTTTATGTTCAAAGTAGGCTTTCTAAAAAAAAGGGGGGGGGGTTCTTTAAAAAAAATAATTCCCCGAACAACTCTTAACAGGTTCTCCTTCAAAAAGCTCTTTCTGTAACCGGTGTGAAAAGCAGTGTAAACAGATCGGGCTTCCCTTTGCTTGTTAATATCAGGCTGTCACATCTGGTATTTGACTTCTTGGAAAAGGGCTAAAAATCCCGTGTGCTGTAATCCCCTCTTTGATTAGCTGCGACGGAGCGTGTTCTGCAAGGTAACAGGAGCTGCAGACACGGCCGGAAAGGAAAAAGCAAGACACAAAGAACCGAAATAAAACGGCCACACAGTAATGACACATTTGCACAATCTGAAGTAATGAAAATGTGGTCCGAAGGAGTCATTCAAGCCGGAGATTGGGCTCGGCCCCGCCCCGCCCCGCGGGAGAAGCTTGGTGCCCTCCCTGGGGTGTGGGCCCCCCACCTTGTAGCCCCTGCAAGGCTCGGACTCCTGCACCTTTGAGAAGTGAAGGTCAAAACCCGTACAGCGTGACAGGGGCCTGCGTGCCGGAAGGGGCCTGGGGCAGACTCGTTTTCTGTCCCTTTCTCTGAGAAGTGACTGGGGGTAAGACCAGGCCTTGCGGACCTTCCGGTCAGCAGAGGCCTTGCCCTTAGAAAGGCCACAGGAAACGACAGCGTTGAGCTGCCAAATAAAACAGGATGTCTAGCTAATTTGGATTTTGCAGATGAACAATGCATGCTTTTTTAGAAAAAGTATGTCCAGGGCCTGTGTGTGCCATGTATATCCCACACAGTGCATGGGACATACTTATACTAAAACAATTATCTGCGGTCTATCTGAAGTTGAAGGTTGACTAAGGCCTGTATTCTTACTTGCTGAACAGGCAACCCTCGCTCAGGGCCAGGGAGGCCCAGACAGGCTGTGCCGGCTTTCCCGACTGATCAAGCCTCTAAGAATCTTTAGCAAGCTTTCGGGTTTTAGAACCTCACGTAGATGGAATTGGGCGGTACTTCTTCTTTTATGTCTTCTCTCCCTCCGAGAGAAGGACCCTTGACTTGTTTCCATGTTTCATCTATCATGAGTAAAGCTGCTCCTGTGTGTTTTGGTGTGCAACATTTTTTTTTTTGTGGACACACACACTCTCATTTCTCTTGGGCAGAACCCCGGGAGCAGAAAAGCTGGACCTTCTGCGAAGTGTATGTTTAACTGTGTAAGAAGATGCCAAATCGTTGTCCAGAATGGTTGCGCCATTTTATTCTCTGACCAGCTGCCTTGGTCCGTTCAGCCTCTGTAACAAGATCTCAAGACTGGGTGGTTGATACACAACAGATTTTTTCCCCTCCCCCAAGTTCTGGGGGCTGGGAGGCCAAGATGAAGGCAGCAACATGGGTCCATGCTGGCGAGTGTTCTCGTAACGGTTCATAGCCGGGTCCTTCTCTGTGTCCTCAAGGAACAGAAAGGGCTAGCAAACTCTGGGAAGTCTCTTTATTTATTTATTTATATTATTTTTTGTTAAAACAATTTTTTAAATGCTTATTTACTTTAGAGAGAGAGAGAGAGTGAGAATGAGCGAGGGAGGGGCAGAGAGAGGAGACACAGAATCTAAAGCAGGCTCCAGGCTCCGAGCCGTCAGCAGAACCCGACACAGGGCTCGAACTCATGGACCGCGAGATCATGACCCGAGCTGAGGTTGGACGCTTAACAGACTGAGCCACCCGGGAGCCCCTGTGAGCACTCTTTTTTTTTTTTTTTTTTTAAATGAAATTTTTTGCCAAGTTGGTTTCCATACAACACCCAGTGCTCATCCCAACAAGTGCCTTCCTCAATGCCCGTCACCCACCCACTCTTCCCTCCCACCCCCCAGAATCTTTTTCTTTAATTTTTAAAAATGTTTATTTATTTTTGAGAGAGAGAGAGAAATAGAGAATGAGTGGGGGAGGGGGAGAGAGAGAGGGAGACACAAGATCCCAAGCAGGCTCCAGGCTCTGAGCTGTCAGCACAGAGACTGACGCGGGCCTCGAACCCATGAACCGTGAGATCATGACCTGAAGCTTAACCAACTAAGCCACCCAGGTGCCCCTCTGAGAGGGAGAGAATCTTAAGGAGGCTCCAAGCCCAGTGTGGAGTCTGACACAGGGCTGGATCTCACGACCGTGAGATTATGACCTGAGCTGAAATCAAGAGTCAGACGCTTAACCGACTGAGCCACCCAGACACCCCTGTGAGCACTCTTCTTTGTTATATGAAATTTATTGCCAAATTGGTTTCCATACAACACCCCGTGCTCATCCCAACAAGTGCCCTCCTCAATGCCCATCACCCACTTTCCTCTCTCCCTCACCCCCCATCGGCTGTGCCCTCATGACCTGCTCACCTCCCAAAGGCCCCACCTCCCAGCACCGTCACGCGGGGTGTTAGGACTTGAGCATATGAATCCCAGGGTGGACGCAAACACTCAGCCCACAGCACCAGCAGCGTGTGAAAAGTGCACCTGTTGCACATCCTTGCCAACACTCGGGACTGTCTTTTTAAAACGTCAGTTTTTCTAGTAATTGTAAGATGCTATTTTATTGTGGTTCTGGTGCCTAATTCTCTGATGATAATTTGGTCGAGAATCTTCTCGGGTGCTTACCGGCCATTCCTGTCTCTAAAAGAATTGTCCGAGTCTTTCGCCCACATTTGTCTTCTTACTGCGTTATTTGTTATGTATACATTCCGGACACAAGTCCTTTTCAGGTACTTGCTCCCCATCTAGGGCTCGCCTTTTCATTCCCTCAATGACGTCGCTGGAAAAACAGGAGGCTCTATTTCCGATTAAGTCCACGTTATCGACTATTTTCACGTATGGTGTTTTTATGTTCTCAGAAATCTGTGCCTGATTCAGAGTCACACAATTTTCTTCTTATTTTCTTGTAACACTTGGCATACATAAAACAATATATAATATATAATATAAAATAAAAGGTTTTATGTTTAGGCCCATGCCCTGCTTCAAATTAATTTTTGTGTTCTGGTCTAACGTAAGGGGGGAGCCTCCTTCTGTCTTGTGTGATTATCCATTCTTCTCCAATGCTTTACTAAGACTTGCCTTTCCCCAGTGGATCCCATTGGTGTCTTGGTTGAAAATCAATTGAGCATGTGTGTGTTTCTAGCACATTCTGCGTCTTTGCAGACGCCACACTGTCCTGATTACCGTAGCTTTACGGTAAGTCCTAGGAGCGCCGGTGCCTGAGTTCTGATCACGGATGGCTCCGCCTTCTGGGGGAAGCCAAGGCGGGACGGTTGGAAGAAACCTCTCGCCCAGTGCTCTATTGGCGTCTATCTGTGGTTTCGTTTACACCTTTATCGAAACCTGCATCGTCTCCTGAGTTTATCTTGGACTGGTAGCGTACCAAGCGCTGGCTTTGTCCGTCTTTAGGAGGGTCGCTCCAGCATGCTTGCTTCTTTACCCTTACTCCCTGCAATAATTTTTCTTTTCCTCTTTACATGATCCAAAAATACAAGTTGTTGAAGGTTCTTACCAGTAAAATTTACTTGGCATTTTTAACTTCCTACCTTCCAGTCTTCTCTAACTTTTGCTGCAGAAACATCACCACAACAGACAAATGCCGGTGTTATGTGTCAATCCCAGCAGTTTTCAGCCTTTTTTTTTTTTTTTTTTTCGGCTGTCGGTGACCTCGGGTTGGCGGCTTGCGGTCCGGAAGGGACGGGGGCATTTGCACCCTGGAAACAGGCAAGCGCTACAAATCAGGACTCTTTTCCTAACGTTGTTGAACGTTGACGAGCACATCGTTGGGTTCAACCTTCCTGCTGGTGGGGAGACAAGGCAGCGACTGAGTTGTCATACGTGCTGTCGTGTGGGGTGAGGGGAGGCGCGCATGGCCTCCGGCAGTTGTCTCAGGGACGGGGATCTTCCTGCTTTACAGAGTCGCCCGCGCACACTGTGTTCGTGGAGTGCACCGGGTTAATTTACACTAGCCCCAGAACAATCTTGGAGCCAGTCTGCAGAGGGGGCTCCCCTGGAGATGGTGTCTAATCAGTGGGCGTGACCAGCAGGGCCACCCTCGGGCTGTGTGTCGCCGTCCACGCCCGCCTTCACACCATTCATTTACTCCAGCAATTGCAAAAGGTAAGGACCCCCTACTTTCAACATCACGAAGTCTGTTTACGCAGAGGCACGCTGTAAAAAAAGTGTTGGAAAACTCCCCATCCTGTTGTAGCTCAATAATTACCTCCCAGCGTTTGGACCATCCCTCGGGTCTCCGATGCCATGGAAGCAAATCGACGGTGAGAGACTTGTCGTCCTATTTACACGAGTTTGGGTCAGGAGGGAGTGGTCCGGGTTCCATCCCGAGCAGCATTGCGGTGGTTTAAGAGAAGTAGCATTCAGCTTGGGTCAAGTTTAGGCGTAAGGGAGCAAGTACGCGACGTTTCCTGGACACAGTGCAGACCCGAGAGGAAGCCAGCATTGATCTGGGACAGCACTCGTGGATGAGAATCCAGCGTGGAATTTCTTCCCCCGCATCTTGAGAGAGTCCTGTAAAAACTCAGAGCAGGCCGTGACGCTTCGCACTCTTGGCCACGGTTTCTGTTTCCGAGTTATCCACGAGGGCCCGCTTGTCTAATACCCGGTGATGACCGTGGAGGCTACAAAGAAGATGGTTCTAGGCCTCTGGTGTCCAAGACTTTTGGGGAAGAGACAGAAATTAGACAGTCTAGTGTGAGCAATGCTTTACCGAAGCAACAGAGAAAGGACGTTTTTCTGCATGAGCTGCTGTTGGGCGTACAAAACGGTGGGTGGCAGTTATCCTGGCAGACGGGAAAGGGAATAGCTCTGGTAGAGGGAGAGAAAGTGTGCAGGGACAGCCTCGTGCCTTCGGGGATCTTGCCAGGGCTCCAGACGTGGAGCAGGGGCAGGCGCCCATCTGGAAGACAGGGCTCCTGCGGTGCGGACCCTCAGAGACGGATGGAACCACTTTGTTTCAGTTTCAACGATGACCCGGGTGGCTTATTTGGAGAGGGGTGTTTGAGGCCTGCGTGCAGGGGGGGGGTGAAGACGAAAGCTGCCTTGCTTCTCTTAACTCTTCAGCCGCACTGAGGTTACAGCAAAGGAGTTGGAGACGGAGAGACGACTTTGGGGTTATTCACGTGTTGTGTCGTAACCGCACCACTGGGGGCTGCGTGGGTAAATACACGCTGTGTAGAAAAAGCGATGAAGCCCCCAGCCTCTCAGGGGGGTAGGTGCCCAGCCAGTAGTAGGTGCAGGTTGGCAAGGAGTAACTTTCAACGAAACCCCACGTTTGGTTAGATCGCCGCACTGGGCATTTTAATTACAGACTGGTATGGCCACGTTCATTGGTTGGAAGTGACCAGAATAGTGATTGTTCTAAAGTTTTATGACCTGAATTCCATCCAAGGGCAGGGTAGATTTGAAGGGACAGTGGCACCCAAAATAAAATTGCTGTGTGACTCTATCCATGAATTGTGCTTGTTCGACTCAGTGGTTACAGACTGCGTGTGATTTTTCGGTCTCCTGGGGGAAAGGTCTATAGTGTCATGTAGACACGGAGGGGCCCAGGATTCAGAGAGGTTTTCACTGTGGGTACGGAGGCCGCTCGGGTGTGCTATGGGCCATCACAGGGGAGCTCTGTCATTTCGATGGCTTCCTTTGTTGCCAGGGCGGCTGTCCGATGGATGCCAAGTCTGGAGGCAGGCAGACCAGTGAGGAGGCAACTTCAGGGCCCCCGAGTGGGGAAGACCTACCACTGGGGGTGTAGACCTGAGGGTAGATAAGAGAGACGTAGGGAAGGCTGGATGGATGGGAAGAGGGTCAGTGCAGACGTTGAATGTGAAGAAGACGGGATGAAGGTGGTCCCAGCATGTGGGTCGTGCACCAGGATAGCTGAATTACGGGCTTACGACTGAGCGGGGGGAGCAGAGGGGAGGAGCAGATTTTAGGTGGAGGATGATTGTCTCAACCCAGGCATCTGAGGTACATCAAGGAAGGGGTAAACGTGGGCTCGATGCTCAGGAGAGAGAGAGACCGGGGCTGGATTTGGGAGCAAGCAAAGGCACATGGAGCGTAGGCCATTGTTTTAAGGCCCTTAGGAATCAAGGCAGACATCTACGAGACACAATGTGGATCTTGTTTTATTTTAATTGGAGACATTTGGACATATTTACAGGGGAATGGGGCCACTGGTCTTCACCCCAAAGAAGAGGAGTCTGGCGTGCAGATGGTGGCAGGCCACCAGAGCTGAGAGGAGGGGACACATGTGACCTCTGGGAAGCCCAGCACCTCGGGGGGCCACGTTCCTTATTCGCTGCCGTCCTTCAGGATGCGTCTTTGCTTCCTGTGAGTTCCACGGGACGCCCTGGGTCTTTTCCATACGTTCTTCATTGATGGGAGCTTAAGCGAGGCGGAGAGCACCTTCATTTCTTGCAACTGAAGGATGTAAGAGAAAGACCCTGATCTGCGGGGGCTCTGCCCCCCACCCCACATGCTGGGGATTCCTGTGTAGCATCACGCCCAGCTCCGGAATGCCCACCATGCTGGCTGTTCACGGCCCCCCGCTTCGTCCCCCTGCCCGGAGACACAGCCACCACGTTTTCCGCTTTACAGACCATCTCGAGGTCCTGCCGACACTCCGTGTTTCTATGTCGTATTTCTTTAACAATTCGTGCATGTCTGTAGCTCCCTGGAAGCTTCCGTCAGTGCTGTAATTAAAGAGGAAGAGGCTACGTAATACATCTGACCCCCCACGATCATGAAGCCGGGGTGCTGTGGGCATATACTAAGTACTTTGAGAACGATGTTCAAGATACGGTAGTAAGGGTGGACAGAATGTGTGGAATCCGTGCAAGCTGTCCGTCCATAAGAGA
This sequence comes from Panthera pardus, assembly GCF_024362965.1. Classification (NCBI taxonomy): domain Eukaryota; kingdom Metazoa; phylum Chordata; class Mammalia; order Carnivora; family Felidae; genus Panthera; species Panthera pardus. The sequence continues at coordinate 4,341,250 of NW_026526655.1, read as the reverse complement.
GAACTTGGCCAACCGAAACAATCCATTTCTCTTCGGAGTGTGGTTCAACACCATTCAAGGTCAGGAAGTTCGGCGGGGCCTGGTCTCCTACTTCCCTTTCCTCCTTGGTGCTTGTCTGCACCGGTGAGCAGGGGACGGGGGGGAAATTCCCTATGGACTCGCGTCTCAGGACGGCAAGCTTTTAATGCTCCGCTTTGCAACTCGGTTATACAACCGGGAGATTTCACGGCATGTAATCCGGGATCTCCTCTCTCTCGGGGGATGGAAACTAAAACCCCTGGGAATGTATTTTTATAAGTTCACGGTGTTTTCCGAGCCAAATACTTTTAGATTACTAGAAAGAGAAGTCATGTTTATTTATGAAGCCATTTGCATGGTGTAGTCTCTCATTGTTGAATTTCACATGCCTTAAAACTCACAGTGTGAGGAGAACCGAAAAGCCCCAAGTTGAGAGCATGTGAGAAAGGAAATGAAGTTCTGGAACAGCTGTTCTCTGGGTTATTTTTCAGCCCGACTACAAAGCGGGGAGCTGTACTTTGACCACAAGAGTTTTGCTTCCTTTTCAGAGGCGCACTGCGTGTGTGGCTGGAGGAAGCGCGAGAAAATTCGGTGGCGGGCCTTTGTGAATTGTGAAGCTCCAGGCGACAGAAACGTTTTGTTGGCACAGAAGAATTTTTGCTGGTCTCAGGAGACACTGGGTAACTGGTGACGTGCAGACCGATTCCTGCTGAGCCGCAGGTAAAGTGGGCGCTTTGGTAACTGGCATATGCCCACAAGGGGACTCCACCTGTGGCTCATTCTGGAAGGATGGCCCCTCAGGGCCCACCTGCCAAGGCCCCTTGGCTTCAGGGGCCAGTGATCTCCTCTGTGTCTCTTAGTCTCTGTGCGCCCGGGTGGGGCTATTCCACGTGTGACTTTAATACACAGCTACTTTTCCACTACAAATGTAATAAAATGGGTCAGTCCTGGGCGGTCCCAGTGAGAGCCTAGGTTTAAGGGAGTAAGGGTGTCTTGAGATCTAAGCTGTAACGGGCAAGGTTGGGCAGACGCCCTTGACGCTGGAGAGGGCGCCCAGGCCCGCCAGCACGGCCACCCTCCTGAGTCAGGATGACCCACACTCAAGGGAGGGGAGGCATTGGTCAGCCTGGGGGCGTGGGGGTCCAGGGGCAGAACCGCAGTGGCCGTGCAGCCGCTGTGCTGGGGATAGGGAGCCTGGGATGGGACACTGTGGGTCGCCTGGTCCCGGGGCGAGCAGGACTCCTAGGCTATGTTGGCCTTCAGCAAGAAAGCAGTGTGCTCGCCTGACCTCCCTTTGTTTTGGATCCCCCCCCCCCCCAAGTAAGGAGACCTCCTCGTTATGTTTTGGCTTCTCTCCATGAGTTGCTTCTAGGGAGAGAAAACACTCTGGCCCTGGAAATGGTTATTCTCACTGTAAATTAATACCACATCAGTTCCCTGGCTTTTCAGGTAGAAGCCTGCCCCCCCCCCCACCATTGCGGTGGTTCTGGGGGTGCAGCTTCTGCAGCCTGAAAGCTGCGGTTGGTAGAGACATGTTGGTGTCCCTCCCTCGGGGAGAATCCCTTGCCCCCGGCTGCAGACATGCGCTGTCATTGACAAGGACGTCTCCTTTCATCATTTCACCCCCCAGCAATGATGAGTCTAGAAAACATGGGAAAACTATTAAAGTGTAAATAAGGAAGTAAAAATTGCTCAGAGCATCTCCACAGTGAGATAATGACTCTTTAACAATATACTATTTTTTTTTCCCTCTCTACTACATTTCAAATCATAGGCTATCAAACTATAAACACAGTTACTAAAGTTTTGGCTTTCAATGACTGGTGCTCTGAAGAGAGCCATTTTGTCCCTGTGTTTATCTACAAAAGAATATCTATTCCTCATGCATGAAGAATACGTTCCACAAATACATGATCAGAATTTGAATAGATTTACCCACAGGTTTATTATGTTCTTTGCTCATCCTTTCTTCTTGTAGGTCAGATCTTTTTGTTTTGTTTTGTTTTTTTCTGGGATAATTTTATTTTGTCTTTTAAGAAGGCTTTGTTGGTTTAAAAGAAACTCAGTTTTTGATGGCTCCAAAGACTCTTTTTTTTTTTTTGAAGTTTTTATTTATTTTTGAGAGACAGAGAGAGACAGAGCGCAAGTGGGGGAGGGGCAGAGAGAGAGGGAGACATTGAATCGGAAACAGGCTCCAGGCTCTGAGCTGACAGCACAGAGCCCAACGTGGGGCTTGAACCCACGAAGCGCGAGATCATGACCTGAACTGAAGTTGGTCGCTTAACCGACTGAGCTACCCAGGCGTCCCTCCAAAGACTCTTCTGATGGTTTGTATATGTGATATGTTATTGTCAAAGTGCTCTTTGGAAAATGAGTACTTGAAACCAATTTTTAAAATTCAATGCATCTTTTGGGATGATGGGAATGTTCTGAAATTGGATTTTGGTGATGGTTTTGAAGCTTTAGAAATGCATTAGAGATCACTGAACCGTATACGTAAATAGATGAACTTTATGTAATTCAAGAAAGCTTTATTTTATACTCATTCTTAAAAAAATGTTTTAATGTTTTATTTATTTTTGAGAGAAAGAGCACAAGTGGGAAAAGGGCTAAGAGAGAGAGGGACAGAGGATCCTGAGTGGGCTCCGTACCAACAGTGGTGAGCCTGATGCGGGGCTCGAACTCACGAACCACAAGATCAGGACCTGAGCTGAAGTCAGATGCTCAACCAACCGAGCCACCCAGATGCCCCAATTTTGCACGCGTTCTTAATAGATAATTATCCGGAGTTTACAATTCCAGATTCAGAGCTCTTTTCTTTCATCATGTTGAAGATATTATTCCCCTGACTTCTGGAGGCCATTCTTCTGGCGTCTGAAAAGTCAGATTTCAGTCTGACTGCCATTTCTTTGTGCAACCTGTCTTATCTCTGGGGCTGCCTTGAACATGCTCACTTTTGACTTCCATGCTCTGAAATTTCTTTGTAATGTACCCGGGTGCTGAGCTTTGTAATGTGTGTTCTGCTTGAGGTTCGTTGTGCTTCCTGACCTTGAGGATTCGTGTCTTTCATCAGCTCTGGAAAATTCAGTACTGTTTCCCTCCATTATCGTGTCACCCCTATTTTCCTCTGTCTCTCCTGGATTTTCCATTAGATGGCAGACACTTCCCCTGGCCCTCCTATTTTTTCATCTGTCATTCTTCTTTTCTTTTTTTTTTTAATTTTTAAATGTTTTTTTTTTAATTTTTGAGAGAGAGAGAGAGCACGAGTTGGGGAGGGACAGAGACAGAGGGAGACACAGAATTCGAAGCAGGCTCCAGGCTCCAAGCTGTCAGCACACAGCCTGACGCGGGGCTTGAACTCATGAACCACGAGATCATAACCTGAGCCAAAGTTGGATGCTTAACTGACTGAGCCACCCAGGTGCCTCTGTCATTTCTGTTTTCCATGTCTGGGGTTTTCTACCCCCGATTTTCTAGTCCATATCCAATAGCTCCAATATCTGTGTCTTTGTGGGTTTGGATCTGCCATTGGTTGTTTCTGCTGACTCAATGTTCACGATGCCTTGTTTCCTCATGAGCTTGGTGATTTTTCTAAGTTTATTTTGACAGTGAACTCATGATGGCGGTCTTCATCTCAGGAAGCCCCTGGGTCGGGAGTGCATTCTTCCGGGCATTTGTACATGCTTCAGTCGGCCTGCTGCAGGAAGGTCTACTTTCTACCAAATTCTCCACCAAGATGTCTTTGGACCGCACAGGTGGATCGAAATCAGTCCCCAAACCTGCATAAGGTCTGGCCCGTTATTATAAACTGTCAGGGAATATTTTTTTCTCCCTTTAACCAGGACCGAGAGCCTTCACCATCCTTCTCCACCTTCCCGTGGAGGCTGTGGCATCGTGCGTGGAGGTCTCCGCTCTGACCTCTCGGCTCTGGCCCTTGTCCCACCTTTCACGAGCAAGCCAACCCAGCGAGAGGACAGATGTGAGTGGACATTGCCAACCTCTGGACGGGAGCGATTGCGCAGCTTGGAAATAGATTTCCAAACCACCAGGGCACACACATTTATGCCATTCTTAAAGCTTCAAGTTGAACATCTCTTGGTGAAAAATTAGAGTCGTTTAAATATAGAGCCTTGGTTGTCTCAGTTCTACTTTGAGGGGAATTTGAGATTGCTGTCGGGAGTCACTAGGAACCCACGGCAAACTGACAAATTTTGTTTCTATAAAATGAGATAAGCTCTTTGCTTTTCCAGCAAGATTGAGCTGAGATGTTTTCAGAGGGTGAGGCGTTTCTGCCCCCCTTCTCTCCCTGTCTGACGGGGCTTTGTCTGAGCCCACAGCTTCCATGGAGGAAGTTTGTCCTGTGGGTCTAGCTCTGCTGGGCTCGGGGTCTCCTCTCAGCCCTGCCCTGACTCTTCAGGCTCGAGGGGCTGCACGAAAGGGGGTGCTTCCACGATTGCTGGCCCCAGCCTGCTTTGCGGTCCCTGCTTGGTCTCTGGAAGGCTGCCCTTGATTTTTTGTGGGTCCCCGCTCGGCCACCCTTCTGAGTGTGTCCCCTGTGCTCGTCAGGAGGGTGATGACTCCAGGTACCCTGTGCTCCTCCTCAGTGAGAAGGAGGAACGTGGCGGTGATACAGGCAACAAGTCTCAGATGATTCATGGCAAAAATAATATTATGAGTACAGAGGGGAGGTGGGGAGGGCAGAGAGAGGCCCAGATGAAGCAATGCTAACAAGAAACAGGTGGATCTGAGTCCAGAACATACAGGTGTTCTCTGTACTCTTTCTTGCGTCTATTGTGTAAGGTCCAAGTTCTTTTATTTTTTTAATTTTTTTATGTTTATTTATTTTTGACAGAGAGAGAGAGAGAGAGACAGAGCATGAGCGAGGGAGGGGCAGAGAGAGAGGGAGGCACAGAATCCGAAGCAGGCTCCAGGCTCCAAGCTGTCAGCACAGAGCCCGACACGGGGTTTGAACCCACGAACCGTGAGATCGTGACCTGAGCCGAAGTTGGATGCTTAACCAACTGGGCCACCCAGGCGCCCCAACAGGTGTCGTAATGTTTAGCTAGATTATAACGGAACGAATATGTACAACATGGCAGCATTCTTCTGCTTGGTGGCATTTCTGGACGTGAGAGCAGGAGCAGGGTGGAAGCTGGGGCCGGGAGATCGGTGCATGGTTCGTGGTCCCCCGATGTTTGCTGTGTCTGCAAGGGGGCCGCCTCTCAGGGGCCCTCATGTAATGGCGGGTACAATTACTATAGTCCCCAGGACTTCCTTCGGGAATATGGACATCGTGTCTTGTGTTCGGTCGAAGAAAATGGGCCGTGGGGCAGGTCTCAACGCACTTATTTCCAGAGGATCGGTGGGTCAGTAGTGTTCGTGAATCGCCGATTTCTCCAGTGGGACTGAGACACTCCCTCCTCTCTAGCCTTCCTGCAGGTGTGACTATGCCGGCGGGGACTGGCTGTTGGAGGCCAAGTGCTAGCTACCGGGGATGCTTACTGGCCTGTCGACAAGTGCTCCTTGAAGGTGGCTAACGAGGGCCCCAGCTTTGCAGTAGGGAGCCAACCCGCAGCGGTGTGGATTCTTCCTTCATACCCCGTTTTTTTCTCACCCCCATGGTCACGGAGGGGCTGGCCTTCCCCCAGCGATGGAGGGGTGAGGGGAGATATCCATAACATCCTCCTTGTGGCCCCGGAACGCCAGGACGCATCTTTGCCAGACAAGCTCCTGGCAGGAGACGTTGGGGGTGGGGTCGGGGGTGGGCACACTGCCGCCCCTGCACCTGCCCGGCCGGGGAGCCATCCGACCGAGCCGGGTTAACAGCATCTCAGTTTCCAGGGGCGAGTCGACACTCTCTGTGTCATCGGGCAGTGAAATATGCGTTGCCTGATGGCATTACCTTTTGAGGGAATCCGGGCCAGTGTGACTGCTTTGCTATGTCTCAGGCGAGTGCAACCTGCTAAGGGGGAGACTGAGGGGGAGCCCGCAGCCCCAGACCAGCTCCAGGAGAGGCCGGTCCTCCCACAACAAGAGACCCAGCCTCCCTAACCAGGCTGTGGCCTGAATGACGCCTAACAGTTGCTGACCAGCTCCCTGCTTCTCCTTCGTCTTCCCGGCACTCAGGCCTCCTCCTGGGGCCCCGGGCAGGATGCTGACCCCTTGTGCCCCAGTGCCCTAGTGCCCTTCCTGCCTGGCCAGGTGAAGTCCCTTGCTCAGGTATCTGGGGACCTTGCTGGTGACGTTTGAGCTGAAGCTGGCTGCCCCTGAGGCCAGCCTCGTGGTTGCAGGATGGAAAGTGTGCTTCTGCACCCGTCCCAACCCCAGGAGGAACTCAGAAAGCATTTCCCCGTGAAACTCTGAGGCGCGCGGAGCCAGGGTGCCCCGTTGTGAGCTGATCGTAGGGGGCTGTCCCGTGAGCTTACCTCCCGAAGTGCACTGTCTCTGTGGGACAACGGGATCCAGGCCCCCGCCGATTCAGGTCCTAACTGACCCCAACATCGAAACAGGTTGCATTGGGACTGTTCACCTGCTCTCCCTCCACCCCCCCCCCCCCCCCGCCCCGGCCCCAATCCACAGAATGATGGCTTCTGAAAGGCAAAATGGGATATTTGCAAACAAGAAAATGCGCTTTGGGCTGTCGGAAATTATTTTCCCTTCATCTTCAGAGTTCACGAGCGCTGAAGTGTATTTGAGCACAGACCTTCAAGACCGTCTGCTTGGATCCTGTGGCCCGGGCCCTCTGATTCTTGCAGCTGAGGCCCCAAGGCCGGCTGGCTCCCACCTGTCTCTGGGCCAGCCCTGTCCCGACATCGCAGGGCCCCCAGGCCGGTAACTGGGAGGCCGAGGGTCCCGCCTGCCCTGGGACTCGGGTACCAGTATCTGGACTCTGGCCTTGATTCTTGTTATCAAGCACCTCTTTCCGTCCCCATGTTAGTAACTGAACCTGGTCTTTTCCCCTGGTGGGACTTTCTGCTGGTTTTCCTGGCCGATACCCTGATTCAGAGTATTTACATTTTTGTAGGGAAGTCAGGGGGATTTCCCAGAGCAAGAGAAACCCCGAGGGGGGAGGGGGGAGGAGGGGGGACAGCTTCCTGGTAGGTGACACCGACCGTGTCCTTGAGCGTGTGCGGGGGAGGTGACGGGGGCAAATGCAGGGAGAGGGAGGGTCTGTCTCCACCTGTCTGTTGGCCATCTTGTTCATTGACATTGCTTCTGTTTTACACGGTGAACAATTGGGGAAATTAGTAAAATCAGACCTAAGGGAACATCAACATTGGCCCCACCCCCCCCCAAAGAAAACCACCTTGAGAGTTTTGGGGTGTTTCCCCAGACTTTTCCTCCTCTGTTTTATTCTGTACACAGTGGTGACCGCTGGGAGTTGCCGTGACCCAAGACTTGTGTTCTGGTGGTGGAGGGGTGATTTTATTTGGAAAAAAATTGTAGATGTCGGCTCTTGTCAAAAAAAAAAAAAAAGAAAAGAAAAGAAAAGGAAACGTATACTGTGAGGGGCATCTGGGTGGCTCAGTCAGTTAGGTGACCGACTCTTGGTTTCTGCTCAGGTCATGACCTCACGGTTCATGGGATCGAGCCCCGCATCGGGCTCTGTGCTGACGGCCGGGAGCCTGCCTGGGATTCTCTCGCTTCCTCTCCGTCTGCCCCTCCCCTGCTCATGCTCACGCTCCCTCAAAATAAATAAACATGAAAAAAAAAAAGAAGAAGATGGATACTGTGACGACACTATCAGAACGGGGAGATCTGAAGTATGTGTCCCCACAAAGGGGTACATAGCAAGGTAGTGGGTGACACGGGCCAGGCAGCCTGAGTGGCCCCCAGAGCCCGAAGCAGGGGGTCACGATAAAGTCAGTGAGACTGCATGGACCGTTCCCAGGCCAGGGGAGAGGAGAGGCTCTCACGGTGTGGTCACAGCACCCCACTGCTTAGAACGTTTGTAGAAGTAACACATTTTAAGCACCATCAGATTAACACTTTTCTCTTTCCACTACGATTTCAAGTTCCCTTTGGTACGTTCCATCCCCCACCCCACGCGGGGTGATGCAGGGGCACAGTGTTTCCTATTCATAACGTTCTATTCCTTTTCTTCTCAAAAAATGTTTATTTAGGGGTACCTGGGGGGCTCAGTCGGTTGAGCGACCGACTTCGGCTCAGGTCGTGATCTCACGGTCTGTGAGTTCGAACCCCGCGTCGGGCTCTGTGCTGACAGCTCGGAGCCCGGAGCCTGCTTCGGACTCTGTGTCTTCCTCTCTCTCTGCCCCTCCCCCACTCACACTCTCTCTCTGTCTCAGAAATAAACATTAAAAAAAAATTTAAAGAAAATGTTTATTTACTTTTGAGAAAGAGAGAGAGTGAGCGCTTGAGTGTGAGCAGGGGAGGGGCAGAGAGCGGGAGAGAGAGAATCCCAAGCAGCCTCCGTGCTGTCAGTGCCGAACTGATGTGGGGCTTGAACCCACAGACCATGAAATCATGACCTGAGCCAAAATCGAGAGCCCGACGCTCAACCGACTGAGCCCCGCAGGTGCCCCTCGTATTCTCTTTCTGAAAGGGGACCCCCTCCAAAATTGTGTCAGCCCCACAGCCCCTGGATCCACCATTACAGAGGAGACAGAGTTGCGTGGAGTTCATGGCTCTGTGAGGCACCCCGGGGTGAGGGTGGAGAACAGGGTGACATTCCCCTCCTATTTGCTGCAAAATCCCACCGGAAACCAGAGTGCCCAGAGCCTGTGGACGCGTCCAGTGGCTCGGCCTCCCGGGTGGGGAGCAGGTAGAGGAGGGCGGGGCCTGGAGCTAAAGGGCAGGTGAAGGTCTTTGGCACCCCACTTGCCCCCCCCCCAACGTAAAGACAGCCGCTGACGACATTTGGGCGTATTTATGCTTTCGATCCTTTACAGAGAGCTCTGTGGAGGTGGAAAAGACCAAGACCTTGAGACGCCGATGAAGATGAGCCACAACAGAGAAGATGGTTTCCAGAGGGTCTCCATCAAGGAGGCCACACTGGCTGAGCCGGCATATGGCTCAGTTGCTGGGAACAGAGTTGTAAGGTCAGTAAACTAAGGCTCAGATAGACATAGGGAGACCCCTCACCCGTGCGCATGGTTGTGAGTACTTATGTGGCCAGTGCGTGAGGCACGATGGTCGGAGGGCTGAGGGACAGGTCGCTCACGGTGGGGACCCCGGGAGGCCTGTGTTCACAGCGGGTTTGTAAGCACCTGTGACGGTCACAGGGGTGGGAAGGGTCTCAAAAAAATCTCCTGCATCGCTATTCCATTTGTGCAGGTCTTTGGTCAGAAAATTCCTTCATGCCCGCTCTCTGCCCCGTTGCCAGACAGGGTCCAGGACAGAGGCTCACAAGGTGTCTTTGTTTCTGAGGGGCAGGACGCCATGCCCTAAAAGAGCAACTCGGAGCCACGGCTGGGGGTCTGAGACGGACTTCATGTTTTTTTTTTCTTTTTAAATGAGTGGTTTTTTAAAAATTTTTTATTTCTTTTTGAGAGAGACAGAGGCAGCATACGAGTGGCTTAGGGGCAGAGAGAGACACAGAATCCAAAGCGGGCTCTGAGCTGTCGGCCCAGAGCCCGACATGGGGCTCGAACCCACAAGCCATGAGATCATAACCTGAGCTGAAGTCGGACGCTCCACCGACCGAGCCACCCAGGCACCCCATGAGATGGACTTAATCTTTAGTGGTTCTTACGCTCCAGGAGGAAAGCGCAGTTGGGAGAAGCTTCCAGGTGATTCTGATACCTGCCCCTTCTCCTCTCTTCCATTCTGGGAAAATAGGTGATTAAGAAACCTTCCCTTGCCCTTGAGGGGTTATTAATCCTTTGTGCGTTTTACATAAATAATGTGAGTTACAATCTGTGCCCACAGATCTATAGAAAAGGTCTCTGGATCCGTGAGGGTCTGATACACTCTGAATGGGAGGGAGAGAGAAGACACCGGGAGGAACAAGGCAGATGCATCCATCAGGGGCTAACAGGAGAGAAACCACACAGTAACCTGAATAGGGAGGTTCTAATGTAAAACATTATTAACTCTAACAACGGGTTAGAGTAAGGAGGGAATGGCCAGCAAGAAGTAAGGGGGCTCTAAGGAAGAGAGGATTGGGAGATAGAGAGGCAGACATCACCGCCAGGCCGAGACCCAGGCCTCGTGGCAGAGGGCATGGCCACGGCTTCCTGGATGCCAGGGGTGTCGCTATGGTGACTCATGGTCAGGACTTAACCGGAACTCCGTCCTCTAGAGCACTGGGGAAAGGTGTTCGTGAAACGTGTCATCAGAGGCAATGTGGATTTTGCGCAAAAACCACCCAAGTTTCTGCCACAAAACCAGGTAGGGGGCCGGGGGGAAGCTGGTGGCTGCTGTGGGCTTCCACGTACACAGGGAACTCCGTAAGTGGCACAGCCAACCTGGGAAGCAAAAGGCTTCCTTCTGCCATGCCCCTCTGGCCCCTCCACTGACACAACTAAACATCACGCCAACTGGCCCGGTAAAAACATGCCAGGGGCTCACGCCCCTTGTCACAAGACAGTAAAAAAAGGGTGAATTTGTAGCTGAGAGGCAGTATGTCAGTAAGCGTACAGCAGGGTTTCGCTGAATGTCGAGTTCGGAAGGGACTTTAAAAGCCCTGCTGCATCCTAGTCCTACTTGCGGGGCATCCGCAGCAGGGCGCGAGCCGCGACCTGCGGCGGCCAGAAGGACGAGCCCTCTTCCGTCTACCTTACACCCGCCACCTGTCTTGAGGGGAGCTCTTCAGATACACGAACTCGGCCCTTCGGCTCTGCTTCTTCCCCCAACGCTTCTGTCTCTTGTAAACCAGACACCCGATGACCTCTCTGACAGCTCAGAGCCTTTTCACTCTACCAAGCAGGGCGATGAATGCACGTCCATGTGTGTGGGTCTCTTTGCAAGACTTGGCAATATCTGTCCCCAGACACGTTCCAAGTGTGCTCCGATGGGGCAAAATAGGAGCGCTTGTAACTGACCTTGTCTTGGCCACAGTGATTGATCTACGGGGTGACTCCTGATCAATGTCAGAAATGGGACTTTTCAAAAATGGTGGCAGGAAAGAGAAGTCTCTGTTCACAGAGAAGCTAAGACCTTATGAACGCAAAGGGCTGCCTGCGACCCTGACTCTAGCTAGAGAGAAGGGGTCTAAGATGAGACGGACGCAGAGACGGCAGAGAGAAAGCGCCTGATGCCATCGGAGTCCCTGGTGCCCACCATCCCTGAGGCCAGTCCTGGTACCTCTTTGCCTTGGTTTGGTTATAGAAGCCAATAAGTGCATCTTCTTTGCTGAAACTAGCTCAAGATGGGTTTCTGGCGATCATCAACAAAGAACGCCAACTCCAGCTTTCCCAACATGAAAAGAGAAAAATAAAGAGGCAGGGGTACCATTCTCTCACGTCTTTGATACAGGGTTTCTGTAGAAAGCGAATATAATTTGAAATGGTCACTTTGGGAATTTGTTGTTAGCGAGTTTTAGAAAACGTGTGTTTCGGAAGTAAGATCTTGCTGCTCCCTGCTTCGTCCTTTTTCTTCCTGAGCAATTCAGTCCTAAAGCAATTGTGTGTGGCCCACGGTGGGAAGCCAGGGAGGCTCAGGTTGGGATAAGGAGGGCATTCTCACAGGTCAGTCCTGTGGCGGGTGTCAGGGACCAGAAAGAACGAGGACGACATCCACATGGGGGAAGAGGGACAACAAGGCGCCCCAAAGATGTCCACATCTTTGATCCCCAAACACATCTTTTGTTGCTGCAAACCTAGGAGGGTTACCTCTATGGCAAGATGTGATTGAGGTAAGGATCTTGAGATGGGGAGATTATCTGGACTATCCACGTGGGTCCAATGTCACCACGAGGTCCTTATATGGGGGGCGGATCAGAGCCAAGAGTAGAAGATGTGAGGACAGAACACGATTACGGAGCACGTGAGAAAGGGGCCAAGTCAAGGCCTGCAGGTGTCCTCTTAGAAGCTGGAAAAAAGCAAGAACATGTCTCCCCTGAAGCCTTCCTAAGGGGATTCTTACGTCCGCTGGCACAATGCTTTTAGACTTACGATCTCTAAAAAGGTAAGAAAAGGTTATTTGTTACAGCAGCAACAGGAAGCTAAGAGGAACGGTCAAATACACTGCTATAATAAGGATAATGGAGGCTAAGATTGTCACTAAGGAGAAGAGAGTTACAAATATGGAAAGCGAGAACACGTGGATGAAATCTGTCTCTTGGACTGGAATCAGAGGTGCTGGTGTGAACCCACTGTTACATACGTGTGTGCACGTGCATGCATACACGTCTTGGCTCTGACCACCGAGCGAGCCTCGGAGTTGCAATACACATTAACTGCGAGCACACTTTGCACCAAGATCTTGGCTTCTAAATATCACAGTTTAGTAATGCTCGTTGGAAGGGTGATTCTGAGCTGGGGTAGAGGAAGTACGAGATGAGCCTGGACCATATTCTTGTGCCAGGAAACAATGGAAGCTTCAAAAAATGATGAGGGTGTTTTAAAAGGATACCAAAGCCAACTACCACCGGCCAAATCAGGGGAAATCTGAGCTGCAAAATAAATACTCAGAGTAAGGGATTATAACTCACTAGATAAGACAGGGAACCACAAGTTCAGGCAGCTATAAAAATGAAGAAACGGAAAGTTTGAGGAAGAATTAAAATTTTTTTTTTTAATTTTTTTTTTCAACGTTTTTTATTTATTTTTGGGACAGAGGGAGACAGAGCATGAACGGGGGAGGGGCAGAGAGAGAGAGGGAGACACAGAATCGGAAACAGGCTCCAGGCTCCGAGCCATCAGCCCAGAGCCCGACGCGGGGCTCGAACTCGCGGACCGCGAGATGGTGACCTGGCTGAAGTCGGACGCTTAACCGACTGCGCCACCCAGGCGCCCCTAAATTTTTTTTTTTTGAGAATTAAATATTTGCACAGATTCAAACTATCTCCTCTCGAAATCACATAGGAGAAAAGAGTAACTGTAGTGGAATAATCTGGCAGACAGTCCCTAATCAAGAGATCAGAGAGAACCCTGTGGAACAGACTGACATTGTTCACCATCTGATGGGTCGCAATGAAAAAACACCCTCACTCCTGGAAATTCTCACCAAAAACACATAACTGGAGTCTAATCAGAAGGAACCATCAGACAGACTCAAATGGAAGGACAATCTATAAGATAACCAACCTGTTATTTTCAAACAGTGCCAGGTCATAAACGTCAAGGAAAGGCCGAGGGAGCGTGCCGGACTGAAAGAAATGGAAGAGACCCAGCAGCTCAAGGCAACCCACGATTCAGAGGATCCTTTCTCTGCAAAAGGTGTTCTTGGGATAATTGGCAAAACTTGAATGGGATCTGTGGCTTGGAGGTAGGAATGTCTCAGCGTTAGCTTTCTGATTTTGGTGGCTGCATTTGGGTAAAGAAAGAGAATATGCCTGTTTGTGAGCAACACACACTGAGTATTTAGGGGGTGAGAGGGCATCATGTCAACAATTTACTCTCAGTTCAGAGGGGAAAAAAAGAGGTTTTGTGCTTCGCTCGAAGATGTTACAATTATTTAAAAATAAAAAGAAGGAAGGAAGAAGGAAGGAAAGGAAGAAAGAAAGTAGGAAGAGTCTCCCTTAGTAGCTTGACCTTACATGGTGTTTTAAAGTCTCTACATACATTTTCAAGCATTGGTGGAAACGGAAATGTGTGACTCTATTAGCATATATGAAATTTGTACTTTCAAAACCCATATCTGCTGAAGGAATTTTATTAGCTGTGTGCAGATATTTCTTCATGATCTTCAGGTTAGATATTTTGGGGGCTGAAATCATGTTTAGGCTTTGAAGCTACGATCTATATATTGAAGTTCGAGGAGTGTGAAATCACAGTGCTTTAGAATGTTGCCAAAGTTTCGGGAAAATGAGACTTAGGGTTGACCCGACACGCTTGGTGTCTCATTAGGCCCCTCCGTGCTTTGATATACTCTCGTCGAAGAAGTTGCCTGGACTCACTCAGAGATCAGAAAAACATTCTTCTCGGTGTCAGACTTCACAATGAAGCGGAGAGAAAGCGATGCTTCGCTCAGAACTTTCCATTTTTCCCCCTTTTCCTCAAATGTACAAGCTGAAATGAAACATTTCAAACACAGAGAACAGCAAGTACTGTAAAATATCTCCTTGTGCTCAACCAATAACATCCAACAAATGTGAATATTTTGCCTAAAGGACTAAAAATCCTGTAGAGACTGTGTAGATACTTCTGTGTGTCCCGTCCATCCCCTGTCTCCTCTCCCTCCTCAGAGGTAACCCCTGTCTTCAAGTTGGTTTATAGCCTTTCTTACCTCTAGGTGGGCTTTTTGTATATTTCCATAAATAATAAGGACTTTGAGTGCTTTAAAACTTTAAATAAATGGCGTCACTTGATATGTACAGTCTGCAACTTACTTTTTTTTTTTAATGTTTATTTTTGAGAGAGAGACAGAGAGGGGCAGAGAGAGAGGGAGACCCAGAATCCGAAGCAGGCTCCAGGTCCGAGCTGTCAGCACAGAGCCCGACGCGGGGCTCGAACTCACAGACCGCGAGATCGTGACCTGAGCCCAAGTCAAATGCTTAACCGACTGAGCCTCCCAGGAGCCCCTACAACTTACTTTTTTTTTTTAAATTGAGGTAAAATGTAATGAAAAGCACAGATCTTAAGTGAACAGGTAATGAGATATGATAAATGCATACACCTCCTGTAACCCCCGGCCCAATCGATATCTAGAACACTGTCATCACCCCAGAAAATTCCCTCCCCGTTATTCCCCACCCTTACAGACAACAACTATTTGATTTCTACTATGATACAGTAATATAATTGCTCTTAACTTTTGCTAATTGATATAGTCCCATCGTTGAGTATCAGTCAACTGTGCAGTTAAGCCTACTTTTGAACTATCTTATTCCCTTGCTCTGTTTGCCTAATATGCCAATACCACACTAGATTGCTTGCCCTAACTTTATAGTAAGCCATGGAATCACGAACTGATTCCTCCAACATTCTTCCATTTCAGGACAGTCTTAGCTATTTTGAAGTCGTGTGAATTTTCATAAAAATTTAAAAATCAACTTGCCAACGCCTCCAAAAGAAACGTCTGGGATTTTGATTAGAGTGGCATTGACTGGACAGACCAATGTGGGGAGAATTGGCATATTAACGCTGTTGCATCCCCCAATCCATGAACGTGGTGTATTTCTTCATTTATTGTGGTCTTCCTTCCCTCAGAGCCGTTGTTGGAGAGGTCTCATGTGTTTTTTGTTAAATTTATTCCAAGGTGTTTTATGGGTTTTGGTGCTATTTATTATAAAGGCACCTTACAATTTTATTTCTAATTGTTTGCTGCTGATACATGGAAATACAATTGACTTTTTTTTGAGAGAGAGAGAGAGAGAGAAGGAGGGAGGGAGAGAGGAAGCATGTGGGGGAGGGGCAGAGAGAGAGGGAGACAGGATTTGAAGCGGGCTTTGCATTGACAGCCGGATGTGTGCTCGAACTCACAAACCGTAAGATTATGACCTGAGTCGAAGGCAGACGCTTAACTGACTGAACAATCTAGGTGCCCCATCTGGGGCCTGAGTTCACCAGCTAGTTCTAGAAGTTGTTTTGTATATTCATCTGGACTTTCTATGGAAATAATCATATCAACTGTTGTTTTTTTTTTTAATTTTTTTTTTTAACATTTATTTATTTTTGAGACAGAGAGAGACAGAGCATGAACGGGGGAGGGGCAGAGAGAGAGGGAGACACAGAATCGGAAGCAGGCTCCAGGCTCTGAGCCATCAGCCCAGAGCCTGACGCGGGGCTCGAACTCACGGACTGCGAGATCGTGACCTGAGCCGAAGTCGGACGCTCAACCGACTGAGCCACCCAGGCGCCCCTCATATCAACTGTTAATACAGGTGATTTTACATGTTTCTTTCTAATCCATATCTTTGTTTTTTTATTTTTATTTTTTTATATTACATATAATTTATTGTCAAATTGGTTTCCATACAACACCCAGCGCTCATCCCAACACATGCCCTCCTCGATGCCCATCACCCACTTTCCCTTCCCTCCCACCCCATCAACCCTCAGTTTGTTCTCAGTATTTGAGAGTCTCTTATGGTTTGCCTCCTTCCCCCTCTGTAACTTTTTTTCACCCTTCCCCTCCCCCATGATCTCTGTTAAGTTTCTCGGGATCCACATATGAGTGAAAACATATGGTATCTGTCTTTCTCCGTATGACTTATTTCACTTAGCATCACACTCTCCAGTTCCACCCACGTTGCTACAAATGGCCAGATTTCATTCTTTCTCAGTGCCAAGTAGTATTCCATTGTGTATATAAACCACATGTTCTTTATCCATTCGTCAGTTGATGGACATTTGGGCTCTTTCCATAATTTGGCTATTGTTGAAAGTGCTGCTATGAACATTAGGGTACAAGTGCCCCTATGCATCAGTACTCCTGTATCCCTTGGGGAAATTCCTAGCAGTGCTATTGCTGGGTCATAGGGTAGGTCTATTTTTAATTTTTTGAGGAAACTCCACACTGTTCTCCAGAGCAGCTGCACCAGTTTGCATTCCCACCAACAGTGAAAGAGGGTTCCTGTTTCTCCACATCGTCTCCAGCATCCAGAGTCTCCTGATTTGTTCATTTTAGCCACTCTGACCCGCGTGAGGTGGTATCTCACCGTGGGGTGGGGGGGGGGCAACACGACAGAGAAGTAGGTGGGTCCATACTCCCCACGTCTCTCAAAGAAGTGCAGAAGCCAAATGTCTTTATTTTTTTAAATCTCCCTTATTGGCAATAGCTAGGACCACCATGCTGGAGAGGAAGTGGTGAAAATTGATATCTTTTCCTTTTTTTCAGTTTTGGAAGCATTCAATTTTCACCATTAAGTGACATTAGATTTAAGGATTTACACACACCAGGGCACCTGGGTGGCTCAGTCAGTTAAGCATCTGACTTTGGCTCAGGTCATGATCTCTTGGTTCATGGGTTCGAGCCCCACATCGGGCTCTGTGCTGACAGCTCAGAGCCTGAAGCCTGCTTTGGATTCTGTGTCTCCCTCTCTCTCTCTGCCCCTCCTGTGCTCACACTCTGTCTCTCAAAAATAAATAAACATTAAAAAATTTTTAAGGATTCACACATGCCCTGTATCAAATTCATCCATGCCCCTGTATCAAACTGAAGAACCAAATATAATCAAAGTCATTCTATTTTTAGATTGCTGAAGGGTGTTACTGCAAATCGATTTTGAATTTTTCAAATGCTTTATTTTGTTAACTTAAGTGAATTATATTGACTTTCAAATGTTGAACCTGCCTTGCATTTCCAGGATGAGCCCCACTCCATCATGATATATACATTGTTCCATTTGGTTTGCTTTCACTGAAGGAGTTTTTGTCCCTATGTTCATGACGGATATTGATCGGTAATACTCTTTTCTGCTAATGTCAGGTTATTTCCGGTTTGGAGTTCTTACACAGAGTCCTACGTAGACATTCTTGTGTGTTTTATTTGGTGCAGTAGGTTCACCTTTAAGCTGCGCCTTGCAATGGAAGTGCTAGGTCATAGGTATGCGTGGGTTCAACTTTAGCAAATATGTTGTGCCCAAAAATACTTTAGTGCCAAAATGGCTGTGCCAGTTTACGCCTCCACCATTGGGGTACAGCTGTGTCCCTCCAAGTGTGGGCTGTGAGCGATCTACCACTAGTTGGCAAAGAAGTGAGGTCAGAAATGGACAGTGAGCATTTAGAAAGTTTTAAAAGACGTGTGACATTGCTGCGACACACAAACGCGTGGTCAGCAGCCTCGTATGACACGGTATGTTGCACACGTGTGATGACACACGGGGGCAGGAGCCCCTCACCGGTCAGTCTCAGTAGGACCACGGCTTGGTGTGCAATACATTGGGGGGAAAAAAGAGAGGACACTGGTCCTTCGCCACACGGTCTGCGAAGCACAGGTGCGCGAGCTTTTTGGAGGGTCCGCATCCTTGCAAGCATTCACTGATTTTCATTTTAGCCTTTCTGGAGGCATCCGGTCGTTTTAACGTGTGGTTGCCAGACTAAGGAAGTTGCTCCCTTTTCACATTTTTAGGGGTCACAATGTTGTGGGAAGTACCTATATAGTTTTGCCTACTTTCAATGTCTATATTTTAAGACTCCTTAAAACATTTTCTTGAGCCCTGTCCTAATTGGCACTCCTCCCACCAAATCATTTCTATGAGGCGGAAGGTGAGTGAAATATGGGGGGGAGGGGTCAAGAACCTGCTTCAAGAGTGAGCTTCTTCTGAGCTTCTTCGTTCCGTTAATATTTATGAGCACTGCCATGTGCCAAACACTCCGGGTGACAACAGGGATACAGCACAAGACAAAACAGCAACACTCTTACCCTCGAATTTATGCTGTGGTGGGGAAAAGACAAACAAGAAACTGGAAACTTTGGATGGTGGAAAGTGCCATGAAGGAAGTAGGATAAGGACAGAGTAATTGGCATGGGCCAGAGCAGTCAAAGAAGGTTCTGCTAAGAAAATTATACCTAAGTCACTATTTGAATAACAAGGAGGACATAACCATACAACGGTCATTGAGAAGAGCATTCCAGGAAGAGAAAATGTCAGGTACAAAGGTCCTGAGGTAGAAACAAGTAGGTCTGAGTATTAATTAGCGGATATTCTCTTATTTGGGTCAAAATTGCCCTAAGAGGTACCACTGATGCCTAGTACTGTGGGCACTGGTGGCATTGTTCCCACAGGCTGCTGACTTCCTTGTATGTCCGTGCGTCTATCTAATGGGGGTTGACCGCCCAGGCTTGTGACCGGAACGCATCTCTGCGAGACTGACGTCAGGCTACTGGAGCTGCGTTGCCCATACGGGGTGGGAGCGGGAAGTAAGGGGAGGTTACGTTCCCCACCTTCCCACCCAGCAACCCTGACCCAGGCTCTGAAAGGTGTAGGAGTATGAAAGCCAGCATCCCTGCCTGCAGTCGGGACAAAATCAGGACGCAGGCTTTGGAGGCTCCTGAGGGGTCAGGCTGCCGCTGAGACTTGGCCAGAATCCTAGCTCGGCTTGTGTCGTCCCTTCGCTTGCTAGTTTCCTCTGGAGCACTTCTTTAATTCGTGGGTTGCCCCTGAATTCTCATCCACGACCCTGCTCTCAGGGATCCCCGCTGAAGACAGCCCGACATATATTCTGCAATGGCTTTTCCTTTTTTCTTTGAAAAGTACGTCTTCCTGTGGCACCAGACGAGATGGCGAGTGCGGGGAAGCCGGACACATCTGGGTTCGAATCCCCTCCATTCACGAGCTTGGCCGGGTCACCCCCTCTCTGTGGGTCTTATCTTCCTCAATTACAAAAGTGGGACAAAACACTTAGACGGGCCAAGAGCAAATGTTCAGACTCAGCTATTGTCATGAAACCTGTCCAAACCTTATCAAAGTTCATAGAACGCTGCAAGCCTTGGGTTACATATCTGTGTTAGTTCTTAAAACAAACAAACAAATAAACAAAAGCAACACACTGTGTCACTGGAATTTGACTCAGCCGGGGACGGGGACGGGGACGGGGGGAGGGAAAGAAATAGCCACGATGTCTCTAATACGCGTCCTTTCATTTAATCCTGACAAGAAGGGTCTGCTATACTTACTTGGAAGATAGGAACCTCATGTTCAAAAAGGCTAAGCTGCCTAAGGAGACACGGTGTGTCAGTCGGGGCTCCAAGTCAGACCTGTCTGGACAGAGCCCAGGCTGGGGACCCTACCTCCTTGGGTGTGGGGCTCTGTCTTTGCTTCTAGGCCCTTCCCCCACAGAAGGGCCTTGCGTCCGATGTTCAGGGGGCACGTCCAGTGCCAGCTGAGACGACTCTCACCAGGCCAAGGCACTAGAGCATGAAGCTTCTTCCAGGGGCATGACTCCAGGGATCTGCAACGCCTTGTGTGACAGTCTTCAGGCTGGAGTGTAGACCGCCGTTAGGCAAAGTCAGCCTTGTCTTCAGGCCCACCATGCCGTTGAGCGTCTCTGGGGCCACCAGAGTCCAGGCTGATTCTATTGTAACTGTGTTCGGGAGGAGCCCGGACCCAGCCTACCAAGGCTCAGATGGGGTTTCAGGCAGCGAGCGGGTTCAGGCTTCCAGAGCCCAGCAAGAGTAGAAGGATCTATTAGATTTATTTTATCCGCAGGCAAATTAAGTCAGAGGGGAGAGTCTGCTCTGTGGAGTCTAACATCTCAGGTTCATATTATACACAGGGAAAGAGCCCAGAGCTGGGCTGAAAACCCCTTCACCACCCTTTCCAACTAGAACTGAGTCCTGAGGCAGCTGGGACAATTTTAAGGACAGACGCCCATTCCTGCCTGCTCAGACGCTCCCATTGGGGGTAACCAAACCCACCGCTACCAAGTTAACCATGAAGTGTGACCCTCCCTTCCAAAGGGATCTTTCCACAAAGCTGGGGCAGACCTTGGGAGGGTTCCCAGAGACATTTGAGGGCCTGGGACGCTGGAATCTGGTTCCCTTTCAAGGCAGTGCCTCCAGAATTGGTGGCAGGGCCCGCGCAGCCCAGCCACGGTGGCGGGGGTGGAGGGGGGGATCCCGGGTACCCCTGGCCCAGCAGCCCTCTGCACCCCAGCAGGTGGGGGCGAGCTTCCTGCATCCCCACCCCGCCGTGGGGAGGGGAGTGCGGGCCCCACCTTCTGTACCCAGGAGGGTTCTTTTTTTTTTTTTTTTTAATTTTAACAACGACTTTGCTTTTTCCTCCCCTCACGTTAGCGACTGCATCCTGCGGCACGTTTCTCACCAGTGCATATTTTCTTTTAGAGACAGCACGCGCAATTCACAGCCGATTCCAGCCCACCCTGTGCTTAGCTCTTGCGCCAGGACCCTGGAGCCTCCCTAAGGAGAAAGGCGTCCTCCAAAGTCGATATCTCAAGTTCAGGGAGATACACAGTGAAGCGGTGTGCGTCAGTGTCACAGAGGAGACCTCTGCTCGCTGGCCGGTGCTTACATTCCCATGCGGCTCAGACACAGGGTCACGCACAAGAAGAAACCAGGATGGGAAAGTTAGGAAAAAGTATTCTTGCAGTCTGCCCTCGATCCTGGGCGTGCGCACCCAGAGCTGCCCGCAGTTGCCTTTACCACAGCTTTGTCCCCAGGCGCCTGGAGGTGGAGTTTGGGTCCCCAGGCGACAGGGGGACCCAGCCGGGACGGGGCGGGAAGGGGCGGGCCGACGCCCTCCGCGATCCCGGGGTGGGGGTGGGGACGCTGGTGGGGGGAGGCGGGGCCGGCGGCGGGGAGCAGGTGTGCGCTTGGCCCTCGCGTTTGGAGTTCTGGCACCGGAGGAAAATGGGAAGCTTTTATCTGAAAAGAGGATTTCTTTTGTTAAGGGCTTTCTCCACACCAGGGCCTTGTCGCCACGGGAGAGTTTGACCTTTCCGATTCTCCAGGCGCAGCGTTGGGCTGTCTGCTGTTATTTTTAGGGAGAAGTATAAAAAGAATGGCAAAAAGTTTTAGCTGGGGAGAAAGGGGGAACACGCGGGTGCCTCCACGCATACGTGCCCTTAGGGAACCCCACAAGAAGCAGAAAGCAAACCAAAAGTCACATGCTGTTGCACATTAGGGGGAAAAAAGCTCAGTGAGCATGGTTTTAAAAGTGAAAGTTTACGTCCTTGTTCAATGGTTGGTTTTTC
Organism: Panthera pardus; assembly: GCF_024362965.1. Lineage (NCBI taxonomy): Eukaryota > Metazoa > Chordata > Mammalia > Carnivora > Felidae > Panthera > Panthera pardus. The sequence continues at coordinate 4,319,513 of NW_026526655.1, read as the reverse complement.
TTCGGTTGAATTCCCCATGGGCATAACTTAAGCTCTACGCTTTTTGATGAGAATGCGGATTTCAGTAATCATAATAAAGCACTTGCTAAACTCACTTCAGAAAAAGACCTTATCAGAAGACATTTATTATACCCCTAATGTGTGTCTGGCACTGGGTAGGCACTCGGGAACACCATTTTGCTTAGAGTTTCAAGGACTCTGGACCTAAAATCCTTCACAGACAAAACTATCCGAATAAATTCTTAAAATCTATTTCAAAAGCCCTTTCCCCCACTCCCGGGGCACAGAAAATGGTGCTGATTAATTGCTCATACCCAAACTGTTACTTCTGTTTTGGAGGAATTAACAAAGAAAACCCAGGCCAAATAAATCAACACCGAAGTTCAGAAGGTCAGAGCAATTTGTCTTGGGAACAAAGTCTTCCCTAGGGCCAAGAGGCATTCAGAGGAACTCTTGGTGGTAATGGGATTATTAAAGATATACCTGAGACCAGATAAATATTTGACGATTTTGCAAAGCGCTGGGGTGTCTTTGCAGTTTTCCTTTTGCTGACATATGTTTCCCCGTGGGGTCCGGACCTTGTGGCCTCCTTAGACTTTGCAAGTCAAGGACGGCTGGGGTTTCCCAGGAGTGCGCCGGAGGGGGTGGGAGAGCTGCGCCCGAGATGGGCGGGGCGGGTTACGAGAAGGGTGTGCGCGCGTGCCTGCGTGCATGCGCGTGTGTGTGCGTGTCGGCGTGCGTGTGTGTGTCCCTGCACGTGTGTGTGTCAGGAGGGGGCGGCGCGCGCGCCGGGAGGGAGGGAGGGAGATGCGGGTTACAAAGCTGCCACCTAGAGGCGCCTTCCTGCAGTGTATATAACGCAGGTCCGCAGCCGGCGAGCTCAGTCCTGCAAACTGCTCGGCCCGGAGGCGGTGAGCGCGGGGAGCCGTGAGCCGGAGCCCAGCCCGGAGGTAAGGCAGCTGCTCGCGGCAGCCCTGCCGGGAGAGGAAGGGAAGCAAGGCGGGCAGGGTTTCTGCTCTTCAGCCGAGCGGTCTTTTTACCGAGGACTCTCTTTGCATCGCTGTGACTGACGGTTGCCCGGGGCGTGCAGGTCTGGTCTCCGAAAGCACGGGCTGCATGCTGCACGGGCTGCTTTTTTTGCAACGCGCGGTGCTAACGTGGGGCTTCACCTTTGGGCTGCAGAAAGTAAAAAGGGCCGTTTTCCCTCAGGCACTGGTGGACGGCGCGCTCCGTGGGTGTGTTGGCTTTAGGAATCTGGTGTTGATTTGCTGCTGTGGGTGTTGAAGCTCGGGTAAGTGGAGAGCTTAGCAAGAATGCAGACCGTCCGCTCGGCTGGCTCCGAGTTGGCATAGGGAACAGCCTGGCACCATCGCTTAACCTCTCTCGTGCCGGGATACCAGTGGGGAAATAGAATTGGCAGGAAATCTGTAGTTCCAGAAAGACGTACACTTTATTAAGAGGCATCCTCAAGTGAAGCACTGAACTGTGGGATTCCAGAACGTGCTCGAGTTCGGTGCTTTGGGGGATTACCAGATCCTGTAAGCGGGGAAGCTGGGAGGGTGAATGTTAAATGCAGCCCGGTCTTCTGGTGTCTTGATTGCATCCTTGCTGATCTAATCTGAGTAGGTACCGTGCTCTCGGAAGGTAAGTCCCACTTCAACTAAAGAACAATAAACACACACACAAAAGTCTAGGATTTTGTCGTTTAAATGTACCCTTCGGGTAAAACATGAGTGCTGTTCTATATTGTTAGCTTGCATAAAGATTCAAGGGGTGACTGGCAGGCAGAACTTTGGAGTGAGGTCAAGGGGTGGGTGGTTAGCCAAGACTTGTAACTTCCAGAGAGAATGAGAAGTTGTAAAAGTCAGACTGGCTGTCTCCCTCCCCTCCTTTTCTTTTTCTTCTCTCCTCCTCTTTTTTCTTTCCTCTTCTCTTCTTCCTTTCCTTTCTTTTCCTTTCCTTTCTTTCCTTTCCTTTCCTTTCCTTTTCCTTTCCTTTTTCTTTTCTTTTTTCTTTCTTCTTTCTCCACCCCCCCCCCCCCAATTCACTTGCTCACAACAGGATCACTAGGTTTTCCAGGAGTGGCAGAGGGCCCCCCTGACATGGTTTATGGCTCTTTGAAGGGATTCGGTGAGCTGACATCCCCTGAAACTTCATTCTGCAAAGTCTCAATGTGGTAACTTTTTCTTTTCTTTTTGAACGCAGATGCTGCCTTTGTGTCCTTTTATTTATTCCAGGAAAATGTGGAGGTCGAATAGCCTTGCCTAGAAAAGAGAGGGCAGGCTGCTGGGGTCTGTGCTTAACTTTCTATAGATTTTTAAATGGATAAACTGCCTGTCCTTTCGTCAGGAGCAAGCTTCCCCAGATGCAGAGCCTTTCTCTAAAGCAAAGTTGCACATAGGCGCTCTAGCTTGGGAACAATTTGCTCTTTTTCTCCGGGTCTCTGGCCATGCACACTTGAATGTGCGGGAGCTGGATGCCACACAGCCTCCTGGGGCTGGGGGGGTGGGGGTGGGGGTGGGGTGGAAGGGCGAAAGAAAATTGAGAAACGCCTGTGTTTTGCTGCCTGTCTGGTTTTTTAGAGGGGCATGCATTGCAGTCATAGTTTTAAAAAAGTTCCAGAAAGTGTGGCCAAGGCAGCATGACGGTGCTTAACTGAGTCAGGACTTTGGAGGTGAGTTTTTCCCTTATTAACGGCGAGTCCTGGGAGAGTTGAGAAGGTATTATGGTTTCTAATCAGACCCAGAACAGGCAAAGTATAGGCTTTCTGGATTGGAAAAAAAAAAAAAAAAAAACCCAAACAAAAAAACCTACTTCATCAGGAACAGTGGCTTTTTGTGTGATCATCGGGGCAGAGGGGTTTCTGTTTTCGGGGAGGCATGTGGGAGCTGGCTGAGGTTACTCGGACCTGAGGCTGGCGGACGGACACTCTAGAAACCCTAAGAGTAAAACCGAGCTGGGGAAAAAAACCCTTCAGGACTTGAGGACTTTAGCTTTCTCTCCGTGGTTTTGCAGGGCACAAATGGAATTTGGAACTGGAAAGCACAGCGTTTGAACTTAGTTTTCCTTTTCGGAACAAGAATGGTGTCAGAACGCCTTCTCGTTGAGTTTCCTGCACATGGGTAGAGCGTAGAAAGAAACCCGGAGGCTGGGTCACGTCCAGTGTTTCTCACGTCTGGAAAATCAGAGCCCTGGGACACACATTTTCTATTAAAGTAAAAACAAGCAAGTGGAGATAAAGAGAGAGAGAGAGAGAAGAATAGGAAAGGAACAAAAGAGGGGATTGTCTGATTTCGAACACTTGATGGATTTCTTGAAGGGTAGAGGGACTTGAGTATCTCAGTGGTGACTTTGGACAGCTGTTGGCCAGGGACAGATCAAAGGGCAGTGGGCAGCGTGGGGGACCGTGTCGGCCAGACAGACAGCGTCTTCCAATTTTCTTGCTGTAACAGATACCTTTGTGGGGATCTTCCCTGAGTTTTATTAGCAGAGCCTTAAGACTGAGTCGCCTTCTCCTGGGAACCCTATTGTGTCTGGCCGAGGGCCTGGCTGACCTCCCACTGCCTCGTCCAGGTCCTGAGCTGGGTGGGAACTAAGGCTCTGGTTACACCCGGCCAACCCAGACGGCAGCCTTTGTGACGTGGGGCTCTCTGGATCTGCCCTTCTGGGCACAGCCCTGTTCCCCTGTGGGCAGCTGAGCACAATAGACCAGATGGGCTTTCTGGATGTGGGGGTTCGTTTTCTCCCCCAAATGCTTAAAGGTGGATGAAGATACCCCACCCCGCGTGTTAACAGGAAGCATGGTGAGGACCCCCCCCCCTCCCCCCCGCCAGGGGTAGGTGGCCTAGATCTGAATCAGGGTAGGAAGCTTTCTTTCTCCTTGACTCTCTCTTTATGACCTTTGAGTTTCCTGCTGACGTAGAGCAGCCCCTTACGTGTGTAAAGTAAGTATCCGTCTGAGACTGAACGGGCAGTCAAGACAGCATTATTTTTGTTTGCCTGGCACTGGGGGACCCACCAGTCCCCAGTCTGTTGTCAGCCCTCGCAGATGGCCGCGGGGAGCCTGCCAGGGCCGGAGCTTTCCTGGACTGCCCCGTTGTAGTAATGCAGCATCGGTAAAAACACCAAAACCGAGGGGCAAACAAAACCCAAACCTCAGCGCTGGGCCGTTGCCTCACGTTTTTAGAGGTAGTGCGGGTTCTCCTTAGCGGACCGCGTGCCGGCTGTGCGGGAAGGTGGGGTGGGGGGGGGACTTTGGCAAGGAGGCCAGAGCACAGCTCCCGCTGGATGAAGTCTCTGGAAAAGTTGCGAAAGGGAAGAGAGCTGATGTTGAGCCACAAACCGAGATCATCTGGTCCCTTGGCCTGGCCTCGGTTTGTGGAGGTTCAGCAGAGAGGGAGGCTGAACAGGGTGATAGGATCTGGACGTCGCGGACTTGCTCTGTGAAATTCTGTCCTGGGGGACACAGATCCCAAATTGCAGAAAGCCAATAAAAAAGGTCACCCGTAGGCAGAGGTCTCCCAAAGAGCCCCGAGGCCTGGAGGGCCCCCCTTAGGGTCCGAGCTGCTGCCTCCCAGCCCTGGCCTGGCCTGTGAAATCGTACCTGCACCACTGGGGACTTCGGGGAGCGCCTTCCTCCCCGCCTGTTTGCCCCCGGCCACCAGAGCACCCGGCTGTGCGCCTTCTCCCGGCTTTGTGGCACCCCTGCCCTCAAAGCCTTTTCTGCCCCAAGCCACTCCCTTGCTCAAAACCCCTGTGGCTCCTGGTGGACTGGCCCAGCCTGACCCCCTCGCTCCCTGCACCCCTGCCCCAGACGGAGTCTTGCGCTAGCTTTCGCGTGCGGGGAGGGTGGCCTCAGCCAAATTGAGTGATGCTCTTCGTGGTGCCTCATTGGTACACGCCTTCCCTCTCCTTGAAGGCCCCCATAAGCCACTTGAGGGGAAATCCCGCACCTTGCTACCCATCTCAGTTACTGGCAAGTTCTTGGGGGGCGGGGCGTGGTGATTCTGGTCTGTTATGCCCCAGAGCACTGCCCCTTGCAGAGGAGGCTCCACAAAGATTTGGGGGCCTGGACAGCGTTGATGTTTGTCTCAGTTCGATGAGGGCCTCAGAATCTTCTGGACTCCCATTCCCAGGGATGGCGTCGCATCACTGGGCGTGGCGGAGCCTGCTGAACCCCGCTGACTTACTGACCGTGAGTGCATTGAGCCCCTGCATTTGCTGGCCGTGGTGGAAAAAGGTGAAGACGTCGTCGGGGTGCGGGACTTGGGCAGGAAGAATGTGGAGAGAAGTGAACGCAGTGACACAGAACGGAGACCTGTGGCCTGGGTGGCGGACGAGGAGGGAGAAGCGGGATGCGTTCATTGGGACAGGAGCAGCCAAGGGGTGGGTCGGGAAGAGTCTTCCTGGTCTGGGACGGGAATTTGCAAACACACAGGAGGCAGTTTTGGCGAACGCCAGCCGGTTGCCGGAACACTTGGCAGTCTCCGTCGTGGAGGAACTGACTTTCGGCCAAGGAGAGGACATGTTTACTGCAGGCTGACTGCCACCCCTTGCCTACTAACCCCGGGGACTTCTAATTCTGGCTTGACCCCCCAGCTCACCGGGTGAGCTCAGGAGGACCATTTGGATCCAGACGAATGCCTCGGGCCACTTGGCTGTAGTTCACTCGTTGTCTGGGATACTTGGTTGATGAATAATAAGCCTGAGATAGGAGAGGCTCATCTCCCAGAAAAGTCCTCCGATCGACAAAGAGGAACCTTTCCACCACTAGCGAAGAGGAGTGGTGGATGAGGCCCTTTGCAGACCCCAGGCCGGTGGGGAGGCCCAGACAGACACCGGGTCCTCCGCAGCCATAGGGAAATGGCAGAAGTGTGATGGTCCCTGAGTACAGGTGTGGGACAGGTGACCCCCAAGGGTCCATAGAAAGTGACCCCAGGGGAGAGGAGCGGTCAGTTAAGACTCAGTGAGTGCTGGGGACAAGGGGACGTACAGTGAAAAGTCCGGCTTTTTGTTGTCAGTGGGGTCTCCGTGGTCCAGGAGAATGGGAAGGGAGCCTTTACTGGTCTGTGGAACATTCCTGAATGTACATAATTCTCGAGGTCAAATTTCAAGTGGCACAGAAGTTTAGAGAGTCAAATCGACAATCCCCCCTCCGTTCCCCTCCCCCTGTGCTGCCTGCCAAAGTTTTATACTTATCCCAGATCTTTTTTCTGTGGCCTTTGTGCACGTGTATTTGCATATAAAGACACACCCACCTTTTGCTCCTGTTTTACGTAAATGAGATTATGGGACGCAAATGAGATTATGCGACGCGTAGGCACAGGCACGTCGCCTTCACTTGGGCTACCTTGTAACTTTCCGTGTTCCTAAAGGAGGGTCCCTTTCGTTTTTCTTAGAGCTATGTTATATTTCAGAAGGTGGACGCTTTGACAAACCAGCCCTTGCTGATGGACATCCACGCTGTCTCCAATTTTCTCGCTAACAAATAGTGCTTCAGTAAACATGCTTGCTCGTGCAGTTGGGGACTCCTGAATCTTTCGAGAGGAGCAACGTGTGAACCTAGGTGTCGAAGTGGGTCTCACCCTCCGGCCTCGGGGCTCTGAGTCCGCAGGGAGGCGGGCAGTGTGCAGGTTTGACTGGCCCTGGGAGTTTTTCCCAAGCTCTGGCCCCCACGCTGGCGGGAAAGGACTTGCTGGTTTGTGCACAGCAGAAGGTGACTGGTCCCGGTGGGATGAGGGGTCTCCTGCAGGTCCGGGTGTCATCAGACCTCCGCTGCCTCCCAGCACGGACAGACCAGAGACTGGCTCAGAGGCCTGATGCTTAGACGGGGAGCGCACATCCTCCGGGGTTCATGCGGAATGCAGTCTGTCTGTCTGTGTACCGGCCGAGGTGACCTCCAGCTTTTGCTGGAGGGCAGCTGAGGAGCTGGTGTGGGACACGCTGGGCGTTAAAGTGGCCCCTGTAGTTCATCAGCACCCCCCCTCCCCGGCCCTCTCCACCCTCAGATTTTGCCGGGAGCTTTGTCATCAGGCCTTGCGGGGGACAGCATTTGACAGAAAATGCAGACTGTCTTTGTCAGATCATATTCTCTTCTGGAAACGGCCCTTGATTGTTTCCAAAGCCAAATGCACGGAAGATACCCGCATGACCAGAGGCTAAGCTGTGGTGAGGCCTTTTACTCTCCTTAGGCCCCGTTTAGATTCGTGGAAGGCTTGATTCCTAGTTGGTCTCATCTCCTCGCTGTGCTTCCCTGCTTCTCTTGACCGCTGGGGCCTCCTGCCCTGGGAGGGGGTGCCTGGGAGGCGGGTGCCCCGGAGGCGGGTGGTCAGGGCACAGGCCCCGCCTTCAGCTCCTGGGCCGAGTGGTGGTGGATGATCGGTGATGGACGGGCCAGCTGGCTTTCTCGCTCTAGCCAGGGGCCTCGAAGCCTCTGCTGTGCCCTTCAGCCCATCAACCCTTGCTGGAAGAGCCCTACTGTGTCCCCTCAGCCACAGGGAGAGGACACGTGGATTGGGTAGTGTACCCCACGAGGGCCTAGGAGGACCCGTGATCGCTACAACAGGTTTTCATTGCTCAGAGGGCAGAGGCGGAAAAACCCGGGATGGGGCCCGCACTCTCTCTGGCCACAACTCAAGCTCTGGGAACAGCGACGGTTGGCAGGAGCCCCAGAGGGTCCAAAAGAGCAGGGCATGAGAGGCAGGTGGCTTCTCATACGCTCCCGCCCTGTGTGGTATGGCTGTGCACGCTGAATAGTGCCCAGCGCCTGTCCACTGGACGGCACGGGAGCCCACTGTCTCCTTGTGGTGAGCAGAGAGGTGGGGGGGCTTGGACCCAGTCACGGTGACAAAGGCTGGGGCGCATTCCTTCCTTTCTGGCCCCCGCCGACAGTCCAGATCTGGGGCTCCGGGGCGTGTCTGCTGAGGCCCTGCAGGGCTGTAGCGGTGAAGGTGGAGGAGGGAGCCCCACCGGCTCCCGCCCTCCTCTGCCCTCCAGCAGGGGTCCTCTGCTCTGCAGGGACTCTGGGGTCAGATGAGGTCATGAGGCGAAAGCACCTTATAAACTAGGCCGTGCTGCAGAATGTGTTTCATTTTAGGGAAATGGGGGGAGAAGGGGTCACCGCCTTGGAACCAGGAAGGAAGCAAAGCTGAAATCCTTGCTTTGTTCTGTTCTGGAATCGGGGGCTTCAGGGGTCAGGGTGGAGAGGATCAGTCCCGGGCAAGTTAGTGGCCAGGGGGACGTGGCAATAGTGGCCTCAAGGCACGGTCTGGGGCTGGCTGTCCACCCTAAGGCCAACCCAGTGGGTCAGGGACCCCTGTCTCTTCTGCTGCCCCGTGTCCCGTGGGGGTCCTCGAGCTGCCTCTTAAGACAAGGTGGTCCGGAGTCTGGTCACGCGAGGAGTTTCTTTGTCTGAAACTTGGTCGTGCTGAGTCTCCCGGGATGCCGTCCTCTGCTGTGGGTCTGGTCCTGCACAAGTTGGTGGTCGCAGGGCACGGGGACCCTCCTGGTGGGCTGCTCCGAGGACCACCAGGCTTCCTGGCTGCGGGCACTTCACGGGGGGCCCAGCCTTCTCCCCTTAGCAGCAGGGACACGGGGGGACCAAGGGGCACTTTCAACCCGCAGAGGAGAAGTGCCCGGGAATCTGCTGGTGATCTCCACTAACTGAGATCCACCTGCTGTGGGTTCGAGGCTGAGGAAGTAGTCAGTCCTGGGAGGCAGTGGGATGTCTCATTGTCAGGGACTCTGTTCATTTATCTGGAAGGTAAACCTATCACCCCGCCCATCTCTGTGCACCTTTGCCTTCCCTTCCAGGCAGGGACGGGCAATTACTTAGGCGGCAAGAGTTAGTTTCAAACGTGGACCAAGAATTAAGGGAGGCTGTGACCTTTGCTAAAGGGTTGGGAGGGGGCGGGGGTGGACTTTTGCAGAGCATGTCCCCTATGTGCTAGACTCTGCACTGGGCCCTTTGGTGCCCGGGTGACTCCGCGATGGCTCTGGTGCCCTGACAGTGCAGCGGAAGACAGGTTAACTAGTCTCAAGTTAACCGCCCATGAGGGGAGCGTCAGGATTCCAACCCAAGAAGGTCTGGTCTCGGGATGGGTGCTTTTCCCGGCTGTGTGTCCTCATACCGTGAGCGTAGCCACCTGAGTACTGACCTGTGCATCCTCCAGGGAGATCACCTAGGTGACCTGGAGTCCACTGTAAATGAACTTGGCACAGAGGCTCGACTCGGGGTGGGTCATTACCCGTGACATGCGGGAAGGAAGCACAAACACCTTCCTCTGTGAGGTGGCTCTCAGCAGGTCGCCCTTGTTCCCACGGTCACACAGTGGGGCTGCTGTCCCGGGGCTGGGTCCTGGAGGGATCTCAGCACCCTCAGGTTTGCGGGGGGGGGGGGTCACCCATAGAAGACAGCCCCTGACAGCTCTCACGGTGGGTGCATTTTGGGAGAAATCACGTCTAGGCACCGTGGTACCTGGGAGCGGGATTCCTCTATGGATGTGCAAATGGTGACGATCCCCAGGTCAGCAGGGAAGACGGTGGAGACAGGTGTCTGCCCCCCAGAAGCGTGGCAGGTGGTGACTTTTGTGCTCCGGGTCTTGGCACAAGCCGCTCCCGAAGCAGTTGGATAAATAAAAGAAGGGAACACAGCCGGTTGGTTGCCCTTAGTTGAAAAGCGCGCGGCCCAGCCGGGGACGGGGGGTGCGGGTTTGGGGTGCACCCAGGCGCCCGAGCTGCAGGACGTTGCGTACCGAATGGTCGTCAGGACCGCGGGGCGAAGGCGGCCTGAGACCCGGGCCGACACACACGCGTGCTGCAGGAAGGTCAGAAGCACCGAGTCAGTCACACTTCTGATGCACACTGGGGAGGGAATCTGCAGCGCTGTCATTAAGACCCCAGCACAGGACCCTGGTCATGCAGCATTGCCAGGGACTGATCGACTCTGCCATTCTTTGGGACGTGGGGAAAACGGCTCCGCTGTCCTCCGCGGAGAATGAGCGAGCCGTCAGCGTCGCCTGGGCTGTCAGACGCTTCGCTGGCCCCTGGGCTGTGTTGATTTCACCCCATGGGCGCGGCCGGGCTGCTGACGTCTTGAGAACACAGCCGTGAAAAGACAGAGACAGCGGCCACCCTTGCTGTCTTTAGCACCACGTGGGCTTAAGATTCCGGGTAGGTTTTTCTTGGCGGTGGTGCAGAGCTCCGTCACGGCGGCTGGCTTTTGTCCTTTCTTTGGGAAGCCGCCACCGAGCCCGAGCGGGACAGCCGAGCTTACGGAGCGCCGGAAAAGCACGTGGGCTGGCGCTCCGGCGTTCCCTAACGAAGCCGCTCTTCCGCTCCATCTCTCTTTGTGTGGTTTTTGTGTAGGCCGTCTGCTTCCTGCCCTCGGCACCATGGATCTGCACCTCTTCGACTACTCGGAACCGGGGAACTTCTCCGACGTCAGCTGGCCGTGCAACGGCAGCGACTGCATCGTCGTGGACACGGTGCTGTGCCCCCACATGCCCAACAAAAGCCTTCTGCTGTACACGCTGGCCTTCGTCCACATCTTCATCTTCGTGATCGGCATGATCGCCAACTCCGTGGTGGTCTGGGTCACCATCCAGGCCAAGACCACCGGCTACGACACGCACTGCTACATCCTCAACCTGGCCATCGCCGACCTGTGGGTGGTGGTCACCATCCCCGTCTGGGTGGTCAGCCTCGTGCAGCACAACCAGTGGCCCATGGGGGAGCTCACGTGCAAGATCACGCACCTCATCTTCTCCATCAACCTGTTCGGCAGCATCTTCTTCCTGACGTGCATGAGCGTGGACCGCTACCTGTCCCTCACCTACTTCGCCGGCACGTCGAGCCGCAGGAAGAAGGCGGTGCGCCGCACCGTCTGTGCCCTGGTGTGGCTGCTGGCCTTCTGCGTGTCCCTGCCCGACACCTACTACCTGAAGACCGTCACGTCGGCGTCCAACAACGAGACCTACTGCCGCTCCTTCTACCCCGAGCACAGCGTCAAGGAGTGGCTCATCAGCATGGAGCTGGTCTCCGTCGTGCTGGGCTTCGCCGTCCCCTCCTGCGTCATCGCCGTCTTCTACTGCCTGCTGGCCCGAGCCATCTCGGCGTCCGGCGACCAGGAGAAGCAGACGGGCCGCAAGATCATCTTCTCCTACGTGGTGGTCTTCCTCGTGTGCTGGCTCCCCTACCACGTGGTGGTGCTCCTGGACATCTTCTCCATCCTCCACTACCTGCCCTTCACCTGCCAGCTGGAGAACTTCCTGTTCACGGCCCTGCACGTCACACAGTGCCTGTCCCTGGTGCACTGCTGCGTCAACCCCGTGCTCTACAGTTTCATCAACCGTAACTACAGGTACGAGCTGATGAAGGCCTTCATCTTTAAGTACTCGGCCAAAACGGGCCTCACCAAACTCATCGACGCCTCCAGAGTGTCTGAGACGGAGTACTCGGCCTTGGAGCAGAACACCAAGTGACGCGCCCTGCGGGGTCCCGGGGACCGAAGGTGCCCGTTTTCCACGCGGCACCGGGATGCGTCGTTTCCCGAGCGCGCGGCCAGGGGGCTTCGGGGCCGGGCGCCCGAGTGGCGGGAAGAGGGGAGCGTGTGCCATGGGCCGCCGTGGCGGCTGGCACGCGGCCGTGCGTCCTGGCGGTGTCTCCTCACGCAGCTGTGACCGGCCTGTTGGCCCAAGCCCGCCGCGGGGATGGGCTTGCCTGCACTTGTGTAACATAGGACTTTCCGTGCTCCCCGAAGGTTTTCTATGGCGATTTGTATTTAAATCTTAAGACTTTATTTTCTCACTATCGGTGTACCTGATAAACGTATTTGAAAGTTTAAATATATTTTAAATGTCGTACGGGAGGCACAACGCTGACTTGTATTCAGAGCGTGGTAGTTTGAAGACTAGTTTGACTTCCGTGTTGACTAAGGATGACATTAATTGTTAGCTGGTTTGAAAGGATATATCTATAAATATATAAGTATATAAATATACGCCAGTCTTGGCGGAAAGGCTTTATTTACGATAGTTTTATATCTGTGTGGTGCTTTGGGGTATGGAACGACAAAACGACTCTGTCATGCAGTCTGTGATCTCATGGGTGTTGTAAAAATACGTGAAAAAGGCGAAACAAAGCACAGCTGCCCCGGGCTGCGACGCTGTGCACAAAGCGAGCGGTCTTATTCCAGAAAGTTCTCTCCGTTTGTAAGTTATTTTTTTTTTTAATAAAGTTTTTTTTTTTTTTCCTAAAAAGGCATTTGAGTCTCAGTTTTAAAAACATGTGTGACATTTAAGTGGCGTGTGTGTGTGGTAATAACGACACATCTGTGCTGCATGTTACGTCAGCCTGACGTGTTTAAAACAAGAACGCTACCATAAAGTAAAACCCAAGGGGTCAGCTTGGAGGCGGTGATAGAAAAGGAAAAACATTTCGTGCTTTTTTTTTTTTTTTTTTAATGTCATGTGGTATATTTGCGGGAAAGGAGATGCTGGGTCAGTGTAGCCTTCGAGGCCATGTGTGTGCCGGAAGATTCTCGCCTGCCGTCAGCCCAGAATTGTCCAGGGCCCGGGACTTTGTGTGTGGCTTGGTGTGTGCCCCCAGGGCCACATGTCACATAGCCCATTGACCCTTCCCTGTGAAGTTTTTTTTTTTTTAATTTTTTAATGTTTATTTATTTTTGAGAGGAAGAGAGGCAGAGCGTGAGCAGGGGAGGGGCAGAGAGAGAGGGAGACACAGAATCGGAAGCAGGCTCTAGGCTCCGAGCTGTCAGCACAGAGCCTGATGTGGGGCATGAACTCACGGACTGTGAGATCATGACCTGAGCTGAAGTTTGACGCTTAACCGACTGAGCCACCCAGGAGCCCCTCTGAGCATCCAATTTTTAAAAAAATTTTTTTTTAATGTTGATTTATTTTTGAGAGAGAGAGAGACAGAGTGTGAGCCGGGGAGGGACAGAGAGAGGGAGACACAGAATCCGAAGCCGGCTCCAGGCTCTGAACTGTCAGCACAGAGCCCGACGTGGGGCTCGAACCCCACCAACCATGAGATTATGACCTGAGCTGAAGTCGGACGCTTAACCCACTGAACCACCCAGACTCCCCGCTTTCTGTGGTTTTAGGCCCTGCTTTCTCTTCCTGTGTACAGGGCAAACTCTTCATTTAAAAGACAAAACCAATCTGTGACCCTCTTGAGACCACGTGATGAGTGCATTGTCGGCCTGTGCATTACCAAATAAACCCACTTTACGGGTGGCTTGAGAGAGCACTTTCAGAATGGCCAGTTCTGCTGTGCCCTCACCAGCTCTCTATGGGGCCACAAGAACGGTGGGGACCTCAGCAGGCAGGTGCGTCTGGGCAGGACCTGAGAGGGGGACCCGGCTCCCCAAAGCTGCCCTTTCCCCCTCCAGCTGTGCTAAGGCTGATTTGCACAGAGAGCTGTTTGCCAACACAAGGAGGGACCCGGGCCACGAGCCCCTGTCTCACCTGTGAGTTTGGGGACTGCTACCATAGAGGAGAGCCCCCTGGGCATGTCGGCTCACCCAGACGCTCACGGTGGACTGCCCCCAGCAGCCCCCCTGGGTCCCATAGACCCAGCCTGCCACAGGAGGGCTCCTAGTTCCTCAAAGGGCTTTATGGCTGAGAATTTTGAAACCAGGGTTATAAATCACTCTAAATATCTATGTGACACACACACATGTTCTCAGGTGCATATGTGCCTTGAGGGTTCTGATTGGGTAGCAATAATATAGATAGTGGGACCACGGCCAACTATGGGCGGAGATCCCAAGAGCAAGGACAAGGACGAGCACAATGACAGACAAGTCAGTAAATCATGATCAGAATATGTGTTCCTGACAATAGATTGCAACTTGCGCTGAGCTTCCTAGCAGCCTAAGCACAGATCGAAACATGCTCGCCGAGCAGCACATTCAAGGCGGGGGCATACCTGTAGCCACAAGCTCGCCGTGCAGTACGTGTAACATGAAAACGATTTCAACTTAATTTCTTCTGTCTCGAGGCCCCATCTCCGTCATTTCAGAGATGCTCCCCGCAACTGCCTAATTTTTCCGAAACCTTGGGTGAGCTCTGCCGGGGGGCACATAGTGACGGAGATGCAGGGGGGTGGGGTGGGGGGCGGTCCTGGCCGTCAGTTCCTGCCAGCATCTTCGGACGTGTCCACTGACACCTGCCAGGTTCTTACGCAGGTCTCCTGCGTCTCACCCTATTTCAGGCTCTCTTTCTGCTGTTCGGCGCCACGCTGGGTCGTGGGGTGCTCGGGTGCTCGGTGCACCGCCTCGACCCTTTTCTGTATTCTGGCCACCCTTAGCCCCACGAGAGTCACCAGCTGCTGCTCTGGCACGGAGGGCCGGTGGGAAGGCGGGCAGACTCTGAACCGACTCTCGACTTACCACGCGGCCCTTGCTGCTTTGTGGGGATTCCCCATCTCCCCACAGACCCCAGGACACGGCGCCCTCGGAGCTCGGTGGGGTTTCTGGCGTGCAAACTCCATCTCAGGGATGCTCCAGTGGCCAGACTGTTTCCGCTCCTAGAAATCCCCTTTCTTCGCCCTGCCTGGGGCTTGAAGACTTGCCCTGATTCATCCCTGGTTATCCAGACCCCAGAGCCTGTCCTTTGATCTGTGGCTGTAACACTGTTCCCGGGAGCAGTGACGCTGGCCTGTGGCTCTGGGGTGGGGCGATGGAGGCACAGGCCGAGGGGTACAGAACTCCGTGGGGGTGGGGGGGGGCTAATCAGTTAATATTAAAGAACTTCTGTCCCTGTCCCACCCACGTGGATGTAGATGTATAGTTGGGAGTTGTGTGCCAGGTTTTGGGTACGGGGTTGACTGTGGGGTGAGGGGCGGGGGGGGGCGGTGGAGAAGGTTTGGGGCAAAAACCCCTGACTCTCCTCAAATTCAGAGTCCGGAGAGCCTGTCGCCGAGATTTCTACCTTTTGAGGTTCATTCCTTTGGCAGCCCTTCTGATGGAAAGATCTTTGAAAATGCCAGATGGTAGTGAAGCTATGCGTTGTTTAGTGCGTGATGGCATGTGGACCCCGGGAAGGGTTACTGGGGCTCCAGCAGAGGATGGGATGTGGGTGGACCCCCCCCCCACCCCCACTGGAGAGAGGGGAAGGCTTTTCTGGACCTCTCCCACCCTGTGACCCTGCTCCGAAGGTCAGCGTACAAACAGCGGGATAATGTCCTCTGGATAATGGACTTCAGCCTTCCCGGTAGACTCCAGACAACCTGGGATGAGACCCCACGGACGCTGGTGTTCAGCTCTCTTCCTGGGTAACAAGACATTTAAAATCACCAGGCTCGCTGTTTCTGGAGGTCTCCCCAGGAGGCCGCGGCTCGAGGACGTGGTCTGTTTCTTTGCTGGGCTTCTCCGCCCTGGGTCCAGGCGACTCCCCATCCATGCTAAGCCCCGTATCTCAGGACCCGGGGACACACGAGGAGCTGTGGATGTGTGCCGCACGGGGTCGAGCGCATGGGCTGATGAGAGCAGGTAGGTCCCCAAAGTCCCCACCCGGAGGTTTGGACTCTGCTCCTAAACCCCAGGGATGTCTCCGGTGGATGTGTGCCTCTACGGTTTCGTTCCTCCCAGGGGGATGGTTTCCGGGGAGCGGGAGGGTCACATGCTTGGAAAACCGTGCCAGTGTTACAAAGCACTTCTTCTCCTAGTCCCGGAATATCCTGGACGGTGCACGTCTATGCAGTCCCAAATTTGGACACTGGCAGCGTTTGATAAGGAACGACAGTAGTTTGGGTCAGGCATGAAAGGAAAGGAGCTCACTTACTGTAGGCAGTTTGTATTTGCAGCGATGTTTCCAGTTGATCGGGATTCGCCCCATCGTAAGCTGGGGAAGACCCGTGTATCAGACCTCCGTGACTGTCACACTTCTCAAGCTCGTTTGGCGTCCACGAGTGGGCTTCTGTTCACCTGCGCATGGCCGTATGTCACGGTACACGTGACCTCCGTCCAGAGTCCCTGGGACCCTGCTTTCCAAGGACCGAGACAAAAGGCCACGCACAGCTCTTGCCAAAGGAGGAGATGGCTATCGGATCGGTATGTGAAGAGTGATGGGCAATTTTGACATTTTTCTTCTTCTTCTTTTTTTTTTTTCAAAAGCTTCGTTTTTTGCTGGCCTTTCATATGCTTATTCGTCAGATCTTTCCATGCGGGATTCAGAACGGCTGCCAGTCACGTCATTCCTCCCGACGCTCTGGGGGAAGAGCGGTGATCATCAGCCGTTTGTCACAATATGATGTTCAGAAGCAACAGAATGGAAAAATCTGAATTTCCATAGTTATTTCCGGAACTAAACTGATTAAAAGCATTTCCTAGGTAGGTCGGAATCTTCCCTTTAACAAGTTTTCGAAGGAAAAGCAAAGAGGGAGTCATTGTGGCAATGGCATTACATCTGCTTGGGTGACTCAGAATGTATGTTGGCAGGGCAACGTGTCGTGGGGCGAGCCGCAAACACGTCGTGTCGGTGGCCGCGGTACGTCTGAAAGAGCCCAGGGCTTTGCTCTACCATGCCGGATTTGCTTCCTTTTAGCTGTTCACATGAAAGTGTTTGAAGCTAATCTTTTCATCCCCCCCCCTTTTTTTTTTTTGCAGAGTTGTAATCAATGGGAAGAGTGCATTAAAGCTTTCCCCACCGCTGCATTTCTCAGGGTCGTTGTTGAAAGTGCGGATTGTGTTTTATGCGGGACCTTAATGAGAATTTGAATTCCGTGTGGCGCCTGAAGGGTAAATGAAAAGTCGTCAGTTGCCCAGCTGTGCCACCGATGGGTGTCTTTCTCTGCAATTTATTCCACGCTTGTTTCCGTTAATGTATTCATCCAGCCGTGCACTGGTTCATTCAGTCGCCGGTTCGGCCGAGCTTTGCTGAGTGCCCACTGTGTGCCGGGCACTGTGCTGGGCTTTAAAAATGTCAGAGATGGCCAGGGCTTTGTTTCTTCTTTTCATCGCCTCCCAGCCTGGAAGGGGAGATCGATGGACAATGGAGACATAGGGAAATGGTTACGAGGCTGTGTGGTGAGAAGGATCCCGGTTGGCTTTTCTGGAAATATGCGGAGCCGATGGGAGGGAGTGATCCCTTAGAGAAGGCATCGGGGAAGGCTTACAAAGAAGGGATCCTCCTCTCCCAGCCTGAGGACGGCCAGGCTCCAGGAGGCAGGTCCAGGGCACATGGTGTGGGACAGAGAGTCTTCAGGACGCTGTCACTGTTAAAAGTAAACGTGTTCAGGAAAAGTGAAGGCGTCTGAGAGGTGGCCACGCGTTCATGAATACCGACAGCACTCGTCACGGTGTGATAGGAGCGTTTTTTCTAAATTGGGAATGGAAGGTCTTAATGGCCATCCCCACCCTGAGGACAGGAAATGAGGCTTTAGGACAAGAAAGTCGGGGGAGCGGCCGGAGAGGCTTCGTCCTCCGGCTTCTCTGGGTTTGTGGGGTGCTCCAGCTCTGTGTGTGCACGCGACCTTCTCTTTGTGCACAAGGCGGGGCGGGGGGAGCAAGCTCTTGGCATCTCTCCTTATAAGGACACCAATCCCATCAGACCAGGGCTCCACCTTCAGGACCTCATTTAACCTGAATTACGTCCTTAGACTTCCCACCTTCAAACACAGTGTGATTACACCGGGCAGGGGGCTCAGAGCTTCAGTATCTGAATTTTCGTGGAGGGGCACAAATAATTATTCGGGCCGTAACGGACAGGGTGTAATGAATGAAACACCATGCTTGTTGAGCACTTACGGTGTGCCCGGCCCCTCATGGGCGTTCTCAAAATTCAGCTGCAGAAATGGAAAGGCACCTCCGTGGGCCCCCAGGCCCTGTCCCAGGTAGGCGGGGCCGGCCTGCAGGTGTGTGTGCACCCCCTTTCTGGAGAGAGGGAACCGGGGTCTGGGGGCCGCAGGGGCGTGTGCGGGCTCCGCCCACCTGCCCTCCAGCAATGGATCTGGGATCTGAATACAGTTCAGCACACCGCAGCCCTGCACACGTCCCCCCTTAGGGCTGCCGTAACAGAGCATCACACACTGGGGACATTAGGACCCTAGAAATTGACTGTCCCACACTTCTGGAGGCCGGGAGTCTGAAATCAAGTTGTTGACAGGGCTCATTCCTCCCGAAGGATCTGAGGACAATCGGTTCCTGCCCTTCTGGTTTCTGGGGACTCCAGGCTTTCATTGGCTTGGGGCTGCATGGCTCCAGTCTTGGCCTCTGGCTTCATAGGGCTTTCTTCTGCGACTCTGGGTCTCCTCCTGTTCTTACGAGGACCCCTGTCATTGGATTTAGGACCCTTAATGATATCTGCAAAGACCCTTCTCAAATAACACGTGCTGGGTGGACGTGATATTTAGGGGACACTTGTCCGCCACCTGCAGGGATGTTCCTGCACGAACGGGGTGGGCAGACAGGTGTGCACAGGGTCAGCCCGGCTCGTTGTTCCCCACCCAGCCCTGCACGCACAGGGCTTGCATCGACCGGGCTCCAGCCAAGCCTTTCTCCTCCCGTTTTCCTGTTTGCAGGTTTTGGATTCTATCTTTCACATCGGGGTTTTTCTCAAACAGCTACAGATCTTTGGCGATCTACTCACGGTTCACAGTGACATCTTTTCCCAGATCCTTCTATCTGTCTGGGAGGTGCGACCCTGATTTGTGGCATTCTGGAAGGGGAGAAAGAGAAGAGGATAGGGCCCCCCAGTCACGTGACTTTTGCTTAATTGCCCGAAAGTCAGCCTTTACCTTTCGCCACCGGCTGCTACGCCTGAGGCCCCAGGGCCCAGACTCTGATGGAGTTTCTCCGCGGGATGCGTCTAGTTTCCTCTTTGGATAGGGAAGGGTGGTCTCCCGATTGTGAAGTAGGGGTCGGGTTTGAGGGTCTAAGATGATCACAGTGTTTTCAGATTCATCCACTGCCGTCTTGGTAAACGGTCAGCAGCTGGCTCCCTGGAGGAAAGAAAAGACGTCCCGATTTCTAGAACCTGTTGACTCTGGTAGGGTCAGTATTCCCACCGTGGCTGGTTCCAAGCTCGCCGGGTTGATGCCCCTGGATGCAGAGTTGAGGAGAGAGCCTCCGTGGCACACGTCCTTACGTGGCACCTCCAGCAGGTAGACACAGTCACGTTGGTCACCTCAAGAGCACAGGGAGCGGCGAAATGTAACAGAAGACTCAGGAAGTGATGCGTTCTGAGTCCTCGTTACCTCCGTTTTTCATACAGTGCGTTTAACTGAAGTTCCTATGATTTAGGTTTGATCACGGCTGTGTTGGATAACCGACGCAGGGAAGTTCTGGAACGTGACAGTCGGCCCTTGCGAACCGGTATAAGCTGACTGGCACACAGCGCCCCTGAGTCACGTCCTGCCCTCTCCCTGGCACCTGGTAGCTCAAATTTCTTGTGGCTCCTGGTAGCTCAAATTCCTAAGGCTTTCTGGGGTTCGTGGCTCCAATAAATTTGTTTCTTACTGGTCTGTCTCTCTCTTCTGATTTCATTACGGGTTTGGGAAGATAGAAAGCGAAAGACAGTACGCACGCACGTGCATGTATCGATGTTTTATTTTAACTCTCTCTATTGCCTTTGTAGGGAGGGTTTGGGGAGCTATGCCGGTTAGCGCTTGCTGTGGTTTATGACCCTTGATATTAAACTTTTCGCCGTTCAGGTTTCCTCTCCTGATGGGGCCTTGACCGATCCGGAGTGCTGGGGGGCAGGGCAGTCTAGGTGCCTGCTGTGTTCCACCGGGGAGGTCAGACGAGCGTCTTCTGGGTTTGCCCCCCCACCCCCGCCGCCCCCCACCCCGTCGGCAGCCACACAGCCATCAGTCACTCTCCCACGAGGGCCATCATCTCGGTTTCATCCCTTCCTAGGGATTCCTTTCTTTGTCGGTTGGCCCCTTACCTTGTCTCTGGCCAACCAACTCGTCCTTCATACGAGCACCCAGGACAGTGGGCATCTTCTCCTCTTCCTCTGCTTCGGTCAGCATCTCTGCAGTGGTCCTGGTTTTCACCGGTGGTGCCTGGCCTCAGAGCTTCTCCTGCTCCACCAGGGTCCCGCGGGCCCTAGGGGCGGTGTCCCCTCCCTCATGGTGACCGCTGGGTTGCCTCATTGTCCTCGAACGGCTTTGCAGTGCTGTCAGCACCTTTTACCAAGGTCCACGCGCTCAATTCTCTCCCTTAGTGACCGGCGTGATCTCCTTGTTCTTGGCTGAACTCTGCGAGACTGAGTGGGTGAGTCCTCTCCTCCAACCTGACCGAGTCTCCTGCCAAGGGCAGGGCGGGTGTGGGAGCACCCCCGCCTCCTTTGCCCTCCGTATTTTTCTTGTCTGTTTTCTTTTTAATACTTTATTTCTCATGCTGCCCATGCAGAATCCTGCGACCCCAAACGCCTCCTTGTCAGTTAGCACTCAGGGGTTAACATCTGCTCAGTGGGGACCAGAGGCAGTGGTGCTAACAGAAGGGGCCCGGCCATCTGGGGCCGCTGCCTCGCACGCGTGCTGGGGGAGGAAGGACGCCCCAGCTGCCGGAGCAGGGTGAGTGATTCACGAAGGGAGAATCCCACCAGGCAGGCCCCCAGTGGCCAGTGAGTAATTAGGTGTGGCCACCGGTGGCCTGCCTCCAGGCTGACCTAATCAGTTCATCAACTCTGGATCTCTAGGCTCCGCGGGCCCTGCCCGGTCGTCGCCCTGTTTCGTAACCAGCCCTGAGCATTCAGGCTCCCTGCTCACAGGTTACAGGCTCTGCCATCTCAGATGTGAGACTGTGGGCTTCAGGCAGCTCTGTTTTATGGGGAAGAAAGAGACAGAGCGAGTGCAGGTGTCCTGGTTGAGGCCAGGGATTGTCGGGATTGGTTTTGGGGCTAACGGATCGATCCGGGTTCCGCGCCGAGCAGCACGGGCTCCGAGGACGCAGATACGAGCACTGAGGATGATGTCTGGAGGGGATGCCTGCTCCTTCGTGTCCCTGCGGCATTTCCCCAGGGGTGCCCAGCCCTGCCGGAGTCCCGGGGTGTTCCCTGAGAACGAGGTTTCTGTGGGCAGACAGGTTGAGGACGCGCTGCCTTTGCACCTGGGCAAATCCGAGGCTCGAGAAGTCCCGGCGTGAAGAAATCTCTGTGGCTTTGTCGGTCGTGGAGCTCATTCCTTGTAGAACTTGGACTTCTGGCCTGCAGTGCTGATGTGGAACGTGGCAATGTTTCCAAGCCCGGCTGCAAGGATGCTCCCGGGGAAGGATTTGAAACAAAAGTGGTTCCCGGGGTCCACCCGTGGGTGTTTTGCTTTAGGAGCTCCAGGGTGAACCCCGCAATTCACGCTTTTTAAAAGTTTCCAGGTGGTTCTGATCATCAGTGACCTCGCAGGCCCACGGAAGCCTTTTAGTGGCCACGCAGAGCCCAGCGGCTGAGTTTTTCCTCTGTTTTGATTGAAGGCTGAGCATCCCTGGGACGAACGGGGGAGAGGAGTCAGTGTGGCACAAATTCGTCCTCAGACTCATCGTGTGGGTGAGTCTTGGAAAATGTCGTCTCAGGACAGATCTATGTGGAGCAGTCGTGCCTTTCGAGGGCTGGGAAAGATGGCCCTGGGGGATTCCCTTTACCCCAGGGGCTAGCCCTGATGTAGGGTGCCAGGAAAACGTCTCCCCCAGAGGCACTGCCCTGCTAAATGAGCAGCTCTCCCTTTGGGAAGCAGCAGGAGGAGACGATCTCCTCCATGAATGTTGATTCATCCTCGGCTTGTATGGCATCCAGGAAAATGCGTAACGCACATTTCCACACATCCCGGGAAATGTGTTATGTGTTCAACATGACATGGAAGCATCACGTCATGGGGACATCTGAGTAGTGTGTGGACCCATTTGAAACCACTTTAGGAAGAGCCCAAGGCCATGGGTTAGAAGTGATCCGCGAAGTACCTCTTTTTTTTTTTTTAATGTTTGATTTATTTAAAAAAAAATTTTTTTTTAACATTTATTCATTTTTGAAAGGCAGAGAGAGACACAGCACGAATGGGGGAGGGGCAGAGAGAGACGGAGACACAGAATCCGAAGCAGGCTCCAGGCTCCGAGCTGTCAGCACAGAGCCAGATGCGGGGCTTGAACCCATGAACCGTGAGATCATCATCTGAGCCAAAGTCGGATGCTCAACTGACTGAGCTATCCAGGCGCCCTCCCCCCCCCCCTTTTTTTAAGCTTATTCATTGAAAGAGATGAGTGGGGAGGGGTAGAGCGAGAGGGAGAGAGAGAATCCCAAGCAGGCTCTGCACTGTCAGAGTGGAGCCCAACGTGGGGCTCAAACTCAGGAACTGTGAGATCATGACCTGAGCTGAAATCAAGAGTCGGTCACTGAGCCACCCAGGCGCCCCCACCCAGGCGCCCCCAACCCGGCGCCCCCTCTTAGTAGCGGGAAGGCAGTTAGCCGTGCCAACCCCTCTGCGTGGGGGAGCTTGAGCCCCAGGCCCGGCCAAATCAAATATCGATGGATGCGGCCTGCAAAAATCGGGGCTGTCCGACCCTCATGGAATGGAGCTCCAGTGAGTGGTGATTTCAGTAGAACCAGAAGGCCCTGGGACAAGCACCTTGCACTGGGGGGACCCCGCGGTGAGCGGGAGCCAGGCTGGGAGGGGCTCCGTGCCCCCCTGACGAGCCTCATGTGGCGAAGCGTGGCTGCACCAAAGAGTCTGAAAATCAATTGAATAAGTTATGTTTAGTAAGTGGCCGTATCTCATTCTCAGATTAAGTTTCAGCGTTGCTTAAAGCATCAAGCTCGTGCCCAGCTCACCAAGCACTGCCTTGCACAAAAACTCAGGAGTATCCTAATATTTCACAGGTGTGTATTTTTTTTTTACCTCCTGCCCCCCACTATCAAGGCACCTCGGGGGTTTGAGGGAGCAGACAACCCAGAAAAAGGTGTGGATGGCAACTCAGAGGTCAGAGGCGAAACCCATAGCATGTGAAAGAATTGTCAAAGACTCGAACTTTGCTCTAGTAGGTCTGATCTGGGTTTTACTCCCCACTCACCACCGTGTGACTTGGGGAAAGTTACCTAACTTGTCAGAGCTTCAGTTTCTATGACTACAATACGGGGATCCTGGAGGTATTTTCTTCGTGGGCTTGTTTCGAGGGTGAAATCAGAGAAAGCGTATGAACTGCATGCACCGTGCCTGATAACTGGATGCCCTTCGGGCACGTGCAACCAGCACAAGTTATTTGTCCCTCGTGCTTCCCTTGGGCTTTGACCCGCCTGCCTTTGCTTCCTGTCTCCCCGACGAGACGCGAGGGCCCTGGACCGGGAAATCGTCTCCCCTCGCTGGGCCTGGCTCGGTGCTGCCTGCTCAGTGCACAGCTGTGGAACAGACACGTGACCAAATGGCGGAACAACGCTGTGAGCTTTGCCCTCCATTGTATTGCTTGTAGGGGGGAGGTGATAGATGCGCTGAGGGGCGCCTGGGTGGCTCGGTCTTGATCTCGGCTCAGGTCACGATCTCACGGTTCATGGGATCGAGCCCCACGTCCGACTCTGTGCTGGCAGTGTGGAGTCGGCTTGGGATTCTCTCTCTCCCTCTCTCTCTCTGCTCCTCCCCTGCTCGAGCTTTCTCTCTCTCCCTCTCTTTTTCTCAAAATAAATAAGTCAACTTAAAAAAAACCCAGAGGCAGTGAAAGCAGGAACATGATGGGTTTAAACAGATTAACGGGTGGTCTCCCGCACGCTGGCCCGTGGCTACATTCAGAAGGGACAGCAGATAGGGCATCGGAGTCCACAGGTGCTCGTTTTAGCAGGAGGGGCCTTTAGACTTGATCTTCCCACAGTGTCAAATGGTTTCCTGCTTAGAGACCTGAAACCTAAGATACTGAGCTGTATCTGGATTTCCTTTTCTCTGTGCAACAGCACGAGAAGTTTCTCTACGTGTTTTGACTTACACAGTAGTACAAAGCCCACACAACTAAAAACAAAAAAAAAAACACACACACACACACAACAAAAACAAAAAAGCTACTGTGATCTTAGCGTACAAAAGCAGGGGTTCCCGGCAGTTCTGCTCAAGCTTCGGGTGTTTGGGTGGCTCTGGCAGTGAGTGCCACGGGAGCGGCCACTGCAGGCGGTGGGGCGGGCACAGTCTGAGGTCTGAGCTCTTAGCAGCAGGTGAAAGGTGCAAACTCCAGTCTAGGTGTTCAGCGCGGGGCTGAGCCTCTCACTCGGTCCCAACCTGGGCCTTGGAGGGGGGTGTCCTTATCACCCCTGTTTCACGCACAAAGGCGCTGGTACAAGGAGAGTAAATGGAGGAGGCCTGAATCTGAACCTAAGACTGGCCCGGCTCCGAGCCCCCCACCCCCAACCCCCCGCCGCCAGGCTGCACCCAAAAGAAGGACTGAGTCCCAGCAGACTGTATCAGGGACCCAGGGGCATTCCGAGACCATCAGCCCAGCGGTCCAGAGCAAGCCCCGGCCCTGCCA
Organism: Panthera pardus; assembly: GCF_024362965.1. Classification (NCBI taxonomy): domain Eukaryota; kingdom Metazoa; phylum Chordata; class Mammalia; order Carnivora; family Felidae; genus Panthera; species Panthera pardus. Next base: position 4,295,059 of record NW_026526655.1, on the reverse strand, counting down.
GAGACCCCAACCCAGTTGACAAAAGAATTTCATTTTTCCTGCCTTCTCTCTGAGCGATGGAGTTGAGCATAAGTCCTTGATGCTTTGTGTCCAAGGGCAGATCCCCTGATGACATCCAGGTTTAGTTTACAGAATTGGCCGAAGACAGTAGTTATCCTAAGGCCGAACCAGACTGCAGTTCAGGAGTAGTATTTGAAAATAGTAAATTGGGCCTTTGGGGTTCCCCTCGAAAGGAAGGAAAGATGAAGTAGGTTTAAAACTAAAGCAAAGTACATCAGTTTCTACTTCGAGGCTCACTTTCCCTTCCTTTCTTTTTGATTGTTAGACTTGGTCTTCTAGGGTTACTCTAAGGTTGCCAAAACTGATGATGCATCCTTCTTCCGGACAGTGTGTAAAAATAATATCGATCGCTGTACGGGTGGGAAGCTTATTCTTAGAAGCTGGATCGCTGCCATAAAGGTAGGGCCGGCGAGGAAGGCAGAAACCCCAAACCGCGTGGCGTATTTTTGGCGTAAAAAGCCTGAAAGGTCTGAAACTTGATATTGTTTTTTAGGGGAGGCCAATCAGCGGCTGTGCTACTTTGTGAAGATCCTTCATTGAGAGGAGGCCAAGCTTTCTGCCACATCTTTGATCCTAAAGCAGGGCTTTGCTTCAACAGTTCAACAGAGAGTCATTTCTCTAATGAGCTATTCACTTCTGTGCAGTGCCTTCTTTTGGTTACTTGATCTAGAAAACATCCATACATTTGAATGGTCAGCACACAGAAGGTTTCCGTGTTTCTCTGTGGTTAGCTGCTTCTCATTCGGTTATATTCCAAGACACGGCCTTGCTGGGGAGGCGGCTTCGGTACCCTTGTAGCTCTGGGGTCTCACACGATGCCTGGCAACATAGCGGGTCTCGGGGAGGCTCCATTGACTTAATAGGCAGTTGCGTGACTGCTCCTTCTGGCAACTCTTCCTTCAATTAGGGCACATGCAGAATGAGTGGACCCATTTGGATTTTAATGCAAGCTCCAAGAAGTTGGCCAATATTGAGAAGATAATGATCGCTGGGAGTCAGGTCTGGCTTTGGGCCAGATGAAACGTGCTTCATGGCACTTTGGGTCGCGTCTCTCCAAATGTCCCTGGCTTTAGGGCGGGCCAAATGACCCCCGGGGGCCAGTCCTCACTGGATTCCTCCAGCTCGAGTCTTCGAAGCCAGGAACTCAACGAGTCAGACTTGCATTTCGGATTTCCTGGGATGGACCACCAAGCTCACAGCTGGGCTCTGGAAGCAAGTATCACCCAAAGCTGGCGTCCTCTGCCCGCCAAGCATTTGTTGCTTTCTCTCCGGCATGTTCTGGTTCAGAGACGGCATCCATCAGAATTTGGGAATCAGACACACGTAGGTTCAAATTCTCCCTCTGGACAAGGGACACAGTCCTTCTGAGCCTTGACTCTGTCCTCTAGAGTATGGGCTCCACACTGGTATCCATTCACAGTGTGTAGTAAGAATAATAGAGAGTGTTCTGTGACTGCCCCTACCCCTCGCACTCGTCCGTTAGCGCTGGTTCCCCTTCCCCTCCCCTCTCTGCCTCTTCTTCCATTCTTGCCACAATGTTGAACGTGATCGTGAGGGGATAGCTAAGAGAGTGTGTGAGCGAGCCTGTGACAGGCAGGCTTGGACCATGTTGGGGACACCTGTGCCTGCAGGCGGGTCTCGGAGGTTATCGGGTGATCCATCCATTAGCTGGATTCCCCCATCAGCAAACTTGCTGATTGACCGCAGTCTTCTTGGTCCTCTCGAAGAATAATTCTTTTCATACCGTCACTCTCTTTATATAGATTTACTAGAGGTTATTTGTTCTAACATTTCAAATGTCAAGTTCTTTTCCGTTTTAATAGCCCTTAGTGATTAGTTTCTGAAACCCCACCCTGTGGTTATGTGCATGATACTTGAGGAATTCACATATTTCCAAAATTTGCTAACCATGGGGGAAAATAAAAAACAAATTCTTGATCCCACCTAGGATGACTCAATTCATGTAAACCCCGGTCTTAGCCAGGGCCTGAGTAATTGATGGTCAGCAGACATAACTCCCTGAGGTCAGCTAGTTCGGTTTGTGGAACACCACCAGCGAGGCAAAGGGATGGGGCCCCAGCTTGCCCGATAGGCCCTCGAGGGCTTCCTGGAGGAGGCAGAATTCCTTGAGGGCCCTTAATCAGAATCTACCGCACATGCTCTTTCGAGGCAGCTGTCCACACTGTGAGTCCTCGGGCACTTAGCACATCCAATGCTCCATCTCGATGCAATCTCGGGGGTGGCAGAGAAGGGACAGCAAAGATCGGGCACCTGTGTCCACCTGTGAGCACGTGACACAGAAGAGAACGGGTCTGGGTTTCGTTTCACTTCCGCGTTCTCCAGCGTCTGTTATATTTTTTTGCCCTGAAGGGCGTGGGGAGGAGGGCGGTAGAACCGTTAGATGGGACACTGTCCTGCTCCTCTTCGTGTCTTCGGGTCCTCAAACGTGCCCCAAACACAGAGGAGCCCTGCATGCCTGCTGGGGCAAGGAATAAATGAATGAGACCCGTGCCCTTTGAGGGAACAAAGACTTCACTCGTTCAGCCCCAGCCGATTGATTCATGCGCTTTCACGAAGATCTCGTCAATTTGGCCAAGACTTAACCACATCCGTCCTCGGGGCGCGCGGAGGTTTTGAAAGCAACTCTCTGTAGGTTCCCTAATGAAGACCAAACAACGTAACTTGTGCCAGGACTCACCAGCGACAGCCCCGGGGAAGCAGGCTCCTCTCTAATTACCTGCAGTGTTTCTGCCGGGAGCAGCCTCGGCAGGTGGTGGGGCTGAGCGTTGGCCAGACCTGTAAATAATACCAGTCATCGCGACGGACCCCGCGTTGCCGATGCTGTGCCCTCCCGCGTCCCAGGAAGGTCGTGTGATGGGGACGTTGCTCCAGGCGGATGATGGGGAAGCCTCGAAACCAACGTCAGGCTGCTCCCCACTCCCACCTCCACCCCTGCCCCTGGCAGGTAACTTTCGGAAGGAGAGGGACGCGCAGAACACGATTTTGAGTGGTTTCTCTTTCCTACGGAGAGCGAAACTCACAAGCCCAAGTAAGGGACTTTTGTTTAGCTCTGGAGCTCGTGGTGGTGTTAGCTGTGCTACCAAATGCTCTATCTAGAATGACTCCACTCATCACTAAACCCTGCTGTCCACGCTGGCGCTAAAATGGATTTTTACCAGCAGGAGCCAAAGGCGAGCTTTGGATGTTGCTTTAGTAAGAGACACCCTACGTGCTGTTTGGCTAAAGAGAAATATTGCCGTTTTGGTCACCTGTGTACCGGCCGGCCAGACCGTTCCCTCTGAAAACATCACCCGGGGAGACTCATTTTACTGAGATAACACCCGAATTTCAAGAGGTGAGGCCAGCTTTTGAAAAAGAGGCTGTTTTCCGAAAGTCCCCCAATGACCTCATCACCACTGCATGAGAGTAACGACGACAGTACTTAAGAAGGGCTCTCTGAGTGGGTTTTATTTTATTTTTTTGTCATTTATGTTTGAATAAATGGGAAAAAACAATAAACTAGAGCACCGAGGGATGGAAAGAGCCACAGAGGGGTCCCTGAGCTGCTGGAGCCTCGTGGCTCTGAGATGGGCAGCCCCGGGGCTCGTGATGGCAGAGTCCACAGCCGGCAGAAACAAAGGGTCAGCTGGTATTTTTTTTTTTTTTTTGTCAATCCCGGAAAAAATATCGTGTAAGGGAAGTTTTCATTAATCTTGAGAATTTTATCATCGGAAACACCTGGCACCACCCCCGCCCCCCCACCGCCTGCCCCGGGGGAGATTTACGATGACCGGTCACTGGCATCTGGGGAGCAGAACATCCCCCGGGGGCATGTGAGCCATGGAGCTGGGCCCGTGGCCGCGCTTCCTGCTCTCCTAAAGGGACCGTTTATCAGCCGCTCTCATTCGAATCAGTGTGACATCTTTCCATTGTCGGTACACGTATAGATTTCCCAACACTTATTTTTCTTCTGCACCTAGAATTCTTTCGCGTGGCGTCTCTAAGACATTCTTGTTTTCCCCCTTGCGTCTGAGCAAATACCGTGGTGGAAATTTTATGGAATTTTGAGACAAGGGGTGAATTAAAGGTATTTTTCTTTTGATCGGAGTGCCTAGGAGGTGACATCACGTAGTGGAACGGGTCTGAATTGCGAGTTTGGAGGCCTGGGTTGGGCCCTTTCCGCCCGGAGACCACGTCCCAGCTTGCTTTTCTGGAATATGCCTGAGGAGCGTGGCTCCCCCAACTAAGGATCCAAGAATTTATGGGGGGTGAGCCCAGGTATGGAGGGAAAGTGCCACGTCTCCAAAAATGCGTTTTGGCGTCTAGAAAACCAGTGAGAAGTTTAGTGGATGATACAGTGTGGATAAGTATGTTTCTCCAGACCTTGCAATTCCTGTAGAGACTCCTTTATGGAATATCTGTAGCTTAATAAGGCCCAGGAGAGGGCAAATAACTTATCACACAGTTTAATTAACCAACAGGTATCTTATCCCCTCTAAGGGATTTCTTTAAAACGTGGGGAGAAGGATCCAATGATAAAACAAAGCACCATGAAAGTAACGTGCCTACAACTTCTCTGGGGCACATCTCCTTGGCGCATCTGGGGAGCTTTTAAACATTTTGGAGAGCTGCTCACACGTAACAGAAGCCCAGGATACTTGGAGGGCACAGTGACCTGTGTCAATTGAGAAAAGAACTATGACTTCAGGGAATAACCATACTTTCCAGGATTCACATCTCAATACAACTGTCACCCTTAAAACATGTCCAAGGGGTTGCCCACCAACTTCGAGGCCAGTGCCAATTTCCTCCTTGAGAAGTTTAATAAAGAAAGACTCGAATGGCTCTAGGCTGTTCTTTTGCCTGGATGAGCCTCCAACTTGGCCTCCGACCCTGTGGCCCCAGCGCCCTGAGTGCACTCGTTGGTTCAAACCGACCTTGCCTTCCCTCACCTGCTCTGCAGCATGCTGAATCCAATATGGTGGCCAAGAGCCCCTGTGGTTGTTTCCATTTCCGTTCATGAAAATAAAGCAAATTCGGTTGGTCGGTTGCACCGGTCCCAATGAAAGCATTCGTGGCTGGTGGCTCTCTCACTGGACAGTGGAGATTTAGAGAATATTTGCTTGATCACAGAAAATCCTATTGGGCAGTGCTGCCCCCCAGGGTCCACACTGCAGGTCCCCTGCCTGGGATTGGTACACACATCCCCCCATCCTGTCCTGTACCAGGCTATTTGCTGTGGAGAAACCTCCTGGGGTGCCTGGGTGGCTCAGTCGGTTCGGTGTCTGACTCCGGCTCAGGTCATGATCTCACGGTCCGTGAGTTCCAGCCCCACATCGGGCTCTGTGCTGACAGCTCAGGGCCTGGAGTCTGCTTCGGATTCTGTGTCTCCCTCTCTCTGCCCCTCCCGCTCTCATGCTCTGTCTCTCTCTCTCTCTCTCCACAATAAATAAACATTAAAAAGAAAAATCCCTATATAGACAGGTGTCAATCATATGGATGGTTCTCCAGACCCTTGAAATTATGTCCTTTTCCAGAAACCCCCCTCTCCCTTCCCTGCCAGATAGATGCCTCTGGCTCTCCCCTGGCTCCTCAAACTCCTACTCCAGCCCCCACCCCTATCTCAGGGCAGATGACCTCACCCGCCACACCCTGGAGAAGGCAGGGGTGGAAGGAAGGGAGTGCCCTTAATTCCCTTCCCAGCATCCACCCCACACTCTGCCCTCTCCCTCCCTTCTTCCCAGGAAGCTCACTTAATGCCTGTGCTCCTGACCCTCCAGTGCCATCAGGGGCTTTGCTCATCACGTTCCCTGAAGATGCTGGTTAGCCTGTCCATCACCCTCTAGCAGCTTCCCAGGGCTGCTGTCACAAAGTACCACAAAGTGCACGTTAAAACCGCAGAACCTTGTTGTGTCAAAGTTCTGGAAGTCCGAAGTCAAGGTGCCAGGAGTGCCGTGCGCCCCCTGGAGATTCTAGGGGAGATTCTGCCCCTGCCTTTCTCTTAGCTTCCATCCTTGGCGCTCCTGGGCTTCTGGAAGCATCCTTCTAATCCTGCCTTTCCCCTGTGTTCTCCCTGTGCTTCTGGCTCCACACAGCTATTTTTTCCTAAGGACACAGGTCATGCTGGGTGAGGGCCCACCTCCTCCAGCACAACCTCAATTAATTATATCTTCAAGGACCCTATTTCTAGATAAAGTCACATTTTGAAGTAAGGGGTAAGGACCTCAAAGTACCTTTTTTTGGGAAGACACAGTCCACCCACAACATCCTCCAAAGCCATGATCCCCTCTGCTCTGGGCCCCGGGCCATGACCCCCGTGGCCTGGGTCCTTTGCTGCGCATTCTTGCCCTCCGTCTTTGGCTGGGTTTGTCTACAGGAGCCTCCAGGAGATGGGAAGTGAAGGGAGACCAGCATCAGGCCTTTCTTTCCGTCCTTCCCTCCATCGATGCTGTGGTTCTGGAAGCAAAACCATGTCCCCTAATGCACGACTTCTGCTGGGCACCCGTCCCTCCGTGGTTCCCACTCTTGCCCAATGGGGATATCACGGTTTCTTGCTCTCTTGCTTTCGGGTCTGAGTGTTTAATGACTTTGCCCTTGGGTGTCTCAGTGGCCCTTCTAGTTCCCTTGAAGCCGCCCAGAGTTTTCTCAGTATATTCCCTCCTTAAGTTCTGTCCACAGTCCCAGCTGGGTGAGGTGGATCTTGTAGGAGACGTCATATTTCAGCCACGCTCTGTGTCCCCTCTTCCACCAAAGCAGTCTTGAGTATCTCACAGAGTAGACATGCTCCTTACCCCAAAACAAAAGAAAATTTTAGAATCTTCCCTGGATACCCGGTCCCTCTGACACTGCTGTCCCCATCATTTCTGCCCTTCACCCGAAGCCACTCGTAGGGCTTTTCCTCCTGTCGTGTCCACGGGCCGCCCTCCCACCGACCCCATTCAGTCCAGCCCAGGCTGCGTCCCTACGGCTCACAGAGGCTCGCTTGCTTCTTGCCCGTGAATGGCCACCCCCAGTCCTGCCTCCCCAGGGGGAATCTGCTTGCCGAGGTGCCTCACGGAGGTTTCCTGATGCTTCTGTGGTGCTTCACCGTGGCCCTCATCCGTTGCTTCGATTTGCACTCCACCTGCGTTCTGCTTTCCTGCAGAATCCCTTGGCCGTCCTTGGGGGACGTGTCACTCCGCCCGTGACAAAGTACCACAGACGGGGCTTGACGGACAGAAACTCACTTCCTGGTTCTGGAAGCTGGAAGTCCAAGGTCAGGGCGCTGCCTGGATTGGATTCTGCTGAGATCTTTCTCCTCGGCCTACAGGTGCCTGTGTTCCCGCCCTGTCCTCGGCAGGCCTTTCCCCTGTGCTTGTGTGTCCCTGGTGCCCTTCAGGATGTCTAGCTTTCTTCTTCTAAGGATGCCGGTCAGACTGGAGCAGAGCCTACTCTAACGGCCCCCTTTTAAGTTATATGCCTCTTTGAAGGCACATAACTGTCCCCAAATACGGCCACATGCTGAGACACGGGGGCTGGGGCTTCAATTTACGGCTTTGGGCGGAGGCACAATTCACCTGTAACAGGCGATGGTATCGTGTGTTGGTTCCGAGTTCCTTCTATGGGTCCATGGACCCCGTGCTCTGTGTGTCCGGTCCAGACCTGCTGTCCGACACCAACAGCTGTGTTCCTACCCACTCTCTGGCCACTACGTATGGTGCCTTCTCAGGAATTCAAGCAAAGCAGCCTGCCCACGCCGACCCCCTCCCTCCCCCTGCCCCCGGCCTGAGGAGTTGAGATGTACCTCCTGGCCCCCTCCTGGCACTGGCTGGAAGAGGAGGGACAACATCTGTGACACCAAAGGCACCTTTCGGGGCCTGACTGTCCAAGGAGGCTGTTAGGACGCCGGCTCTGCCCTTGACTCTGGGTCCCTTCTGGGATGGCCTCTGACCTGGCAGGGCTGGCTAGACTCTCGCGGCATCGCTGAGTAGGGTCCGGATCTCCAGCTCACTTTTCCTTGGGCAGGAGTGGGGCCCACTGCCTTGCAGCCTGGCTGGGTGGCCCGGCAGTGGACTCTGTCCCAGATGGGGAGCGCCAGGCCCGGGCTTTCCACATGTCCTTGCTGTCCGGCCCCAAAGCGGGCACCTGCACGGAGCAGTGACCGCACAACCCCACCCCTGCCTGTGACACGCACGCCTCCACTCTTGTGGGCTCTCCTTAAGAAAGGGCCCTCGTCCTGCTTCCTGGACACCTGCCCTTGACCTTCTAAGGCCTTTACGTCCAAGTCAGCTTGGGCTGTCATAGCAAAACAGGCAGACACGGGGGCTTAAGCAATAGTTATTTTTCTAGGGGCGCCTGGCTGGCTCGGTTGGTAGAACATGCGAGTCTTGATCTCAGGGTCCTGAGTTCAAGCCCCACGTTGGGTGTGGAGCCTAGTTCATGAAAAAAAAAAAAAGAAAAAGAACTCTAAGGATAAAACAATAGTTATTTTTTTCAAGCCAGGAGTCAGGATCAAGGTATTGGCAAATGTGGTTTCTGGTGAGAGCCCGCTGCCTGACTTGTGGACAGCCGCTTTCTGTGTCTCCTCACATGGCCCTTCTTTGGTGCACATGGGGTGGTGGGGGCTGAGGGAGAGAGAGAGAGGGAGAGAGATTATCTCTGGAGCCTCTTCTGCTTGTAAGGCCACAGCCCTATGAGATTAGGGCCCCGCCTTGTGACCTCATTCAACTGTAAGTACCTCCTTGGAGGCACTGTCTCCAAATACAGTCATGTCTCGGGTGAGGTTTTCAATGTGTGAGTTTTGGGGAACGCGCTTCGGCACTTAGCAGAGGCATTGGGGCTTGGGGGCTGTGGAGGGGGTACCGGGAGTGGTGCCCTGAGCCAGGAGCCCGAGGAGCCGCGTCCTAGAACGAGCTCTATCACTTCTCAGCTGGGTGACCTCGGCCACGACCATCCACCTGTCTGACCCGCCGAGAGGCGCCCTGCCCATCTCGTGGGGCTGGGGTACCATGGACGGAGGCTGGCTTACAGCGGGGGCAGGGGTCGCCCGCATGAAGAGTTGTTGCATATCCCACATCACTTCTGAAAGTGAGGTTTGTTGTCAACAACGTGGATATGGCGAAATCACCAGAAACACAGACTTTACCATAATAGCACTTCTTTCAAGAAAACCCTGTCCCTAGAGGTAGGGCCTGGTTGCTGACACTGGAATACCTTCACATTTCCAATGAATACAGTTCTTTTTTCCATCTGACTGGAAGCTTAATAATCTTACAGTTTAATGAATTCCAGATGAGAGGTCTGAAACACCAGGGCTGCGAGCCCGTCCTAGACGTTTCTCGGGTTTGCTTGGTCTCACAGGGTACGCGTCCTGACATTTCTGCATATCAAACAGGAGATAAAAACCCCAGTTTTAACCATTAAGAGAAGTCACAGTCTCCCGTAATGGATGTGACTGACGTTTCTGGGTCCTGCCGTTATGTGGAAAGTCTAGCAGAAATGAAAGGCCTCCGAGAACCCAGCAGATCCCAAGGGCCATGCTTCTCCGTAGGCTTGTTTGTTTTGCATGTTGTTCTCTGAAACAATCTAAAAGAATCTAATATCTCCATTTTCCATCAAGTCCTATGAGGGCTACGTCAGGTCTGCCTGGATTGTGTGATTCTGCTGTGATAATACAAGTTTTATGTTGTGATAAAAACACCCAAGGGGCGCCTGGGTGGCTCAGTCGGTTAAGCGTCCGACTTCAGCTCAGGTCACCATCTCGCGGTCCGTGAGTTCGAGCCCCGCGTCGGGCTCTGGGCTGATGGCTCAGAGCCTGGAGCCTGTTTCGGATTCTGTGTCTCCCTCTCTCTCTGCCCCTCCCCCGCTCATAGCGCTGCCTCTCTCTGTCAAAAACAAATAAACAGTAAAAAAAATTTAACAAAAAAAAATAAAAAATAAAAAAAAAAATAAAAGCACCCAATGTGACGAAGGGCCAGCCAAGGACGATACGAGTGAGATCGATTACAGAGCTGCAGGGCAACTCAGATATGTGGTGGCTGCCCGATGTTTCGGTATGGGTCTCAGGTTAGGGTTAAGAGTTGCGTCCTGGGATTGCCTGGGTGGGTGAGTCGGTTAAGTGTCTGATTCTTGATTTCGGTTCAGGTCATGATTTCGTGGTTGTGGGATCGAGCCCCACGTCAGGCTCTGTGTAGAGACTGTTCAAGATTCTCTCTCTCTCTCTCTCTCTCTCTGCTTCTCCCCTGCTCGTTCTCTCTCTCTCTCTCTCTCTCTCTCTTTAAAAAAAAAAAAAAAAAGAGTTAGGTCCTGGGACCCGCCCCATCGGCGACATACCTATGGGCAGTTCTTGTCATTTATTACCCACGGTGGCACCAATATTTTCCAGCTCAGCTACAGAATTTCTCTCCTATTTTCAAAGAAAATTCAATGGGAATTCTTTTTTTTTAATGATAATTCCCTTAAGTTCATTTTATTATTTTATTATTTTTTAAATATAATCTATCGTCAAACAATCAACAAAACTAGAAGGCAACCGATGGAATGGGAAAAGATATTTGCAAATGACATATCGGATAAAGGGCTGGTATCTAAGATCTATAAAGAACTCACTAAACTCCACACCCGAAAAACAAATAACCTAATGGGAATTCTTAAGGGTGGAGGGGAATGAAGTCCATGGGCTCCAACTGCCATCTTTAAATGCAAGGCTCGGAGGCAGGTTATAATTAATCCCGGTCATTTTCTTAGCGCACCTGACTACTTTCCTTTCTCATTCCTGCTTGGTATTTTTTTCTCAAATCAGGTTTATTGTGTATATTTGAAGCTTTGGATTTGTTGTAGAAAGAAATGGAAACATGATGAGAAACAGAGCCAACATGGTCCCCCCCATTTGTTTGAGTGATGGTGATTTTCAAAATAAAACGAGGTTTGTAGATGGCACCTCCTTCATGAGATCTCTAAACAAGAGATGTGTCCTGAGTGCAGGTAGGAAAGGTCTGTGCTCCCAGGCATAAAGAGAGGGGAGAGGGTGCCATTCCTTTGGGCCACCAGGCCCCCGGGGATGACAGCCCTAACTCATGGGCTACCTGTGGTGTGCCGAGGTGACTTGTCACTATTGTCCCTCACGTTCTTGGGCCCCTTTGCAAGATGGCGAGCCTCTGATTTCTCCACCAGCGTGCCTGGCGTGATGCCGTTAGCATCGGGCAACACGTCTGCTTAATTCCACGACCTTTGTTTCTTTCTGGTAGAGTGGGATGGGTTTTCTTTTTGATGGGACCTGGGACGAATTAGAAAGAGGTGGTTTGTGACTGGCTGATGAAGGTGTAGACTTACAGGGCACTCACTCATGGCCAGGCACTCTTCTATGTGCTTTACGGACGAATACGCACGAGGTCACGTGAGAGTGGAACCCAGCTCCTCCTGTGGATGGCATTAGCACATAACGCATGTGGAACGCAGGTTGGCGGATTCCATTCTTCACGATGCATGTCCAGGGCTGTTCGGGAGCTTGGAACTTAGCCCTGTATCACACACACTCATTTTAGAAATTAGCGCCCAGGGCCAGATTTCATGTTCTCGCAAACAGAGCACACCCGCAAGTACACAAGCAGAATCCACAAGCCACGGACCACCTGTGGTCTTAAAGGGGCAGATTTAGGGAGACAAGTTCAAGGGGCTTTCTTCTGGTCGCCGTGCTAAAAGCTACTGGTAACTGCAACAGCTGATGGGAAGTAGGGCTCCATGGACGCATCAGTCTTAACAGTAAAGAGACAAGGAGCCATGAAGGGACAGCAGCAGCTAGAAGGCCGCGCTGGAGGGCCAATGGGAGAACCAGCCAGCGGAAAGTGTTCCCCCCCCCCCCCAGACGCAGCTGTTCTCAGTCTTGGACTCAGCATTGGGGTTTTTCTTTTTTCTTGTTTTAAAAAAAATTTTGTATGTTTATTTATTTTTGAGAGAGAGAGAAAGAGAGAGAGAAAGAGAGAGAGAGACAGAGAGACAGAGAGACAGAGCATGAGCGGGGGAGGAGCAGAGAGAGAGGGAGACACAGAATCTGAAGCAGCTCCAGGCTCTGAGCCGTCAGCACAGAACCCAATGTGGGGCTCAAACTCACAAATCTTGAGATCGTGACCTGAACCGAAGTTACACGTTTAACTGACTGAGCCAGCCAGGCTCCCCAGCATTGGGGTTTTTCAATAAAGAAATCCTCATGTGTTGTGATTCCACCAAGGTTTTATTAAAGCCACGTCAAGTTGACCGTGAGCCTCTGGTCCTGGACTTGGTTCAAAGGCAGGTGGGAGCACGTGGGAGTTCAGCGATACCTCCTAGCCCTTTGAAAGTAAGCCTTCCTAATGCTCCGGTCCTGCGACGTAAGCTCCATGGAATTACCGTTCCGCTGCCCAAAATTATGTAACTCGTTACCTCCAACATCAGTCACCATTATGAATCAGCCCGGGCCTTCTGGCCTGTTCCTTGGTGGTAGGTGGCTTGAGCGAACCCATTACGTCCAAATCTATTCTGCCAACAACCTCAGGCGAGCAGAGCCCTGGGGCCAGACAGGCCTCTTCTCACACGCTCAGTGGTGAGTCGGGAGGGACAGAGGCTGCCCTGCTGTCGGGGTCGCTGTCATCTCGAGTTGGAGGAACTTCTCAGGAGTTGGGCCATTCACTTGGGTGAAGCTGGGGAAGTGAAGCCGGCTGAACAGAAATATCTGTAGATGGGGAATGAGCGTGTCGCATTGCCAACACCCTTGGTGGTGGTTTCACCACTTATCCAGCCTGGTTCTCTCCTCCACGGAGTCTGGCAGGCTCGGCTTGAGGTCCCGACCCAGTGCTCACAGAAGCTCTGCCAACCAGCTGGGGTTGGCTCCAAGGGTGAAACTCGTCAGCCACCTTGCCCTTAGGGGTCCAGCACTAAAGCAGTCTGAACTTGGGGTGCCCAGGTGGCTCAGGCGGGTAAGCATCCAACTTTGTCTGAGGTCACGATCTCACGGGTTCGTGAGTTCGAGCCCCGCGTCGGGCTCTGTGCTGATGGCTCGGAGCCCGGAGCCTGCTTTGGGTTGTGTGTCTCCCTCTCTCTCTGCCCCTCCCCCCACTCATGCTCTGTCTCTCTCTCTCTCTCTCTCTTTCTCTCAAAAATAAATAAATGTTAAAAAAATTAAAAAAAAAAAAGGAGCCTGAACTTGGGGGTGTTTCTCCCATTGGGTTATGTGAGGGTGGGGACTGGGGACCAGACGGCTTGGCCATTGCCTGCTGATCATGTTAAAGTCTGGTCTTAGAAGCACATGTGGCCGAGTGTCTGACTGGTGGCCACGTGCTGTGGTTCTCCTTCCGTGTTAGACTGCATGTTCCCCGAGGGCAGGCTTGCGCCTCGCTCCCCTCTCCACCAGCCCCAGAACCTGCACTCGGCATGGGGATCTCAGGACACGCACATTGAGGGAATGGGCTGGAACGGGAGGCCCACTGGAGACGAGGTGGCCAGTTTACTCAAGGGAAAGCCTCAAAGGATCATCATTTACTGAAATTCCCGTCTCCTTTTGAATTAGAAAAAATGTTTTTTGAAAAGATGTTCAACGTCGCTCCATATCAGGGAAATACAAATCAAAACCACACTCAGATATCACCTCACGCCAGTCAGAGTGGCCAAAATGAACAAATCAGACTATAGATGCTGGAGAGGATGTGGAGAAACGGGAACCCTCTTGCACTGTTGGTGGGAATGCAAACTGGTGCAGCCGCTCTGGAAGACAGTGTGGAGGTTCCTCAGAAAATTAAAAATAGACCTACCCTATGACCCAGCAATAGCACTGCTAGGAATTTACCCAAGGGATACGGGAGTACTGATGCATAGGGGCACTTGTACCCCAATGTTTATAGCAGCACTCTCAACAATAGCCAAATGATGGAAAGAGCCTAAATGTCCATCAACTGATGAATGGATAAAGAAATTGTGGTTTATATACACAATGGAGTACTACGTGGCAATGAGAAAGAATGAAATATGGCCTTTTGTAGCAACGTGGATGGAACTGGAGAGTGTGATGCTAAGTGAAATAAGCCATACAGAGAAAGACAGATACCATATGGTTTCACTCTTATGTGGATCCTGAGAAACTTAACAGAAACCCATGGGGGAGGGGAAGGAAAAAAAAAAAAGAGGTTAGAGTGGGAGAGAGCCAAAGCATAAGAGACTGTTAAAAACTGAGAACAAACTGAGGGTTGATGGGGGGGTGGGAGGGCGGGGAGGGTGGGTGATGGGTATTGAGGAGGTCACCTTTTGGGATGAGCACTGGGTGTTGTATGGAAACCAATTTGACAATAAATTTCATATATTGAAAAAAAATGTTTTTTTTTAACATTTATTTATTTTTGAGGGACAGAGAGAGACAGTGCGAGCGGGAGAGGGGCAGAGAGAGAGAGGGAGACACAGGATCCGAAGCAGGCTCCCGGCTCCGAGCCGTCAGCACAGAGCCCAACGCGGGGCTCGAACCCACGAACTTCGAGATCATGACCTGAGCCGAAGTCGGACGCCGAACCAACAGAGCCACCCAGGTGCCCCATCCCCAATCGTATTTTGATTGTCCCTTTCAGGCCTCCCAAACGTAGCAGTTAGACTCTGCTTCCTGGCACGCCTCTAATTACCAGTACCTGTTTTCTGCTGGCAGGTTAGTCTGCGTTCCCAAGGCTGATAAGGAAAGCTTTACCAATCTTTGTTGGAGGCCAGTGTCCCGATTGGCGGGCTTTCTGCGTCCGTGCGTCCTCTGTGGAATCCCTCTGGGAGGGCTCCGCCTGGCACCCTCACGCTCGTGGAGTGCACGCCCGGGGAGGGCTGATGTCTGGGCCTCCAGGTGACGGAGTTCGGGGATGTGTTAACCACTTCCTGCTTAGGGACAAGCCGGCGCTGTTTGAGAGCACAGGCGATGAGGCGGCTGTCGGTAGAAGGCATCCGACCGCAGGGCAGTGTGTGTCTGGTGACCCTCAGCAGAGGAGGCCCGGGCGTCAGGACACGTCGCGTCCTCGCAGCGATCTGCACGGAGATAGCACGGAGGTTTCCGCTTTGACCAAAAAGGAGAAGAAATGCTTTTCTGATGACAGAGGACAGGGCTGTGGACGTGTCGGATGACCTAGGTCAGGGGAAATGCCACGTCGCACCTAAAGTGATGGTGTTTGATAAGCAAAAATGACAGCCTCGAAAAACCAGTCACGTAGGAGCAGGGAGGGTATGTTTGATGAAGGCAGGTGTATTAGAGGCTGGGGTTCCGGGAGGCTGGGGGCACGGATTCGGGGGTGAGGGGCTCGGCTGTGGATGCATCCACAGAGGGGCGGTGTGGGGAACAGAGGCTGTGTGGCGATCCTCTCTGGACGCAGCTCACTTCCTCAGAACTCAATGGAAGAAGTGATTTCCAAGGAGTTCCATTCTATTGAAAGAAAGAACTTTCTTTTTTTTTTTAACGTGAGAGAGAGAGTATTTTTGAGAGAGAGAGCACAAGCCGGGGAGGGGCAGAGAGAGAGAGGGAGACACAGAATCCGAAGCAGGCTCCGAGCTGTCAGCACAGAGCCCGACGCAGGGCTCGAACCCACGGACCGTGAGATCATGACCTGAGCCAGAGTCGGATGCTTAACCGACTGAGCCACCCAGGCGCCCCCTCAAAGAAAGAACTTTCTAACAGCAGGAGTGGTCCTAGGATAAAATGGGCTTCTCTGTAAGGGAGTGAGCTCCCCGTCACTGGATGTGTGCAAGCAGCCTCACGGCAGGGAAGCAACTCCACAAGCCAGGCCCGGGGGCTGTTGCTGCCACCTGTGCTCCCCGTGGCAGCACCACGCCTGACTCACACGTGCTGCAGGGTACTTGCCCCGGCAGTGATCTGACGAACAGCACATATCTGGAGACGCATCTGGTGGCCCGGGTGTCCCTTCCCGGCCCGCCTACTCTGGCACCGTGAAATTCAGCCCCTGACAGAAGAGGCATGCATTAGTTCCCTGTGGAAATTACCGCAAACTTAGTGGTTGAAGCAACACACGCTGAATGTTCTGGAAGTCACAGGTCTGCCTTCAGTTTCATCAGGCAGAAGTCAAAGTGCAGGCGAAGCAGCCGCTTCTGGAGGCTTCGGGGAGAGTCTGTTTCCTTGCCTTTTCAGTGACTAGAGGCCCGTGGTCCCTCCTTCGTCTGCAGAGGGCATCTCTTCAGCCTCGTTGCCTGCCCTGCCCTGGCACGGTGACCCCCCTCCTCTGTGACCAGACCTCCTCTTGGCTCCTTCTAGTAGGAACGCTGGAGGTGACATGTGGGGCCCACGCAGACGGTCCGGGAGAATCTCTCCATCTCCAGAGACAGTCACAGATTACAGGGATGAGGACGTGGGTGTTCTTCTTGGGGGAGAGCCTCGCACGTTATTTAGCTTGCCGCCGGGATCCCTGACCACGCGGTGAGCGGCGGTCTGGGGCCGGGGTGGTATGGGAAGGGGACGCTGGTGGCTGGGCTGGAGAAAACTCAGGGTTTGGCCTGACTTTCCCACCGCGGCCGTCCTCGGTGCCTCAGACGTGGCTACAGTGCCTGGCGCGACGTAGGCATCCAAGTACTTTTTGAACGAGTGAATAAGTGAAGGAGAAAATAAGGAGCTTTCTACTTACCGTGAAGAGGGGACCGCTCTGGTACCCCGGGCTCAGCATCTTCCCCGTGCTGGGCTCTGTAAATCCCCGTGGGAAGCCGGGGCGGGGGGCTGGGCATGACCTGTGCCAGAACTGGGAGCTGGGCCCCGGCAGAGGCCCCTGCACCTGCTCCGTTTCAGAGGCTCGGGGCCACCCCCCAGAGCACGGGCTTTGTGCAAGGTTGCATTGAACCCAGAGAAAAGGTGAGGCGTGTGGACCGCATACTGATGGGGATTTGGCAGGCAGAGGGGACAACACTGTGAGGTTCAAGGCTTTGGGTTTCGTCCCACTTTCTGAAGGAGAAGACGAGAGCCCTAGCACTGAGCATTCATTCCTGTAAACCAAGGAGCGGATTCCACGCCAACAAGCAAACTCTTTACTATTCAGAAAACAGTCCCCCTCTCCGAGTCCTTCCTGCTGCTGAGACACAAACAGAAAGTCCTCGCGTTCCAGCTGTAACCCGCGCCTTGCCGCCGAGGAAAGGGCAGACCTGGGGCCTCGCAGGGCGAGCTCCGTTCCGAACTGTCTTTCCTGCCCTCTCCACCCAACAGGCTGTTTATTCACTGGAGCCGCTGGAGCCCTTCACATTTCGTTATGTTTGCTCGCAAAATAAACGCGCAGTGAAACGTTCAGCCGTCCCCTGAGTTGCCCCTGCGGCAGGGGCCCCGATGAATGGCAGCACTGTCCCCGCAGAATGTTAGGAGGGCTTTGAGGCTCACGCAGACCAACGGATGCTGTGAGACCCAGGGCTCCTGAAATTCCTCCGTCCGGTCAGCAACACGCACGTGTCGGCCCCCCATTCGGGGCTCCGATACCGGGGTTCTCAGAATTCCGAGAAAGTTATTTATTTTTCAGGGCCTGCAAGTTAGTGCCAAGTAAGCGGTGTGTGAGACTTCGTTTACGCTCCAGCGGGGGAGAGCCCAGGCTGTAGGTTCGTTCACCGAATCGATGCAGTACCTGGGGGTGTCCCCCGTGTGCGGGGGCCCCGTGAATGCAGAGATGGAACGGGTCCGGCCTCCGTCGGCCGCCGCTGGTGGGTGCACGCGTGCAGAGGGCCCCCCTCGGGCTCCGTGCGGGAGACGAGGTCTGCACAGAGCGCCCCGGGTGCACGGAGAACGGAGTGTCTGTCTCCCCGGGCGAGTGCAGGAAGCCTCAGATCTCGGGGCATTTGGTGGGATCTCGAAGGAGGAGACACGGTTTGGCTTTCCAGGAAAGAAGTACGGGACGAGTGGGGCCTTGGGCCCATTGGGAAGGCAGGAGGACCCCTGCCCTCACCCAGAAGTGTGTTCCTCGGTCCCTGTAGGGCGCCTGGTGGGCAGGGAGAGGGGAGAAGCAGCTGGGGCAGATGGGGAAGAGCGCCAAGGGTCGGCTTCTTGCAAGAAACAGGTGGTAGTGGAGATGTGTAAACAAAGAGTAGCCTGACCGACGGGGGGGGCAGCGTGGCCGGTGAATTGGGACAGGAGAGCCTGGAGGCTGGGAGGCCCGGGAGTGGTGTTCCAGCTGCCGGCCGGTGCTGGGGGGGAAACCACGGCTTGGCAGGGGGGATGCGGGACAGGATGGCCTCTCGAGGTGCTTGCTTGGAGGGTGTGTTCCGGGCTGCGTTGTGTCCCCCCTTGATTTATACGTTGAAGCCATAATCCTCAGTATCTCAGAATGTGACTGCTTCTGGTAACCGTAAAGAGGCAATTAAGGCACGGTGAGGTCTTCCCAGTGGGTCTGGTCCAGTTTGACTGGTGTCCTTGTAAGAAGAGGAGGGTAGGGCGCAGACACACAGGGAAGATAAGCCAAGGAGCCTCCGCGGGATTGAACCCCACTGGCGCCCCGATCTTGGACACTCGGCCCCCAGGACACTCGGCCTTCATCACATTCAGCCTCCAGGACACTGGACTTTCAGGACACATGACTGTTGTTGACAGCCGCTCTGGTTCTTTGTTTCAGCGGCTGAGCTGACGAGCGCAGGGTGGAAGGGCTAGACTGGGGTCCTGCCTGTGCGCCGTGGGGGCACCTCTGCCATTTCTGAGACAGGTGGTGAGCTTTGCCGTCGTCTCAGGGACACAGGGAGAGGAATAGGGTTTAGGGGGGAGCGTGGGGTCAGGTGTGAGGTCTGGGAAATGGATCTAGGAGGAGAAGGAGGCTCCGAGAGGCTGGGGGGTGTCCAGAGGAAAGGGCTGCAGGGGGCAGGGAGTCACGCAGGGAGCTGGAGTGGCCCAGTGACGTCGGGGCCGGGCCGGGGTGAACACCGAGGGCAGCACAGCCGTGGGTCCCGTCTGCAGAGTGGCAGGACGGGCTGAGACCGGGCAGCGAGATGACCAAGTGAGGGCATCGGGAGCACTCTCTTCTTCCAAAGGAAGGAAAGGGAACACGGCAAGAGCCCTGAAGGAAACAGGCCACAGGAAGAGCCTCTTCAAGGTGTTTGCCCCGGGCTCTGTGAATAGGGCCGAGGAGGCTCAGCTCAACTCCCTGGCCCCATCCCCCCGCCCCCCACCTCCTGCCTGCCAGGGGCTCATCCCCCGGCTACCGCCCTGTCCTCTCTGCTACCCAACCCGCAGGCCAAAGCCTATCTTGAATCCCCGCCCTCCTCTTCTGGCCAGTCCTATTTTCACTCTTTCAGGCCTATGGCCTTTACGCTTCTGTCCCTGATTTTGTCACCTTCCTGCCTCCCTGCATCATCACGGCCCAGTCTCCGGGGGACTCAGTGCATCTGGTATTCTCGCTGCCACTGCTCAGACGCCTGGGCGGGAACGGGCCCACCAGCACCTGAAGCTTCTCGGGTCGGGAACGGGGATAAAGGTCATGCACTTTCCCGAGCATTCGTCCGAGCTCTTTCCCGAATGGCGTCAGTGCTCCCCCGGGGAGGACACAGCCTCCAGGGATGGGATGATACTTCCCTGGAAGGGGCCTGGGTTCTATCTCTAGTCGTAATGACAGATGCCACCTCTTGTATCTAGCTCGGGTAGGACTCGTGGCAGGGCGTTCGCAGGCGGACTCATTCTGCAGCGAGTGTGAATAGACTGTGCCCCTCCCCCCCCATGCACAAATGAGGAGCGGGGCTCAGAAGGGCTCGTGTTGTTGCCTGAGAGCACACGGGGGCGGGGAGGAGGGAGAGCTGGCACGAGCAATCCAAGTCTGCCTCGTCCTGCAGCCGCATGAGATTCCGAGATTCATCGCCCAGCAGGTGCATTGACACATGGACAAGATGGGGAGATACAGGCTGGTGAGAGGGCAGATCCGACCTCGAGAGCTGCCGGAAGCATGCCGGCTGGAGGGTTTCACGAGGCCTGACCGATGTCCCCTGAGCTCACAGGCTCCAGGTGTGACTGGATTCCCTCTCAGAGACCACGTGGCGCCAGATTGGGGACCAGAAGCACGGCTGCCCCGGCAGGACCCACGCACTACCACGGAGCTGCTTCCTCGTGGGTCTAGAAGGTCATCGAATCTCCCAGGGATCCACCACTGAAGGTGCCGGAGGCTTCATCCTGGGAGGGGAGGGATGGAAGGCTGTCCGGGGGTGACGGGGGAGAGTGTCCTCACCCTCCTTCCTGCCCACCTTCCTTGTAAACGAAGAATAAAAACACTAAAAATAAGGAGCAAATAATAACTCAGAGAAACACAAGAGGAAACTGAGCTCGGAGGAAAGCCGTGGCAGGGTGAAAGCTAGGAGAAGGAGCTGGAACAGGACGGCTCCAGTGATCTAGGATCTACTCAATAATCTGAGGTGGTCCGGGGGGCCCTGGAGCCTCTGCCTGCTGGGATGCAAAGCCAGCTGGGAGGCTCGTGCGTTCAGCTGCAGCCAGTTCCGAGCGAGGGACGGGCACCTGGGCCTGGACGTCCCCTCCTGGCCCCTCGAGGCTCCTCTCTGGCCCTGGTGGCTCGGCCTCCACGGGGGGCCTGCTTTGTGCTTGGCCGCACAGACGCCGGTCAGTCTGAGGCTGCTGCGGCAGGGGCGCAAAGCCCCCGTCTTCTGGGCCAGGTCGCACAGTGCCGTTCCCTCCGGCCCTGCCCTGCTCCCTGCCGCCAGCGTCACCGGTTGCAAGCTTGGACAGCTGATGGTTTACGCTCTCCCGTGACCCGGGCCGTGTGGGACGTTCAGTTTGCTGGACACGACACGGGACCCAAAAAGCTTCGGCGGGCTGGACCATGCAGTGCCCCGTATGTGCTGAAACGCGGTCTCGATGGGGCCAGGGTTCCCCCTCATGTTACCTAGTGGCACTCGCATAAGCAAGTAGGCGAGGCACATTTCTCTCATTTGAACTCCCACCAGGAAAAAGTGGGTCTTGACGCTTTCCCACTCTGCCTCCTTTCGCCTGCCAGTGGAAACCTGTCGTTTTGCATTGTCTTCTAGGAGGCGCTGTGCAAAGGCTTGCTCGGACGTAAACGTCATCTTACCTCTAGGAATGGGCTGTGCCTTTCTTTTATATTCTTGCAGCTTGTCCATTATGTTCGTGTCGTGTGTTGTTTCACGTGTCTGTTCGTTACAGGATACTCCGGTATCTGGAGAGATAGACAACAGTGGTTATTTCAGAGTCTTACGCTAGGGGATGGAAAAGCCCAACTGGGTGAGGACAGGTGGGAGGGTCATGTGGCTGTAAATATAGAGCGAGTCAGGACAGCAAGAGAGGCGGCCCAAGTGTCCTTGGGCCCCGAGACGGAAATAGCCCATCACGTCAGGGCCCTGGCTCCCTGGAGCTGTGCCCTGCTCTGGTCACATTTGCCGTGTGACCCTGGGTCCCAGGGCTGGACGTGACGAGGGGACGGGAGTGGCCAAGCTCATGGGCAGCCCTGTCAGGGAATGAGAAGCCTGCTGGAGGTGGTACATGGGGACGTGGGGTCGACTCGGATGAAGGGGTCCAGGGCGAGGAGCCAGAGGCTGGCTCAGCACAGAGGTGTCCCAGGTCATCATTCACATGCCTGATGTGAATTAACGGTGACGAGCTCCCAGTCAAGGGAGGCATCCAAGAGGAGGCACTGACTGGCCCATGTATCTTGGACGGTGACCAGGATGTGCATGGACTGGGGCTGAGCGTCCAGCCTCGAGAGTTGGTTGCGCCAACTCTCCAACGTCCTCAGGACGTGGGAGACCTCAGCAGGTCGGCCTGGCCGCTCGATTCCCAGTGTCCAGCACGCCACCCCTCCCCCCACCTGCCCCGTGTTCTCCTTTTTTTGGGAATCAACATTTTGCCCCGCAGCCTGCTGTACAACTGCTCCGCGCGGGTTGGGGAGCAGGTTTGAGGACTTGGAAAGCATCCCGGGGCACGTTCAGGGGCAGGAGGAGGTGTGCAGGGGCCGTGGAGCTGGCTGGCTCCTTGTTTCTCAAGTTGAGCCTTTCTTGACCTGTGGCGATCTTGTCTGCGGGAAACGGCAACCTCGGGCCTGTTCTCCAGCTTTGACCTAAACGTCTTCTGGATGGCTTTGGCCTCAGAAAGCTTTCTATTTTTTGTATGTTTTAGCTTTTAAATTTAAAAATTCAAAAAAAATTTTTAGGGGCGCCTGGGTGGCTCAGTCGGTCAAGCGTCCGACTCTTGATCTCCGCTCAGGTCACGATCTCAAGGTTTGAGCCCCACATCGGGCTCTGCATTGAGAGTGCAGAGTCTGCTTGGGATTCTCTCTCTCCCCCCTTTGTCTCTGCCCCTTCCCCGCTCATGCTCTCTCAAAATAAAGAAACTTAAAAAAAGCTTTTTTTAAATGTATTTTTTCCAATTCAAGTGAGTTCACATACAGTGTAGTGTTGGTTTCAGGAGCCGAACCCAGTGATTCATCGTATGGCACCCAGTGCCCATCCCAGCAAGTGCCCTCCTTAGTGCCCATCCCCCATTTAGCCCTTCCCCCCCCCACCTCCCCTCCAGCAACCCTCAGTTTGTTCTCTGCATTGAAGAGCCTCTTCTGGTTTGCCTCCCTCTCCGTTTTTATCTTAGTTTTCCTTCCCTTCCCCTAGGTTGATCTGTTGTTTCTTAGATCGTTAACATGGTGGCCTATTCCAGTGGTGACTTTGCCTTACTGGCTACGGTTTGTAGGGGGTGAGGAGGGAGCGCAGTGGACTTGTGGGTGCCGAGTTCAGGACTGGGCGTCTAGGGCTCGAGGTGCACCCAGGATGTCACTGTGACATTCCACAGCTCACTGTCACAGACTCTGAGTGAGCTCCTAAGGTTCAGAGCTAAGGCAACCATAGCCCTTTGTCCCCAGGGAGGCCCCAAGGCCTCAGGCTCAATGGTAGCAGAAGAAAGGAGGAGTCCCATAATAGAAATGTTGGGGGCTGGGGTCCAGACAAGCCCTGCTGAGCTCCCACTGTGTGCCAGGCTCAGGTAGGTATTGGGGCACGAGGGCGAATAGGACGAGATTCCTGTGTTTAAGGGGCTCAGGTCGAGAGGCTGGGGCATTGCAAGGAGGCAAATGTGTACCCAGGTAACTGTAAGGTGTCTCCCATTCACCCACAATGTGAAAGGTCCCTTGGAGCTGTGCCACCAAGGTGCCCCGGCGGCTGGGATTGCGGGTGCGTGGCATGAAGGGTTGGGGACAAAATGAGGACGGCGAGTCTGTGTGTGTGTGTGGGGGGGGGGGGGTCTCAAGGAGGAGGTAACACCTGTGTCCAGCAGGAGAATCAAGACCGTCCAGGCAGCTGGCCACCTGGTCACAAGTGTCCACTGTGCTGGTAGGGAGACAGACGCCTTCCTTTGCTTTCGGCCTCCCTAACGCCGGGGTCCCCTCCCGTTTGTTAACAACTGGAAACCAGCACAGACGGAAACAGGCCTCCTGACACTGATTTCCCTGTAACAGTTTCCAGCTTTTTAATCCAATTCATCAGCCATTGTAGAGTGAGCGCTTAAGGTAGTCCAGGAAAGGAGCTGGTGGTAATAAATACAGCTCAGAGGAAGGAGAAAGGGGGCAGAGGGACGCCAGCTTGCGGACGTAGGCAGGTTGAGGTAAACCCACGAGGGAACCGAAGCAGGTGGGGAGCCCTCAGACGGGGTGGGCTTCTTCCTGGCAGCGGGCAAGTGCAGAAGAAGGGGTGTGCTCTTGGCTGCCTCCCCTAGCTCGAACCCCTGACCTCTGTGTTCCGCTGCTCAGCCTCCAGAGAACTCAGGATCAAAGGCTTCCCTTAAAGTCCCGAGTGAACCCGCTGCCTGCTGCTCAGGAGCCAGCCTCGCCTACCTCGTTGCCCCTTGACTGGATCTGTCTCCACTGCAGGAAGATAATGGATGTGTGAATAGAGGCCGAGGGAGGCGGTCTGGACGGCCCCCTTTCTCAGGACCCTGCTAATGTGGCATGGCCCGGGTGCTCACCATTATGGGCGTCTGAGCCTCCTAGTCAGAGGGCCATTTGTCACCGTCACGGGTTTCCGGGAAAGCACCCTGGAGGGGGCCCCCTTCCCTCACGGGGTGCCAGGATCCGGGTGCCTCCCTCTTTTACGGAGGCACCTCCGAGTGGGTAGAAAGGTGGTCGCGGCGGGCGGGGGAGGTGGGGGACAGCCCCCGCGGTGTCACTTAGGGAATCTGGCCGGCTTCCGAAGGGGGTCTGCACGGCGGTGGGCCTCAGGGACTGCCAGCCTCCAAGGTCCTCCTGGCCGGGCTCTCAGTGGCCAGCTGATGTTGGGGTGGGGCCGTGGAGTAGAAACAAGCCACCAAGCTGAGAATAGTCCCAGCCACTGGACTGAATTTCCCTCTGCGATACACAGATCCCGATGTTCCCCCAGAGGGACCTGTGGCTGGGGGTGGGGGTGCGAGAGTACAAGGAGGGGCACCGACAGGACCATTCTTCTCTCGTTACTGCTAGAGACCCCTTTGGAGTAGTTTTACCTTTGCAAAAAAAAAAAAAAAGGTTTTTGGGGGTCTGTGCCAACTTCTCTTTGCTCAGGGAATGTTTGAGACCTTCAGGGTGGCAGTCGAGGCACTCGAGCGCCTGCACCTGTGGGGGGCTTCGTTACCACCCTCGAGGAAGGCTGCAGGGAGGATGAACGATTTGTCCTGGTTTGCCTGCTACTTGGCTGGGTCAGAGCTGAAGGTTTTGTGTCCCGGGAGCCCCTGCAGCCCCGGGCTGGCTGCGACGTTGGTCGCGTCCCCTGCGCCCCCTGGTGCGGATGGCTCAGTGCTGAGCTCCGAGCTTCTGGATGTAGCCGAGGGGACCTTCGTGTGAGGAGCTGGGGACAGAATCCTTGGCTGCAGGAACACGCACCCCAGGAAAGCTGCAGAGACCCTTTTCCCCAAACCCGGTCACGTCCCGATTCCAGCACGTGGACGTCACTTTTGGGGTACCTCCGTTTGACCCACAACACTCAGCCGCACACAAGAGTTGGGGTGTTTTTGGCTGGAGCCGCGGCCTGCCCGAGCGAGGACTTGTCCCAACCACCCAGGAGAGCTGGGCGCGTCCACGTTCCCCGCTGTCCTGCCTGCCTTCCCAAGACTCCAGGTGCTGGGGTCCCCGGCCTGACCTTCAGCCCGGCCGTGGTGCGTTTGCTGGTGATTGAGAATCTGACAGAAAGCTGTCCTGCTGGAATCTGGAGTGGCCCGTCTGGTGACACTGCTATCTTAGGTATTTGCCCAAGCCAGCGTCTCTGGGCAGAGGGAGTGATTCTTTCTTTGAAGCTCTGAGTTCAGAAGTCAGGCAGCTCGGTGTGTCCAAGGGGGCCCTGGCCCAGGGTGTTCAGGGCTTTGAGACTTTGGCCCTGAGCCCCCTGTCTTCACCTGCAGTCTGAAGGGTTAGAAGCAAGGACCCCCAGTGTTCCCTCTGCTCCCACGATCTCTGGCTCTGCTCAGGCAACGTGGGCTCGGGCTTGGCGGCCGGTCACGGCGAGGAGCCAGCTGTCCCCAGCGAGCCTGAGTGCACACACCGGGCAGCAGCACTGATCCGACCCTCGCGGAGAGGGATTCCCCCACATAGCTCTTGATTGCCGTGCACAAGGCCCCCTCGCATCACAACGATCCTTCAGGAACGCCCCAGCGCCCAGAAACAAAGCCGTGCCACGTCTCTCCGGCAGGGCTATGTTCTCTCTAGGCCTCTGTGCCCTTTTCTGGGGCAAATTGCTGTGTGACTTGCCTTTTGTTCCTGGGCCCGGTGGTGCCAGGCCCGGTGTCCCTATTCAAGGCATCGCCTCCGTCCCCAGTGCGTTTGGGGGACTTCAATCTCTTCCCCTTTCTGCACGGTGTCTCCCCTGACAGACGTTCGTTCTCACTACCATAAATTATGCTCTTCCCACCGTGTTACATCGTTTTTGGGTAAGTGGTGTAATTATCACTAAGAAAAGGGTTTTTTCCTTCTGCAGCGTGGCCAGGGTAAGCTGAAAAGCCGAGACGGGATTGAGGGCCGAGCTCTGTGGTCTTAACTTCCGCCCTCTTCGTTCTCTGTTCAGATTCGCCTTCTCCTCCGATCCTTCCTTGGACCCCAGCCTGCTTGCACGGGTGACAGTGCCGCTACCCTTCCCCTCGGGGCACATTTACAATTTACCTTCTATTTTCCAACAGCAGCGGGAGAGACGTGTGCTTCAGCCTGTGTTGTTATAATCTTTTCAGAACTCAGAATACGTGGGAAGGGTAGAAAGTTAACATCTTTTTTTAAAAAAATGGGCTGTTTGGCATGACTTAGGGTAGAGATAAAACACGATCGTGGTGGAGTTGGCTTGAGACAGGCTTTAAACAACGCACACTGTTGGCTTAGCCATATCTTTAAAAAATTAGGGGCTAAGGAGCACGTGACTCCAGTCTTACTTAATCCTGGCAACCTTACGAAGTGGTGTCTTTATCTGCTGTTTTTCGGGGAAGGAGGTTCTGCGGTAGATACCCTGTCTCAAAGTCCCACTTCAGATCCCTGCGTAACTGGCACCAGAGTCTATACGGGCTTTCCGTGACGCGTAACCACAGACGGCATCGTGCCTTCGCCCCTTCCGTAAGCATCCGGGAGCCGTCCGGCCCTGGGTCTGCTGAGATCATCTGCGATCCCCGCCTGCACGGGGCCTAGGGTTCGGTGGGGCTGGCGGTCAGCAGGCAGGACATCATAACTGAGGGTGGCGAAGCCCCGCCATTGGAGGGACGCCGGTGTCCCCTGTGGGCAGAGCGGCTGCTCCAAGGGGGATTCAAAAGGAGGCCTGGGGAGTCAGAGGAACAGGCGTGCCAGCCCAGGGGAGGGCGGGCCAACAGGGCAGGGTGGGGGGTGCCTGAAGGATGGAGG
Organism: Panthera pardus; assembly: GCF_024362965.1. NCBI lineage: Eukaryota > Metazoa > Chordata > Mammalia > Carnivora > Felidae > Panthera > Panthera pardus. The sequence continues at coordinate 4,268,225 of NW_026526655.1, read as the reverse complement.
GGGTTCGGCGTGGCTGGCCACGGCGAGGAGGGAGGGGAGGGAACATAACTTGCAGCAGCCGCAGGGCCACGCCCAGCAGAGCCTTTCGGACCAGAGTGTGGACCCTGGGTTTCTTTCCAAGGGTGGAGAGGAGCACTGGGCGGTTTTGGGTGGGGAGTGGCATCCAGTGACTGACTCGGGGAGTGGCAGGGGGGACAGGAGGCAGCTGGGTGGCCACACTTTTTGTGGTCTCTACCCCCTCCCCATGCCAGAGAGTCCTCACAGCCAGCTGGCCCGAAAGGACAGAAATCCTATCCTGGCCACAGGACCAGGGTCCAGGCTCACTGTGGACATTGTCTCCCTGTCCTCTTCTGCCTGGGGGAGGACTTTAAGGCCCCTGTCGGGGCCTCCGTTTGGGTTCGTCTGCTGGTTCGACTGGGGGTTTGGAGGGAGCCCACAGAGCTGGAGTGCCCTTCTTATGACGTCGTATCTAAGGTGCGTGCCATCAACATGACATGTCCCCGAGGCAGGGCGGGGGGACTGTGGCCCACACACACATCCATGCCCGGCAGAGCAGTGGGCTCTGGGGTTCGCAAAGGCGCGAGGCAGGCGTCTCTCGAGGAGCTCCCGGCCATGGTGTTGGCAGACGACCAGGGCAGGTGATGAGTGCAGGGGCATATGAGGGGGAGGGGCAGGAAGGGGGGCAGGGATGAACTGACTGTGGGGGGGGGCGGGCGCTGTCCGAGAAGGCTTTGTAGACATCGGAAAGGGTTTTCAAGGGTGAAGTTGGTCAAGCAGGCAGTGGGGAGAGGGGCTGTGAAGGGGGCTCAGCACAAGGGCGGGTGCTGGGCCGGGACTGGCATGGCTTTGGGTTGTTAGGGTACAGTGTTGAGGTGGCGGTGGGCACATGGGACTGTGGATGGCCTGCGGGTCACACGGGGACCCGCGTAGGCTCAGGGGCTGTGGAGGGGCTCAGGCCGGCACGCGGCCACCCTCGCAGAAGCAGCTGTCGGGGGGGCAGTTAGGAGCATACGGCCAGAGGCTCCACAAGGGGTGGGGAGGGTCTCAGTGAGGATGGGACAATGGGGAGGAAAGGACCAAATGAGTTAAGACATTAGGAGGGGGAGACACACAGGGGATCAAGTGGGCACCGGGCCAGCCTGAGACCTGAGGGGTAGGACAGAGGACAGGGCGGCTATGCCCCTGGGGACCACAGCCAGGGATGGGCTTCCAGGTGACGGGAGGCAGAAGGGATCAGGTCCGTCTGTGGAGCTGGACACATGCGGCCAGAGCTGGGACCTGGGACAGAGACTAGAGTCTGTGGGTCGTCCATCTGAGCGTCGTGGGTGTGGGGGAGGGTCCTGGGGCGGGAGCAGAGACCCACGGGGCCCGAGTGTTGGAGGGTTCACAAGCTCCACACCAGCAGTACTAGAGGTTGTAGATAAATATCATTACCGTGTCTTTACGTTTCGGGAACATTCGATTAGTAGGATCGGAGTCTGACTCTAGGATGTTAATAACCAGCTTCTGGGCTCTCTGCTTCCTCATGCTGGGGTGTCTTTGCAGAAGGAGCTGTGCCGCTTGAACTGAATCCTAGGTTCTCTTCGACGCCCCTCGGCCCAGCCGGCCTAGCCTGGTCCCCGTGCTTTCATCTGTATCCACCCGTCCGGTGGCCTCCCAGTGCTTTGGGAAGAAAGCGGTCCTAGCTGGCCACAGCCACCAGGGAATCAATGATGGGAAACCTGTGTTTTGGTGTGATGGGGTGAGCTGGTTCGGGAGCCCCGACCCCAGGCTGGCCTCCCGATTTCTCTGGTGTCGCGTGTGCACGGCCAGCATCGGGACAGGGAGGGATGGCTCCTAAGTGCTCTCTGCACGAGGGCCGAAACTGTCCAGTCCTCCCCTCCACCCTTGGAAAGAAACCCAGGGTCCTCCCTGCCGCCGTTCTCTTCTGGGCTCTGAAACGCGGGTGAGGGATTATCCATTCGGCAGGTTAATTAACTTTCCGTATTGTCCTCCCCACCCCCCCCCCCCCTTTCCTCTAAGCGAGTGGCAAGGGTGCACTGACGTGGCATCCCGCCACTGTCACATCTTCTCCTGTAATTCCCTCAGTCTGGGATCAGTGGTCTGGAATCTCAGATGTCTCTTCCTCGATTTCTATAATTTTTCCAGAGGTTGGTTCGTGCGCCTTCTCTCCAAGCATCAGGCTCAACTCACCGGAGGAGGAAAGCGAAGCCTCTGGGCGCTTGTGACAGCTGACATATTCCCCACAAGCTGAGGGATGGTTCCCATTAAATGAGGATTTATGATCAATCCCCGCAAATTAAGGCTGCCTCGTGAGCTGCAGGTGAGACCCTCGCCAGTGAGTCTTTGTTAATTAGCATCCTGGCTCGCTCGGGAGAAGAAAAGCCAGAGTGTGTGTTTGTTGAAAATGTGTCTTTCCGTTTCGGGGCAGCTGTCTCCAGTGCCGACGGCACAGATCGGGGACGGGTGGGCAGCTGCCTGCTGTGGGCCACACTTTGGGTGGCCCTTGCCCTAAGGTTAGACAGTCTGTTCGAGCATCCTGGTTCTAGAGGGATCAGAACCAATGCCCCTTCTGGGTACTCAGTTTTGTGTTGGGATACAATCAGAGATCAAAGACGTCTCTCTCTTCCTCTGGAACTCACACACAGTGGCCCCTGCACACACCTCTGCTCTGTGCTCTGTTTCTTATCAGTTCCGTGCCCTCCTCAGCTGCTGAACTTTCCCTCATACGTCTCCGTCTCTGAAGAGGGGTAGCACGGTAACACCCCTGTAGCTGGTTGGATCGTGTCTCACTCCCACCAAAAACATGTCGGTATCTCAACCCCTGGTGCCTGCGCATGTGGCCTGATTTCGAATTAGGTTCTTTGCAGTTGTAATTAATTCAGGACCTTGAGAAGAGGTTATCCTGGGTCAGGGTGGGCCCTACACCCACAGGCTGGTGTCTTTATGGGGAGAGGAGAGGACCAGCAGACGTGAAGAGAAGAAAATGATATGAAGATTAGGAGTGAGGTGGCCACAAGCCAGGGAGCCTCCATGTGCTGGGAAGCCACATGAAAGATTCTGCCCGAGAGTCTTTAAAAAATTTTTTTTTAATGTTTGTTTTATTTTTAAGAGAGAGGGACAGAGCGGGAGCAGGGGAGGGGCAGAGAGAGAGAGGGAGACACAGAATCCGAAGCAGGCTCCAGGCTCCGAGCTGTCAGCACAGAGCCCGACGCAGGGCTCGAACTCACAAACTGCGAGATCGTGACCTGAGCCAAAGTCGGACGCTTAACCGACTGAGCCACCCAGGCACCCCTCCGCCCGAGAGTCTTTAGAGAGAGCACGATTCTGCCAACAGAGTCCAAGATTTTGGACGTCTGGCCTCCAGAACTGAGAGAGGGAAAAAAAAACAAAAAACAAAAAACAAAAACGCTGTTGTGTGAATCCACACCATTTATGGTGCTTTGTTATAGCGGCTGCCGGAAACTAATACGCACTGTCCCATCCCCCATCTGGATGGTGTTTGATAAGATGATGTGAGACAGTGCCTCTGGTGCAGGGCCTCGAGCCTCCTGGCTATTATTATTAGTCTTTAGTCTTCCCTCCCCTCTGCTCCCAAGCAAGTGCTTTGCCCCCGCCTGGGGCCTTACCGAGCGACTGGGGGCTCCCCTCTGGCTTTCCCCTCGGGGACGTTGCTGGCTTGGACTCTGGGTAATATGAACCAGGCAGCAGACCTGAGCCAGGAAGGAGAAAATTATTTTCAGTTCTTCACTATTTTACTCTTTTACTGTAAAAACTTTGGGGGGGGGGGCATTTGATAAATCATGTCAACTCTTTTGTGGGATGAACTGGGGTGTCTGTAAGTTCATACAGTAATTAATTCAGCCCCCAAGCCAGCAGGCAGCTTGAAACAATACACCACGCCGACACCTTGACATCAGCTTCTGTCTTGCTAATGTGCTAGAGTGATGTGCTAAGGTCATGGTTGGAGTCAGAATGACTTTTCCCGGGCACCTTTTATCAGAGCATGACCTGGCTGGACAAATGGGGCATTTTAAAAACTGTGGACTCCTGAGAAGTTTCTCAAATTCCACACACAAGTGAAAACATGGTATCTGTCTTCTCTGACTTATTTCACTTAGCATCACACTCTCCAGTTCCATCCACCTTGCTACAAATGGCCAGATTTCATTCTTTCTCATTGCCAAGTAGTATTCCATTGCATCGATAAACCACATCTTCTTTATCCATTCGTCAGTTGATGGACACTTGGGCTCTTTCCATAATTTGGCTATGACTGATAGTGCTGCTATAAACATTGGGGTACATGTGCCCCAATGAATCAACACTCCTGTATCCCTTGGGGAAATTCCTAGCAGTGCTATTGCTGGGTCATGGGGTAGGTCTATTTTTAATTTTCTGAGGAACCTCCACACTGCTTTCCAGAGCGGCTGCACCAGTTTTCATTCCCACCAACAGTGCAAGAGGGTTTCCATTTCTCCACATCCTCGCCAGCGTCCGTTGTTTCCTGAGTTGTTAATTTTAGCCACTCTGATTGGTGTGAGGTGGTATCTCAGTGTGGCTTTGATTTGTGTTTCCCTGATGATGAGCGACGTTGAGCATCTTTTCATGTGTCTGTTGGCCATCTGGATGTCTTCTTTGGAAAAGTGTCTATTCTTTCTTCTGCCCATTTCTTCATGGGATTATTTGTTTTTCGGTTGTTGAGTTTGGTAAGTTCTTTATAGGTTTTGGACACTAGCTCTTCATCCGATATGTCATTTGCAAAATATCTTCTCCCATTCCATCAGTTGCTTTTTAGTTTTGTTGATGGTTTCCTTTGCTGTGCAGAAGCTTTTATTTTCATGACGTCCCAATAGTTCATTTTTGCTTTTATTTCTCTTGTCTTTGGAGACATGTCGAATAAGAGGTTGCTGCGGCCAAGGTCAAAGAGGTTGTTGCTTGTTTTCTCCTCTAGGGTTTTGATGGTTTCCAGTCTCACATTTAGATCTTTCATCCATCTTGAGTTTATTTTTGTGTCTGGTGTAAGAAAGTGGTCCAGTTTCATTCTTCTGCGTGTTGTTGTCCGAGAATGTCTTTGTTTCCATTGGATACTCTTTCCTCTTTGTCAAAGATTAGTTGGCCATACATTTGTGGGTCCAATTCTGGACCATGCGGGAAAGGAGGGAGAAAAATAGTTTCAAACAGAGGGGGAGCAAACCGTAAGAGACTCTTAAATATGGAGAACAAACTGAGGGTTGACGGGGGGCGGGAGGGGAGGGGAAATGGGGTGACGGGCATTGAGGAGGCCACTTGTTGGGATGAGCACTGGGTGTTGTATGTAAGTGATGAATCATAGGAATCTACTCCCAAAGCCAAGAGCACACTGTGTATACTGTGTGTTAGCTAATTTGACAATAAATTATATTTAGGAAAAAAACACAAAACTGTGGCCTCCTGAGTCCCACCAGACTAACTGAATCAAGATCTTCTGGATTGCAAATGCTTTCTGGGAGTCTTTGAGAGCTATGGGAGTAGCCTGGGTGAAGTTGGCCATCAGCTCAGGTCACAGGAGCTCTCTGGAAGCAAGTCAGGGGTGGGTAATGCCTTCACACAGAAAGCAGAGGCCACGGTCTGTTCCGGAGAGAGAAAGGACCTGTATTGCTCCTGAGCCCACAGGGCAAGTAAGAAACCTCCACTTTGTAGACTTAAAAATATTTTTTAAAATGTTTATTTATATTTGAGGGGTTAGGGGCAGAGAGAGAGGGAGACACAGAATCCGGAGCAGGCTCCAGGCTCCGAGCCATCAGCACAGAGCCCGACGCGGGGCTCGAACCCACGAACCACGAGATCATGACCTGAGCCAAAGTCGGACGCTCCACCGACGGAGCCACCCGGGCGCCGCAACCCCCATTTTGAAAAATTCTCTGGCAGATTCGAGCCTTGTAGAAACCTTCAAACAAAGAACGAATTCAAATGGGGATCGGGTCAAGGCTTCAGATCAAAGTCTGACCAGTTTGTTCATATAGTGAATGAGGTTGATTTCGGTGCAGGTGGCCCGGTATCACGGGAGCCCAGAGGCATTAGAATGAGGGCCAGAGCAGCACGGAGTCCACGGCCACCGGGGCTCAGTGGGGAGGCACTAGGATATGGCTTCGTTATCCGTATCACGTAAGCACATACAGTTCTCATTCTCATGTGATGGCTCCTTTCTTCTTTTCTCGACAGACCTTTCTGCCACACGCCGAAAACCCTGCATTTCAAAAAGGCCTCCGGAAGGCACTTGCTGGGAGTGTGCTGGGGACCACTGTCAGGCCTGTGCAGAGGGCTGTCTGTGAGAGACTTCCTCGTTGCCGTGAGCACAGGCTTGGCTCAGGAGTGTCTGCTCTTGGCGAGGCGGGTGGGGTCAAGAAAGCCTGCGTGTCAGGAGGGCCTGGTGTCTGACAAGCGACAGATCTGTCTGGGCCTCATCGTTTTTGTTTAGGACGCAGAAGCCTAGCCCTTCCTCCAGGAGAAATTGCCGTGTATCCGGGGAGCGTGTGGGATGATCTGGTTTTAGTACCGGGCGTGGCGATCGGCCCAGAAGCGGCCTCCTCGCGGCCACGTCTGACAAGCCTCCTTCGAGCCCCACATTTCTTGGTGCGCACCTCTCTAGACACACCCTCCCCTCCATTTCCTCCCCTCTTCCCATTGCCTGTGTGCATTCCTCCTCTTTCTCTCCGGCTTCCTGATGGACTCTGCTCTTCTCCCTGCCCCCAGCGGCTCTGTCCGTCCTGAGCTCTCCTCCTGCTCTCTCGGCCACAGCCTCTGTGTCCTGGAAGGCTGAGCCCCACCATGTCTGTGCAGACTGTCCTGTCTCCTGAGCTCCAGACCCGTGCATGACCCAGGATTCTCCACAGCCACAGAAGACTCGACTTTTCTAAAATGCAATTCCTATCATGAAGCCAGAGGCCCTGGGAGTGACCCGGGCTGAATCCTCTTCTCTTGGCGTCTTGTTCCCCCCTCCCCAGGTCCAGCATCTGTTCGCCGCCAGCGTGGCTGTTCTCAGGCACAGTGCACCGTCTTTTGTCACCTTCCGAAAGCGTTTTGCTGGGTCCCCTTCTCAGTATGGCGCGCAGGGCCTTCTCTGTTGGTCCTTCCTGGCCTCTGCCGCCATGATGCATTTACGTTCTACTCGCACGGTCATTCCTGACACCCATTCTCTGGTGCATCCTTGGCCTGGTGGACTTCTAAGCATCCTTCAAGACCCTGCTCAAGTGCATCTGCTTTGGAAAGCTTTCCCGAGTCCCCGGCAGAAGCCATACATCCCTGCACTCTGAGCTCCGCCTCTGCCTCAGGAACGTCTCCCCGTGCCGAGGTGTTCCCTCCTGGCCTTTCTCTTCTGGAAAATCGTGCACCTCTTGCATGGATACATTTTTTGCTTATCTTCTTGTCCCTTGCCTGTCCCCACTGCCCCACTCCAGCACCCAGCGGCACCCAGACAGGTACATCGGCCCTGGCTTGGTGGTCGCCTGGCTGCTGAACACAGAAGCTTCGAGGTGGCTTGGGGCCAGGTGGAGGGGCGGGATGTTCACGTTCTGCTCACGTTCTCCACTCCCAAGTGGTGACGGCCGCTCTGGTCACTCCCACAGCACTGCCACACCTTCTTTTCTCTCTTCCTCCGATTTCATTGTTTCCTCTCTCTCCAGCTAAGACCCAGGCGAGAGGGGAAGACGTCGTGGCCAGTTTGGGGTGTGGCCAATGAGAACATGAGAAGAGGCAAGAGAAATGTTATTCTTCTTGCCTTCTTAGCCTGTAACGTAAGAGAAGATCCAGACACAAGTCACATGCTGTACAATTTACCCTTTCAGAGTGTACAAATCAGTGGGGTTTTTTGAATATTCACAAAGCTGTGCACACAGCACTATTCTGATTCCAGAATGTTCTCATCACCCCAAATAGAAAGCCATTAGCAGTCACTTCTCACTCACCCCTCGCCCATCCTGTTAACTTCTCATGTAGCATTACACACACACACACACACACACACACACACACCCCTACACTTTGGCCTGGATAGCATAAAATTAAGAGCAAATTTTAGTTCTAGAAAATTTTCGATTATACATAGAGCCTCATCTTCATGGACTTAACTCTACAAGGTTATGCTTCTGTACGTAGGGGTGTCTGCCATAGGAGCTAACATTTGCAGTGTTTAGAACTGTGCCTGGCACTTGCTAAGTGCTATAAATGTGTTTGCCAACCAACTAGCTGAATGGCGGTGTTATTGGAAGAGGTAGGATTTCGGGATTCCAAGGTCTCTCTCAAAAATCTAACGGAAAATCCCATCTGCTCAGTTGAGGCCAAACACCAGATTTGAAACACAAGGATGTCCTTAAGAAGGGGATGATTCCTTATTAAATATTGGAAAATATTCCTAACTTCCCCCTAGAGAGAAGCCATGGCAAAAGACCAGTTACAAGAAAAATACAGTCAAAGGAAAGTGGAGTTAGAACATTTTGCTATAATTTTAAGTAAGTGGATTCTTTCCATTTGTTATTAATTGTGTTCCCACTGGATGCCTCAGTCTCAATAATGTTTATTTACCTATCAACATCAGTACTCACAAGGTATTCCGGACCCGCTGGGCATCTCCTCTGTAGGATAGAGCACTTTTAACTATGCGGGCGTATCACACAAAGTTTTTAGAATGACATAAAAATAATACTAAACTCTAATTTAGCTTTTGGCATTAATTTCTCGATTGTAAGAAGGGCTCATGTCATAGCCTTTAAGGACATTATGCATCTAAAGACAAATCTGAAGTGCTGTTGAGAGCGGCAGACCCAGCTGGAGGCTCTGGGAGCTGTTCCATCTGGAAGAAACCATGGCATGTCCAGAGGGCAGGGTGGTCTGATGGAGTCGATGCTGGAGAGGGTGCGTGTACAATAGCCAGGCTCTGGACCAGGGTTGGAATCCGGGCCAGCAGATGGAGAGGCTGAGGCTGAAGGCTTCCTGGGAATGAGCCAGCAGGCAGGAGTAAGGTCCAGGCAGATGCCTTGGGCACAGGGCAAAGGAAGCAGAATGCAGACCTCTATGGGGACCCAGTTTGCAGAGGTGGGTAAAGGTGGTGACTTGGTCACAGGAGGGGCTGGAGCTTGCCAGAGCAGGGCTGCCCACTCCGGGCTCAGGTGAGCTGAAGACTGAGCAGCCTCCTTGGCACGCTCAAGCCCGGTGATGTAGACGCTGGCGGGGGGAGGCTGCAGGGGCCATGGCTGGCCGAGGTTGTGAGAATAGTCTGAAAGAGCCCTGATTGGCTTTGCAGTGATGAGGTTGTGGGTGCCCACGACCATGTGGTAGCCCTACTCTGGCCATGTTCCCACTTAGTCTCTAAGTAAGGCCCACGGGACTAGATATGGTGCATCAGCAGTGGCCAGACTGGTGAAAAGCCGTTCGATGCTGGCTTCGGCCTGTGGCTTCTGGAATAAGGCAGGTGTGGGCTCGAATCCCAGCTTTACCATTTGCCAATGTCATGGCCTTGGGGTTGTTATTGATCCCTCTGGGGCACGGCTCGTTAAAAGCACTGTTACAAGGATGCAGGAAATAATGTATGCCAAGAGCATCCGTGGTTATTACCGATGAAGCCCAGGAAGGTCATTTTCACTGATTGCATTGGCTAAGTACACTCAATCCGGTGACCACAGCCATCTGCTCCCCCATTAGTTTCCTGGCCCCCACACCAGTGTTTCTGAACTTTTAAAATGTTTTGAGTCACAAACTCCTTTCAAAACCCGACGAAAACTCTGCATACTTCCCCCCACTGAAATCCACTCGGACATTTTGCAAGGGATTTCAGAGGGTTCCCAGATAACCCGAGTTGAGAATCCCTGCTCTTGAGGACAAGACTGCTTTTGTAACGGTCATTTCACCTGTCACTGTGCCATAGGTGTGTGCAGTCCTGCACAAATGCTTTAACGTTCCCATTTGCAAAACAGACTTTCTTTATCTGATACACATTGCCCCTTATGCATTGATTAATCTGCTGAGTAAGACCATGTCTTTGGCACAGCCCATGGAACCCTGCTACTCACTTCTGGCAACTGTCTGGACAGTGTCTGAGTCTGTAGAAAACCCTGTTGCTTGGACATTATGGGACTCCTTCTCCTTTTTGTCCTGCTGAAACCATCTTTCCACAGAGAAGGGATGCTGTATTGGATTCTATCACAGGTAGACGTCATGTTACTATCCGGACCTGACCTGCCTCTAGTCTCTGGTCTCCCTTCTAACCTCCTCTTTCTGCAACCTCATCGAGCCCCACGTTGTCCTTCCTAGTTGATGTTTTGTGGAAATTTTGCATGAGGGAGGCAAAGACGTGGGGTGGCTTGACAATTAATTGAATAACGTGATGGGTAAAATTAATAATGGGGCAGACCTTTAAGAGTTAATATGATGCAATTTCCAGATTGAGGACATATCGTTAAGACTGTTGGGAAGGAGGAATACAAATATATGATTGTATTTGCATATTTCTGCAAAAAGAGACACAGAAATGATAATGTAGAGGTTAGTCAAAGTGGTGACCTTTGGGGATTGGTTAAGAATGGGGTAGAGAGAAGGGTTGAAGATAAGTGGCTTGGGTATAATTTTATATATAATCGTGATTTTTGCACCGTATATATTCTAATGTTAAGAAATAGAGTTTAATACAAAATGGTAAAAAAAAAAAAAGCAAACTCCGGTATTAAAAACGTAAGTTAAGTTAGTTGTGTGACAAACCGATCATTCTAACAGCACAAGAGAAATCTTAATGCAGATAACTTTGAACTTTGCTAACTAGATTTGTTCTTGATAATGGCATGGCTGCTGTCATTATGTCACTTTTCAAATGTTTTCCAAGTATCGTAGGATAGATGAAGTAAGTGGCTGTATCCTCTTGCCGGGGTCCAGGGCTCTCACTGTGGAAGAAGGAGCCACAAAAACGGAATGGGGGAGGTGGGGAGGAGTCTTTGGTGTCGGGTTGAGTCAAAGGAATCAGAGTGGAATATGTACTTATGTATTACCTATCACCAACAGCGCTAAGGTGCAGTGACATCCCAGTTATGGTGGGCACGCCTAGTGCCCAAACTTTGGTTCCTAAATACCATTCTTCACTAAAGGGAACTAGGGCTTTTGGAGAGACAGCTGATGCCTGTAGGGAGCCACAAATTGCACCTGGAACATCTAACTTTAGAAACCAGGGTGTTGCGTATGGGCTGGAGGAACGCACAAAATGACACAAGAGCTGGCAAGGAGGGGCTCCCGGTGGACGGACCGTCTATCAAAACAGTAACTATGTGTGGCAACAACACCTGTGTGGCATTCTTCCCCAAACGTTAATAAAGAGGAAATGATCAGGCAAAGCAATGCCAGACATCCTGCAGGACAACCAGCCTAGGCTCTGTTCAATGTCATGCAAAACAAACAACTCAAAGGGTGGTAGATGGGGAGCTGTTGTAAAATAAAATAAAGTAAAAAAAATAAAAATAAAAACAGTAAAAATGCAGTGAAAGAAGCTTCATGGGATCCTGGGGCAAAAAAATGCAACCTTTGTAAGAGGCATCGTGCTGGGACGACTGAGGATGGTGAGTGTACCCTCAGTGGATGGGGCTGTTCCATTCTGGTTTCTATTTGCAGGTGTGCTCACATCTGTGGTCGCCCTGGGAATGGGGCTCCCAGGGCTGAGCCTTTAGCCCACTGGAGTCCTGGGGCTTCCTCCGTCCCCATCAGCTGGGAGGTCTGGTGACTGGTGAGGGTCCCAACCGCTGGCTGGAACCTGCCAGAACTCCGCATGCCCTGTGCTGCCCTGTAATCCTGCCTAATTGAGAGGGTCTAGGTCATTTTCCTGCTCCTTCTTCTGCTCCAGCTCTGGTGGGTGGAACGAATCTGCTGTATTCAGCTGTCCCCTAACCTGCCCCTCGGATCCCTGAAATCTACGGAAGGAGATTTTACTGGTGTATCTGCGTCCTCCTGGCCAGGCCACAACGAATTCTCAACGGGTGGGCTTCCGCCTCGTAAACCGCCCTCACGTGTTGGCTGGTTGTGCTTTTCTCGTTTCCAAACAGCATCGCCTCTTCGCTTCCTCCCCGGGGCTTGGATCATTGTGCCAGGATGAATCAGGGATTCTGAATTCCCAGACACCTTGGTGTTGACTCTCCCCCAAAAGGGCCGTGGGCACGTCAGTACTCGGGGAGTTAGGGATTGGGGTCTTTGTGAACTCATCGTGTATCCTTGGGGCAAAAGCAGTTGACTGCCGGGGGACTCCGTGTCCTAACGGTCACTTCGCGTCGGGGGACTCAATGCTTCTTAGCAAGTGGCCAACATCTGAGTCACTTGTGGAACATCAAAACAGCACGAAAATCAAAACCACCAAACACACGGCCGGCTCCCACTACCGGGGGGTTCTCCTTCCGCAGGTCCGGGTGGGGCCCGAACACATGTACTTTTCAGAAGGTTCACGGAGTCTTCTGACACATGTGTTTGTTGGAGAACCACCCGACCAGAATGACGTCCATCAGAGCTCTTTCCAGGGGAGGGGCGGTTCAGTGGCTTCCAAAATGTTTCTGAGGTTCAGAAAAACAAGGCCGGAGGAGTGACTCAATGCTTGGGCCATGCACATTCTTGCCGAGTGAGGCTGAGCCACACCAGAGCCCCTGTTCTGCACTCACATCTGCTTTTCTCCCAGATGTGGGGCACCTCCTCCCCTCCAGAGAGGGATGTTTTCGTGTTGGCCGGCCGGCCCTGGGCCTTCTGAGGGGTCATTTGAACCCGAGTGGCGCAGTGAAGGAAAAACAGCCAGTGGGATGACAAATGGGCTTGATTTCAAAGAAGTGTGTTTCCAGCCGGAGGAAGGGCGGTCTTAGTGCCCCGGCTTTGCCTGGGAGTGCTGAGTCACGACCGCTCGGTCAGCAGTGTTTCGCAATGGGCCTCAGGGTTTGCTTGGATCGTGCCCTTTCCAAGAAAAAGCCCAAGCCTGACCCAGCAGTGTGCTTTTTTGTGTGTTAAAACGCAAAGAGAAATCTGTTCAAAATATAAGAGAAAACAGTCTTGGAAGTGTTCTGGGCTGGCTTCCTCAGGATTCCTTGGATCTTGGGGCCTCATTTGTTTTCTACGGTTCCATCAGTTTAGGATACTGTAGTCCAACTAGTTAGCTGCCGAGAACACATTAATTAAGCTCCTAGGGGTTGCCTGCCCGGAATCTCATGTAAGCACCTAACATCTTCTGTCTGGGCCCTTTTCTGAGAAGCCCAGGTGAAGGTCATCACGTGTCCGGATGCTCCCATGGTCCCCGGAGCGACTTGATCTCTTGAGTGACACCTCCCAACCCCCCCCCCCCCCGGGGCCTGCCAGTCCTCCTAACAGGGGCCTGCAGCTGACGTTGACATCCATAAGGAAGAAGAGTGAAAGGTTTCATGAAAATAAGGGCTAAACAGGCGTATGTGTTGAATGGCGGCCTCCACAAGGTATGTCCACTCTTTAATCGCAAGTGTCTGTGAGTATTACTTCAATAAAGAGTGTAAGGGAGGCGCCTGGGTGGCTCCGTCGGTTAAGCATCTGACTGTTGACCTCAGCTCAGGTCTTGATCTCAGGGTTGTGAGTTCAAGCCCCGCGTTGGGCTCCACGCTGGGAGTGGAGCCTACTTTAAAATACGCACACACACACACACACACACACACACACACACATATATATAAAATAGACAAAATTATAAAATAAAAGAAAAGAAAGAAAAGAAAAGAAAAAATAAAATAAGATATACAAAGTTTAAGTAAAGTCTTCGAGGTGAAGAGATCGTCTTAGTCTCTCTGGTAGGCCCTAAATCCAGTGACAAGTAAGAGTCACAAAGAGGACGATAGCTTGGAGGGATGCCTGAGGCCACCAGAAGCTGGAAGAGTAGAAAGGACCCCCACCCAGAGCCTGTGTATGTGGCCCTGCGGTCACCTCCACCACACACTCTGGCCTCCAAAACTGTGAGAGTTTCTGTTGTCTTAAGCGGTAATTTGTTACAACAGCCACAGGAAACGAATACACACACACACACACACACACACACACACACACACCCTAGCAAGCAGGCTATACACACAGGGCCCGGACTCCTGATGGAAGCCGGAGGACAGCTAAGACAGCAGGCGCAGCAGACGCCAGGATCATTTCCTCCTCGGACCCGTACCTCCCTTCCATCCAGACTCTGCTGTTTGCCCAGCAGATGCCCGCCATTCGGCCTCGGCCTCCAGGTTGCCGCCCCAGAATGTCCTGCCCCCAGTTCTGCAGCTCGGCAGACCCCCACGGCTGGAGGGGTCTGCTGACCTGTCTGAAGTCCGGTGCCCTGACCCCCAGGCCAACCCTTGTGGGGGCCGCCACCCTATGGCTCCAGGGCCCTTCTCCTTCTGGAACCCGCTCAGCTGTTCTGCTGTGTCTGCCCCTGAGGGCCCCAGGCGGCCCCGAGAGGCCCCGGGTCAACCCCGCCCTCGATGGCTCATCCACTACCCGTCCCTGTCACACAGCCATCCTCTGTGACTTTTTATTTCTTCCCCGGAAATACGTTCTGTGACTCCTTCCTTTCCTGGTTGGATTTTAAAGATGATTTGTGCCATTTTGGATTTCAATGAAGAGTCTTGTCGATTTGCCTTCTCCCCCTTTGGGTGTGTGTTGAGTTTGAGACAGCGACCGTTTTATGGCACAGGCCATGCCAAAGTTCCTGTCCTGAAACTGAAAACGTAAAGGTTTTCAGCACATTAATACAGCGAATAATACATTCCGAACATTGTTCTGAGGGGAAAAAATTCGAAATTTATCCTGTGTAACTTTTCACCGTGACTATTGATTTAGAATACTGATGTTAGTCTCAAGAGATCATGCATTTTGTCACTATTTTATCCCTTAGCCTCTAGAGTTGGACATTCTCTGAAATGTCAATTTCTTTTCTTTATTTACTAAAACATTTTTAGTTTATTTTAGAGAGAGAGTGAGGGGGAGAGGGGCAGAGGAAAAGAGAGGGAGAATCTTAGGCAGACTACAAGGCTCAGCATGGGGCCTGACACCGGGCTTGATCTCACAACCCTGGGATCGTGACTTGAGCTGAAATCAAGAGTTGGACCCTCAACCGACTGAGCCATCCAGGTGCCTCTGAAATGGTATTTTCTTTTAATATAGTTTTTGATAAGACGGCCCTATATAGGGCAAACATTTCTAAAGAAATATAGGAGGTAAGTAAGCAAGGCATGACTTCACAAGGTGTCAGATGACCTGTGACTGCCTCTTTTGTGTCTTCACATTAACTCCTATCGTGACCATCCATTGAGAAGAGGATGCTGGGGTTTTCGCTTTCTCTGCTCCTCTGTGATAGCATATGAGGTCCTGTTTTTGGCAGGATAAATCATGGTTAGCCTCACGATGCCCCTACTGTCCAGAGCAGTGGGGATTCTCTTCATTCCAGGCTGAAACTTATCTTCTGATTTTCTGCACACTCCAAAAGCAGTCCCTTCATCCCCTTCCCCATCCATCATGGTGGAATGCTCCCGTCACGGGCTCTGATGAGAAAGGTCAGACAGGACACCTGTTGGACACACGGCTTTTGTCAAATAATAACCAGAGAGAAAATAATTGACGGAAGACAGACAGGAATTCATTACTAATTACAGAGCCGGGCCATCTTGGCTTCGGATGCAGAGTTCAGGCTAAGTATATTTGCAAAGCGAGTAGTATTAAAAAAGTTTACGTTTACATGGTGGCCATAGTTCGTATGTTCTGCGAGACGTCAGAATTATAAGCCATCGAGGGGGGGCTAGAAGAGACCAAAGATAATTTTACTTTTCATCATGAGTAGCTTCACTCTCAAAATAAAAGCTTCCCAGCCGTGATGTCATCTAATTACTAATAAAAGCAATTATATTCCCATCTTGCAATGTTCTCAAATAGTTATTATTAGAGCCCTAAAGCCGATGGAATTCACCGGGTTACTTTGGGCTGACTGCAGAGTCCTGACATCGACGGCCAAACTTGTCCTTTGAAACAAAAGGGCATCAACTAAAGGCAGGTCCCCCGAGGGCGGCTGTGGGGACAGGCTGGTGGGCACATCCAGAAAGACAGATACTACCTCTGCTCCAGACCCTTCCCTCATTTTATGACTTGCCCCCGCCCATGGCCAAGGCGTGTTGCTAATTAGCGGTTTATGGTGTGTTTACCTGCTTCCCCACTCCAGCTTTTAGGAAACTCAGAGGCAACTTTACATTATTTCACATCAACATCCTATGCTCCTTGAAGATGGTCTCTCTTCTGCTTTGGTCTTTCATTTTAGGTAATGTTCTGCAAGGGCTTGGGGACCCCCCGGGGCCCCACTAGGAGCTGGGCATCACGCCCTGACAGAGAGGGGTTGAAGCAGGCCAGCGGGGACAGGGAGCTTTGGCAGACAGGGCTGCTGCAGAAAGTTCTAGAGATGGAGGGGGTTGCACAGTAAGCATTGTTGGCAAGTCTCCCCCGAAGTAACCTCCAGTTCTTCCAACATGCCCTCCCCACTCCCACGGCACCCCCACGACCCCCGCCCCAGCCTCTCGCACCCCCTCCGCCCCCGCCCTGCTCCCAGGATTACACGTGGAGACAGCTCTTGTCCCCCCCTGCAGAGGGGCCGTCTTGTCTCGCTGAGGAACCCTGGCTGGGCTGGACTGGGGCTGAAACAGAAAATAATGTGTGGTTTTATTACCAAATTCTTGAACAGTTTTATATATATTCATAACTGGAGATAAGGTGAGTAAAATAACCCCATGCCCATAATTCTTCTGAAACATCTGTTTTCAAAATATTGTTTTACCCAGAGGGTGCCACCTTCAAATAGTTGAAGCAACTTCTAAAAGGACCAGGCTGTCAAGCTGGAGTTTAATGCATGAATTGTACTTTAACCCTTCAGACAACCCTTCAAACCCTTCAAACACCCAATTGCCGTTCTTTGCTTAATGTCTGTGTTCTTTCTTTCTTTTTCTTTCTTTCTTTCTTTCTTTCTTTCTTTCTTTCTTTCTTTCTTTCTTCCTTTCTTTCTTTCTTTCTTTCTTTCTTTCTTTCTTTCTTTCTTTCTTCTCTCCCTCCTTCCCTCGCTCCCTCCTTCCCTCCCTCTTTCTTTCTTTTTCTTCCTTCCTTTCTTTTTCTTTCTTTCTTTCTTTCTTTCTTTCTTTCTTTCTTTCTTTCTTTCAGAGAGCTCGAGTGGGGGAAAAGGGGAAAGGGGGAGAGAGAGAGAGAGAGAGAGAGAGAGAGAGAGAATCTTAAGCAGGCTCCATGCTCAGTACAGAGCCTGACACAGAGCTCAATCCCACAACCCTGGGATCGTGACCTGAGCTGAAATCAAGAGTCAGACACTCAACCAACTGAGCCACCCAGGTGCCCCTAGTGTCTGTATTTCTTAAATAGCTTTTCCCAAAAGAGGTCCAGAACCACTTGCTTTAGGATCCTCTAGAAATCTGTAGACTTTTCTTACTCAGTTACAAATTTTCTGGATAGGACTTGAATTTAATAGGCTCCAAAAAGATATCAGGTCAATATAAAGCTTGAGACCCTCTACATTAGGGCGTTGGCAAACGTTTTCTTTAAAGGGCTAGATAGTAAATATTTGAGGTTTTGTGGGCTATAGGTCTTTGTGACAACTAAACTCTGCCATAGCAATACACAGATGGATGGACATGATGACTGTGTTTCAATAAAACTTTATTTACAAAGTAAGTGGTGGGCTGGATTCAGCCCCTGGGCTGTAGTTTGCCAACTCGTGCACCAGACCGTGAGTTTAGAGAATGGAGACCCTGTCTATCTTGTTTGCCACTGCACAGAATCCAGCCAAGTCTGCATCATAAAATAGTCACATGGTAAACATAACCGAGTGCATAAACGAATAGATACTTAACAATGGACCTTGACTTTTTAAGGCTATTTGAAAATTTACATAAGGTGACAATCGTTCTTTTTGGTGTGCAATTCTACGTGTTTTGGCAAATGCACAGTCATGTAACCACCACTGCAGTCAGGATAGAGACTTTCTCTCTCTCTCCACCCTGACCCCCAATGCCCCCCCTCTCTCCACCCAGACCCCAAATCTCCCCTAGATACTATTCACAGTCACACAGATCTGTTCTCTGTCTCTATGGTTTGGTCTTTGAATATTTGCAACTCATTCGTGTTTTTGCATGTGTCAACAGCCTGTTCCTTTCATTGCTCAACGGTATTCCGTTTTATGGATGTACCACAGGTTTTTTTTTTTTTTTACACATTTGGCCATTGTGGGAAATTTTGGTTGTTTTTAGCTTTTGCCAATTAGAAATAAAGCTGTTCTAAACACTTCTCTACAGGCTTTGGGGGGGGGGGCATATGTTTTCATTTCTCTTGGTTGAGAACTTCAGAACGGATAGCTGAATTATATGGGAAGAGTATGTTTAACTTTATTGGAAACTGTCACATTGCTTTGGAAAGCTGTCCTATTTTGATTCCCACAAGCAGTGTGTAAGAGTTCTTGTTATTCTGCATCCGGGCAAGCACATGGTATATTCAGTTCAAAAGAATTGCAGTCATTCTGGCAAGCACGTAATGGCAACTTATTGTGGTTTTAATTCACATTTTCCGAATGAGGAATGATGTTGAGCATCTTTTCTTGAACTTACTTTCTGTCTGTGTATCTTCTTTGGTGAAGTGACTGTTTAACTTTTGCCCACTTTTTAAAAATTGGATTTTTTGTTTTATGTTGAATTTTGAGAGTTGTTTATATATTCCTGATACAGGTTCGTAGTCAGTAGGATGACTCACAAATATTTCCTCTCAGTAGGTAGCTGGTCTTTTCTCTCTCTGCCATAGGACAAACGTTCTGGAATTTTGATGATGTCCACTTTATCACCTTTTTATTTTATGGATTATGCTTTCATTATCTCATCTAAGACTTTTCTGCCCAACAGCTGGTCACAGATTTGTTTCCTACATTTTCTTTAATAACTTTACAGCTTTACATGATACTTTTAGGTCTATGATCCACTGAGTTAGGTTTTATATGAGGTGGCAGATGTAAATCAAGACTTAACATTTTGCATATGGGTGTCCAATTTTCCAGCCCTATTTGTTGAAGATTATCCTTTCTTCCTTGAATTGCCTTTGCATATTTGTTGAAAATCAATTGACCATAATCATGTGGGTCTGTCTGAGCTCTCTCTTCTGTCCCATAGATCTATATATCTAATTTTTTACCCCTCTTTCATTCTTGTATTAATAATTTTTGTCTTTCTTTTTTCCTGATTGGCCTAGCTAGAGGTTTTATTAACTTTATGGGTCTTTCCAAAGAACCAGCTTTGGTTTCTTGATTTTCTCCACTATTTTACTATTGTAAATTTCATAAATTTCTGTTCTCATTTTCATTATTTCCTTCCTCTGCTTGCATTTAGATTTTATTTGTTCTTTATTTTCCTAAGGTGAAAGTTTAGATTATTAATGTTAAATATATGTCTCTAAAGTATGCATTTAATGCTATACATTTTCCTCTAAGTGCTGATTTCACTGCATCAAACACATTTTTATTTTATTTTCATTGTCTCCTAGTTCAAAATATTTTTTCTGACTTCCTCGAGACTTCTTTGATTCATGGGTTGTTTAGCAGCTTATTGTAGAATTTCAAATATTTGGGAATTTTCCAGTTATTGTTCTTTACTGATTTCCAAACTAATTTTGTTACAGTCTGATAATGTATGAGTTCTTTGTATGAGTTCTGTTTTTAAAGATTTGTTGAGCTGTGTTTTATGCCCCAGAATGTAGTCAATATTAGTGAATGTTCCGTGCACTGTTGAAAAGAATGTATACTCTAATGTTGTTGGATGTCAGTTAGGCCAGATTGATTGATAATTCTGTTCAGGTCATTTACTTCCTTCCTATTTTCTATCTGCTTTGTCTATCAATTACTGAGAGAGGGATGTTGAAGTCTCCAACTATGATTGTGAATTTATTGATTTCTCCTTTCAGTCCTATAAGTTTTTGCTTCATAGATTTTGCCATCCTGTTGTTATGTGCATACATGTTTAGGATTGCTGTCTTCCATAAGAATTGATCACTTACCATTATATAATGTCTCTTTTTGTTCCTGATAGTCTTCTTTGTTCTGAATTCGGCTTTGTCTGAGATTATTGTGGCTACCCTAGCAGTTTTTGAATTATATCTATGGTATATGTTTCTTCATTTTTTAACTCTTACTGTGTTTGAGTTTTATGTTTAAAATGTGTTTCTTATGGAGAGCATATAGTTGACTCCTTTTATTTCCTTTAGATCTAATTTGACAATCTCTGTCTTTTATCTGTTGTGTTTGGACAATTTGCATTTAAAGTGATTGTTCGTAGGGCGCCTGGGTGGCTAAGCTGGTTGAGCATTGGACTCTTGAATTTGGCTCAGGTCATGATCCCAGGATTATGGGATTGACTCCTGCATCAGGCTCTGCACTGAACATGGAGCCTGCTTGAGATTCTCCCTCTCTCTCTCTCTCTCTCTCTGCCCCTCCCCTGCTCATGAGCTCTCCCTCTCTCTCTGTAAAATAAAATAAAAAAATAAATAAAGTGATTTGGGTCACCTGAGTGGCTCAGTTGGTTGTGTCTGACTCTTGATTTCAGCTCAGGTCACAATCTCACAGTTTGTGAAATTGAGCTCTGCATCGGGTTCTGCACTGACAGTGTGGACCCTGCTTGGGATTCTCCTTCTCTCTCTCTCTTCCTTTCTGTCTCTCAAAATAAACAAATAAACTTAAAAAGAAGTGATTGTTCATATACAGGCATCCTTGCTTTGTATAGTTGCGTGGGGCTGTAGAAATGACCATGGAAGCTGAAACTACACAGAGCGATCTCGATAATCAATGGGAAAAATAAGATGGTTAAAAATATTTTGTCAAAACATTAACAACTCTCCCGCTGTTGTTTCCTAATGTATAGGAAAATGAAAAATAGTAAGACTAATATTTACTTAGAACACTATAATGTAAAACATTAGAAACATTCATTCTTTGTAAAATAAAAGTATCAGGTGTGTGATCATTGCTTGCCTTCTCCTCATATACACCTTCTGTGGGTACTGGGTATCCTCTCTGTGCTTTGGCAGGCCGCCATTTTGATCAGCCTCCAACATTGTCTCCTTTGCTGTTATAATGTCATGAAATATCTCTGGGAGTTCCATTAGTGTGAAGTTGATCCGGCATCCCTGGCACTAAGGAATCTTTCTCCTTTTTGTCAGAACGAATCTCCCCATGTGTGTTGGGCAGGGTGGCTCACGAAGGTCCTGGTTCACATGTGGAGCCCCTTCATGGCAGCCGTGTCAGCATCACCATGGTCATCCGCTTCATCTACCAATCTGGTTATGTTCAATTTGAACTTTTCCTGAACAAACCGCTTTTCACTTATTGCATGCATGCTTATGTATGTTGGCCAATGCCCTTTTATGATTCTCCATTCATTGTAAACATCCCATGGTTTTATTGCCAGGACACAGGCAACAGAAATAGAAATTTTGCTGTCCATGACGCCCTGAGTAGGAGGGTGACCATCCAACAACAGACTCTGGAGGAAGTGATGGGATTAGTGACTGAAGTGATGTGCGTCATTACTTGCCTCATGGTCTATGGATTGCAGAGCCAGTGGTGAAGCTGTGCCTTATGCAATTCCTCACAGTTAATGTGCCATGGTAGCTGAACCCCGAAAGGTGTTTTGGGGGCACTTTCATCACTGACCTCAATTGTTCTTGTCTCCCTCTGTGCTTCTCCTCAGAATCTGTCTCTGACAGTAACTCTGTTGTCGTCCAGCATTATTGTGATTGGAGCCCTAACCAGGTGGTGTAGAGAGTGGGGAAGGGGGTTGGATCACACATAGTTCCCTTTCACTGGCTGGATGGGGTGTCACTGCTACTATTTGGAAATGTCCTTCCCAAGATGAAGGTTTTGTTCTGTAAGGAGGATCACACAATGGTTACTCCTTCCTTCCTCCTATCAGGACCATGGGAAGTGTTGGGGGGAGGGTATTCCCTTTGCATTCACCCAATCCTCTGCTAGTTGGAGTTCCTGAAGGAAAAGGCTGAAAAAGTGTGGGGACTTCTCTAAAACTGTGGCCTCTAAGAGGTTCTCACTCAGTATCCCACACTCAGAGTCTAGCAAATTCCTCAAAATTCCTACCTTAATGTTCCTATTGGCTTGTGGCATCTGGTGATTGCTGTTTCAGTTTAGTAAATATCATGTCCTCTGTCTGCTCAGAGCACCTATTTTTTTCAGATGTCAGGGTGGTGGTCTGCCTTGAGACCTCAGTTTTCTGAAGGGTCCAACAAAAGTTGTCAGTATTCAGTTCATCTGGCTTTTCTCATGGCAAGGATGGAGTGCTGGCATCTGAGTTCTTTACATGTCCAGCTAAAACCAGAAGCCCAGCAAAGTCATGCTGGAGTTTCTGTCTCAGCTGTCCAGTTGTGAGGCTCACGGAGAGAGGGAGGCCACAAGTGGAAAGCCATTAGTTCCAAGTCAGAACAACCTAGTTCCCTCATCAGATCCAAAGGGTTCAAGAAGGGCTAGAGTCATTCCCTGTCACAAAGCAAGGTCGTCGAGTCTTTCCCCAAAAGGGATGGGAACATCTACAGGACACTCAAGCCAAAGAAGAGACACTTGGGGAACAGAGCAGACCCATTTTCTAAGACTGGTTACTGTCTGGGTGTCAGACACTGTGCTATGTCCTCTACATGGATGGGGCAAGTATGATACTCCCAATCCAAATTCACATGCCTTGTTAAACACCTACAATGATTGCGTCTCACTATATCTACCTTTCCAAAAGTGTGTCCTGAAATGCTATTTTTTGGAAGATGTTAATCAGAGTCAGGGGATGTTGGGGCAGAGAAGGGTGCTGTAGGAAGCTAGTTTGGGAAACTGGGTTGCACCTTGCAGAAAACTCTGATTCCAGGGCTCTAATCCTTGTACAGAGCTGGATTCTGGGACTGAAGGAGGAAGGTGGCAGAGTCCATGGAGGCAAGTTTCCTCCAAGCCATTAACGAGGGATTGATCATGTTGGTGAATCAAAGGGTTCTGAAGCCATGGATTGATGTAGCCAAGTTAAATGCCTAGTTAAAAGCTCTTGAGGAAGAAAGAATCCAAATGTGCACGGATTAACTGAAGCAGATGAAACAATCGATGCCCTTAAAGATCACACAAGAGGTCGCTACCCTGGGAGAGCTTTGCCACAGTTAGAAAATCACAGTCTGAAGGAGGAGGCAGCATCCTCCTGAACTGCATCAAGGAAAAGAAAGAGTGTTCGCCAAGTATCTGATTTGGAGGGGGTTTACCTTGTCGGGGTTCAGGAGAATCTTCCAAAGCACATGATAGGATCAGTCGCACATGTGAAGGTGTCTCATATGACACCTATACAATACAAGCCAAAGTTCTGTTGGAAAAATTTGAAGGAACCACTGGCTATTATCCAAGACAGCTTATTTTCCACTAAAGTAAAAGCTCAGAATAATGCACTGAGTGCTCTTTTGGCTGAGAGACGCCCACACAACTTAAAAAATGAGAGTGCTTATCTGAGACCAGAAATATTGAGGAAGAATCTTAAAGGTTTCCAAAGTATCCTTTTGTCCCTGCTGTTGCCGATGGACTTTTGGCAGACCCTTGGCCAAGAGCCTCCACCAGGTCAGCCCCATCCCCACATGGCGGCCTTACACTGAGCACGAGAAGGAGGGGCTGGCTTTGATCCAGCCTTGCCAAGGAACCGAATGTGGCTGGCCTGGGCTCCATCTTGCTTTGTCAAATGGTGTAGGTTCCAAGGGCTCTGGGGTGAGGGGCAGCCCCTGTGAAGTGACTCTGTCCTTACCCACATTCTAGAATGAGAGGAAAAAACTGCCTAGAGGTCTTCCCTACCTAGGGGGTCACCTCGCCCAGCACATCTTCTCCTGAGGTGCAGAGAAATATGTCTACACCAAACATTGGCCACACAGCCTAAAGGCAGAAATGAATTGCCTCTGAGTTGCCTCTGCTTTCAATGAGGCTGCTTCTGAACATCCAGAACCACAGCAAGACACTTTTGTCTCTACCAAAATAATTTTTCTTTTTTTCTTTTTTAGTTTTACTTCTGTTAGTTTTTATTGGCCCAAATGGAAACTTGATAGGATTTTGTTATTCTTAGATAATGTTTTATAACTGCAGATTATTTAATGCGACTCATAAATTACTTGATTCTATTTTATTTGTAGATAGTGCAATGATAGTATCTCTACTGTTGTTAACAAGTCCACTAAAATCTTCCAAAAACATGGCAAGAATTTTGTTTTGTCTTTCTTCTAGAATGATTTTGAAATTTTTCTACTTTGTTTTTACTCTGGTTAAGGAATTATACAATATTTCAAATGGAGACTTGATGCCTAATTTTTAGGTTAGTGTTTTATAAATATATTTTATAGAAGTGTGAATCTTGTTAGTCAATTGTTTCCATCTTATCTGATTTCTAGACGGTACAACAGTATTTTTATTACTGCTATTGAACAATATCTTCCGTTGATCCAGAAGATCTTTGGTAAACTTTGGTCTCTGTTTGAAAGTAATATTAAATTTTTCTCATTTGATTTTGCTGCAATAGTTGAGTGATTATACAAATGCTCAAATGGAAGCTCAATAGAATTAAAATTCTTCGGATGGTGTTTAATAAATGTAGCTTATTTAAAAGTGATTTCCCTGAGTGCACAGACTCTTTCCCCTCTGAGTGCTTCAGCTGCTGTTCAACAAAGCCCATAGCAGGAGTGTGTGAGAATTTTATGTGAATTATCTTATGTTTGGAGATACTTGAAACTCAAACATTTATTTTTGTTTACCAAAGGAATCATTCACTCTATTATAGGATTAGCTAAATAAACTTTGGTTTTAAAAAATAGCTTTGGAAGCTTTGAATATGGCCAAAGATCCCTACTTTAGTATTCATTGTGAATATTAGGATGTATGTGAGGAGGGGCATGGGCAGGGTTTTGGGGGACTCTACAAAGGGTTGGAATTTCTTCCCCCGTTTCACCCTTAAAACTGATGAAGAACAACCTGAAAGAGTCAGTGCTCAAAGCTAGAAGAATTTTGGCAATAAAATAGATAACGTAATATTGAATGATAAGATACAGCATAAAGTAATCACATATAACTCCACACTGATGGAAATGGACCTGAAAGTTCTCTAAAAAAAAAAGTATGGAGAGGAAAAATCCTAACACTCCAGTGGAGAGGCCTCACGGATGCCACCTTAACCAAGTGATCAAAGTTAGGATCTCCTGTGATAAGTCACACTGATATTGTGTCCCTCCTGATATGAGAAGGTCACTGCATCTCCATAGATTCTACCCCCAAACCTATGATTCCAGTCAAATCATGAGAAGCTATCAGACAAACCCAAATTAAGGGGCCCTGCGAAGTCCCTGACCAGCATTCTTCAGGTATATGAGGTCGTTGAAAGGAAAGATGTACTGACAGAGGATTGCAGACCAGAGAAGACTGGAGACATGATGAATAAATGCATTTAGGAAAAGGGTATTAGTGGAAATACTGGTGAAATCCAATAAAATCTGGAGTTTCGGTGATAATGGACCGATAGTTGGAGTGATGCAGCAGTGGTAATTTCTTGATATTGTTTGGACAAATGTGTCCTAGTTATGCGAGATATTAAGAAACTAGGTGAAGGGCATACAGGAACGCTACTGTATTGTCTTTTCAACTTTTCTGTAGATCTAAAATTATTCCAAAATTAAAAGTTTGTTTAAAAAAAAGTTTGTTAGGGTTACCTCGGTGACGCAGTCAGTTAAGCGTCAAGCTCTTGATTTCGGCTCAGATCATGATCTCATGGTTTGTGAGATAGAGCCCCTCGTCGGGCTCTGCACTGACAGCACGGAGTCTGCTTGGGATTCTCCCTCTCTCTCTCTCTCTCTCTCTCTCTCTCTCACTCAATAAATAAGTAAATAAACTTTTTAAAAAAATAAGAAAAAAAGTTCGTTAGACTTCTGAGTCTGGAAAAGATGGTGGAGACTTATCTCTCTGCTACTCCTGCTAAGTACAGCAAAACCCTGGACAGAGGCAATAGACAATTGATCCTAAGATGACTCTTAACATCAAAAGGACTGGCTAGGACCCTCAGGGCTAGAGGAATAACATGGCGATACATTCCCTGACTTCTTATTTTTTATTTTTTTTATGTCCTATTTTTCCCAGACTGCATGCTGGGGGAGCCTGAAACCAAGAACTGCCGGAAGGAGTAGACAACAAAAACACCAAGACAATCTTGCTCTTTCTGGTCCAAAGACATTTCAGTAGGACAGAAAACTTTTTTGGCAACATCAGCTCAACATCAACTCAACGCCATGGCCCCAACTCAACGCCATGGATGCCCCACGCCACCCCACCCCAAGGTGATGTTAGCAGAGCCTGAGAGGGGAGTGCAGACACCCACCCCTCTCCCCTACATTGGGCAGAGGCACTCCTTTCCTGTTTCAGTGTCAATGAAGACAAATAGGAGACCCTGGGCTTCCTCTCCCAGGGCAGCTGGTGCCCCTCCCACTCCCAGCGTAGAGACTGACAGGAGAATTTCAGATGGGAGCAGGCTGAAGAAAGGATTCTTTCAACTCACATAAGAAGTCCTGGGCAGACACCTAACCGCTCACATGTGAAACTGACCTGAATAAACATGCTGTGGCCTCTGGGCACTGTACAAAGGAGACCAGAATAGTGCTGCAAGGATTCCAATCCAAACTGTCACCGGACCTACAGCCCACACCTGTAGTCAGGACCTGTGCTGGCTGTAGCCTGAGTGACCGCTGTTAAAATGGAAGAGTCATAGAGGATCCAGATTGCCTAATATACTACCCAGATGTCTAGGGTATGATAGAAAATCACTCATCATAACAAGGGGGTCTCTGGAATGTGCACTGCACGGACTTACACGATCACACAGGCGGCTCTGAGATAGGGCACCTACCTGTACATCAACGTTCTAAAGTTTCAAATGTCTCTAAAGAGTGCCCTTGGGCACCTGCTTTGGGCAGTGAGGAGACCCTCATGACTCTTTGTGGGGTATGGGGGCAGAGGACTGGAAAGGGGGAAAGAGAGTCAGGAGGGAAGGGAAGGGCGATTTGGAATGGGGAACACACACCAACACCTTCCAACGACCTTGAAATAGGGTCCTTTCCTTGGGTTCATCACACGATTGACCATTTTCTGTTGTAAGTGCTCTGGATTTATGTTCATGGCCAAAGGCAATAAACAGACACTTGATCGTTTTCTGAGTTGGTGGAAGGATGAATGATTAGTTATTCCTAAAGAACTAAATTCATAGAGCTCCCTATTAAGTTTCAGGCCAGAATGATGCTGTCCCACTCCCGCGTCTGCAGTAAAACCTGTGACTCGTGCCACTTTGACTTGCGCCATCCATTCTGTACCTGCCTCAGCTTTGCCTAAGAAATAGGATATTTGGGAGACAGATCTTGTCTATTTTCTTTTGGAATGAGCACACTCGCCAAACACTGTTAGATCATCAAGAAGCAAAATGCCTTGACCACATGACCTCAGTTATCCCCCTCAGAAATGTTTCCATTCAGTGATGAGAACAGAGGGGCCATACAAACAGTGTGGAAACAGAATACGGCTTTCGGTTTAGACTACCTAAGACTGGTTAATGCCCTTTATGGTTTACAAAGCACTTTCACGTACGACAGTGTCTTGTTTGAGCCATACATTACTCCGTGTTGTGCCCCGTGGACTTGCAGAGAGGTTCATTAACGCCCTAGTCGTGATGAATGGGTTTCCCATCATTAGACAAGGATTGAGTTAAATCCTTGGGTGTAGCATCAGCAGCTCTCTCCAGATGTGTTTTCACTGCACCTTTTGTTTAAAAATGCCAGTTGTGCCCCAAGTGTTTCCCTTTTGACTGGCTTTTAGGAAACTTATAGCTAAAAGTAGTGTTAACTTGTTATAATAAGCTCATATCGAGACACTGGGACACTCGCCCCTTCTGCTTCTTTAAGATGGTCTCTAATTGTACTACTTTTCATTATGTTCCATCGTGCTTTTAGGCATGAAAGGGGCTTTGGATGTTATCCAAATGGCAGTGGGAAGCCATAAAAGGGTTTGGCAGGGAGGTGACCTGATTGAATAAGGATTTAAACGGATCATTCTGGCTGTCACATGGGGAATGGAGTGCAGCGGGCAAGCGTTGGGGGTGGGGGGGAGACCAAGCGTGAGATGAGCGCCGGGGCCTGGAGCAGGTGGCCGCAGAGGAGATGGACAAGGGAGACTTGTCCGGACTCCAGGCGGTTTTGGAAATAGAATCCATAGAGATGTGGTAGGTGGTGTGGCAATGGGGATGAGGCCACAGAGACTGTGTGATGGACGGCCGGATAGCAAGAAGGGAATGGAGGGCAGGAGAGAGTGGGTGGCGAGAGGGAGCAGCCACCATGGGCGCCCTACTTTATGTCGATATACTAGACGTCTGTTACCTGTGAAATTGCAGGGAGAGGAAGGCAATGGATCCGAATGGGAAGGGAGTCTGAATTTTTCAGGGACATCAGGGACCCACACAAGAATAGTGCTGCTTGTCGAGTTGCTCTGGTTAACAGTGTGTGCCCCTTGGTGAGGGATTTCTTCTGTTGAGTTGTGGCTGGGGATTCTCCCACTTATGACCTGGAAAGATAACCCCTTGGTGGTGGTGGGAGGGTTGGGGCAGGTGTTACCCTCTGAGGTCTATCTTGGTTATCAGTCACCACTCCCTTCCTTTTCCCTCCCAGGGTAAGAAGATAAGGGGGCCCACTAACTCAGCGTCTTGAATGTTGCTTCTGCTGGCTTATCCCATTTCCCCAGCATAGGGATCCTCCTCTGTGACTTGCTCCTCTTCTAATTAAGTGGGAGGAAGTGGCATCCTGGCTGGAGTTAGGGATTGACCGCCATGTTGCTTTGATACGAGGATGGTGTCTTCTCTTTCCCTGTGACGATGCTGCCTCCGCCAGGTTCGTTCTGTGGGGGACTCCTGTCCGTCTTTTGCCTGGTGTAAGTCCAAGGCTGCAAAGGAGGTGGCAAGAACAGGGTGCCAGGCAGCCATGACCTCTCGCACCACATTTGGCTGGTCCCAGGGCAGTGCAGTCGTCTGCCATTAGACAGAAACCTCTGAGTTAACAATTAGGCAAGCGAGTAAAAGGATGTTCCAGACTCGAGCATCTCAGGGCCACGGCCACGGCCGCGTGGCACTCACCCAACAGCATGAGTTGGATAAACATCTGTTTCTATAAGAATCCGTCTACGGTTTCACTTAGAGAGCTTTTCTAACCTAATTATGTGTGTCAGCTCCGTGGCTGTAATCAGTGCTCTTGGGTTAACCTTCATAAACAGTCAAATTTAGATGGCTTTATGGGCTGTCTCAGGGAGTCCTTGGGTTACATTAGACATGACGGATTACCGCGCGGTGTAACTGAACTATGCAGCCCACTGACCTTTAAATATGCACATTAATGGTGATTGAGTCTCGGCACCACCTTGCCGTTTTGGCTCTTGGGTTGCCTTTGTACATTAAAGTATGGATAATAGCGGACATGTCTAGCAAATTAGAGTGACCTGAACTGGTTCCAAGTTATGAGTGCTCGGTGAGTTGGCTTAAGAAGGAGCCCAGCAATTAGCTCTGAAGTCATTCTCATCTCCCATTGCCCACCCGTCACCTCCCCCCTGCCCCAGCCCTGGGCTAAGTAAAGGGATTACAGATTTAACCCAGTTGGGTTGGCCATCAAGATAAAATCACGCACGTTGTCTCTCCTTGGAAATCCTGAAGAATGAATGGCCATTGTTTTTTCCCCCCAACTCTTTCCAGCTCTTTGTCATTTGGAATAAACACGAAGGCACAATGCGGGGAAGAAGGGGGCTTCGGGTTGCTCTGGATGTTTATTCGAAGCTCTGTGATGTGTTAGAGTCAAGGTCTTTCCTAACCTTTCCAGGTTCCTACTGAGTGTCTTTTATGCTCATACAGCCGTCTCTCTTCCCGATGATTGGCCCTGGAGCTGCCACTTGCTCAGCCCCTCTCTTTGCCCAGGGGGATTCTAGCAGAGAACACCCTGCATGCCTGTGGTCACCATGTCATCAGAAGTGGTCAGTTATTTTCAAATAAGGAAGCGATGATCCTAACGTGGCGAGCCAATCTGTGAAGCTACATGATTTTTGTTCCTCCTGTCACTAAAGGGCAATCTAAAATCATAAAATCGTTTTAGGAAGGTGGGAAAAGCAGAACGAGTTGTTTTGGGAGACACCATTAATATTCAACCGTAATAAAAGATTAGTGGGTAAAAGCAATCCTGATATATAATAAAGATTAGCTTCATTTTATGAGGCAGTCTACTCCCTAGTTGAGTAGAGTTGAAGAAAAATAAATCACCTTTCCCTCTTCTGGGAGATAAAAATCTGCCTGCGTTTGATGTTGGGTACAGTGTGTGTTCTTCAGGGTTCGCGGTCGAGAGCATTAAACTTTCTTACTCTCTTTTGCAGCTACCATGCCTCTTGTAAAAAAGGCGAACTCGAATTTACTCAAACTCCCCTTTGTCTTTTCCAGAGCCAGATTGTCTGGTTCTCTTGCCAAAAATGTTTTTAATTCTTCGGCATTTATGAGACAAGACTAAATAAGGTACATCGGAGCGCTAAGCGAGGTGGTGTTGCAAAGGGGAAACAGCCCCAGACTCCGTGGCGTGCCAGAGTGGCTCGTGCTTGCTTGCAAGAACTGTTAAATTTTCAGCCATTGGGAGAACTAGCTGAGTGCATGTGGGTAGCTTAAAATTGGCCATGGAGGGATTATTGACTTGGCAAGAGCTGCAAATCAGGGCTCTCCACCCCAGCCACCTATGAGGCCGTTAGCACATACCTACAAAGCACCGCTTCGTCTAGAATAGACCACAAGCTGGGTGCAGAGCCCTCCTCCGCCACTCGTGGCTCAGATGGCAAAATGGGTCATTTATCAGGTGCTCTGGAATACACTGAGGCTCCGGAGGGAGAGGTCTGGGACTGGGGATCTGGGCTGTTTTATCGGCAGCCTTCATAGCTGGGATTCTCTCGCTCACACCCTGGTTCCGTTGAGTTCTGGGAACAGAGAAGCTTCTGGCTGTCTCTGCTCGGGCTTATCAAGCATTTAAAAGGACACAGGTGAGCTCCTGGGCCAAGAAGCCGTCCTGAAGTGCAGCAGGTGTGGAAGCCGGACGGCGCTCAGTCCTGATGCCTGGTCCTAATTTTCCCCCCTCTGTGGCTCTCACAGACAAGGTCCAGGCATATCTGTTTTAGGAATAGAAATAGTGTAGGAACTCATTTAAAAGCACTTGTTTCCATCCTAGCCGCCGATCTTACCCATATTGAAGAAGTCAAGCTAAAAAGATGTTTTCGAGAGACCCCAGGTGGGCACCAAGGGGAAGGAATCATGTCCTCGGCGTTATATCCAACGTTCAGGGCTCTGATAATGAAATGCCATGATGTAGCAGACGTGGGAGGCATGGAGATTCTTCCTTTAGATTTCTGGGTTCCCTACAAACCAGAATCAGACGCTCTGAAATCTTGGGTCAGGCTTTCCTCGGCACCCTTAAGCCACTCTGCAATTCTGGCCGTCCTACAGCCAGCAGCGAGGCGTCCGAAGCCCGGCTCTCAGTTTTTTAAAACCGGCCTTGTTTCAGCCAGTTGGCCATTTGTTTGAAGAAGTCAAGCGCCAGCTATCGCATTTCGTTTCATTTAAACGTGGACTTGTTTAGCTCCTCCCCTTCCAGGGGCTGGAATGACTGGAAACCGTCATCTTCAGGCGGAAGGAACATTTTGTGAAGTTCATTTACGAAGCTGTCTGCTGTGAGCGCTCTTGGCCCAGAAGGAAATCCCAAAGGAGCCCTGTTTCTGTGGCCTCCCCTCCGCCCAGCTCACTACCCTCCTGTTCCCGCATCGTGCGGGCACTGGGCATGTTTGCAGCCTCACTTTCGCCATCACAATCCTTGTAATACTCAGCGAGGACTTCCAAAACCCCGAGTTTTTTGTTGCTGTCCTTGCTGTCCCGGTTAAATTCGTCTTAGGCTCTTAGTGGGTTCACAGTCTGAACGGAGCCGATGATCTGGGGAAAGGTAGGAAATTAATGGAATCGTTAAGGTAAGGATCTTGCAGTTGGAAGGATCCTCATCAGTATTCCACCCCGGTGCTTCTCGACCAGGTGACTTGGCCTCTCAAGGGACATTAGCAACGTCTGGAGACGTGGTTTGCCTGTCACTATTGGGAGGAGGTGCCACTGACGTCTGGTGGGTAGGGGTCGGGGAGGGAGTTACACACATTGTACAGTGCACAGGGCACCCCTCCCCCCCCCCCCCCCGGTACAGAATGAGCCAGCCTGGAGAGTCCATAGTGCCAAGGTTGAGGCACCCCAGTGTCTCCCCAGTGAGTGAATCCCTTTGATCTCGGATTGGACAGCTCCAGGGATAGAGAAGTTCAGGAAACTGTGCACAGGAGACGGCACCCCCCCCCCCCGCCCCGTCCCACCCACGTCTTAACGAGCAGGTGGCCTGCTGTGAGAGCAGGAAGGGCCAGAAGGCCCCCGAGGACCCACCTGCATGCAGGGAACCCCCGGGGGGGGGGTGGCTGTCTTCTGCTCACAGAAGGGCACACATGCATTCGTTAAAAGAGATGGGCCTTCGTCTGTGGTCGCAGAGGGAGGTTTGGAGCGGTGACGTGGTGAGGTCAGATCTGGCTCCACGAGGATGGCTTACTAAGTCTCCCCTGAGGAAGTTTCACGCGAGCCCCGCTGTTGCCTCTGCCCGAGTTCACAGTCAACGAAAATCCCGAGGCTTCCTTCGTGCGTCTTGTTGACTTACGTCTCCGGCCCCTGCTTCATCCCGTTCCTGTGCAGTTGATATTTTTGGCCCGAGCAAAGTTCACGCTGGGCCGGGGGACACGTGGGGACAGTGAGGGTTGAAATTCCAGGAGCAGACCTGCGGGGCGCTTCAAGGCCCCGAGCACCGTCTCCCTGGCCGTCCTCCCGCTGGAATGGCCTCCGCGTCCCGTCAGCGGGGACAGGCCATCGCGGCCAAACGCCCGAACCTCGCCTGCGAGGGAAGAACAGAGAGACACAAGTGGGGGAATGAGCACGTGTGTGCGTGGCTTATAGGATGTCCCTGGCTCTCCCGGAAAGTCTGGATGGCCCTGCGATCCACACGCGGAGCGCCCCGCTCTGGGCTGAGGCGGGCTTGGAGTGTCTCCTGGGGGCGTCTTTGAAGGGCTGCCCAAACCGCAGCCCTAATCACCGAGGCACGTGGCTGACGTTTGAGCAAGACTGCCCGGACCCCGCGCTCTCCCAGAGCAGAGACTGGGGGATCCTGTCCCTCCGGAGAGCCGCACAGCTCTCCCTCTCCTGCCTCGGGTCCGCCGGCTTGTCAGCGGACACCCTCTTTGGGCAGCAACTGTGTGGGACCACACACAGCAACGGGATGTTGCTCAGGGACAGCGTCGAGCTGAGGGTTTCAGCGGAGACCCGGAGAAGCCCGGCCTTGGCCTGAGCTGGAAAGTCACGGGGGCCGACGCTGTTCCGTTGTACAGGGAGGGAGCGAGGACCGAGATGGACTGATGGGCCCAGTGAATGGTATCATAGGTGGTAATCAGAGAGGTCTTGTGAGTGGTCTGAGGTCACACAGCTAGCAGCTGAAGCAGGACCGAGCTGTCGCCAACCAATGGCAGGGCCGAGTTCAGAGAAAAGGGCAACTTCCTCGGGGCCAGAAGACCGGCTTTCTAAGGTTTTCTAAGGAAGGCCACTCCCCTCTTCCCCTAAGCTGGAAGATGGATCCTGAGTGGGGCGCCTGGGTGGCTCAGTCGGTTAAGCGTCTGACTCTTGATCTGGGCTCAGGTCATGATCTCTTGGTTCATGGGTTCGAGCCCCGCGTCTGGCCCTGACTGACAGCACAGAGCCTGCCTGGAATTCTTGCTCCCTCTCTGCCTCTCCCCCACTTAGGCTCGCTTGCTCTCTCTCTCTCTCTCTCTCTAAATAAATAAGCTTAAAAAAAAAAACAACAATGGATCATGAGCAGGGGGGCAGGAAGTGGTTTGGGCCTCTGCAGGATCGACGTGGGCTGAGCAAGCCCTGGGGGGAGTGCAGATTTGAAATCCTCTTTTGTGGCCTCTGTGGCAAGCCGGCCAAACCCGGTGACCACCGAGTGCTCCACACAGCTCCGGGGCAGGGGCTAGGCGAGGCACCCACGCGCCCCTTCTCTTCCTCTCGCCACACCCCTGCGAGGAGGCCATTCTCATTTCCGTTTTGCTGCTGAGGAAGTGGAGTTTTAAGGAAGTGGAGGGATTTGCCCAAAGACACCCGCCCTGGAAGGTTGCCCTCCCACTGGCCGGGGACGGAGCGTGGCTTCCCCGCCAGCCCTCACGCGCCCCTCGCGCGGCCGTGGTCCACTTATCCTCTGACCCCGAGCCCCCATCACGGCACCTGACACGTGGTGAGTGCTCGATGAGGGGCCTTTGGCCGGCACTGACAGCATCCCGTTTGCCCTTGAAGACTGACCTTGACTCTTTGGTTTGACGTAAGCCGTGATTGCATTTGCTCTAGGGAGGCGTCACCAGGATGAAAATCCCGCAGGGGGGACTTCCGTGGCATCTCACCACTCCCCGGCCACATGCCTGAGGCGTGCGTAGGAAGACTCCCTCCAGGATGTCCCCATCCTCCTCCCTGGAGCTGGTGAAAATGTTAGGTCACATGGCAAAGGAGAACTCAGCCTGCTAAGTAGTTGACCTTAACTGAGGGAGATCATCCTGGGTTATCGGGGGGTCCCCAGTGTAATCACAAGGGTCTTCAAAGAGGAAATGTGGGGACCGGGCCAGTTCTGGTCGCTGTCGCTGCTGGCCCCCAGGATGGGCTGTGATGGAGGGAGGACCCTGTTGGCCAGGGCAGGACCTGGCCCAGGGTGAGCTGGCCACTGACACCTGTGGGTTTCAGCTGATTTCCCAGCGGATTTGATGTATGTTTTTTATAAGCGAATGGCCCAAAACACGGGAAGGAGGCTGAGCTAAGGGGTTAGCCCAGGTGCCTGACTCAAAGGCTCAGGATGTTTCTCGATATCAGCATTCATTCATTTATTCATTCATTCATTCACTAGGCAAGTATTACTGGCCTCCCCAGGACTGGACATGATTCTAAGTGCTGAGGCTGGGGTTCAGGTGCCCGGATGCATTCCTATGTCTTCATAACACACACCCTCCACCCAGGGGCCACGACCTTCGACGTCCTGGGGGCCAGGCTCCATGTGACTGCTTCCTTGCAGGGGCCAACGCCCGGTGGGCTGGGATCCCTTGAACTTCCAGAGGAAGCCAGATATCTGGAATCTCGAAAATGTGAAATATCGTATAAACATTTAAGATGAGATGACTTTCGAGATGTCGGCGACGAATTCAGTTGTAAAAAAACATCCCGGAGACAAACAGCACCCTGGGGGGCTGGATTCAGCCCGCTGGCCGCTGGTTTCGAGCGCTGGTCAGAGCTGGGTTGGCTCACACTGGAGCGAACTGCAAATGTCCCCGGGGAGGAGAGGTCAGGGGTCGTTGGCACAAGTGGGCACCGGCCTTGAGGGAAGGCTTTGTGCGGCTCCCGTGCAAGGGGCAGACGCAATTACAGACAGACACGACCGCGTGGCTGGGAGTAGTGCCTTGGCGAGGAATTTCCACATTTACTGATAGAGCTGGGCTGCTGTTCTCAGTGGAAAGAACAAAAAAGATAACGGCTCAAAACGAAGGAAATCTTGCTCTGGTTCCTCACTTACGGACTTCTCCTTAGGAAATCAAAGATGAATCATTTTCTCTTGAGTTGAAGTTAGAGTTGCCGTTGCCCGTGACCTGCGGGTCATAGCGCTCAGTCTTCAGTAAATCCGCCCTCCCCGGGACCAGGTGGCAGGGTTTTCTGCTCTGGCTCAGCCAGCCACACAGCGTCACTGTGTTTAAGGTCCCTGTGTTCTTGGAGGAGCCCAAGCTCTGTGCCCTGGGGAACCTGCCTCTGCTTTCGGATGGCGCTGTCCTCTGGAGGTTGGCTTTGCCTTGTCCCTCTATGGGTTCAGGGCTGGGAGGAGCCGGGTGGCCGGGCACACGCTGGGCAGCCTCTGGCTGGAATATGGAACAGGTGTGTGTGTGGGGGGGTCTGCCAGAGGAATCCCGCCCCTCTCCGGGGTCCCTTAGGATCGCACTTCTGACGCTCTCCCATGTGACTGGTCTCGAGTTGTCAGCGGAAGTGCATTCTTTCCAAGTGGCGCCTTTATTGGCCAGGGCGAGACCTGCCAGGGCTCTCTGTCCCTGAGCCCAGATTGAGGCACAGGCTGCTCCATTAGCCTGGTTCTCAGAGCCCCCAGTTGTCCTTCGCGTAAGTGAGAAATAACCCTTTGTTGTTCAGGCTCCTAAATGGGATGGTTCACCAAGAGCGTAACCTGGTCTGTCCTGACAGACACGGGGACCGACTCTGTTTTCCACTGCACCAAACTCTCCCTGGTCAGCGGCCCATGAGACGATGGCAAGATCTCCCCAGTTCTTGGAGCTCCTGTCCGCCCCCCAGAGCCACATACTCAGGCCACCCAGGTGGCCTCTTAATGACCAAATCACAAGACATTCACGCTTTGTCCACCCGCCGCGTTCTGGCGGTCCCCAGTGATACAGTGACCGTCCTGGTGGTCACTTGCACGGAGCCGGCGGTGTCCCCTGAGCCTGGGCTCACTGCCACTGCAGGTTCCATGTGAGCATCTCGAGTCTGGCTTCCTGTGCACCCGGCCTCTCCCCAGTATAGACGCGGTGCCGTCTACTAATTGCTCAAAGTAGAGCAGAAATGGAGCGGTCATGACTCGCACGGCCTGACTGAAGCCCGGGCTGGCAGGGAGATTATGATGCAGGAAAGTCCACTTAGCAGGGACTTCCAGCCATTCTTGTCCCCATCGGGGGCCCTGCTGGCTCCATCTGTCCTTAGCTCTCGTTCTGCTGCCTCCCGCTTCCCGGACACCCTCTTTTCCCAGAGTCCACACTCCCAGGCACTTTGAGGGACAGCCGTGCTGCCTCCCCTCCCCCACGGCCCCCCTGGTATCCCCGCCTTGACATCTCCCGGTGACAAGCACGCCAGCCACAAAGGCAGCCTTCGACATTCTTCCTGCACGCGGCGGTCTGGCTCCCGGGTGTCTCCCGTGTTCCCGCCCAGGAGGATTCTGGCTTTCTCTTGCACGGTGATTATCAGACTGTTTTACCGTTATTTTCCCCCAACCGGAGCAGCGGTCTGTCCTCAAAGATGAGGCCAGATGGCCACCTGGAGAGTCAGGGATGTTCTGCCACCTTACACGGCTTCCCCACC
Organism: Panthera pardus; assembly: GCF_024362965.1. Classification (NCBI taxonomy): domain Eukaryota; kingdom Metazoa; phylum Chordata; class Mammalia; order Carnivora; family Felidae; genus Panthera; species Panthera pardus. The sequence goes on along the minus strand of NW_026526655.1, from coordinate 4,230,891 downwards.
TTTCTAGCTTGTCAGGGCTTCCAAAGCTTGGTACTCGCCCGACTCTGAGTGATGTCTACCCCAAAGTGGTCACGCGCTGGCCATCTCCTCGGTCATGTCACACAGCTGAGCTTGGCGGGGGAGGGGATCCATCACACCGGGGTCCCCATCCTTGAATCAGGTCGCGGTTCCCTCATCATTGGGCAGCAGGTGGGGTCCCCTCACCAGGCAGGCGGCCGTCATATCAGGCAGATGCTGATGCCATTGTGCTGTTCATGGTCCCTCACGCCAGGCTGCTGGCCCACAGGAGGGCCTAGATTTTCATGACACAGGACAGCCCTGGGCTGGAGGGAGAGCATCCAGTTTTATACCTTATTGCCTTCATCCAGCACGTTCTACTCTACGGCCTGAGGACAGATGTCCTGCTCCTGGACCAAGGATGCCGGTGCACAGACAGCAGGACCCCAGACCTCCCGGATCTCCTTGTGCAGGTGGCTCAGTTGTAGGAAGACAGGGCACCTTTGCCACCCCAGCTCCTCCCCGGAGCAGAGGTGGGGCCCCCGACCATGCACACGGCATCTACTGTGCCTGACGCCCCGTGGACACCTGGTGGCATTTGCAGCCTCTCGAGAATGAAAGGAATGTTTGTGTGGCCCTCACGCTTGCTCTCAGTGCAGGGGACGGGTGGGGGCCCCGGCGTCCAGTACAGTAGAAGACTGCACATCGTGAATGTGATGGAGCCTCACCAGGTGACACTTAGAGAGCGGCACGAGGACAGGATCCCTGATGGACTTCTGGCCCGAGCGCACGCCCTGTTCTCATGTCTGTATTTTCTCCCCGTCTCCTCCTATATGTCATTTCCTATCACAACCCAATCATATCGACGTAGAATGTTATTCGCCACCTTCTAATGGCTGCTAAGTTACCACGACGGTTGAGAACTCTGTGTGGCGTGCGTGTGCACCTGTGTGCACTTGTGTGTGTGCACTTACGGGCCTGCATGTGTGTGCACCAGTGTGTGTATGTGTGTGCGTGTGTGTGTATATGCCCGCATGTCTGTGCATGTTCTTCTTTAAAAAAAATTTTTTTTAGTGTTGATTCTTGAGAGACAGAGAGAGACAGAGTGCAAACAGTGGGGAGGGGCAAAGAGAGAGGGGGACACAGAATCCAAAGCAGGCTCCAGGCTTCGAGCTGTCGGCACAGAGCCCGATGCGGGGCTCGAACTCATGAGCTGTGAGACCGTGACCTGAGCCGAAGTCGGACGCTCGACTGATGGAGTCCCCCAGATTTTTCTGTCTGTGCATGTTCTTGCACATGTGTGTGTAGGCACGTGCAGTCTGCTGGGCGGGGACCCAGGTCTCAAGGTCCGAGGGCTCAGTCAGGGTCACCCTCTGCGGCAACAGTGACTCCAGGCCGGCCCGCTGGCGGGGCTGGCTGTGGAAGGCTGTCCGGGCCAGACTTCTGTCCTCCACAACCTCACGTAGCCAACGGGGCAAGTCCGGCGAAGTCAGGGACAGAGTGGATGATTTCTCGCCCAGTAAGTCTGTATGTTGTCGGCGAAAGGCATCCACGAATACGCTCTTCTGTGACCTTATTCACAGAAGGTTCCACAGGCTGTGGTGGTGATGCCCCTGGTACTGGGATTTGGGCAGGAGCCCCGTGCCGTCAGGTCGCAGTTGTATAGGCTGGCGGTGCACGTTCGGGCGCGTTTGTGTTTGCACATGTGTTTCCGAGTATGAGTGTGTGCAAACCTCTGCCTGAGCGTGCGCGTGTGAGTACATACAAGTGTAGGTGTGTACGTGTGTTTGATTGTACACACGAGCGTGTGAACCTTCGGGCGTGCACACCTGTGTAGTACAAGTGCGTGTATGCCCGAGTGTGAACGTGTGTGTACGTGATCGTGCACCTGGGTGTGAGCGTGTACGTGTGAATGTGGGGGCTTGTTGGCTGTAAGTGCTGTGACGCCCCACCGCCCTTCCACAAGAAGGAAGAACATTCCAGGTTGTAGTCTCTCGCATTCCTCAAAAGTTCAGACGAGGGCTAGAAATCGCCATGCCTTGGCTTTGCGACGAGGACACTCTGACCTTTCTGGGCAAGGATGTGGAAAAGGGGATAAGTGGTATTTACGCTGAGATTAGCCCACACCAGGACCGGTGGGAACAATGAGGTGGATATTCTACATTTCCTCCGGCGGCCCGGGGAAGTCGGGAGGACAGGATGCTCTCGGGAAGGCTTAGCGCACACAGGGAAATGGGACAATTTCCCCCTCACATTTTAGAGTTCTTATTGCCTACCGCAAAGCTCCTTGAAGGAACTCGGGTTGAGAGTTTAACGTTAAACCCTGGTGGGTCTGCTGACTCGAGTAGACAGGGCTCCCGGATTATTCTGCAGCTGCTTCCCGGAGCGAACCCGGGACGCCCCGCGAGATGCAGCGATGTAGAATGTGTGGGGTGGGGGCGGGATCACAGAGGGCGCGGGTGGGAATCTGCATCTTTAGCCAGACAAGTAGGCCACATTGGCCCAGAGCTCCTTAGGGCCCAGGGCTGAGTACCTGAGTGTGTGATCTTGTTCAGTGCTCACCGTGAGCCTCTGTCGGAGTTGCTGCTCGGGCAGGCTTTGGGTCCAGCAGAGCTGAGTGTGGCTCCCAGCCTGCAGCGGGGCCCTGGGGAAGGGTGGGCCTCCGGAGGCCCCTCTTCTTCATCAGGACCCGGGATGGGACTCAGCCGACTTTCGACTCTCCTCCGGCAGGAGGGTGGCGCCTGCCGACCTTGGTCATTTCCTCAGACCTCGGCTTCACCAGGCAGAGAGCTTCCAGAAGCTTCCCAAATTCGAGCACCCGTGTCCGTTTTCTCTTGCGGATGGTGCGACTCTGCAGACCGCAGCCAGCAGGCTTTCCCGAGCCTGGCAGCGCGGCCCACGCTCGGACCCCAGTCCCAGCTCAGGCTTGCCGTGTCCCATCCAGTCCCCCGTGGCTCGGGGCAAAGCGAGCTTGGAAAGTCGGGTGGGTGCAGTGAGGGGCCGGTTGCGTGCGAGGCTCCAATTCCCGTATTTTGCCGAAGGCCGTGTTGGCGGGTGTTTATTTTCCGTCCCAAAGATAGATTAGAGCATTCAGACGGTCTTCTCATTTGCTGAAAGTATGTGTTCAAGACGAAAACCTGAGTGTGCCGCTTTGTTCAATCGTCTTTTGGACCTGGCATTTCCCCCCCACCCCCCGACTTAACCACCCGGAAAATATGCGACTCGTATTTTCAATCCAGAGGTCTTTCTCTGGTCACCGCTGCTATCCATCACGGGGGAATGTAATCTCCTGGTAAGCGTATCTGGAAACATACCGCCCAGGATTTATACGGACTCAAGAATACGTCCTGAGTTTAAACACAAGGACACACAAGGCAGTGGGGTCTGCTGCTGAGCCTGTCCAATGGTGTCTCCACGAACATGACACCGTTTTCTTTCTGCTTGTTAAGCAGGTGAGGGAGGAAAAACTTAGACATTGGGTCTGCTTAAAGAGTGTTGCCCCCAGACCTTTGTCCTTGGGTACGAGCGAGGGTTTGAGCGTCCGTTTGGGGCAGTTTCCTTCCGGACGCGTGTCCTTCGACGGCACCCTCACTGTTCCATGCTGTGGACCGAAGTGGCCACGAGGGAGGTCGTCGAATCCATGCCGTCCTGTTACAGCTAAGGACGCGGAGGTGCAGGGTGGGGATTGACTCTCCCACACAACTAGTTCATGACAGAGGTGACGCCAGACTCCAGAAGTCCCGACTCCAAGACCAGTCGGGGTTTTCTCTGCACCCTGCTATCTCCCCTGATTGATCTCCTGATGGAGACCGAATGCCCCGCTTCTTAGTAATGGTAATTGCCTCATGTTGTGTCTTTATAAAGACTCCAAAATCATGATGCACGCTTCGAGGCAATGCAGAAGTTTTGAATTTGCAATTCTCAACTTCCTTCCAGCTCGTGGAAAGTCATGATTTCGTTATAAGATGCGAGACTTTAAAATACATCTAATTTGATGGTGCACATAGCTTTCTCTGATCAACTCAGAGAAAAATCGTTATCGCCATGCACAGGGAGTTTAGTACCGGTCTAGTTTTTGCTGTGGGAACTTAAAAAAAAGGGGATCTTGGTTTCTATCCATCTCTGTCAATCAATGTGGGGGTTGATTCTGTGATATTTAAACCAAATTACGTTCAGTCACATTAATTGTAGGAAAATGCAAACAGGCTTAGGGAACTTTTATTTTTATTTTGTGCTCCTTGCTTTCCTCTATACTGCAGCAATTTAAAGACTAGAACACATAAATGAACGGTATGGAAATTTAGCTAAACAGTTGGCTGAAAATAATAGAACCCTTTCATGTTCACTGCAGAGATCACTATTCATGTATTGTGATGCCAACTTTTGGCAAATAAGCCAAGTTTGGATTAAGTTACAGCCAAGTATGTTGGCTTTGCCCATTCAATTTATTCTTGGCAAACTTCAGGGAGTATTTATAATAAAGTCCCATTTCGAACATTCTATTGCCCCAATGGAGTTCTAATAACACTGGGTATTTATTTAATGTCTAACTCAAGGAGTTCAAAGCGCTTTATAGACATTCTTTGACGGATCTTAATACCCCTGCAAGATTTTACAGATTGGGAAAGTCAACTGAGGCATGGAAACTTGCTTGAGATCACCCAGGAAGACCACGGAATACTTCAAATTAATCACACACCTCCTGACATTTAGAAGTTCCTGTACCTCAGATGGTGATGCATTCCCAACTTCTTATCTAAGTGTTGTTGAATAGAAAAGTATTTGTTTGTTTCTCCATGGAGATCTTTAATTAAGGAAAGTAAAAACCCCACCACACTTATGTTTGTATGTCACAGCATTCATTTGGCAAACCATCTTTTAAATACTTTGATTCTCTGGCAATGAAGTTAGCATTTTGGTAGCTAGAGAGGAAACAGTTTGGGAGGCGTCCCGTCTGGAGAAGGAGCGAGCGGTGATTTCTCCATGGCTTCTAGAGTAAATCCGCTCTTGCCTCGAAGGTGTGTGCATGTGTAGTGGGGATCGCAGGGCTGTGGTGTGGACGGTATCGGAGGGATCTCTGTGACATCTCCAGCTAGTAAAAGCATCAACCTGAATGTTATTACCGTGCAGCTGTCTGCTGTTCTCGGGCCCTGGCGGGAAGATGGCTAGTTAGCGTTTTCTTCGCCTTTCTTACCTTTGCCAAGTTATGCTTCTGTTAATCTTTATGTCGTGTTTGAGTTGGAGACCATGCCACGTCGAGCCTGTGTAAGATGATTAAAAGAAGGAGCGACGTTCCGGTCCGCGTGCTGGCTGACGGGCCTGTGCACAGGCCAAGAGCTTGGGATGTGCTCTGGGCAGAGAAGCATCGGTTATTCTGCAGCCGCTTCTCTGATGCATGATGTGGAAAGGCCGGCTCACGGACTTGCCCTGATAACCGCAGACTGGGCATCTGCCTCACCAGCCCTGGCACGGGGGGGGCTTGTGTAGGGATGGCTCCTGCCCTTGCTATCTGTTTATCTGACAGCTGACGTGTGGCCCGAGGTCCTCGCTGGGATTGCTGGTGGGGGCCAGAATTTAAAGGTTTTTTTTAAACATTTATTTATTTTTGAGAGAGAGAGAGAGAGAGATAGTGCGAGCAGAGAGAGAGGGAGACACAGAATTGGAAGCAGGCGCCAGGCTCCGAGCTGTCAGCACAGAGCCCCACACAGGGCTCGAACCCACCAACCGTGAGATCATGACCTGAGCTGAAGTCGGATACTCAACTGACCGAGCCCCCCCCCCCCGCAGCTGTGTGACGGGAGAAGTCATTCCGATTCGGTGTGCCTTAGTTTCCTCATCTGTAATGTGGGAACAATAATATGCTTCGTGACGATTGGGTGGGTTGGTATATGCCAGATGCTCAGGACTGTTCTCGGCCTCATCGGAGTGCTGGCTGTTCTTACTATCCCTAGAAACATCACGGAGGAAGACTAACCGCCCAGCTTCTCTCTCTCTCTCCTTGGAACCGAAGCCAAAGGTTGGCGGTAAGACAAAAATAGGTGGGGGCAAATACCATCGGTGCTGAGGGTCCCTGGCCGAGAGTGGTGAGGGCATCCTGCTGGATGTGGTGTAGGCGAGACAGCAGCAGACGTCCCGGAGGCACCTCATCCGTCCCCAGAAGTCAGCGAGGGCTGTGGGTGTGGCAGGTGGTCTTCCGGAGAACCGTGCCACAACCCGGTCTCGGGATACAAGTCTCAAGCTGACCCTGGGCCCAGGCAGAGTCGCCTCTTGTCTTCCCTTCGCCCTGACCCCTGCGACCCCCAGGGAGGATGAATGGAAAGCTAGTTGATGCGGAGCTTGTCTCTGAGTGGCTCCTCCCGTCCCCAGGAGGATCACCTGATCTCTCGGGAACGTTCCTGATCCATAGTCTCATTTGAGGTGGGAGGTAGCAGTCCTCCAATTCAGCAGGTGTAATGCCCACCAGCTAGGAGGCCAGCCAGAGACACCCTGGGTGCTGGAGCGGTGCCCTGGCTGGACAGCCAGCCAGGCGTGGACACCTGGGTGTTGATGTGAGGGTTTGGCCAGTGAGAGAAGACGTCAGGCAGAGACCAGGGGACGAAGCAGGGCCACACTCACTGTCAGCCCCGGAGACCCAGCACCTTCCGTGGAAATCTACCCCTGTCTGCTCTCCAGATCGGGGTGGGTGATGTGTCTGGAGGAAGGAGGGCCCAGAGGTGCCGTTCTGGTCAGATGGCATCCTGTGACGGCCCAGGTCCATGCACGCACCCATGAGAGGAGTCTGCAGAGTCACAGAAGGAGGCAAACCCATGTTGCAATCGATGGGAGAAACACATTTAAAAGAACTTACTACAGGAAACGGATGGAGGGGAAATTTAGACATCATCTTCTTTCCCCTTTTCCAGACTCTGCACAGGCAGAGGGGAGTCATGACACGGTCCGGCAGAGATGAAAAAAGAAATGGCAGACGTCAGAAGAAGTAGTTAGAGACAAAGAAAATGGCAACAGAGTTTAAAATGGGTTAGAAAAGGTAAAAGCCAGTAAGAATTCTGAAAATTGAGTTAGGCGATGTTTAGGATCTTTTCTTAGAATGAGGTAAAAACACGGCGGAAAGACGTCAGAAAAAAACATAATAGCTATGGATGAGAGACGGCGGTGTTTCCATGTACTGATGCCCTCTGTTCCTCGAGAAAGACGTGTAACATTTGGAAAGATGGGCTTCAAGCAGATGGTACAAGTCACCTGCCGTGGACCTTCAGGCTACACCCAATGGCAGCCACACAGCACTGTGACTTCACATTAGTGAGAGGGAACTTGCCGGAAATCAACACTAGTTTATTAACACACACTAGGTTCTTCCTTGGGTTTTAAGAGATCGCGTAAGCAAAACACAACAAGAGTGAGGACTTGAATCCTGTAATAAACAACTTTGAATCAAGAGCTAAGAGTCCAATGGTGTGCTCTCCAAAGGGAGAATCCAGCACTTTCTAACTGCCCCGGGGCCATCTGCCAAAACTGACCTCACGTCTTAGCTAATTTTTTTAAACAAAACTCCATGAATTTCAAAGAGAAGAAACAGTATGAGCCGCATCCTTTGACCGCAACTCAGGAAAACTTGAGAGAGGTAATGGAGGCATAAACAGGAAACTTCAAACCCTGGAAAATTAAAACAAAGCAGGACAACATAGAACAGCCCTACGTGACTGAGGGGTCAAAGATAAAAATCAGACCACAACTACAAGCTATGAAAAGATTTCATGCTTTGCAAAAATTCAGCATCAGTGATGATAGATGCCTTTGACGGCATTGATTACAACAGGGAGAAAATGGGACATCCAGAATAGTGAACAATGAGTAGGCTCGCCCTGACGGTAAAACGCCATGTGGCTGTGAAAACATCTTTGCTGATGTGGAAAGATGCCCATGTTTTGTGTAAGAAAGCTGGGGGCTATAGAATCCTCCCACTTAAAAAATTCCCTTAATGTTTATTTATTTTTAAGAGAGAGAGAATGCAAGCAGGGGAGGGGCAGAGAGAGACAGGGAGACACAGAATCGGAAGCAGGCTCCAGGCTCCGAGCTGTTAGCACAGAGCCCGGAGCGGCGCTCGAACCCAGGAACCATGAGCTCATGACTTGAGCCGAAGTTGGACGCTTAACCGACTGAGCCCCCCAGGTGCCCCTAGAACCATCCCCCTTTTTAGAACTGTGCTTATGTTTTAAATGTGGGTGGTAGAGTAATGCACATGCTTTTCCCATCCTGCTTATGGCTACCTTCCACTTTGTCTCGATGGGCGTGTATTTATTAGGTATCAGAATAGACAAACATACCGACAAAAGGGGGGGCTAATGTGAGGATTTGGCATACGACGGCCGAGGGACCCATCCAGGGATTTTATGTGGGGCTGTGACAGTATGGAATTCACCATGTGGACTTTGCCTCTATAAAATCTTCAGAGAATTTATATTTAGCACACGATCATTTAGATACATTTTCATGAACAACTTTATGGCGTTCTGACCAAGTCCCGGTTGATGATTTCCACTATTTGCACGGTAACCATAACCCACTCACTAACTGGTAAATGGTTTAAGGCTCCTGAGACCAGCTGGTAATGTTTAACTTTATTTCCAGAAACGCAGTGGCATGTGTAGACAAGACAAGTTGCTCTGAGCCATGTGCCACATGATGGCTTCAGGGTACAATCGCCCAAGACACCTAACACATGCTTCGGTCTCCAGGATCTAACTGCCAGAGATTCTGACTGATAGATTAGGTGCTTCATATAGATTTGGAAGCTATCCTCCTCCTCCAACCTCGTTTTAATAATCCTCGTATCACCCTTGCCCATGTCCAAGGTTACTGCTGTCAACAATTCAGAACAGTGTCGGGATTCCGGTTCACATACAAACCACTGAACGGCCAGGCCAAATGCTTCGTGCTGGAAATTGAACAAACTCAGTTGCCACATTGAGGAGCACAGAGCAACGCGCAACAGCCTAGACATGTCGGTGACACGTTAGCACTCCTCAGGGTTTTCTCCTCAAAAGTGTAACAGTGTGCCGACCTTATGGGCAAATTGGAAAAAAACACACCTTTCTATAAAGCACAAATAAAACGAAAAACAAAACCCCCAAGAATGGGATAGATTTATGGGTTTATACAATTCAGCAATTATTTACGGGACCTGATCACCATGAATCGTTGATGAATCATTTCTGGGAGGGTCGGTGTCATGAAGCAAAAAGGCTGACAACAGAGCCATCGAGTTGGAGCTGTAACACGTACGAGGCAGCAGCTTAAACTGAGAAAAGATTGCCCATGCGTACAAGGAGCGGTAAAGTGGCTGGATCCGGGGAAAGGAGGTTGCTCCAAGATGTTATTGTCAGAGGCTCCAGCTAGGGTTGTCAGTTAGCAAATAAAAATACAGGGCACTCAGAGGTGCCTGGGTGGCTCAATCTTTTAAGCGTCCGACTTCGGCTCAGGTCATGATCTCACCGTGCGTGGGTTCGAGCCCCGCATCAGGCTCTGTGCTGACAGCTCAGAGCCTGGATCCTGCTTCGGATTCTGTGTCTCCCTCGCTCTCTCTGCCCCTTCCCCACTTGTGCTCTGTGTCTCTCTGTCTCTCAAAAATAAAGAAATCTTAAAATAATTTTTAAAAACACAGGACACTCAGAGACATTTGATTTTCAGATAAACATTGACTCAGTTTTTTTTTTTAGTGTCAGTGTTCGACCTGTTACCTTAGCAGCCCAGCTCCTGTCGCGTTGCCGTGAGAAGACGCACCGTGTAGTTTCCGACCGGGACTTGGCCCCTGGGCCACCCGTGCCCTAAGAAACCAAGTGGGGTTATGGTTCTAGGATTATTTTCTTCTGAGTGGTTCTGGGATTATTTTGTGCAAACACTTTGCTTCGCCTTCCTGGTCCTTATTTTCTGGACTGTGCCAGAGCTGGCTGCTGGCACTGAGACACCAGCCAGGTCTTTGGGGCTGCGAGGGCAAGGCCAGGGCCATGGATCGCACGCCATGCTGTGTGATGAAAAGGTAGCAGTAAAACACCTTCCTCCAGGCAGTGGAGTCCAGTGAAGGAGGTGCTTGGTTTAAGGGTCTGGGACACATCGTGTCCCTCCCGTACCTATGGGTCTATCAATCCGTGTGCCCAGGGAAGGACACTTCACTTCTTCTGTCTTGGGCCTGATCATCCCTTGGCAGCAAATGTACCCGTGAGCATCCCAACCCCCCACCCCTGCCTCCCTGCCACCAGCCACTCTATAGCTGCTCACTCCTCTCTCCCATCGGAAGCCACACTTGAGTCAACGCCAAGCCAAGTAGTACTCAGTCACAAAAACAAAATGGAGGTCCCCTTTGACTGGGATGCAGGCCACCACTTCCTCAGGCTGGCAGAAGAGTCCGGGAGGGAGATCAGATGGCCGGTCAGGGTCGTCATTTACAGGAGGCTCAAGCCCGATGCCCCGTCTCCAGCACCCGGGCGGGTCCTGCGCTTGCCCTGTTGATGTGGGAGCTTGCTGCATGGGACATACAGCTGAAGAGCGCCACCCAGGACCAGAAACCCACCTCCTGAGGCCGGGAGACAGGTTCGGAGGGAGAAGGTGGTAGAACTTCACGGCCGCAGCCCTGACGTTTCTTTCTCTTCCTTTTCAAGTCAGCCCAAAGGATCCCTCATCCCCAACAACCCGTTGCGGGCATAGCAGCTCGTTGCTAAGAATTGCTGTAACTTCCCCGGGGTGATAACGCTCAGAGAGGTCAGGCTGGAGCTCTCTTTGTCTCTGCATCCGAGCTACAGGAGATTCTGGGATCCCCGGGCCAACGATTTTGGAATTACATGGGCCATCATGGGATACGCATTAATTGGAGACTCTATTGTGTTTCCCCCATGTGGTTTGTAGCTAAGAAAATAGAGGTCTCTGAGCTGTGGCTCAAAGGTCCTCTGTGCTCCCTGGGCACTTACAAGAAGGAACTCACCCATGGGACACCTGCTCTGGTCACCCACCTGGTCTTCTGCAGCCCCACTGGCAGCATCTGCCTGATTTCTCGGGCGAGGACCAGGAGGAGGTAGGTCAAGGGCGAATCAAGGTTGCCACTGTTCGCAACAAGGCTGAGGTCCGGGTCCTCGTGGCCCTCCGTCCCGAGACTCCTGGTGGGGTTTCCAGCACCACTGAGACCCCAGAGATCTGCAGATGGTGTGGTTTCTGTAATCAGAGAATTCTGTAAACCAGCTTCTAGAACACACCAGAGAGAGAGAAATAACCAAAGAGCACTTTCAGGCCATTATACATCTCAAGCCCGTCAGATGCTGCTACTTTGGGGCATATTGTTATTTGGTTTTGGTTTACTGGAACTGACCAAGCAGAAAGCGGGTGTGGATCCCTTTTAAATTTTTTTAACATTTATTTATTATTGAGAGACAGAGAGAGACAGACCATGAGTAGGGGAGGGGCAGAGAGAGAGGGAGACACAGAACCCGAAGCAGGCTCCAGGCTCTGAGCTGTCTGCACAGAGCCCGAGTTGGGACTTGAACCTATGGACCGTGAGATCATGACCCGAGCCGAAGTCGGACACTTCACGACTGAGCCCCCCCACCGGGTGCCCCCAAAAGGGGATTTTATTCTTGTCTCCTTGGACTTGAGAAAAAAAAATGTGGTTACAGAGACACCTTGATCTGCCAGTTTCTGGGCAGCAAGTGCCTATAAAACTCAGTTGGCCTTGCTTCAAAAAGAAAACAAAACAGATTCATAAATCCTGGCCCTCGGGCTGGGCTTGTCATGGACGGGACCGTGCTGCTCCCCACCAGCCGTGCCAAGTGCCAGAACCTTCCGCTCAGCGCGGAATGGAAGCCAGTGGGGGGCAGTCCTCACCCCTCGGTCCCGTGATGAGCAAGCTTGGCCGGAGCGGTGAGGCCACCTGCCTGACGTCACGCGTGCGGTGAGTGGCAGTCTGGGAGGCAGTTAACAGAGGCCCGTCTCCAAAAATCTTCTTCTAATTTCTCCTCAATTAGAGGCAAGAAGGTGAGCCAATGTATTCGCACTCTGCCTTTAAATCTCTCCCCAGTTATGAGTCTTGCCCACCCAGGCGCCCCGCAGCCTGCATTCCCCAAGCTTTTCTGCCACAAGAACAGAATTAGAGCTCTCTGGGTGCCACCCCCCCGAGCCGTGGACCCCGGCGCATTACTCATTCCCACTCACGTGGTGGAACGTGGGATCTGGGGTCCAAGCAAGTGTTTGAACCTTATCCCTCCTCTTCAGAGGTAAACCCTCTGAGCTTCTTTTCCTCCTCCCCAGCAGAGGGGAGGTCAGGCTGTCCACCCCTTGGCGTCTTTGTAGGGATGAGATGAGAAAATTCTGGAGGGGGCGCCTCTCGCAGCCTTGTTGCGAATACCTCATGATCTCACAGTCCGTGGGTTGGAGCCCCGCGTCGGGCTCTGTGCTGACAGCTCGGAGCCTGGAGCCTGCTTCGGAGTCTGTGTCTCCCTCCCTCTCTGCCCCTCCCCTGCTCATGCTGTCTCTCTCTGTCTCTCCAAAATAAATACATATAAAAAAATTTTAAAAAGAAAATTCTGGGGAGCTTGGGCATGTACCAGGCACACAGAAGAATTCAGTGATTGCTAGACATTAGTGATAATGCAGCCATTATTTTGCCCCAACCAGACATGTGCATTTTGAACCTCTCTCTTCTACCAGGGTCAAAAGACCTTCTGCATGTGACCTGTGGGCACTGGCTACCACGTATGAACAGAGGGGCCCCAATATCACTCTATGAATAAGGCCAGTTTTGTGCTGATAGTCAAATGGCCGCATGGCACCATCACTGACCTGGCATGGCCCCAGTGGAATGGAAGCCTGGTGGTAGGGTGTTCCGGTACATTCCAGCTGGATAAGAAGCCTGGGTCTAGCCCAAGAGTCAACTTGGTGGACAGAAACCCACTTCCTTGTGCATCTTATTAGGTGGAGATACCAGAAGCCTGCCTGTGTTGGCTACAGGAAACCTAGTTCCAGAAGCTTCTGAGGGTGGAAGAAGGCCGTTCTCTAATTTCAGAATCTCCGTCGGTTATAACCCCTCCCTGGAAGGCTCAAGGCGTAAGGAGAAGGTCTTTTCATTCTTCCATCGCTTGGTCTCTGCCCGGGCCTGTGCCTGGCCAGCCTGGCCAGTTTCCAGTGGCCCCTGAGCCTCTTCCAGCCCTGGCCTCCACCTGCAAGGCCCCCCCAGGCATCCAGGGTGGGTGGGGGGAGGCCAGCCTCCTACTTGGCAAACGTCTTCCCGGCCCTCCTCAGGCCCCGAGCTTCTCCCAGACCAAGCCTCTGGGCCTGAAATTCCCTGCATGTGGATGATCTGGCGTCTTCCTCCTCCTTCTTGCTCTGTGCAGGTCCCAGGGCAGAGGACGTTGGCTATGGCTTCCTGCCTGTGTTGCCCTGTTGTCTTCCCCAGCACCTGCCCCCCGCCCCCTTCCACTCAGCCGCTCCAGCCAGACATTTCAAAACCGGTGACCTCTCCGTCCCTCCCACCCTGCCTGTGCTCCCAAATGCATCCTGCGTGCTTCTGCCCTTCCACTCTTCTCCACGTCCCCGGGACCCTGGCAAGAGGTTGCACTTCCTGCTCTCAAGCTGACCCACTACGTCCTGTCTCCACACAGCAGCCAGGGTGATGCTTTATAAAAAATGCTATGGTCTCCTTCCTTAAAGCCCTTTAAAATGTCAGCGGTGCATTTAGAACGAGTCCTGGCCAATCCTGGCCCCCAGGACCAGAGGGGTCCTGCCCTGTCACCTGAGCATCCGTGGGTCCCTCTTCCCATATTTTCTGTGTTTGTCTTCATCACTACTCACATCAAGCTCTTTCTGGCCCCAGGACCCTTGCACATGTGGGAGGCACTCTGCCTGACTCCCTGCTCCCCACTCCATGGGCAGAGCCCATTCCTTCTCATCCCTCACACCTCAGCTTCGTGGCTGATCAAACTATCACCTGCCACGTGACTCCCGTCTTTCTACGCAGCATGGAGCAGATTCACTCTCTGCCTCTGCCGTGAGTGGAAGGGCCTCAGAGGCAGGGTCAGACCTGCTCACCACCGCGTGTGTCCCCCGGGGCCTGACCGTGGGTGGGCATCCGCTTCCACACCTGGCTTCCTGTGTGTGTGTGTGTGTGTGTGTGCACGCGTGCATGTGAGCCATTCTGCCACCAGATCCAAGAGGGACCCTCTACTGAAATGACCTGAAGGAAGCCAGGATTTCTTGCATCTGACCCACAGAGCAGGCCCCGGCCAGAGTGCTGGCACCTCGGGACGGCTGACTGGTTTGCACGGTGGCCGCAGGCTGAGATGTGAGTCCGCATTTGTGCTGTGACCTTCCCTGGCCCCAGGCCCCGGGCCCCAGACCTACAGCAGCTCCCGCTCCAAGCTGGCCTTTCTTAACCAGCTATGGAAGCTTCTTCTCTCCCCGCCAGGCATAGATGTGAAGTCCTTTCCAGACAGAAAAGGGAGAAGGTACGCCTCTGGGGTCACGCGGGCTCTTCTGGGTGGTGTGCCCTCCCCGGGAGCTGATGTCACGGGGTGGTGGCCGGAACTGGAAATCAGGTGGACGGCAGAATGTGCAGGGGCCGGGCGGGAGCCAGGGCCTCAGGCCCCACAGTGCTGGGTCATAGCAGGCCTCACCCGGTCATTTGTGGGGAAGGAAGGGGCGATTTGGGATGTGGGGCCTCAGGGCTGAAGGCAGAGGGCAGAGGACCCAGGTGGAAGACTGGAGTGGAGGGCGGGGCGTCAAGGGTCAGGGGACTCATTGGTGTAAGTGGGTGGGCAGCAGATCCCCCGCTGTGCCTATTCTCGGGGCTCCGCCTGTGCCTGGGCTGAGCCCCCCGGAGGCCTGGAGAGCTGACGCTCTGCTGACCAAGACACCTCCTGGCCGGGTCGCCCACACACCTGGGAAGTTTGGTGAAAGAAGACAGAGGAGCTTGTTCCAGAAGATGACACCCTCCCCCTGGGGCTTTCTGCTTGCAAAGCGTGGAAATAAATACGCAACGGGATCCGGAGGGTTTTCGTTTCTCGTTGCCGATGGGCTGGCATCAGAACCGTGGGTTTGTCTGGGACTCCCGGGCCCTCCCTCTACCGCTGGCTTCCGTATCAGACCCGAACATCGGCCTGCTGTCTGCTGCCTCCCGCCCTCTCCTTATCTGGCCTGTTCTCCAGGACATGAGGTCCAGGGGCTGTGGGTGTGCTCCCGTCGCCGGAGGGGGGGCCGTGCTTTGCCTTCTCGTGGGCACCGGGAAAGCCGTCCATCGAGATGAAGCCCCTCGTGGTTCCTTCTGCGAAATGGTCAATAGGCTTCGAACCTGTTCTGAGAATTTCGGTTTGCACTCTTCCAGGTTTTTCCTAAGAGCCTTAGCTGTAATTCAGCCCGTCCTGGAGCCCGCCGCAGAGAACGTGCTCACTCTGTCTTCCAGCCCCTTCATCTGGAAAAACAATCACAAGGTCCCCACCTATCTCCACAGAGAGTTCCTGAAGGCCCTGGGAATATGATGATGTTTGGGGAATTGTCACGGTTTCCACGGCGATGTCTGGGCCGGGAGGGGCCGTGACATGCGCCTGGGGTAGGGTGGTGCAGGAAGGACCTGGAGGTGATCCAGTTTTTCAGGCAGGCCTCAGCCGTGACCTCGAAAGGAGGAACAGCTGTGCCTGATAAAGGGTCATACCGCCTTTCTCCTGATGTGACAAGGTGCATCTCTCTCCTGAGGCTCGCAGGTGTTGGCCCAGCGCCCTCCCCTCTCCCCTGCATGGCAGGGCTCCAGGGGACCCAGGAGACCTGGGGTGGACGCCAGCCTGGAGATGAGGCCCTGCCCTGCCCGCAGAACCGGGGGGTGCCGAGGACACTCCTCTAGAGGGGGCTCCCAGGCGGGGTCCGTGGGATCCGCTGGGGAGAAGCAGATCGTGTTCCCAACCGAGAGGGCCCAGGAATGCCGCTGTGGGGTCGAGCATGTTGAACTGGTTTGAATCCAAATGAAGGCATATCCAAAGTATGACAGGCATTCCTGTTACAGAAATACACATGGGAAAAGCCAAGTAGCTCTGGGACCACCCTGCAGACAACCAACAAGAGGCAGTAGATACTCTGTTCACTGCCCAGCTCACTTCTCCAATTCTGGGAACTGGGGAGCTGTCTAGAATATTCTACTTAAAAGTCAGCGTGTTCTTCACAAGCAGACGGCACCCCCGTGGCCCTTTATAACTCCCCACTGAAGCAACCGGCCCTGTGCGCACATCCACCCCGGCTGGCACCTGCAGGCCCCTCTCGGGTAGAGGGGGGGAGTCCCCATCTCCCTCGCTCTTGTGCACTTAGTTCAGAATCGGAGATCTCGCTGGGGCATCCGCTGCTTTGGCCAAAAACCTGCTCCTTAACCCTTTGATGCCTGACCCTCAGCGATTCCTAGGGGAAGAAGGGAGGTTTAGGGAGCGTTGGAATCAGGAGATTTGAGCTGCCCTGTCACTGAGGAGCTCGAGCGGGTGCTGCCCCTCAGGCGTGCAATGCTTCCTCTCCCATGGCCGCACCGTCAGGCTGCAGGAGGTCGTTTCCGAGGTGGCTCTCGGGGGCAGGGTGGCCGCAGCGGCTGTGATCTCCCCGCTAACAAGCAGAGCCGGCAGGATACAGGGCATCTCCCTGTTGCAGGGGGGCCCCCGCCATCCCTGGAAGTGAGACCCCTCTGCTTCTCGGAAATAAAGCAGGACGTTTTCCGGGGATCAGGCGGGGGTGGGGCCTGCTGAGAGCTGACCCTGCATTCGCTTCCTGGAAGTGAGGCCAAAACATAATCCGGAGGGTGGTTACCAAGTGGTTAGTTATGTGAGTCTTGTGGGTGCTCCATGTTCAAAAATATTTTATTAAATTTTTTTTTAAGTTTGTTTATTTGTGTTTGAAAGAGACAGAGAGAGAGAGAGAGAGGAAGAGAGAACATGAGCAGGGGCGGGGCAGGAGAGAGAGAGAGACAATGGCAATCAGGCTCCTAGCTATTAGTGCAGAGCCCAAGGTGGGGCTCGAACTCACTAATCAGGAGACCGTGACCTGAGCTGAAACCAAGAAGCAGATACTTCATGGACAGAGCCACCCAGGCGCCCCTCTAAAATATTTTATATGCATATACATATATATAATATTTATATACATACAATGAGGCTTCGGTAAGGTAGCAGGTCCAAGGCTGTGGAGTTCACAAACGCTGGGGACGTTGTGGTCGAGCGCTGGGTCAGTCTGAGCCCAAAGCCCTTGCCCGTGGTGATCCTGCTGTCACAGGCTTGGGAGATCCCAACAATCCATGCGCATGGTGGGTACCGGGACTCGTCCCGTTCTTGAGTAGGACAAGCTCTCCCCGGGCCATGCCCCTTGCTTTCCCCGGTGACTCTCTGCCCTGGGCTCCTGTGGCCACCACGCCACGCCTGCTGTGTGCTTTCTGTCCTCAGACGGAAGGACAGTGGACCCTGCGGGCAGTGGAGCAGGGCCCCTCTCCCCTCAAAGAGTGAGTTTTGCACAGCACGTAGGGGTGTTCGCTTATGTGTGAATAGTACAGTCTAGCTCTGAGGGGACCATTTGGTTTTCTTTTTTTATCCCAAGTTTTGGTGGAATGTTCTGCCTCCTTCATTGGCCGTGTGGTTGGAAAAGGTGGTCCTTACCTATCCTTCAAATTTGAGTCCGCTCGTCTATGAACTGTTATAAGATATATGCTGTAGGGATTAAAAAAAAATTATGTTTATTTTTGAGGGTGAGAGACAGAGTATGAGCAGGGGAGGGGCAGAGAGAGAGGGAGACACAGAATCGGAAGCAGGCTCCAGGCTCTGAGAGAGCACAGAGCCCGACGTGAGGCTCGAACTCACGGACCGCGAGATCGTGACCTGAGCCCAAGTCGGACGCTCCACTGACGGAGCCCCCCAGGCGCCCCGTCCTGTGGGATTTTTGCGTGAAATGAGAAAAGCACCATACTGAGACGCAGAGGCTCTCCGCCTTGCGTCTCCAGCTTTCGACTGCACGAAGTAAACTTGCAAATTTCCTCTGGTCAGACTGCAAAGAGTGTTGCGCGTACCAGCCTTTCTGCAGCCTCTCCCTGAGGACGAGGAACCGCACTGTCACACCGAATTCGCAGGGGGAGGGCCTCTCCGCTCCCCGGGGCCGGTTTTGGAATGCCTTGCTCAGAAGTTTCTGCATGTCACAAGGGCAGGGGGGAGCCGCACAGAACCCGTCAGTGGCGATCGGGATTGAAAAGGTAGACTGTTTCCTCTTATCTCGGATTTGAGCCACGACATGGGAATCTGGCAGACTGACCACCTCCACCTCCGGCCGGCTGCCCGTCGGACCGGCCGTCCCCACCCTCCACCCCCCACCCCCCCTGCCAGGCCCAGGCATTCGCTTGTGCAGTTCGAGCCCCTCTGGGCTTGTCAGCAGGGAGACACCTCACACAGGCCCAGCCAGATAGCCTCCGTTTCCAGATAAGAAAACGTGGCCCAGGATAGACGGGAGCAGCACTGGCAGGCCGTGGGCCCCGAGGCTGGGTCGGGTCTTTATGACATTTCCCTCCATCTCTTAGCCTGAGGAATTATTATCTGCATCTTACAGATAAGCAAACAAACAGATACCAGGGAGGTGGAGTGATGTGTCCAAGTTGAAACGCAGTTTTTTGGGGCCTCGGGTTCAAAGGAGGGCCCTCCAGGGGCGCACGGTTCATTCGTTTGCACGTGCACGCGCTCATTCGTGCGTGTTCGGCGAGTGCCCGCAGGGACAGCGGGGCTCGGGAAATCTCTTCTCCACGAAGACGGGGACAGACGGCTGCCCTCTTCTGCACCCCCCAATATGCAGGTTTCGTGCAGTCGGGACCCTCGTCTGTTTTTCCCTTCTTGCCCTACGCCCTCTCCCCTGGGGAGAAAAGTCACGCTCTCCGATGGATCGGCTCTCGGCAGGGCACAGGATGATCTCCAAGTCTCTACCTTCCTGCGCGTGCGTCTGCTGCTCCTCCAACCCCCGGGGTGTCCCGTAGGCGCCCCCCCGCGTGCTGGCCCCCAGCCTGCTGGCTTCCCGCCACACTGCAAGAAGGATTTCGTGCCCAGCATGTAGCAGATGTGTTCCTTCCCCCTTCACCTTCCGACTCTGTTCCGGGCTTACGGGACTGACGATGGTGCTGTGCACCTGCTCCCTGGCCGCGGCCAGGATTCGCCCCCGTCTCCCTCAGCCTCTACGCTTGATCCCCCCATCCCCGATTCTTGCCCTGCGGCTGCTGCAGCTTCCTGGGTGGGGAGGAGGACCTCGCCAGCCTGGACACCTGAAGCACGTCCCAGCCAGGTGAGACCTCACGGTGAAGAGGGTTGTTCTCCCTTCTCTCATCCTGGCCTTGCCCAAAAGAGAGTCTTTCTCTTTTACTGTACTGGTTCATGGGTGGCGGGGGCGGGGGGTGTCGAAGGACTTGGATGGGCCCCGCCTTCCCTGGGTACTGCCCTTCTGGGCCGTCAGAGCTGCCCCTGCTTTCATCAGACGGTCAAGAGCGTGGCGTGTGACATTTCTACAGCCATCCCACTTGAGCTGGCCAGGGGCTGAGGTGACCCACTCGGCCAGAGACAAAAGGTGGGCAACCGCCACTGTGACCAAGCTTCTGCCCCAGAGACACTTTGCTCTGACACACTTTGCCCCCCAACTATAGGTGCCCTGGACACCCGACATTCTACAGTCTGGAGCAGCCTGTGGCTCAGGGCCACCAGGGCTCGCCCTCTGTTGGCTCTGGTGTGGACTTTCCCGCTTGTCAGTGCCTCTCTCCAGGTCCCTCTAGTGAGATATTTCTAGGTGGGAGGACCTGGTCCTCCTGACATGGGATTCTTGACCAAGGCAAGAAAGAGGGAAGGAAGTGCCTGAGAGCCACAATTGTCCCAGCAGAGTTCTTCTTTGGGAGGCCCCAAGGACATTCAGCACCTCTGCGTAGGAGCCCCGCACCGTGCTCACAGTCTAGGGGCTCGGCAGACCCAGAACTGCAGGGTCCGTGGAAAGAAAGGCCTGGGAAAGCAGCATTTGGGGGATGCAGAGAGAAAGCTCTCCTTGTTCTGTCTGCTCTGACCAGCCAGGATCTCGTGCCTCCCTGCTGCTTCTCTGTGGTCTTCCTTTTTGGGTCTATGCACTGTCCTCCTGTCCCTTAGCAGAGGACTGAGTGGATTTGAACCTGGACACCCCCACCCCCCGCCCCCCGCCACCATTGCCGTTGGACCTTGGTTGTTTAATTCTGTTTGGTGCATCTGCACAAGGCACAGCCAGCGTGAGAAATGCAGGAGATGAGGCGGAGATGGGTGTTGCAGCCTCAGGCCGGAGGGGGTGCCCATGTCTGGGAGTCCCCACTCCTGCAGCCCTCTCTTTATTCCCCTCCCTGGGCCTCTCAGCTCTTCTCATCCTGTAAGCCAAAGGTCTTCAAACTAACGCCCACAGGCCAAATCTGGCCATGGCTCATTTTTGTTAATAAAGTTTTATTGGAACAGAACCATTTGTTTATACATTGTCTATGGCTGCTCTCAAGCTACAGTGACGGTGCTGAGTAGTTGTGATCACTCCCAAATCTTAATTTCAACCTTTCTCTCAAAGTCCGAACATACAAGGAATCACTGACTAAACTCAACATGTTTCAACTGAAACTGCTTATCATTTCCCCCAAACCGGCTTCTCTTCTGGATTACCCTGTTTAATTAGTGGCAGTTTCAGTCCCCAGAGCTTAAACCCTGTGGTCAGTGGCCTTTGCTGGGTTCCTCATACTTTCCATACTTTCTCTCTCTAATGTGATAAAGCGCTTATCACCTCAGGAGAAGAGAAATGTCCTCTTCATAGGGTTGGGAAGTAGAGACAGAAGGGGTTGATGCTTATAAAACACTTAGCACTGGGTTGACACAGAGGAAGGGCTCCTAATCCATCTGGATGGATGCATGGATGGATGGATGGATGGATGGATAAATGGATGGATGGATGGATAAATGGATGGATGGATAAATGGATGGATGGATGGATGGGTACATGGCTACATGAATACACAGTTGGATGGATGGATGGATGGATGGATGGATGGATGGATGGATAAATGGATGGATGGATAAATGGATGGATGGATAAATGGATGGATGGATAAATGGATGGATGGATAAATGGATGGATGGATAAATGGATGGATGGATGGAAGGATGGATGATGGATGGACAGGTGGGTGGGAGGGAGGGAAAGTGGATGAATGGGTAGATGGGAGATGCACCAACAGCTACATGAAGTTAGATATGGCTGATAATGTCACAAGAACTCTGCTCCGTGAAGCTATGGCAGCAGTGTGTCAAGTGGTTTAGAGGAGGAGGACTTGCAAGACCATGTCCGTGTCCCAGGTTAATAATGGCCTAGGCACTACCCACGATGGCAAAAGTGTGTGAGAACGAGCCAGGAAGATGCTGTTGGGGGACTGGATGGTGACCGGAGCTGTATCAGGCAGAGTGGAGAGACAAAGCAAGAAGAGGATGAGAGACTCATCAGAGGTGATCACGGCATGTTTGAGCTCTGGGGACTGGATCTGTCATTATCTAAAATAGGGTAATTCAGAGGAGAAGCAGATTTGGGGGAAATGATGAAGGGTTTGAGTCCGGAAACACTGAATTTAGTAAACAAGTTCTTGTAAAGGTATCGAATGTTCTAAAAAGTGATTTAAGGCAGCTCACCAAAATACAGGCTGTACCAGTGAAGGAGGTCAGGAAACCAAGGCCAAGGGAACAAGATGAAGCTTGTAAGCTTCCTGAATGTGAGCCCAGGCTTTTCTCCTGGTGTTCCAGTAGGCAGACTGAAGAGGAGAGCCGTCCATCTCCCAGGGCTTGTGGGAGGGGGGGCCCGAAAGGATTTGTGCTTACAGAGCGCTCAACCCCGGGTGGGGACAGAGAAAGGCTTCATAAACACTCATGATTCCTTGCTGTTATCTTGACTTCCTTCCTTTCTTTCTTTCTTTTTCTTTCTTTCTTTCTCTTTCTTTCTTTCTCTTTCTTTCTTTCTTTCTTTCTTTCTCTTTCTCTTTCTTCCTCCCTCCCTCCCTCCTTTCTTTTTCTTTCTTTCTTTCTTTCTTTCTTTCTTTCTTTCTTTCTTTCTTTCTTCTCTTTCTTTCTACATACATACATACATACATACATGCATGCATTACCAGCCTGAATGAGTGTAAGATCTCTGAGGGTAGGAGCTGTGTCTCATTGTAATCATTGCCCCCCCCCCACCTCCACCCCATCATGGCTCCTAACACACAACCACATTGGAGCAGTGAGGCCGCTGGATGATTGAATGAGTGACCTGGCCCTGCTTAGGTTGGCTCCCGTCTGCACATCTGGTCCTTCTGGTGTGTAAGTACAGTGCCTGTGGTGACGAGGACCCGGAGCCGATCCAACCCCCTTCACCCTCCGGTCCCCGTGTGTAGGCGAGAGGCTTGGTGAGTGGTGGGGCCAGGAATGAATGGGCACTCTGGGGGCAGAGGAAAGATTTGAAAGGTTTGTCGAATGTTTCATTTAGTGTGACATAATTTCTCACTTGAGTTATTTGGGTGTTTTCCGTAGCAGTTAAGTATTGAAAGCCATGCTTAATTTAATACTGTATTTGCTTATTACATGCTGTGATTTCCAATCATAATATCTCCCAGGATTGTTGGCAGAGGTAAACTATCGTAAGTAATCCCTTCAGAACTGGAAATTTGGGGTGTCAAGTAATGGGTCGTTACATAAATTTTATTATTATTACTTTTGTTATCCCCTTGGGCATTTTATAGCTGGAAGTTAGTATAATTTTTTATTTGAAAAGATCTTTGGTTCCTTAAAAAATACACCTCGTTCTATTTTTAAGTTGCTCGAAAATTTGATTTTTGAATAGTGAGTCCGTGCGATAAATTCCTTACCCTTTTCCAAAATCTGGGGTCAACATTTTTGCTGAGGAGTCAGGGGAGACGGAGTTAGGATCTTCATTTCTGTGCAAAGATGGGGAGACTTATCTGCCACCCTAGGAATGAGGCCTGTGTATTATTACTTGGTCTGGAACGTCCAGTTTGGTCTTTGATCTTTGGGCCATTGTTAACTTTATGGTTTACACAACTCGAAGTGTCAGACAACTGTGAAGTGTTTGCTCAGGAAAGAAAACCAGAGCAGGACGCCTCTGCTGAGCCGCCCTCTCTAACACACACCTCTTGGGAGGCTCCGAGCAAATATTTGCACAGCCAATTGCACATTCGAAGGCTACGTACTCAAGTGGAATTCTCTTTCCAAGTGCCCGAGAGGCTCCCGCATCCTGGCTACTTCCCGGGGAAGGTAGAGATGGGTGACCGGTTCTCTCTGACCGGCCTTGAGTTGCTCTGTAGGCACAAAGTCAACACCCAAAAGTGTCTTGCACGCTGCAAGAAGCACGTGGAAGTGTGCTCTTCCTGGAATACATTGGCGATCTCTAGGGTTGCTTGCGGCAAATGCATTCCTTGTGGGCTGCGTGCGTGCGCACGGGTAAGCACGTCTGTATTCACGGCACACATGTGCCCACGCGTGAGTGCTTGTGTGTGCACTTAGGTGTGCACGTGTGTGCGTGGCCATATGTACGTGTGTGTGAAATGCACCGCTTCTGTTTTGGTCCCGAGGTTACTGTATGTTTGGTCTTAAGGGAGGAGAAGCGGACAAGTGACTGCGGTTTCAAGATCCAGGCGAGTGTCCACAAACCCACCAACGGCTGTTACTATTATTGCTGTCATCATTGATCAATGTATTTGTAAGGGGAGGAAGAGAGAGGCGAGGGGGTGAGGCTGTCAGGGCGGATTACGGCGGGAGGGCCTGAGCGCGAGGGCTGTGGGGAGCGGAGCAGGATGCAGCTGAGGTTAGCCCGAGAGACGGCTTTGCCTTCCCTGTGTCCCCCTTAGGAGAGACGGTGAGGGGACTTCAGGACAGAGTGCCAAGGGAGGCGGCCCTGGAGGCCTTGTTTACCTCCTCGGGATGCAGAGGGGAGAGGCAGGTGCATGACCCTTCCTGCGTCTCTTCCTGCAGACCCCGGGGACCACCAGGGAGGTCAGGACCAGGAGCTCTGAAGCCGCTAGGGGGTTACCTCGCTCACTCCATCCAGAGCCCTCCCGGTGCCCACAGGGGATAAGGCTATGAGAGGGGAGGGAACCGGGTCCAGGGTTTGCCCGGCATGGTCACCGACGCTTTCCTGATCGCAGGTTGCTAATTTCCCAGAATAATCCTTGATGGGCCGTGTGATTTGGGACTGAGGAAATCGAGGCAGGGAGACGAGGCGGCTTGACGGGGACCGGACAGCCTACAGAGAATGAAGCCTCGGTGTGACTCTAGGCCAAAGCCACCGCCAGGGGCTTTCACGACGTCCCGGGGCCGATGTGCCCTTGTGAGACACGGGTCTGCAGCTGTGTGAAGGATGGTGTCGGGGCAGCTCAGGGAGCCGTGTGGTGGGGACTTGCTTTCGGGAACGACGGGGAAGAGGAGGAACGTTCGGGGAGGGCCAGTATGGACATAAGTGAATTTAGCTACTCACTTCATTTCCACAAAAGCCTGTCAAGGGCCAGAACTTCCCCTTTCGTGGCCTAGGAGTAGGTGCCTTGCCCGAGGCCACATGACTGGTGGGGTGTGTTCAGGAACGTCTGGGTTCCCACTCGCTGTATTTTGCACAGTATCGTGGCGTGGCTGTGAATTGCCTTGGTCGTCGCACAACGAGTCCACTCCAGCGGCGGGTTGCCTGGCCCTGCGGTTCGCGGATGGGACTCATCTCTCTGGTAATGGTGGGTCCTGTGGACACGAGATCTGGATCATTCTTCACCGGAGAGCGGAACCTGGGGGTCACTACAGTCCTCTGGCCCCTGTGGGCTGGCCAAGTGATGGGTTTGGGAACCCTGCCCGAGTCCTAAAGACAACTTGAGGGCAGCCTTTGATCCAGGCTGTCCTTGTACAGTTCCCTTCGGGGTGACTCCCGGGGGGAGATAAGTGTGTGACTTTGTCAGGGGTACAAAAGGAGGTGGGTGTGCCTCGTATGACACTTTCGTGCCTTTGATGGGACCGGGAATGGTTTCGTTGCCGAGGCCTCATGCTCTGGGTTATACGGCAGGCCCAGGCCAGCAAGCGGTCCAAGGCCCATAGAATTTTATGGAGTCACGAGGGAAAGGCATCTCTTAAAGCCACAGAGCTAAGAACCGCACGCACTTTTCAGGCCAACAGTTTCTGTGGTTACTAGAATGTAACTCATGGGTGTTTGGGGTTCAAGTCTACTGTTAGAATCTAGTCCTGTCTCTTTGGAACTCTGTGGACAATCCAAAGTGTTACATGGTGTTTCTTTAGGATATCAGTCTTTGGAGAGTGGATAATGGAATATGGTTTGAGTTATCTGTTTTGTTTTTTTTTTCTATCAGCTATTGGCTTTTTGGTTAATATCAGATGTGTATTTCTTACTTGAAGCTGAAAAGAACATGGCTTTATATGGACATTTTTAACTGACATTTCACTGGACACCTTCAGGTGTCAAAATGAAGCAGAATTAACCTTTCTGTCCCATTCACACATTATAATTACTACCACATTCCAATATTTGTGTGCACTGCTGGCTTCCCATTTCTAGAAGGTCTTCATCAAATGGTTGAAAAAATACGTCCTGCCTCAGGTCTGTCAACTGGCCAGTATTTTCCTATTACGCACAGTAATGACATGTACCATTATTAAAGCAAACCTGACCTTTCTAAAGGAAGGCCCAATCAAATGTCATATCCAGTATTCCAAAATGGCCTTGTAAAAATGCGTGAAAGCAATCTCGGGAGAAGCCATTTTCCAAGAAAAGCCAACTCAGGATCCCGTGAAACCTTGCTGGGTTTTAGTTTTCTCTATCAGATTACATCCTGGGTTTCCAAGGGGATTACAGATTACAAACCAAAAGGAAGGCCTTTTTTGAGTTGGAAGAAAAACAAATGAAATATGCAAGATGTTTATATTTCCAGCAGCTCGAGTATATACACACATACCCGCACACACACACACATCCCCACACGCCGCTAAGAACATAAACTTTTTAATGAGCGCCCGCAGTCCTATCATTTTATGTGCATGAATCTTTAGCATAAAAATCAGATTGCATGTGGAACAGATCAGCAGTGGAGAGGAGCTAATGGCCCCGGAACCTCCCTGCTTGCTTGAAACCTGTCCCAGCTCCTTGACAGTGACCGTGACCTGGTTCCCGTGCCTGGCCACCTCACCTACTTAGGAGAACTCTCCGGCTCTCCCTCACTTTCCTGCCCCAGGAATGCATTCCCCTCCCAGTGGTTACGCCTCACGGATGCAGGTGTGTCTGTGGGAGAACGGAGTGAGTGGGCTTTTCCCAAAGGGGGTGACCTCTGCAACCCTCGAAAGACAATAGCTCCCGTGGACATTGTATCGCACATTCCGCTTTGCAGATCGGGTCCCCTGTTGTCCTTCTCAGTCTTCACTGAACTCTGAACTCGCAAGGACACTTGAGACTGCTTGTCCTCTGGGTTGGATATTAAGGAAAAGGTGACTTCAATGGTTAAGACCCTGGCAGATGAGGACAAAGGACCTACTTACTTCATAAAACTATTTACGTATGGATTTGAGAGTTGCCTCTCACCTACCCACTGCCTGCCATCTTCTTCTGGGATTCTGGGCCACTGCCCTGCTGCCCACCCACCTCGCAGAAATGCTCTCCTTCTGCAGGGCTGACCCTCCCACCTGCCCTCCCACCCCTCTGCCTATTTTGTTCTTCCAACGCCCTTGCCAATGTGAACCGACTGTGACTGGTCCTCCAGGCAAAACCCATCTCACCCAGATGAGGATTGCAACCCTACACCCACCTCCCTCCCTGTCCCCAACCGCCCTGTCCTGGCAGAATCCCCCGCTCCCCCAGGGGACCTTCTGCTTTGAGTCACAAGAACATAAATGACTTGAATGCATTTAAATGGTATGTGCCTACCTTCTCAAACTAGACTGCGAACATCTTGAGGGTATTTAAGTGTTTTTTTTTTTTTTAATATTTCGTGTCTCGCCTAGCATGTGATTGTTACACTTGCTTGATCTTTGTTGGTTGAGTAAATAAAGGAGTGCATCGCATGGATCCTGTTCCCAACTCTTAAAAATGTGGGGCAACCTCCATTTTATTGATTGTAGATATGACAACACGCATGCCGTAGATTCTTCTGATGATGCGATGAGATAGAGTGGGCAGGACATTGCATCGGCCACTCAGGAGATAGCAGCTCCCTTTTCTGGCCACATTCAGCGCCTTGGTGTCTTTATATACAGCGTTTCACTGTCCGCTGGGGACATAGCTCTCTCTTACCTCCAGGAGAGGGACTATGTCCCGTCTGTCTTCCACTTACTCCCCAGTGGGGGTTCCAAGCATAATTCCAGCTGCTTGAGGAAGGAGGTGGTTTCTCTGAGCTGGCTCTATCTATTTCGTCCGGGGCAGGGAGGGCAGGGGTAAGCCTCTCACCTGGTCACTCCTGAGCCTCACCTTCCATGGTCCCACACCGTGGCCTCCCCCAGGGCCTGGACGATGGCAGGGCTCCCATCCAGGCCGTCTGGAGGCTGAGTTTCATCCACAGGTCTGACCCTCCCATCCCATGGGCTGGGCTGCGACCAGAAGCTACCGTGGTGACGTCTGGTAGGTCATTATCATCCCCCAGAAGCTGGCTGCTGAGGGGAGGAGCCCCCACAGGGGAGAAAAGCGTACAAAAACCCCCTGTATTCTGAACCACCAGACTCAGCATCCAAGCCATGGTGTGCCCAGAGGCAGGTTGGGACAAGATAGGGACTGGCCAGGTGCAGACCAGCCGGCCGGGAGGACCAGGTATGTCCTAGCCTGTGGTAAGAAACACAGTTTACATCCAACCTGGTGCCTGCGTGAGTGTATGTGCACCCCCCCCCCCAGCCCCCCACACACCGGAAGCAAGCATCTTGTGAAAAAGTCCATGAGACGTATTCTGATATTCTCTTGTTTTTATTCCACTCCAGGCAAGTCTAGTCTATTTCAATTTTTTAAATGTTGGCCGTGGCTCTCTACGTGGATTTCACACCAATTTACATTAGTGGCTTGAGACCCTCCATTTGGCAAAACGGTGTCTTAGTCAGTTACTTCCAAGACCAGAGTTGGGGGGGGCGGGCGGTGGCGAGGGTTCATGCCTTTAAGAGCATGAGGGTGTGCAGGTGGCTGGGCTCCAAGCAGGGCTGGGACTAAGGTGAGGCCAGAAAGCTGCCTGGTTTAAAGGCACAAAATTTAAGGAAGTGCTTACTCCCTAGACCTGCAAACCTGAGGGTAGCTCCTTGCATTTTGTACCTTGGGTACCACTGGCCCAACCCCGATTCCTACATATAATCGTTCTGCTTTACATATGAGAGCTGTCAGCAAGGGGCCAAGCCGTGGCCTCGGCCATGGTGGCTGAGGCAGGATTTGAACCCGGATCTGTCTGACTTCCCCGGATCTGTCTGACTACCCCAGCCCTGTGGGGACGCTAACAGCGAGGCAATAGACGACGTGTGGGGAGGCTCAGCTTAAGTGGGGCAATAGGGAGCCGTGTCCAGAGCAGCTGGAGGAGAAGAGGTTAAGTTTCTGAGGATCGGGTTGGGTGTCTTGGGTTTGGTGGTTTCTGAAAACACATCATATTCCACAGCCTTCAGGCTGGACTGGTTTAGCCCTTTGTGCTTGCTAATGAGTCATCTCCCACCCACCACGACCTGGAGTGTGGTTGACAGAGGAGAGAATCCGCCGGAACAGCTGGACCGAGTGCCCAGGAGGAAGGTCCCGGAGGAGCCGGCTTGTGGCCCCCGGGCTCAGCTGTCACACAATTTAGCGTGTCCTGGGTTAGAGGTCACAGGTACTGTGGGAAGAACACCGAGCGCCCCCACGGGCATTTCTCTGCCGGGCACCCCCGCTCCCCTCACTCACCCTTGTGTTCACCCCTCCTCCTGCTGTGGGCAGGCTGGGCTCCGTGGCAGCGAAGCTCCCCTTCCTGCTTGGCCAGCTGGAATGTTCCGGCCCTCCCCGAGTCAAGGTAGAGCCTGTCTGCCCGGCCTAGGTTGTGACAGTTGTGGCTAAAAGAGCCTGAACTTGCCTCTGACCTGTGGGCTGCCAGGTCCTTGCGGGCTCGTGAAGGACTCATGGCTCAGACGTGGGGTCCAGACACAGGTCTCCGTGGCCGGCCCATCAGCTCCTCGTACGAGGACTGGGGGCTGTAACGCGTATGGAACACCTTCTAAAGCCCCCACCCCAGCCGCGCGTCCCAGGGGAAGTAGGCTTGCGACAAATGCTTGCTGAAGGGCTAAAAGTCCCCACGTGAGGACAAAGCCAACCAAGAGGATCCAGGCGGCGACAGAGGAAGTGGTATTGAGGCCGGCGGAAGAATGGAGGCCAAGAGGAGAGGCTCCGTTTGTCTCTGCTTAGGGGTCGAGAGTTTCAGGGGGGATGGAACCTAGATCCAACTCCTGGTGAGTTTACCGAAACCTTCCGACCTTTAGTGTCCTCGTCTGTAAAATGAGACGACGTGGCACTGTCTTTGGTGAGCTTTGAGGGTTTAATGAGGTGGTGAGTGCGAGACTCATCCGTAACGATGAATGTCAGCCACTAGTTCTGAAACTTGGCCTTGGCTGTGTCCTTGGCAGAAGGCAGGCGCTCTCCCACACCCCTTTACAGGTAGCCAGGACCAGAGCAGCTCAGGGCTCCCTGTTGGTGGCCTGCCCTTCCCTGCAGGGTGGCTCTCGGAGACCAGGCTGCGGGCCACGTGCCGATGCCCTTGCCTGCTCCTGGCAGCCCAGTCTGAAATCCGCCGGTGGCTGTGGCTGGACCTTTCACAGCCTGAAGTCGAGGTGGGGTTCCGACACCAGAAGTTTGTTTTTTCTTCTGACCTCAGAAGTTTTAACCCGTTAAAGTCTAAGGCAGCCTTCGAAGACGGGGAAGGTGTTTATCTCCATATGATTCCCGTCCAGGGAGCCATAAGTGAAAATCAGACGAACTTTCTCTTGATCACCAGTGTCATACTTGCTTTGAAAATTTAGAAAATAGGGGCACTTGGGTGGCTCAGTCGGTTGGACGTCTGACTTCAGCTCAGGTCGTGATCTCATAGCTCATGAGTTCGAGCCCTGTGTCAGGCTCTGTGCTGACAGCTTGGAGCCTGGACCCGGCTTTGGATTCTGTGTCTCCCTCTCTCTCTGCCCCTCCCCTGCTCACACTGTGTCTCCCTCTTCTTCAAAAATAAATAAACATTAAAAAAGACAGAAAAAGAAAAAGAAAATTTAGAAAATATAGAAAAATGAACACATACATACACCCACACACCCCAGCCATAGTGTTGCTAACCAGAGGGGAGACTTTGTTAATATCTATCTTATTATAATCTGTCTCTTTGAATACACCTTTCCTTACGTAAATGAGGTCCCTATATAGGTAATTTTAAATCTTTTTTTGGTTGTGGTCGTCTAACAGTATAATATGAACATTTCCTGGTCTTAAAGGCACTCAGTAAACAAACTAAAGTCTGCCCTGCAAAGCACTGGCTGTATGTGTCATGATCTATTCACGTTGCCCCATCATGTCGGACACAGATTGTTACAGAATTTTCTCTGTTATAAATACTGGTGGGGTAGACGTTAGAAATGTATTTTATATCAAACACCCCAACATGTTCTCTGCGAAAAGTTTTACTTAGGTCTGATGCTGCTCCTAAGGAGAGAGAGATGTTCACGTGTTGGCCTTTGTCATCTGATGGTGTTGGTGGCTTCCTGGGCTCTCTAGTGTTGGCTGTAGATTTTCCACACAGAGAGGAAATGCCAGTGTCCTAAATCATGGGAAGCGGTGCGCTTGTAACAATAACAATGGCCGGGGCCTGCAGATCACTGCCTTAATCCTCACTAGGGCCCCACGAGGTGAGTGTGCTGATGGCTTTTACAGATGAGCAGACAGAAGGTCAGAGACACTCCATAACTCACCCCAAGTCTTGGAGCTGGTGAGTGGAAGGTAAACTTGGAAAGAGCCGGGCACACACTCCCTGGGGAAATCAGGTCCGGAGGAAAGAAAACAAAGCCAATTGCATTGGCCCAATCGCCTCGCCTGGAGACGGGAGCCGGGGAGAGAAAAGTAAGGATGGGTCCATTTTTCATGTGTGAGGCTTGGTATTCGAGGACGCACGTTTCCCTAGCTTTCGTGCATGTGCTCGTTCTTCTGGTCAGGGACTCATTTAGTGATTAACTTGATCGACAGATACTGATTGAGCCTCCCCCAGATGCCAGGCTGGGAATGTAAGGGCGAGGTGCAGGCCGTCCCCGGGGACTCATGGAGAGGCAGACAGTGGGTCACCTCACAGGCACACGCGCACACACACACACACACGCTTGAATCACGTCTGTGAGAACGGCTCTAAAAGACAGTAGCTTTTCTGAGGAGCCAGAGAAGATTCTCTGGGCAAGGGGTATTTACTGAAACCTGGGGAAGAGCAAGAATTAGCCGGGCAAGAAGGGAGAGGCCACACCAGCAGCCGCAGGCGTGTGCACCGGGCCCAGAGTCAGAAGAGCAGGGTCAGCAGACTACCGGAGCTGGGGCATCAAATCTGGCCCACCATCTGTTTTGTCAATAAAGTTTTATTGAAACGCAGTCAGGCCCATATGGCTGTTTGTGTGCTACAGCAGAGTTAAATGGTTATGACAGAGACCCTGTGAGCCACCGATCCTAAATAGAAAAGGCCCTTAATAGAAAAGGCTTGAACAATCTCAGCTCTGGAGAAAATGGTACGGTGTCTCTGGGACATGGTGAGTGAGGGGCCACTAGCCCAGCAACAAAGGAAGGGTGAGCCTCTAGGCCTTATAGGTGTGGGAGGCCGCAGGCGGGAGTCTGACCCTTTCCTGAGCAGAAAGAGGGAGACGTTGAAGGTTTTGAGCAGAACAGTGGAAGGATTGGGTTTGTGATGTCACAAGATTACACTTTCTGGGGCACCTTGGTGGCTCACTCAGTTAAGCGTCTGACTCTTGATCTCAGCTCAGGTCGTGATCTCAAGGTTTGTGAGTTTGAGCCTCATGTCGGGCTCTGCTCTGACATCATGGAGCTTGCTTGGGGTTCCCTCTCTCTTCCCCTCCCTTGCTCATGCTCCCTCTCCCAAAATAAATAAATGAACGTAAAAAAAAAAAGATTACACTTTTCATCTAACAGTCCCTAATGCTCAGCTTTAAGCTTCCTTTCCTTGGTTTGTAAATATTAAGTGGTCCCTTAATAAATGTTTGCTAAATGAATGAACAAATAATTGTAAAAGGTTTCGATGGTAATCAGATGTAATTGGAATACAATAATATAGTGAGGCCCTTCATTATTTCAGACGTTTACTTCACGCAACTTTTTTTTAGAAAGTACACATCCTGTAAATAAATGAACAATCCTTAAATATTTTTATTAACACTATCCACAGTGCTGTCCTTTTTTATAGTGATTCTGTGTTTCAATATTTTAGCTCAAAGCAAATTAAGTCTATGGAAGGAAGAGAGTTATAATGACAATTACAGACCACAGTTACATTTTGATTTCAACATGCCAGGTTTCTTTTGATGAGAAGCCCAGTTCCCCAGCTGAATTGGGTGTGAGTCAGAAATGTAGAGCTTTAGGAGGAAGTTTGGTCTGATGGGTTCACCTGCTTAGTGGGAGTGAGGTCATATTTATGGGTCAGAACAAAAGTGTTAGTTACTTTCTGGAACCAGGATGTCCTGGCTAGATATCTAGAACATCTCAGTCTGACCATCTGGTCAACCTAAAAATTAACTACTCTTGCTGGAGTGAGCCCCAGGGTCCAAGGAGCTGCTCTCTAAACGTGCACGTGCACACAAACACAAATACACACGTGCATGCACGTTCAGACACACCAGATTTCTTGTGTTTTATTGGTCAGTGTGATGGTTAATTTTATGGGTCACCTTGACTGGGCCACGAGGTGCTGTGACGTTTGGTCAAACATTATTCTTGATGTGTCAGTGAGAGTGTTTCTGGATGAGATGAACATTTGAATAGGAGACTGAGGACAGCAGATTGCCCTTCGCAATGTGGGTGGGCCTCAGCTGATCAGTGGAAGGCCCAAAGGAAACAAAGAGACTCAGTGAGGGGAACTCCTGTGGCCTGATTTCCTTGACACAAGACATCAGTCTTTTCCTGATTTTCAACTCAAAGTGAAAAATCAGCCCCCCTGGGTTTCTAGCTTGTCAACTGTAAATCTGGGCACTTCTCAACCTCTGTAATCATGTGAACCAATTCCTTATAATAATCTCTTTATACACGTGTCTCTCTGTGTGAATGTATGTGTCCATATGTAGATGTATGTATGTATGTATATGTATATGTATATGTATATGTATATGTATATGTATGTGTATATGTATATGTGTGTGTGTGTGTGTTCGGTTCTGTTTCTCTGGAGAATCCTGGCTAATAAATATTACCATCAATTGCCACCTTCCTCAGCTTACTCTTTTTTAAAAATTTTTTAATGTTTTATTTATTTTTGAGAGAGAGACAGACAGAGTGCGAGCAGGGGAGGGACAGAGAGAGAGGGAGACACAGAACCCAAAGCAGGCTCCAGGCTCTGAGCTGTCAGCACAGAGCCCGACGCGGGGCTCGAACTCATACACCACGAGATCGTAACCTGAGCTGAAGTTGGATGCCCAACCGACCGAGCCACCCAAGCACCACTTCCTTAGCTTACTGTTTGCATTATTGTTTTCCTTGAAATTGACTTATTTTTTGTAGTATGTTAGAAAGGGGACTTGGTATCCATCTTGGAGTTGAAAAGCACCACCACCTGCCACGAATAGAAGCGGAGGAATGTTGTGCCCCATAGGTTTGTCGCTGTGGCCGGCCCCGGGATCAGCCTTGGAGGCCTCCTGTGTTTCTCCGTGAAGTAGGGAGATTAGCACGTGTTGGGTGTTAAAGACAGACTAGCAACAAAGAGAGCTGCGACACCAATAAAGTTCTCACCATGTGATTTATGATTTGATGCCTTAGGCTTGTCCCCCATTGCCAGAAATGGCAGCTGATCCTGGCCCCTGTGAGCTGACCCATAGCCCTGGCTTCTCTCGAGGATGGAGGTCAGGAGAAGGCTGGCCAGTGGTTTTCCACAGTTTAATAAAAGTCACCGGGCGGGGGCGGTTATTAGAAATGCAGTTCCTGGGACTCCCATCCCCAGGGGTTCTGATCTGGGGGGAGGTTGCGTTGGGAGCTGACCAGTTCCCGGGTCCCCCGGGCAATCTCGAGCCTGTGGCACGTGGCTCCTCCGAGAAGCATGGCTGAGGTCCGATCCCTGAAGGGTCTGGGGCAAGCACGGTCCTGGATGAAAGGGCTCCAGCCAAACAGCCGTAAGTAGCTCTCAACCAACCTGCAGAAGCTTTCTGGCTTCCTTCTCGCAGGGATGGTTTGGAAAAGTAATCCCTATGCTACAGATGGGACCAGAATTCCACCTATCTCTAAGAGTGATTCTGGCTCCAGGCACTTTATTGCTGAATTCCTGGAATAAGAAATTGTTAGCTATTTAGTTAAAGCAAATGAGAGTTAAGTAAAATGCAGAATGCATTAAAAATTACTTGAAGGCAGAGCGCCTGGGTGGCTCAGTCGGTTGAGCGTCTGACTTCGGCTCAGGTCACAATCTTGTGGTTCGTGGATTCATGTCCCACGTCAGGCTCTGTGCTGACAGCTCGGGGCCTGGAGCCTGCATCGGATTCTGTGTCTCCCTCTCTCTCTGCCCCTATCCCCCTGCTTGCTCTCTGTCTCTGTCTCTCTCTCTCTCTCTCTCTCAAAAATAAACAAACATTAAAAAAATTACTTGAAAGTAACAGGGACATATGCTCTCTGGCTTCTGGGATAACAGATACATTCAGGCGGTGAGAAATCGACAGTTCCCTTCTCCTCAGGGATCCCGACCTGGGGTTCATTTTCCCTCCCTGTAATGGGCTTAATGGTGACCCCGAGAAGATATGTCCACGTCCTAATTCCTGGAACCTGTGAATATTACCTTATGTGGCAAAAGATTTGTGATGAAGTCAAGGTGCCTGAGAGGAGGACCTTGTCCTGGATGATCCAGATGGGCTCCCAGGAAGGGTCCAGAGCAGCACTGCCCGGTAGAAATACAATGTGAGCCACGTATGCGACCTTAAACTTTCTGGAACCTATATTTAAAATATTTTGAAACTAAGGTTCATAATATGTTTTATTTCCTTCGGTATATCCCAAATATTACCACTTCAACGTGTACTCTGTATAACGATGACCAGGGAAATATTTTACACTCTTTTCTTTTCCTCTGGTACGAAGTCTTGGAAATTCGGTGTACATTTTGCCCTTACAGCGCATCTCAGTGTGCCCTGGCCACACTGCAAGGGCTGGAGGACCACAGGACTAGCGGCTTCCGTGCTGGGCGGCGTGAGGTTAGGGCTCAGGCAGCTGGGAAGGAGTGGGTCCCAGGGGCTGCTTTGATCACTCCGTACCCTTCCACCGTGGCGTTTGGTCCACGTGCTCCCTGACAGCGATCCCTTGCAAATATTTCCAAGGAAGCTAGCCTGTGCGGTTGTGGTTTGGGGCTGGGGCCACGCAAAAGCAAACCAAGGAAGATGCTGTTGAGAAGAGGCCGAACGAGGGACACCTGGGTGACTCCGTCGGTTGAGCGTCTGACTCCTGACTTCGGCTCAGATTGTGATCTCACGGTTCGTGAGCTTGAGACCTGAGTCAGGCTCGGTGCTGGCAGTGCAGAGCCTGCTTGGGATTCTCTCTTTCTCCCTCTCTCTGCCCCTCCCCTGCTTGTTCTCTCTCTCTCTCTCTCTCTCTGTCTCAAAAAAAAATAAAAATAAAAATAAAAAAGGAAGTAACAGGACAGCCATGGTCCAGACATCTGCAGCTCTTTCTACCAGTTCTGAGTGAATTCCTGAGCACTCCAGGATTCGATGTGGTTGAGGTCCTGAGTTCTTAGATCATGGGATCTTCTCGAACAAAATCCCCTCATGTGGCATCGGCTCGTGAAAGTGCTGGATGTGTCAGACTTGAAGCGTCTTTAGAGAGAAGATAGGAGGAGAAATGGGTTTGCCTCCCTTTGAATGGGAACTTAATTGCTTTTTGGAAAGTTGTTTTCGGCCAGATGAAGACCACACAGAAAAAAGCATGGCCCTCCGATGGGAGCTGAGCCAACAGCGACAATAGCCGCCTGCTTTTCTGAGTCTGACGGACATTGAGGGCGACCCAAGGAGGGACCATTGTTCACACTGACAGCTTAACAGCAGGCTTGAGGAAGAAGAGGCTGTGATGGCAGAGGGGAGCCATAAACACTTAATCCGTCACAGAAACTTTGAGGGAATCAGGCGCCGTGGAGGCCAGACCCAACCCTTAATTGTTGGGTGACTGGCCGTCTGGGGCTGCGTGTCTGCGCCCGTCCGATGCCTGTGATCGGGCCGCCCACGGAGGGCGTGAGGGTGTGGTGGCATCCATGCCCGGGGAAGTGTGGGAGGCATGATGGACACCCACCTGTCCAAGGCGCTTGTCTCATTCATTCAAATCACCTGGTGCCCAGAGCTGGAGAGAAATGGATCTGGACCCCGACAAAGATGAATTACGGCAGAAATGAAAGCTACAACCCAGAACACCAGTACATCAGGCCACCGGGATGTTATGAGCTAATCACGGCTGTGATCCTGGGCTTCTGGAAACGCTGCTGTGACTGAACATTCACCTCGTACCCGTAAGGACTCTTCCGGATTCCTGCCGAGCGATGCGGGAGGGAGCAACACGTACGGTCGCGGGCGGCTCCCCACCCTGTTCTTTTTCTAGCATTTTCCTTTGTTGCCCCGGTACCATAGATGTTTCTGCTACTGATGACGCTTCGAATCATAACATCAGACCTAAGCGGCGGGCCCCCACCCAAGACCCAAGGGTCCGGCGTTATTTAGATCTCTCAGGGATGGCTAAGCATCTCCTACCAGGTACGAGGTGCTGGTGCGTTTCGGATGCAGGCAGTGAGTGCCTGTGGCGGCTGTCGCCAGCACCTTTGACCTGTGCACGTTCTGGGTTCCTGCTTTTTGGCTTTTCCCCCCTTGGCTGCATCTTTTACCACTTGGCTCAGGGTGTCCACTACAAGCTCTGAACATTTTGTTCTCGCCCCCCCCCGCCATCCCAGCCTTACTCCCCTGTGCCTTGGCTGTGGCTTCCAAGCCTACACTAGGGGACTCACGTCCCCCTGCCCCCCCCCCCCCCACCGTGTGACGTCCTCACTGGACAGCCCCCAGCACGTGGGGTCTGCCATTTTCTGTCTTTCTGTCTGAGGCTTCCCCAGCCGACGGACTCTGCCAGGATCCTACTGGACCAGCCAGGAGTGCCTGAGGCAGTGAGTCTCAACCACTGGGGGAAGGAGCCAGTGGAGGAATCCCTTGCCTGATTCCCCAGAGGGACAGTTCCTGAGACATTCCGCGCTGTTCTCCGAGGGTCCCACGCAGGATCAAGGCCCCGTTCTCCTGTCTGAGTGGACCCCGTAGTAACAGCCTTAGGCGGCCTTCCTGCCCTTTCTTGCTCCCTTGCCTTACTCCAGCCCTCCCGCTGTCGCCACGGTAATCTCGCTGCTCAGTGGCACCTGTCTCAGATCTTTGCTTTTTGGGGGAGGTGGAGGATGGGGGGCAGCCCCTTGAGTCCCTGGTCTCACCAAGGGCATGGAAAACGGCCACCATTGGTGACCATTTTTTTTTTTTTAATATTTATTATTTTTGAGAGAGAGAGAGAGACAGAGAGCAAGCAGGGGAGGGGCAGAGAGAGAGGGACACACAGAATGCGAGGCAGGCTCCAGGCTCTGAGCTGTCGGCACAGAGCCCGACGCGGGGCTCGAACTCGCACGCTGCGAGATCATGACCTGAGCCAAAGTCGGCCGCTCAGCCGACTGAGCTACCAGGCGCCCCACAATTAATTAGTTTTTAAAAACAAATGAATTCGCCTTGTGCTCTTTGACCCCAGGAGTGTGCCAGGCTGAAACACTGAGTGGGGCTCAGAGACTCGGCAATCCAGCCCCTGCCTGGAGGCAGTGAGGACAGAAAAGGAGGAGACCGGGTCTAAATCAATATGGAGGAAGGGTTGGCCTGCTCGGTGCCCGCAGTCTTGTAATTTCTTAGGATAATTAAAAATGGATCGAAACGCCGAAATCCCGGATTCCCTGCAGGACGTAGGCTTCCTCCCGAGGCAGCATATTAACAGCCCTGCTGCATTCTTTCTGTGTAATTTGATGATGCTGATAAAACCATTCATCATCTCATGAGCTGCACTGACTATCTTATTTGAGAATATGACTGCAGGCCCCGAATTTGGCGGATCCTGACACGCCTTAATGAGGGCTTCCCAAATCTGGGCACGGGCTCCTGTCGGAAGGTGGGACTCCACAAGCGTTTCACTCCTTCCCCGTCCCCCACGCTCCCCTGTCAAAGCAATACAGAAAAAGGAGAAATTCTACGTCTTCCCTGGAAAATAGAAAGGCTGCCATCAACAGGCTGGAATTAGGAGCAATTTCTGCAGACTGGAGGCACGGAGATGTTCACAGCCTAACGAGGCAGAATTCCTACCAGGCGTCCCCTGGACCCTGGCTCCACTGTCTTTGCTTTCCCGGCTGTGTTCACAGTGCAGTGTTTCTCCGAGTTTAGCCCGAAGACCGGCGTGGTCATCTGATTATAATTGTGACCAGTCTCGGAGCACCGCCTCGAATGCCAGAGTCCTTAGGGGCAGGGTGCCAGGAATCGGCTTAGTCCTTACCTCCCAGGGGTCCTCTGCACACACAGGACAGCCTAAGTGACGCGGGTGCACAGATTTTCCTGTCCCATAGTGATGGAAACCGTGGGTCTTGAACACACACAATTGGAGAAATGCAGCTGCGGGGGGCCAGGGCTAAGCATCGGGAGCTTCTCTGTCTCATCCCCGGCAGCCAGCAGGGCGCTGCGGTGACTCAGAACATTTCTGGGCTTCTCCTCCGATGAGCTCATCTTGCTCCCTCGTACTTCAGCCCCCAGAAATCAGCAGGGGCCAGGGGCGCCTGAGTGTCTCCGTCGGTTAAGCGTCTGACTCTCGGTTTTGGCTCAGATCATGATCTCATGATCGCGGGTTCGAGCCCCTCATCAGGCTCTGCTGACAGTGCAGAGCCTGCTTGGGATACTGTCTCTCATCCTCTCTGTCTCTCGGGGTTGTGTTGGCATGTCACGGGCAGGTCAGAGTCAAGGCCACTAGGGCCTCTGTTTACAACCCACAAGGCGAAGGGCGGGGGGCATAAGAAGGAGGAACCAGGGGCCAGGCCTTCAGCCCAGGCACTGGGGGCAAGTCGGGGTCAAGGCCAGAGCCCTGGCTGCTACCCGGGTCATGGAGGGGAAAGCATGGAGCCCGGGGTGGGGGGGGGGAGACGGGGGGGGTGGGGAGAAGCCAGCGTGGGCTGCTGAATGCAAACCCTAAATTCACAGTAGGTTATAGGGTTCCCAGGAGGCCCCCTCAGACCTTACAAGAAGGGCGAGAACCGGGAGCAGGAAGAGTCTCCTCGCGGTTGTTTCTGTCTGCCTTCCCTCCCCGACTCGCCCTCCACCCCTTTGCTCCTCAACTTCTTCCAGCTTCTCTGACTTGCCCTGCACAGTCTGAGAACCGACCTGATCTTCAGCAGTTCGAGTTTGGCCAGGTTTCCCTGCCGGAGTGTACCTGGCTGACTGCTGGGTGCCCCAAAGTAAGGGGTTGCTGAGACCCGCGAGAACCCCCTCACCCAGGGTGTCTGTGACCAAGATAGGCTGGAGCGACCGTGTGGCGGGAAGGGACAGTGCAGCTTACGGCCCTCAGCCCTGCCGCCTGGGGAAGGGCTCCCGCAATCGGGGAGCAGCAGGGCGCCGTGCAGTGGGGGCAGAACCCTGTGCAACGCTTTATCCCACCCCCGAAGAGCTGCAATGCCCTGTGACCTTCCCTGCGGCACGGAGAGGAGGTTCCCTCCCGCCCCCCTCAGAGAGGATACAACCGTCCCGCAGTCCAGGAGTCCCAAGATCCGTCTCGTTCCCGCAAAAACAAAAAATCCCAAGAGGTGTCAAGGCCAAGCTGCTTGGATGAGCCCACCTACCTTGGCGGGCGGCCTCCACGCACCCCGTGGCCCTCACCTTGTTGTGAACGCTGCCTCTCCCTTACAGAACTTTTGCAGGCCCCTGCCGGGCACCTGATCATAACAAGTACCCCCAGAAGAGTTGTGGGTTGAATGAGCGGAGGGGCAGAAGATTCTGCAGCCCTGAGCAGCCAGGACCAGGCCGGCCGCTGTGCCTCTCGGTAGGCCTGTGTCCTAGAGCCTTATGGTGCACCTGCAGTGGTTTGTGGCCAGAGCTATTGACTGACAGATCTGTCTTGCCAAAAGTTAGTGAGCTCTTTGGAAAGGGCCTAGGCCTTGTTTGTCTTCGTAGAGACAGCACTTGGGCTAGGGGCCTGGGGTCTCTAGGCGCTCACAGAAAGAATGGATGGATAATGCATGACAAGTGGGTGGGTGGATGGACAGATGAACGGATGGATGGGTGATTAAGT
The DNA here is from genome assembly GCF_024362965.1 of Panthera pardus. Taxonomy (NCBI): domain Eukaryota; kingdom Metazoa; phylum Chordata; class Mammalia; order Carnivora; family Felidae; genus Panthera; species Panthera pardus. The sequence goes on along the minus strand of NW_026526655.1, from coordinate 4,190,343 downwards.
AAGTGTGAACAGAAACCTGATCTGGAAACATTCGGCCTATATGTTGATGTTAGAACTCAAGGTATGTTTGGGTTGAAGGTTATGTATTTTTGATTATGTTTTGGGTTAGTTTCTTCTCATTTCAACTATAAAGGTAGATACGATTTTTCTTAATCTTCCGTTCATGTATTCATTCGATAAATATTTGTTGAGGGATGCAGCTGCTTTTATTATTTAACTGAAAAACGTGAGCATTAGCCAATAAGAAAGCTTGGTTCTGATTTAGCATTGTGTTAGGCTTTCTCTGCAGAATAAAATTCAGGATGGGGTGACTCATACCGTCTTAGAGATTTTTTTTAAATGTTTATTTTTTGAGAGAGAGAGAGAGAGAGAGCATAAGAGCATGAGCAGGGGAGGGTCAGAGAGAGAGGGAGATGCAAATCCAAAGCAGGCTCCGGGCTCTGAGCTGTCAGCACAGAGCCCGACGCGGGGCTCGAACCCACCAACCGCGAGGTCATGACCTGAGCTGAAGTCGGATGCTTAACCGGCTGAGCCACCCAGGGGCCCCTAGAGATTTTCAATAAAGCAACGCTTTTTGAAAGAGAGTGACTGTCACTCTAGTAGAACAAAGTAGATAATAGAACACATTTCATTGTGGTTTTACTTTTGAGAAAGCATAATGTACCTTTCTCTTTGTGATTTATTTTCCCTATTTGTTTCTATGTGTGTATGTATGTATGTATGTATGTATGTGTCTATGTACCTATTTTCATCCGTCCATCCATCCATGCATCCATCCATCTGTTTAGACTACTCATTCTCACATTTATAGACACACAAGTCTTATTCTGTCATATGCTGCATAAAATAGTCAAACATGTAGGGGCACCTGTGTGGCTCAGTCAGTTAAGTGACCGACTCTTGGTTTCATGGTCAGGTCTTGGAGTCAGGTCATGATCTCAGGGTCGTGGGATCTAGCCCTGTGTCAGGCTCTGCACTGAGCGTGAAGCCTGCTTGGGATTCTCTCTCCCAATCTCTCTCTTTCTCTCTCTGGCCCCCCGCCCACTGTCTCTGAAAACAAACAAATGAAAATTTAAAAAATATTCAAACACATGTATAACCACTCTCTAAATACACAATACTATATTTACATACATAAAATGCACGTATAAAGCATACCACATATACACCTTGCATTTTTAAAAGTGAACACTGAACTTTATCAATAAATGGGTTCTGGTGACTTTAGATCGAAGTCTCCTGTTTGGGGGCTTTTACGATGAGCTCACGTTTAAGTGTTTAGGCGCACTAAATGTACTCTGGGCATGCGTGGAGAGCCATCGGATGCCCCGTCAGCTTGGGTCTGGCCCCAGAGCGCCAGAAAGCCCCCCCCCCCACCCCAGCCTCGCAGCACCTCTGCAGTGACACGTGATGATGTATGGCTGTGCCATGGCCCGTTACGTCACCTCCGTTGATAACTCTGTAGAATTAATTTGATTCCATCTGATGCGGCAGCAGGTTAGACATTTAAGAAATAAAAAGTTGTCCATGCCCCACAGAGCACATCTGTTTAATGGCATAATTCAAATTAATATCCAACAGTTCCGTAAAGGCTCCCGGAGCGGTTCTGCATTTCTGCCTGACGTCCTCCCAATTGCCGTGAACGAGGCTCCTGTCGAGCCCCTCAGCTTGGCAGCTCCTGAGCCTGTCCACGTGAAGCACGTTTTGAAAACGGTTTTTTTTTTTTTAATTTTTAAAAAAGTTTAGAATGACGAAATTGTAAAAACAGCACACAGACTTCCTGAATGCTCTCCCCCACTCGCCCAGGATTAAGTCTTACAAAGTCATACTGCGGATGTCAAAACCAGGAACTTGCTGTTGATACGACCCTATTAACTAGCATGCAAAGCTTATTCAAATTTTGCTAATTGTCCCCCGAGATCCTTTTTCTGGTCCAGGATGTATTGTCATGTTCCTGAGTCATTTCCAGTCTGGGACATCTCTTTCAGTCTTTGTCACGACCTCAATGTTATTTCTAAGGGTATTGGCTCGTCCTTTTGTTTGTATTTTGTTGAATGTTCCTCATTGTGAGTTTCCCTACGTTTCCTCATTATTAGATTGAGATTATGCACTTCTGGCAAGAATACCACAAGAGTGCTAATGTGTCCTCAGTGAATCATAGCGGGAGACGCATAGTGTCGATTTGTCTTGTTATTGGTGTTGTTAATTTGGATCATTTCGTTAAGGTGGTATTTGCCAGGTTTCTTCACTGCCAAGTTATTAATGTGTGTGTGTGTGTGTGTGTGTGTGTGTGTGTGTGTGTGTGTTTAGTAGGTATTTTGTGGGGGATAATTCAAGACTATTCAAAATCCTGTTTCTCATTCTCCGTTGGCCCACTAAAATGTGTATACATCAATGATTCTGCAAAACGTGGATTTTCTCTATTTTATATTCCTTCTGCATGCATTCATCCGAACTCTAGCGTAAGGAAGCGCTGTTCTTTCTCCCACCTAGTGATTTATGCACTTACTTCTTTAAATCAGCATGAGCTGCCAGGTATTTGTTTTATTCTGTGGGTTATAAGTCACGGACGTCATTAGGTATTGTTCAACTCACGCCCTTCCAGATCTGGCTCTTGGAAGAGTCTTCAAGATGATGGTCCTGTTTTCCCGTGTTTCTTTTTCCACGAAGCTCCGTCATTTTTCAGCACTCCTGTGAAGCCTATTTTAAAACTCCAAGGTCTGGGAATGGTGCTACTCTAGGTTGAAAATAAATTAAGAGGAGACAATATGGCATTTTTCTTAGAGTTTGAACTAAGTTGGGTAACAGTGTCTAAATATAAGGTCATTATACTTTCTTATTGGGTAATTACTTTTTCACAGCCGAGAGGATTTGCCGTGTTGCCTCACTTTGAGTGCAATGGATTCTAGGCGAGAGGCTTGTTTCCACATCATTTGTGTTCCCAGAATCTAGCAGAACATCTCACACATGGTGGACACTCAAAACCGTGTACTGAGGGAGAAGGAATGAATGAGGAACTTCATACGTGGATGAGCGTGTAGGAGAGGAAGGCGGTGGCTCCTGGCACCCGACTCCTGGGACGGCTTTTCCCTCTTCAGGGTGTCCCAAATCACCTGGCATCTTACTGAAAAGCAGATTCTGATTCAGTGAGTCTGGGTGGGGCCCAAGACTGAGTTTCCAACAGACTCCCATGAAGCATAGGTTCTGTTGGTTGAGGACAGGATTTTGAGGGGCAAGGTGCCCAACATCAAGTCTAACCACATGTACTACCTGCTAAGTAGGCAACCTCACGTGGGCCGTTTAACCTCTTCTGATCTTGGTTTTATCATAAAGTGAGAATACCCGCGATAACACGTCCCTCAGAAGACTTTGGCAAGGGGGCGCCTAGATGGTTTGGTCAGTTAAGCGTCCAACTCTTGATTTTGGCTCAGATCATGATCTCATGATTATGAGATCGAGCCCTGTGTTGGGCTCTGAGCTGGCGTAGAGACTGCTTAAGATCCACCCCCCCCCTTCTCTCTCCCTCTGCCCCTCCCCCATCATTCTCTCTCTCTCTCTCTCTCTCTCTCTCTCCCAAAAAAAAGTTAACTATGGCAACAATCCAGAAAGATGGTGAACATGCCTGCCATATAGCAAGAGATGATTGATAATCATATATTGGTATGTTTTTGTAGCAATAATAAACTATAATTATTTCTGTGTTTGCTTCTTCTCTGAACAGTGGCTTTCGTTAGCCTTTTCCCCTCTCCTGCCTTCAGATTTTCTCATGGCGCTGGAATCTGGGGACTCACCACTGCGTTCTAGAAGCAGCTGATGGGCAGAGAATCTGTTAGAGCCCTAAGCTCCCTCGTCCTGGCAGGCGTACCTGCTTGGAGCCATCTACTCGGATCATGGGGCATGGGGGTCAGGCTGCACAGGTGGGACCTGGGGGATGGCGGCATAAAAATTTACTTCCCTCCTTGGTGGCTTGAGGGACAGTCTGGAGGTACCTAAGGTCGCAAAGCAGCCTGATCCTCTCTGCTCCTTTCTTAGGCACTGGGTACCTCGGCTGTGTGAAGGGGGTGGTTCTCTCTGCTGGGGACTCAGCAGGGAAGGGGCGGTCACTTGACTGTCACCCTGTGCAGGAATTTGGGCTCCGTCTCTCTGACCCAGCATGAACTGTTTACTCTGAAGAGCAGAGAGGAAATGTGGTCGTTTGTGGATCTGCCCATCTCTGGCTTTTCCACAGGTGCTTTATACCTGGGGAGCAGATTAGGATTGGGTGGTCACGTCAATGACCCCGGTGACGTGATCTGCACACGTTTCTCCACTTGGTCAGCACCACGCGTCTCGGGGGGGGCGGGGGTGATTATATCACCCACCCAGCAGAGGACGGAGCTCCGGCTCTCCGAAGGTGGAGGAAAGGGTCTGGAGCCACACCTCCTGTGAGGGGCAGAGCCAAGATATACCCGGTTTCACCGGGTCCCCAAAGTTCGCTCTTTCTGCTACACCAGCTGTCACACGAAGCGAGTCGGTCACACCTGTGCCTGTCCTCCAGGTGCCAGCAGACACCCCAGGGACAGAAGCCTCTGGCAGAGTTGGTGCCTAACGCCCCGGGATGCGACCTCCACGTGGCTTCTGGGAAATCCTGTCCCAGCACGCCCACAAGCACTAACCCGAGCTTGGACATTCTGGAAGGTGGGAGCCGCCCCATCCAGGCCACATGCTTGGCGTGTGCCGTCCACATACATGTGGTGCTTATTACAAACACTCGTGTGCTGCCGACGGGGTGGGGGGGGGGGCTGAGGCATCGCTCCCGGCTAGGAGGGGTCCCGCGTCTTCATCTGGCACGATGAGGAGCACGGTCTTGCCCACATCCTGGCGCGAGGGTTCACTGCCAACATCTCACTCCCCGTGTGCCCGTTTACTAGGGCGAGAAAAGCAGAATGCCCAGGATCCTGGACCCGAGACCCAGGTGGAGAGGGAGGCGTGGCCTGGATTAGCATTGCCTCAACGAGAGGGGCCCAAAGACCACTGGGAAGGGTGTCTACGTACATCCAGGTGGTACCCCAAAAGCCTTGCACGTAGAGCGGGCAGTGGTGGAGAAACCGACATGACGCCCATTTATTTAGTGAGTAAGCGTTCGGGTTCCAGGGGCTTAAAGGCGAGCAGGACCCAGACACCCCGCGACCTCATGGAGTTTATGTGGATGGGTCAGACGGTTGTTAACAGAGAGACAGCTGTGAGGAAGAGAACAGAACAGGGTGATGTGATGGAGAAGAAGGCCAGGGCTCGGAGGGCATCCTTCAGGATGTGACGTGTAAACTCAGCAGTGCGATGACAGGCTCCTGGCCACGCAGAGGGCCGGGAGCCGGAGTTCCCACAGAGACCGAGTTCCCAGGCCGAACCGTGTGCACCGGCCGGGTGTATTTCCCTGGAGTCTATCACCACGCCTGCCGTGCCCGCGACCTACTGATCGTTCCGCGAAGGCGATGTGGCCCAGTGGAAAGGGACAGGCCGTGGGTCACACAGAGGGGCTCCCCTTACTACCTCTGTCACTAACTTTTCGGGTGACCTTGGGCAAGTTACTTAACTTCTTAAAGCCTCAATCGCCTCATCTCTAAAACGGGGATAATATCATCTTTCTTGCAGAATTGGGAGGAACGTGGGAGGATTATACACATAATCAAGGGCAGTGCCCCATACACAAAACATGCCGAGTACTTGAAACAGGTACACATAGCCCCATTATATCCGTGGATGCTCATTGCATACGCGTTCGTAGGACTACACGTGCACGCGTATCTGGTGCCTGGTGCGTGTATATACGCAAACATCCCTGCAGCTGATTCACTCTTGAACCACAGATTCAACCAGGATTTATGAAGGAAACAAGGCAAAGGAAACAAACATTCATTAAAACCTGATCATTTCTTGTGTTCTGCTTAAATGCTGCTTTCCTGAGCCATCTGGGAACAATTTATTGAAAACCGTAATTGTGCCGTAAATATTGCGATTTGTTCCAGACTCCGTCGATGGGGGAAACCATAGAGAGATTGATTATACACTTGGCACGTCAGGAGGCCCTGCAGCCTTTGTGACAGAGGCACGTTTCCTCGTCGCCACGGTCCCCTCCCGTCTTTCAGGACCCCATCAGAAAACGAAACGCCGGTTCCAATAAACATCGTGCAGGCAGAGACCGGCTGCTCCAGTAAAGGCGTTTCTGTGAAGATGAAGGCCGCTCAGGATGAGGTCTGCTGAGAAAGGCGTTTCCTCCTGGTTCGGGTTGAGGGTCCCGGGGCCCCCCAGGAATGCTGCAGCTCCTCGCCCGGGAAGGAGGAGAATTGTCTAAATGGCACCTGGCCATCAGGACAGGCCTGACCTAGGTTGGCTTGGCTTCTGGAGCGCCAGTGACCGTCTTTCCCACCAGCGCCGCACACCCACCCCTCCCCCCGCCCCATGGGTGTCAGCAGAGGAGAAGGTGGGCTGTGGCAGTGTGGGTCTCTGGCCAGGATGGAGGGACCAGAATGCTGTCGGCCACGTGGCCAGGGTTTAGCTGAAGAGAACGGCTTTCGTGGCCCTGAACTAGGATTTAGGTAAAAACACGAAGAAGTCGTCGACTCTGAAAAGCTGGATGGAAACCGGGAGTAGCTGAACTTTGGGGAGATGCGCACACGAGGAGGAAAGCGACAGGGCCGCGAATTTCGCTGTGATGTCCGTGAACTCAGGAAGAGTCTCGGCACCCCCGTTGGCCACCTGCAGATGCCAGCATCCTGAGGACTTAAAGGACTTGCTCCTCTGATTCTCCCACCAGCAAGTCTCAGGGTGGGACTCAAACCTGAGCGCCTCGTTCCATGCTGGGGCGTCTCAGACACTCCAGGTACAGAGTGCTCTGCTGGGACCCCACCTGCATTTTCGGGCTGCTGTCACCTGCGTGAGGGTCTCCCTGCGGGGGTCACCAGGGGCCTCCCTGAGGGCAGGCTCGGCCCTTCCCCCTGCAGCTGGGCTCCACGCCCTGGACAAGGTCAGAGCGGGTGGGTGCGGGGCCAGAATGAAGGCAGGGATGAGCCGGGGGCCCAGCAGCCCTTCCTGTGTCTCTGGTCACTTGGCCGAGGCAAGCTCTTTACACTGAGAAGCTTTTCCACCCAGAGCGGCTGAGTGGTTCCTTTCCTCTTTGTTTTCTCTCCTCTCCTCTCCCACCCCGTTTGTCCTGGGATCTACTTTCTGCTTCTCGTCAGCAAAAAGCGACCCCTGGACTAAGGCACTGCAGAACAGGCATGGGAACTGGGCTCCTGTCCACCGCCTGCCACCGTTGTCCCCATGACCTCCGGCCCACCAGCACCAGGACGGGACAAACGAACATGCAGTCTCTGTGACCTTCCTGTACAGAGGTTGCTGGCGAGAGAAGGGGCCGAGAAGGGGGACGTGAGGGTCGGGGGCCGAGCGGGCAGGACGGTGAGCCCCGGCCAGTGCTGGGCAGACGTTGGGGAAGGGAGCCAGAGGCAGCACCTGCTTCTCGGTGTCGAGGTCAAAGGAGACCTCCGTGATGCGGGGGCACAGATCCTGGAGATAGAGGAAACAGGCCCAGAAAGGAGCGGCCAGCTGGCCAGGCGGGAGGAGGAAGCTGGGAGCGGTGGCATTATTCCCACTGTGTGCTGTCCCCAAGGCCCTGCCTCCCCTCCCCCAGACCTCCCTGCCTGCAGCACCTTGGGCTTGCAGACTCACTTCTCAGGCATGGTGTTAATACAGCCTGGCACCAGGATGAGGACTGTCCCAGCCGCCTGGAGCTGTGTGTTCACAGAGGGATGTGCCTTTAACAGGCCCCGGGGCTTTGCACTGCGTATCCAGAAGTAAGGGCGCGTGGCTCCGTTCTGTGAAGTGCATGTACTCACCCAGGGTTTTCGTATTTACACGCGCACGTACGTGTGTAGGAAACACTCCAGAATTATCCCTTCTCGGCCTTTTGGCTACGATCAAGTGTGGAAACACTCCAGAATGTAATAAAAGTAAGAAACCGCAAAGTTAACGTTCTATTTGGTGGTAGTCTTTCCCCTTTATTTCATGTTTTAAACATTTTCCGTAATAATCAAAGAAGCAAATGGCAGGGTTGAAACCAAGTCTCAGGAGCAGGATACTGTATTGAAAAGGATGGTGAGCGGGCCGACACAGCTTTCTGAGGGTGTAGCGTGGAGAACCCCTTGAGTTCCAATCCTGCCTCTCCCACCGTCTGCGTCCGCCTGTGCACGACCTTTCGTTGCCCGATGCCTCAGTTTCCCCGACTGAAAACTGAAAACCATAATCGCCCGTCCCTGACAGTGTCGCTCCAACAGCGAAGTTAGTTTTTATCCTTTTGAAATGCGTTGTTATGCTTTAACTCTACTGACTAGCGTGTTTATAATTCATTACGTTCTTTTAAATTTTTTAATGTTTTTTTAAATTTATTTTTGAAGGAGAGAGAGAGAGACAGAGCATGAGCGGGGGAGGGGCAGAGAGAGAGGGAGACACAGAATCGGAAGCAGGCTCCAGGCTCCGAGCTGTCAGCACAGAGCCCGACGCAGGGCTTGAACTCACGGACCGTGAGATCGTGACCTGAGCCAAAGTCGGCTGCTCAACCCACTGAGCCCCCCGGGCGCCCCTGTAATTCATTACGTTTTAAACATTGCATTTTCACCCACTTACACAGCACACTGAAATAATTAGGTCAACCCTAATGGAGAAGATTAAGGAGGGACAGTAAGAGTGCTCATGGCACTTTTGTTGCTAACAGAGCACGGGGGGCACGCTGTTACACAGACCAGAGCCTGGTCTGGGCGGGGAAGAATACGGCACAGCAGACCCGGGGCAGTGCTCAGGGTCATTTGAGGCTGTGGACTTGGCTGGCCGGCCTGGCTTGCATCCCCAGGACGATGTCCCATGAAGTCACAGGGGCTGGAGGCTGAGCCCTGACCTCCCACATGGACGCTCCCTCCCCCCACCCCACCACCGATTTTTAGCCCTGCTAAATCCGTGATGATACTGTTTCGTGCTGCTGCCCAAATCGAAGTGATGTGTGCCGAGGGACGGCTGGTTTCGCAAATAAAAATAGAAGATGTCCAGTTAAAACTGAACGTCAGATACACCACACATTCTCTCTTAGTCTAAGTATGTCACGTGCAATGTGTGGGATATGTATATACTAAGACAAATTATTGGTTGCCTCTCTGAAATCCAATTTTAACTGAGTGTCCTATATTCGATCTGGCAGCCTGGGCACCTACTAAGAGATGTATTTGGATAGCACAGCCGGGCGTGTGGTTAGGAGGGGAAGGGAAAAAATATCCACTTCAGGGAGAGGTAGTGAGTTTATTTAAGGCACGGGGTGGCAAATTACAGCCTGTGGGCCAAAGGCAGCCTGACCCTTGTTATTATAAATAAAGTTTTATTGGAATGGAGCCATTTGTTTGTAAGTTGTCTATGGCTGTTTCCAAGCTGCACCTCCAGAGTTGATTAGTTGCTTTAGAACCTGTAGGGTCCAGAAGGAGCCAAAAATTTGTATCGTGTGCCCTAAACAGAAAACGTGTGCTGACCCTTGATTTAGGGCAGTGATGGGAGGAAGTAAGTGATGGTAAGCACAGCTGCGGAGAGCCAGCCCTGTTCCAAACACTGTGTTAGGGCTGCAAGGACCCCACCCACTTCTCAAGCTCGTCTTTTCCAGGACGGAAGGACTCTTGGCCTCCAGAACCATGGGACAATACGTTTCTGTTTTAAGCCACCCAGTTTGTAGTACTTTATTACAGCAGAGCCGGGAAACGAATGCAGTCAACTATGGTGCTGGCCTCTCTCCCCAGTTTTGCACCCTCTACAGATTTTGCAAAACTCCATGTCCCCTCCCATGGCCGTCCCTGCGTTGGTCAATGTGGAAGCTCTTCTTGACAGGCTGGGGCTCACTGGTGTTGGTCTAGAGCTGCCCCACTGGCCGTTAGCCGTGAGAGCCACAGCTCCCCCTTCTGTTCTCCACTAAGAAAAGGGAAGCTTCTCATGTATGTTGACAGGTACCCATCATGCCTTCCTGGGAAAGACACGTAGAGGCCATGGCGGCCAGGTGAGTTCATTGGGAACATTGAGTTCAGTGTCACTTTCCGGGGTTCCAACCCTGTGCATGGCCCTGTAGAGGTCCCAGGGGTGGGAGGAATACTCTGAAATGCATTGTGGGAAGAAAACCAGAACCGTGTTTCTTTGCACCACAGGTATTTGAGACATAACAAAAGGCAAAGCCCGAGTGCAAATAATGCCATGTGAGGTTTACAACATCAGTGAATCGGCCCCCTCCGAACAATGGAGTTATATGGCATGAACTATGCAATCACATTTAAAAGCAGAACGGAGGGGCGGGCTGAGCTACAAACACCGGGAGCACGAGATCTTCTGCCCGCTCCCTTGGAAAGTGTCATGAACTTGAGCCACGTGTGGTTTCTGCCTACCGGTGCGTGATACAGAGTTAAGGTGTGCTCCGAGAAAACGGTCCCCCTGGATGTGACCTCGGTCAATGTCGCATATTATATTCTCCTCCTGGAGGTTGATAATTCACATTGCAGTATTAAAAACTACAGAAAAAAATCTGCAGTAAATAAGCCTATTTAAACTGTGAGTAATCTGTGATTTATAAGCTCGTTTGTGCACACGGCTCTTTTGTTATTTAATACCTGTTACCGTCCTATGGAATTACCACTCTAAGGGATATTCCTTGGGAAATGTCGTGGTAAAGTTTTCTCATGGATTAAGACCATTTCCTTTGTTTCCAGATTGCTCACTTTCCTTGGGGCAGTTAGGTTTCAGGTGGCCTTGGTCACTGCGGGACCGTGCCTGAGAGCCCCAGACGACATTCCTTTGTAACTTTTATCAATACAAAGAGATTAATATGGGACACCTGGGTGACTCCATTGGTTAAGCGTCCGACTCTTGATTTCGGCCCAGGTTATGATCTCATGGTTCATGAGTTCGAGCCTTGTGTCGAGCTCTGTGCTGACAGTGGGGAGCCTGCTTGGGATTCTCTCCCTCTCTCTCTCTCTCTCTGCCCATCCCCCCCTTGTGAACACATGTGTGTGCTCTGTCTCTTTCTCTCTCAAAAATAAACTTAAAAAAACATTAAAAAATACAAAGACATTAATAGAACCGGAGATCAATTATAAAGCTATCTTTAAAAAATTTATCAGCATTCATGGTTTAAGGAAACATGAGTTTGAGTTGATATTAAAATCCTGAAATTTTGAATTCCTCTTGCAAAATAATTCATTCAGCAATCTGCTGATTTTCCTCAGGGAGGGCTACAAGCAAATACGTGGTTCTGAGAGTGCCCACCTGCCCCACCATCCTCTGCCACACGCTGATGTCACAGGTAGATGGAAACGCTCACTGTGCTTGTCTGTGGTACCTGTAACCTCCATTTCTCCTCCTGCCTGGATCCGCTCAGACCTCATCCTGGTATGGAGCTGTCATTCCTCACCTGTTCTGGTGAAAACATGTGCTGATGTTTCAGTATTGCTCATTCTTTCTTGTCTAGAGGGTGTGTAGGTGGCCTGGGGGTCGGGTGGTGTGGGTCAGATGGGGAAGCCCACTTTGCTGTTTATCCTGTGGAGCTACGTGCATCTTTGTCTGTGTCCTTAGTATGTCAGTCAGGGGAACATCAGGGCTACCCCAGGCTTACATGCATGACAAGGGGTTTCAGAAGCAAGAAGCCTTGAGGTGTGAATTGAGGTCCAAGGAAAGAAGAGAAGGAGGGGTGTCAGAAATGGGGGATGGTGAACACGAGCAAGGTTTGGCAAGATCTTGAGATGGGGACCAACACACAGTGGGAATCTAGTGCATTGTCCCTGTCATGCAGCCATGCAAGAGTCCCAAGGAAGGCTGAGAACTGTTGGGCGTGATGCCCGCAGTAGAGTCTGAACCCACTTCTTCTAGCCTTTGGAATCTGTCAGTCTTGATCATCCCTGGGACATCACTCAAGACATATCTATGCATCAGACCATAACCAGGGTTGGTGAGGATGTGGGGAAATCGGAAACCTCCATATACCGCTGGAGGGAATGGCAAATGGTACAGCCAATTTGAAAATAGCCCAGTAGTTCCTCAAACGATTCAGCTCAAGTTACCATATAAACCCAGCAATTCCACTCTTGAGTATTTTACTCAAGGGAAGTGAAAACAAACGTCCACAGAGACACTTGTGCGTGAGTTCCGTAGTGAGATTACCCATGATGGTCAAAAGGTAGAAAAAACTCGAATGTCCATCGGTGGATATATGGATAAACAAAATGTCGTGTATACATACAATGGCACGTCATCAACCACAAAAAGGGTGAAGCACTGACACATTCTACAATACGGATGGACCTTGAAAGCATCCTGAGTGAAAGAAACCAATGACAAAAACCTACACATTACATGATTCTGTTTGTACGAAATGTCCAGAATCGGCAAATCTGGAAAGAAAGAAAGTAGACCGGTGGCTGTTTAGGGCTGGAGGCATAAGAGGATAGGGTTTGAGAGACAAAGGATACAGGATTTCTTTCTGAGGTGAAGGAAATGTTCTAAAATTAACTGTGGTGATGTCTGCACCTCTCCGTGCATATGTTAAAAAAAAACCCATTGAATTGCACACTTTAAATGGGTGAATTGTATGGTATGTGGCTCTCAGTAAAGCTGTTTCACTAAAAACAAAACCACACATATCTGTAGTATGCCCTCGAAGGCCCAGGGTCCACGAGACACCAGCCCTTAAAGGGTTCTGAGTCTGAGCTGTAGGGAAAATATCTTACCATGTACTTTACGTTTTTAATTTTTTTTGAAGTTTATCTATTCATTTTGAGAGGGAGAGAGAGAGATAGGGTGGGTGGGGAAGGGGCAGAGAGAGAGAGAGAGAGAGCGGGAGACATTGAATCCCAAGCAGGCTCCACACTCAGTGCAGAGCCCGACGCAGGGCTCCAACTCATGAACCATGAGCTCATGACCTGAGCTGGATTTGGACACTTAACTGATTGAGCCACCCAGGCGCCCCACCACATACTTTAATAGTATTCATTTACTCTGAAATCATAAAAAATGTCTGCAGGAAAGTAGGTTAGGGTGTGTATTTTGAAGTCCAGTGTGTTCTTTGGCAGGATAGAATGGTAACTTGGCAAAGGGTTGGAAAACAAGTGACGTAGGATCCCAGCAAATGCACACGAAGCCCAGGGCATGGAGTGGACACTGGACCCCTGGTCAGGGCAGCTCCTGGGCACCCTCAAGCCGGGGCTTGGCTTCATCAGATGAGGATACAGGGGGCACCCTGCTCTCATGCCCCTGGCCTTGAGAGTTGGATGTATGGTGACAGGGAGTCTTCTGGGGGGACAGTTCTCCAGGCTGCTAACTCTGCTACCGCAGAAGAGGCTGAGGCTGGCAAGGACGACACCCAGGCCGGGGCTTAATCATCACCCCTCGGGGACCTAGGCTTTTTCTCTGAGTGACCCAATAAGGATGTTCCTCCCTTCTGTATAGACCCAGCACAGCCACCCCGAGCTTCCTGACGTGCAAACTTCTCCACCCCTGATGTCTGTGCCACTCGTTTGCACCCTTCCCCACCTCTTCTCATGCCAAAAAAAATCCTTTATCTCCTTCCGACACATGAAGGCTCTTCAAGGGTATGGCTTTTACTTTTTGAGGTTCCCCAGAGCATGCAGTATGGGATAGAGAGAAAAGCATGTGCTTGTAACCGTCTACGGTAAGTATCTGCAGAGGATGCTAATGGTTTTTATTTGTCCTTTCAAACTACATTTTGTGTTTTTTACCAATCTAATATTTAATTAAAAAGAAATTCAGACATGGAATACATTTGAAGGCATGGCCAGTTCCCAAACTGTACTTGAAAATATGCTACAATTCCTCTGTGCTTCCCATACACCAAATGTTAGCTCTTGTGTTTCTTGCCTGGTAGCATCTCCTGTTGGTTTGTTTTTCTGTCCAGTCTTCTGTCATCTTGAGTTCCAAGTTATTGGTAGAGCTAATGGAGTCGTCAAGTTCTGTTCTTTGAGTACAAAGATGCCACCAGGATGCCAGCAGGGTATGCACACTGAGCGGTTTCTCTGATTGGACGGACGTATTTTATTAAGGCTTCACTAAATAAAGTTCCTCAGGTCAACAGGTGACAGAATGGATGGGTGGATGGGCAGATGGACGGGTGGATACACAGGTGTGTGGTGGGCAGGTCAGTGAATTGGTGGATAGATGGATGGACAAGTAGGTTGGCGAATGGGTAGATGAATGGATGGGTTGGGGGTGGATGGATGGATAGATAGGTAGATAGATAGATAGATGGATAGATGGATAGATAGATGAGTTGGTAAATGGATGGTTGAGCAGAGAGAAATTCTTATGGCTAGAAGGGATGTTAGCTCAAATGCCTCTTTCCCAGGGAAATTGTGTTATCTAGTAACACTTGTGTGGACGATGGAGTATGACTGTCTTTGTTTCAACCCCAGCTTTGCTGCTGCTTTGCTATGGCTCTTTGGTAAAGGACTTACTGTCTCTCAGAGCTCAATTATCTTATCTGTAGGATCAGCATAATAATAGTATTCACCTCCTATGCTTCCCACAGGAACCTCAGAAGGTAATCAGCACGGTGTCTGATACATGAGCGAGTGCTCCAAAGTGATAGCTGTGACTGTCTTTATAATTGTTATTTACAGTTGAGTGAGGATTTGAGCGGGGAAGTTTGAGGGAATTACCTGAGTCTCATAGAGTCGGTGAGATCATGAGAAATGAGGTCTCTCTGATTCTCAGGCAGTGTCTTTCCATTCTAAAATGGTGGCTCTCCTGGCCAAGAGTATTCAACCCAAAGAAAACGAATAGAGTGCCAAGTGGCTAGCCGCAATGATGATAAGCATGTGCCCGTATATCTAGGGTCTACAATAAGTTCATTCAACAAATATTTCTTGAGTGCTACCATGTTCTGAGCATTGTTCCAGATGCTAGGAATTCAACAGTGAGGGGAAAAAAATGAAAATAAGGTCAGACAAAATCCCTTTCTTCATGGAGCTTATGTTCCATGGGGTTGGGGATATAAAATAAGCCAAATAAACAAGTAAGATATGTGAAGTGTTGTATTGTGCTAAATGCTATGGAGAAAAGTCGAGGTAAGAAAGCAGAGTGTGTGTGTGTGTGTGTGTGTGTGTGTGTGTGTGTGTGTGATTTTAGACATGGCAGCCATGGAAGAGGAAGTGATGGAGGGAGCCATGGGAAGATCTATAGGAAGGGCATTCCAGGGAGAAGGAAGAGCAAATGCAGGTGCCTAAAGAGTGGGGTTGACAGGGGCGCCTGGGTGGCTCAGTCGGTTAACCGGCCGACTTTGGCTCAGGTCATGATCTCGCGGTCTGTGAGTTCAAGCCCCGCGTCAGGCTCTGTGATGACCGCTCAGAGCCTGGAGCCTGGTTCTCATTCTGTGTCTCCCTCTCTCTCTGACCCTCCCCCATTCATGCTCTGTCTCTGTCTGTCTCAAAAATAAATAAACTTAAAAAAAAAAAAAAGAGTGGGGTTGACAGCAGAAGTCAGTGTGGCTGGAGAAAAGCAGGAAGGGAGAACTAGGAAAGGGTGAGGGGCTGACAGAGGAGTTGATAGTCTTTGAAAATGTTTGCCTTTTACTCTGAGCGACGAGGGGAACCATCGGAGGCATTTAGGTGTTAGCGGGAGATTTGACCTTTATTATTATTATTATTAATTGAATCGTTTGTTGTGTGTTACCATTCCTTCCTCTCTTCTTTCCTTATAAAGTCACTTTGAAGTGGGGCAGGTATTTGGAAACCAAAGGCAGTAAAGGAGACTTGGTCCAGTCCCCCTGGCCTGTGTCACATCCATTCAGTTTGATTGTGACTGGCATCAGCCTGGTGCTGGCCTCAGAGCCTGCCCACCCCACTTGCTGGGCAGAGGGAGCTGTGACCCGAAGCCCTCCCTCCCTCCCCTAAAGGCCTGGGAGCTCCCCCTGAGGCTGCTGTTCAGCGATCACCAGGACAGGTGCGAGAGCCGATGGAGGGGTGGACACAGCTGTGAGGACAGTTGGGACCGGGGGCAACCCATCAGGACCTCGCTCCCAAGACCCACCGGGTCACCTAACTTTCTAGGGTTTCCGCTCTTCTCCCCAGAACAGTAGTTTTGTTTGCAAAATTGCCCGCCCCTGAGTACAGAACATGTAACCGACCTGCCCAGCCCCGACGGGGTGAAGCTTGGGAACCTGACCTCCTCAGGGTCCCCCTCGAGCCTTTTGCCGCGGAGTGGGGGCTTCATCCTCTAAGGGATTTTACGTTGCGATTTTCTTGCCTTCCAGCGAGTGAAGACGGAGGGGTAGGCTGTCCTGCATTCTCTGTGTTCACACCTCTCCGTGCTGTGTCGTGAAGCCACGAAGGCTCACGTCCGGTGTCTTCGTCTTGGGTCGCACACTTCATTCGTACGAACGGACCCAATAGTGTCTCATACGTGTTGGTATCGCCCCTCCTTTCCCTTCACTCTACTTAAATGACTGATACATACTTTTGCTTTTCCCCTGTTCCGAGTCATCTTGGTTAATGGGTCTTGGAGGCAGCGTTTGGTTGGATTTATTGTATAACCAAAAATACGTTCTGTGACCTCTTCCACAGACACACTGGCTCTCTCAGAGACGAGGAGAGCCTGAGCCGCTGGGTGAGTTTATGATCCTTCAATGTGTTGTTGTTGTTGTTGTTTTCTTTCCTGGTTATGTTATGTTTGCTTTTTTCCTGCCTCTGCCCTCCTGGAAACTTCATACACATTTTCCTGGAATGTCAGTAGAGGTTGCCCTGGAGACTGACTCCATTTTCCTCCTGAATTTTCTTGGAAAATACTTTTGTAATTACACACTTAGCTCCAAGGCATTTCATAGTCTGCTGAGAATGCAATCATTGTGATGCAGTTTACTAACAGTAGTATTTCAAGGGTACAACATTTCAGTATCTTACAGAAGGATATCAGTGGGTCTCCACAGACTGGTGTCCTACTGCGTGCAAGGATCGGTCACTGCATCTGAGTAAGTGCATTTGCGGGAAGCAAACGTGCACTCCTGTTCTCCAGCATGAATTCAGCTCGAGGAACAAAAATGACCTTAGCTATGCTTTGGGCATCCGTGAAGAAAAGGTAGAAAGAGATCAGGTGAGAGAAGGAGACACAGGAGAACCTGAGAGCAACAGAGAGGGCTCCTCTGGTGGACAGAGGGCAGATGTGCTTCAGGAAGAGGGAGGGGGGGTTCCTCCAACTCATTTGCCTCTTTCTCCCCACTGGGTACATAAATCTAAGTTGCTGTTAATGACCATCTTTCAAAATATAGTATCCACTTTCAAAACAGATGGTCTGTGATGTAGGGTCTCTATCCCCCAAAGTTAACAATGGAGAAAAATAAATTACAAAGAGGAAGAAGAAAACACTTTTGCAATGAGCATTAATTTGGTTCTGAGCATTCCAGAAGATAGAGGGAAAAAAGTGGGGAAAAATTATGTCATGGTCTCTATGATCAGAAAACAGGAAATATTTCAGTTCCTTGGGACTGACCAAATGTTTTCTGGCAGTTAATTATTAAAATAAAATTATGTTGGACTTCAAGTGTGGGAGAATGTTTGTAACATAATGAGAGGAAGCCTAACAGTGTTTTTACAAGAAACCCAGGGCTATTTTCTTATGACTATTTCTTTTTATTATTATTAAGTTAAAAAAATTTTAATGTTTATTTGTGAAAGAGAGAAAGAGAGACAGAGTGTGAGCCAGGGAGGGGCAGAGAGAGAGGGAGACGGAATCCAAAGCAGGCTCCAAGCTCTGAGCTGTCAGGGCAGAGCCCAGCGTGGGGCTCGAACTCACGAACCATGAGATGATGACCTGAGCCGAAGTTGGATGCTTAACCGACTGATCCACCCAGGCGCCCCAAGTTTTAAAAAAAATTTAATTCCAGTATAGTTAACATACAGTGTTCTGTTAATCTCGGGTGTACAATATAGCCATTCAACACTTCTATACAACACCTGGTGCTCATCACAAGTGCCCTTCCTAATCCCCACCCGCCTGCCAGCCTCCCCTCTGCCAACCATCAGTGTGTTCTCTAGAGTTAACAGTCTGTTTCCTGGTTTGTCTCTCTGTGTCTTGTTTCCTTTGCTCATTTGTTTTGTTTCTTAAATTCCACGTATGGGCGAAATCATATGGTATTTGTCTTTCTCTGACTGACTTGTGTTACTCAGCATAATACTCTCTAGCTCCATCCAAGTTGTTGCAAATGGCAAGATTTCATTCTTTTTGATGGCTGAGTAATATTCCATTATATGTATATATCTTCTTTATCCATTCATCAGTTGATGGACACTAGGCTGTTTCCATAGTTTGGCTATTATAAATAATACTGCTATAAACATAAGGGTGCATGTATCCCTTTGGATTAGTGTTCTTGTATTCTTTGGGTAGATACCCAGTAGTGGGATTCTTGGATCCTAGGGTAGTTCTGTTTTTAACTTGAGGAACCTCCATACTGTTTCCTGCAGTTAGCTGCACCAGTTTGCATTCCCACCAACAGGGCAAGAGGGTTCCTTTTTCCCCACATCCTCACCAACACCTGCTGTTTCTTGTGTTTCTGTTTCTAGCCGTTCTGACAGGTGTGACGTGATATCTCTTTGTGGTTTTGATTGGCATTTCCCTGGTGATGAGTGAAGCTGAGCATCCTTTCACGTGTCTGTTGGCCATCTGGATGACTTCTTTGGAAAAATGTCGGCTCATGTCTTCTGCCCATTTTTTAATTGCATTATTTGTCTTTTGGGTTCTTATGACTACTTCTTACAGTAAACCTAGATGAAAGGACAAGGCATGGCCTGAAAGTGTAACTGAGTAGTGAGGACTCTGGATGAGGTTAAACTTAACGTGGTTCAGGTACGTAGCCTGATATTCTAACTGGATTTACATTTAATTAAATGTAAAAGGAGCAAGAGGAGGGAGAGGGCAGGCTATGCCCAACATGAGTCCTCACTTCTCCTAGTGGTGGGGACTTGTCTGTCCCCCCAAAAGGGCCTGAGCTCTGCAATTAAGTAATAATTAACTCCATGCAGCTGACAGAGAGCAAACCCATGAACTTGGGAGTCAAGAGATTGGGGCAGCAGGACTGATCTTGCCTCTCAACTCAGAGGAGGGGGAGGCTGCTGTCCTCAACACGAGGTGGCCTTCGCTGAAACACATTTAAGATTTTATTCAGGGGGCGCCTGGGTGGCTCAGTCGGTTGAGTGGCCGACTTCGGCTCAGGTCATGATCTCATGGCTCATGAGTTCAAGCCCCGCGTCGGGCTCTATGCTGACAGCTCAGAGCCTGGAGCCTGCTTCGGATTCTGTGCCTCCCTCTCTCTCTGCCCCAACCCACTCACATTCTGTCTCTGTCTCTCTCTCAAAAAAAAAAAATTTAAAAAATGTAAAAAAAAAAAGATTTTATTCAGGAAATATCTTTGGAATTGGTCTAACTTTAAATCTTGTCTTTAATGAGAGCCCAAGTTCCACCCTCAATAGCGTCTGCCAGAGATAATTTAGCCTTCAAATGTCTGCAGAGAAAATGTTAGCACTTGCTGTCATGGGGAGGCCCAAGAAGACTTTGGAGAAGCCCCCTTTTATGTGGTTGGGGCAGCTAAGGACCCCGAGGAACTCGCCATCATAGCTGAGCTTTACATGTTGACTTGCTCATGAACTTACTGAGCCACAACCCATTGAGCTTTGGAGAGCGTCTGCTAAGACAATGGCTTCAGGTCTGGGGTGATTCAACTTGAACTATTCTTCCTGGTTGTGGTTAAATCCTTTGAGGTCATTCTTGGTTCATGGCAGTAAAACTGTGTCATCAGCAGAAAAGAGAAGATTTATCTTTTTCTATATTACTACGCTGGGGACACACATCCAGTTCTTTAGAAGCTATGTTAGGCTAACAAGACACAAGTTCATGGGTGAAGATAGGAGGAGCATGCAAAACTGGAGCCTGGTCTCATGCTGACCCCCTCTGCTTGTCCCCATTCCTGATTATTCTTATCTGTATCATGTTTTGTTTGTTTGTTTTTTTTTTTTTAAGATCTTGCCAAAGCCCTCAGGGCTGATGAATTCTATAATTGTTTTGTTACATTTGTTAACCAACAAAATTCCAATGAAGCAAGCCTGAAGATCAAATTAGGTTTATTTAGCAATTTATGAATCAGGCAGCATCCCATTGCGCAGTAGAAGGGAGTTCTGCCAAGCTGTGGGAAAGGAAAGGTTTTCAGAGGTGGAAAGGGGGAAGAACAAGGGACTTATTAGCAAAGAGCGTGTTGTTTGAGGCAAGGTCACCCTACCGAGGGGAGCGGAAGTGCCTAGGGGTGGATTACCTCACCGGTGCTGACCAAGTAATTCCCGGTTGACTAGTTAAAAGTCACATTCCTCGAGTGGCTGAACCTGCACTTAGGTTAAGTATTAAGTCTTGGTTGCTAACTTAGCACAAGTGACTCCATTTTGGGCCTGTTGTCTCCTTTTTAACAATTCCCCTCTTTTGATCAGACTCTCAGCGTAACTGAAAATGTGATCAAAATTTAAGGCATTAATGCCACTCTCAGCTATGCCCTGTAGTGCTGGAAGCTTCTGTCCACCCTCTGTGTGGTGCCACGGGTCCTGACATGTTTTGCTTAATCTTTGTGATCTTCACAGGCCACAACTTCAAGGTCATAGTTTTTAAATTAGCCATTCTCTTTGCTCTTTTTCTGACGTTCCATTCTTTAGGGAGATCAATGTTTGGTGGTTAGTGGCTGAAAGTGTACATTTAAACCTTCTGAGAGAATACAACACACCAGGGAGGTTACTGTGATCATTACAAGCACGATAATTCTCAATGTGTGGACTACACTTTGGAGCAAAGACCCAAACCAATCAAAATCAAATAAGTCAAAGAAAGACCTTGCTGATGGAGTCACTTTTTTACACCAGTGGCTTGCTCCCCACTTTCCCCCGCACCCCGCCATCCACCCTCAGTTTGTTATCTGTATTCAAGAGTCTCTTGTGGTTTGCTTCCCTCCCTCTCTGTTTGTAACTATTTTTCCCCTTCCCCTCCCCCATGGTCTTCTGTTAAGTTTCTCAAGATCCACATATGAGTGAAAACATATGATATCTGTCCTTCTCTGCCTGACTTATTTCACTCAGCATAAGACCTTCCAGTTCCATCCACGTTGCTGCCAATGGCAGGATTTCATTCTTTCTCATTGTCAAGTAGTATTCCATTATATATATAAACCACATTCTTCTTTAATCCAGGTACAGCAGGTTGGTGTTGACCACAGCATGGACACGTCCTTGCTCAGCTAGCAGATGATTGAGGGTTATCCTATTGTCAAGAACAACTTGGGCCAGAGTCTAATGATCTCTGTTGGGCAGCTATTTATCATCTTAGCAATGAATCACGTGATATTTTTAAGACTTAAGAGACTTTTCTGTTCATATTCTCATTTACATTTGATCCTAACCAGAGAAGTATGTCTGTGCCAAAGGATGTGAGTCCTGAGTCATGAATGACTCTTGAGGATTCCTTTTTAACTTGACGATGTAAATCCGGGTGAGCTGACCAGAGAGGTGACTCCGATCATTTGTGGAAAGTTAGGGAGCACCGGTAGAAAACCCGAGAGCCAGCCATTCCGGCATTCATAGGACCAAGAAGCATGATAACCCCCAGGGACAAAGATAAACCCGGTCAGGGCACAAACCATCCCAGCTAAGATATTGCCATTAACAGCATAAGCAGGGATTGTTGCATTTACTGTTCAAGCTGGGGTTCAGATAGGTTTTCAGCACAATTTGGGAGGAAAATCTCCGAGCTTGAAATAAAGAGTCATTCTGAATACTTTGTGGAGATGGGTGCTTCTGGTGAGATTTTCTAGTGAAAAGGAGCTCGTCCAAACCAGGTAATCATGAGCATAGGAGGAGCAAGCGTGTTACAGTTTGCTTAGGGATTTGTGTCTGACTGCGCACGTATAGTTATAATCTGAGAATGGTCAAAAGTCACAGGGTGTTGTTCTGGCTCTAAGAGTTGACCGTGGTAAGAAACTTCCAAGAGTGGGGTCAATCATGGTTCATAGTGACATTGGGGATGGAAGAGAAACTGGTGCCAGGGAAAACCAAAGGTCTCCAGTATCATGGATACATTGGGATCTCTGATGACAAATCCAGCAGGCTGAGAATTACCCCCCATAGCAATGCCTGGGGGATGTGAATGAGGGCATTATCTCTCCAGGCCAGTGCCAGAGTAAAGGAGAGGAAGAGAAACAAGCAAAGTTTCATGTTCAGTTCAAGCATGGGGTCTTGAACCGGTGTCTTGGGCAGAAGCCATGGACCTCGATGTCGGCTACTTCTCTTCTTTGTCAATTTGCCTCAAGGCCTCCAGTATCTTCACTGGACCAGGAGTCAGGGGAAACCATCTTTGGCCATGAGATGCATACCCTGGCTCAATGCCCTCTGGTTCTGCGGCAATGACAGTGGTCTGGAGCACTTAGAAAGGTCCCTTCTTCCAGGGTTCGAAGGCTGCTTTCCTCTAATGACACTTGCAGAATACTCAGCAGGCTCTAGACTGTGACCCACAAGATCCTTTGATTGGGATATAGGGAGTCTTCTTTATCCTGTTGATAGGCTTTAGCCTATCATTACAGCAGCCAGTTAGCCTAGAGTGAGACGAGGGATCCACAGAGTGTTGTATACCAAATAACGGTGGTCTGCCCATGACTATCTAGTGTGGAGTGAGTCTGTTTCCCCAAGTGGGTACTGTGAATAGTCCTCAAGGTCAGAGGTGATGCCTTAGATCAAGGGAGTCTAGCATCCAGTAGTTTCTACAAGCTTAGAGGTTTTAAGTTAAAGGATCCCATTATTTATTATTTCTCCTAACCTTGCCTGATGGTTCAGGGTGATAGGGACAGTGATCATTCTAAGCAGGTTTGCAAGGTTTTTGTTGAGGCTTGTATGATTTGCCCAGGGAAGGGGTTGCCTTGACCACTGAAGATTGAGGAAGGCGTACCATGTGTGGGGAACACACTTTCTAGCAGTTTCTTTGCCACTGTGAGGACACCAGCATTGTGGCAGAGAAGGCTTTAGCCCCTCCAGAAAATGCCCCTACAGTAACCAGAGCTACTAATAATCTGTAGGAGGTGACAGCTGAATGAGGTATAGTCGCAGGTGCTCAAAGGGTCCAGAAGGAGGAGGATTGAGGCCTCTGGGGACAAAAATAGGTTTCCCAGGAATATGGAACTGACAGGTCAGACATTGATGACCAACTGTTATTGCAATTTTATAGAACTTTCTCCGCCAGTATTTATCATTTGAGTCATCTCAAATGCACCATGGTGGGCGAATGAATGCAAAAACTGAAGAACAGGGTTTGCCAGAGAGCCAGGGAGAACCAAGCAGCTGTCTTGATGTTCCCATAACCCGGCGTGTTTACTGAACTGGCAACACTCGTGTGCCCAGTGTGATTCCTCTGACTTGGGAGCAGGTGGTTGACATGTTGCAAAGACATCAGGATGTCCACGGTCTGGCAATGAGAGGCGATTTCTGCAGAAGCAGGGTGCCACAACCTTCACAGGATCTGTCACTGCTGCCTTTGTGTGAAAGTCAGCTGGGCGTTTCCCTGATGCTCGGGTTCAGTCTTTTTAGTCTGAGCCTCAGTTTTCATGACATCAGCTTCAGAAAGTAAAAGAATGACGGTAAAAAGCGTCTTCACTTGATGTACATTTTTGACTGTGATCCCAGTGGACAGAGAAGTCCCTTTGTTTACATGAGATCCCCAAATTATGGACGGCCCCAAAGGCATACCAGTAGTCAGCATAAATCCTAACAATTTGTTCTTTTGGTACCTGCCTTCTCCAGGAAGGGCACAGAGCTTGCTTGTTGGGCTGATTCAGCCAGTGGAAGACTTCCTCTCTTGAGCAGTTCACATTGGCTGGTAACAGCATAACCAGCTTGGAAATTCCCTTTCTTGGTTTGTACAATAAAACCCATCAACAAACCAAATTAGATTTAGATTAGTCAAAGGAGTGTCTGGTGAATCAGGTTGTGGTGTCACGAAATGGGACCTTATTCCCTCACAGTCATGGGGCTGGTCTTCGTCAGGCAGGAGTTAGAACATTGGATTTAGAACAAAGGATTTCCGAGGGGGTGAGTCTCCCAGAGGCGTGTTGGGTCAGTTGAGAATGAAGAAGCCTTGAACTACGTGAAGACGTTGTGAACAAAGTCATCTCCTGAGGTTAAACCCACTGAGGTTTCTACCACCTCGTGACTGTGGCTGTAGCCTTGAGGCAGCTGGGATGGACACAGGCAGTGGAGTCCAGTTGTGTGTTGGCACAAGCAATGGGCCAGTGTTTCCTGCCATGGTCTTGCGTGGGCATCCCCAGGGCTCGGTTACCTCTTTCACGCACAAATAAGGTGAAGGTTTGAATAGTTAGGTAGCCCTAGGCTAGGCTGGGCTGGTGGTGCTTGTTTAGTCTTAAAAAGGCTTGCTCCTGTGTGTCTTCCCAGGGAAAAGGTTCGGGGACTGGAATTTTAGCAAGTTCATAGAGTGGGGAAGCCAACAAGAAAATCAGGAGCCCATAGTCTAGCCCAGCCAGGGCTAGAAACCCACCAGGCTGTCAACTTACTTGTGGGGATAGGACGTTCTCAGATTAGCTTAATCCTTTCTGGAGACAGCTGGGTTCTTTCAGAACTTAGATTATGACCGAGGTCAGGAGCGGTGTCTGGAGATCATTATAATTTCTCCTCAGAG
The DNA here is from genome assembly GCF_024362965.1 of Panthera pardus. Classification (NCBI taxonomy): domain Eukaryota; kingdom Metazoa; phylum Chordata; class Mammalia; order Carnivora; family Felidae; genus Panthera; species Panthera pardus. The sequence continues at coordinate 4,165,584 of NW_026526655.1, read as the reverse complement.
ACCTGAGACCTGATGTGCCTTTGCAGCTGAGTATTGCAACAAATACATGGACTCCTTCACGGACATCTCTTGGAGAGCTGAGCACAGCAAGGGGTTGTCTCTATGTCGTAGGGGGCTGATTTCCCGGAGAGCGAGAGGTCCTTCACTCTCAGTGGGGCACTCAGGAGAGATAAGAAGGGGCCTCATGGAATCCCCGAGGCATGACTGTCCGGGTATGTTGTTGATTGCTCTGAGTCAAGGCAAACAGCTATTGGCTATTAGGGTCCACAGGGATGCTGGAGAAGTCTGAGCAAAGGCCTGCATTGGTGAACCATTCTGGATCTGGTGGAACTTGGGAGACAGGGGGGTGTGTGGGTTTGGGACAACTGGGAAATGGGAAATAACTCTCCTGTTAGTGGCTCTCAAGTCCTGGACAAATGGCCACCCTGCCCATTAGGTTTCCTGACTGGCAAAATCTGTGTGTTGCAGGGGCTGATACGGGGAATGACTAACCCTGGGCTTCTGCTATCAGTGTGAGGCCTGGTATAGCCTCAGGCTGTAACGGATATTGAGGCAATTTTTGCAAGAGGTGTAGTCATATCGACCTGAATCTTTATAGTCTCTGCACTTGCTGTTATCCCAATGTCAAAATTAGAATCAGCCTACAGAGTTTTGGGCACCTTCATTAAATTAAAGCATGTTTCATTGGAATCCTTCCCCTTCCATATCATGGATAGATTGTAAAGTTCCTAAAAGGTCAGAGTCAGCTTGGCCAGGAAATTCTAAGGCAAAGTCTCCATTGCTACCAAAGTGTATTAACTCTTTTAGTTTAGAGGGGACGTCTGTGCTTAATAGATTGATTGGGGCTTTATCACACAGCAGAAAAGGAGGCTGTTCTCTGAAAGGCCCCCAGAGTCATTTGTGTTTCTGATTGAGACAGAAACTCCCTCTGAACTTTCCTAGATACCCCCACTATGGAAACCTTTCTTTTATTCCCAGGGAGATGTTGTCCTATGAGGGTGGGATTTAAAGTAGCTCCCGTAGCTAGCAGAATTTGGCAAGATTTTCCATTAATTTTAATTGTAGTTTCCCATGGCTGTTTAAGGGTATTTCTGATAGTGTTTAGCAGAAGGTCCCTCAAAGCCCCATCAGTTTTAGGAGGAACTCAACCAGGGGCTCTTGCTTGGGGGCACTGAGGAATTTGCATCAGACCTTTGGGGACAATCTTTTCTCTAGGGCCCCTGTTGATTACAAAAGAGACATTGGCCCCTGGGACAGACTTTTGATGATGGGCCCCTAGAGGATGTGATCTGGGAGGTCCAGGTGTTATTTTGATCTCTGGCCCTGGAACTGTTGTATCTGTGTGGCCGTTGGTTTGGCAAACCTCTGTTTATAACCTTGGTCCAAAGTCCTTTCAAAGTGCTCAGCTATGGTCACGAGTTCAGTCAGGATTATGGCTTCTCATCCTCTTTTCTGTCTTTTTATTAACCTACTAATCTCAGCAGATAATTCATTGACAAATAGGTCAGCCAGAGCAGGTGGGGTGGCCTCATCTGTTGTACGGAATCCAGAATGCCCTAGGAAAAGCACTTCCGAACGGGCTTTAAGTCTGCCACGGCTTCATCTTTCTCTGGTTTGCACGTTGAATAATAAGCCAGGTAACATGAGCAGGGAAGGCTCCAGAAATGGCTTGTGAAAAAACAGTTGCTATAATGCTAGCTTTCCCTGGTCCAAAAGAGGACTACGTTGGAAATTGAGGATCATGGGATCCTCATGGGATCATGCCATTCTGCTTCCAGCCATCAAATTCTGGGGCTTCAACAGGTCCTACTAAAGTGCACAAGTAGATGAACGTCTGGCCTCATGGGGTCTTGAGACCTGAGAAGGATTCTAAACTCTTCAAAAAACATTTGGGGATTCTCCCTGGGTTTAGGCAATTCTTTAACTATGGCCTTTAGTTCAGTAGTAAGCAAGGAGTGAAAATATATGAGGATCACCCCCACCTTGGGCAGTTTTATTTTAGGAGATATCTCTTTAATCTTCTCTTCCAAGTGGAAAGGCAGGTCAGACTGAGAGCTAGCAGACCAGGAGGATTCAGGTAAAGAAGGGCGAGGTTTGTCAGTCCAGTCATCCTGTGTTTTAGGTTCCTCTTGTGTCTTTAATTTTTCACTGGCCTTTTCCAGTGAAACTTTCAATGAGACAATTTTTGAATCTTGAAGACTTTTCGATGCGTTTGCATGCCAGTTAAAGCAGGTATCCCATTCCTTTCCTTTAATTCAGGAACCCTTACTTTCAAGTACATTTCTTCAATGAATGATCTCGTCTTATTGGAACGTTCCCCCAAGGGCCATTGTACCTCTAGGTGGCTGTTAGTAAGATTTTGCCATTTTTGTAGCTATTTATAACTTTCAGAACCCTCGTTTTTAGACATAAAATAAGCAGATGTGCCAGAAAGTGGTATGCGGAACTCTTCAAGGTTAAAAATTCCATTAGCTGATCCTTTGGGTTTCTCAGATCCAATCTCCTATCTAAAGGAGATGTGCCCTGGGTTGGAGATTGTGTAGCATTTTATAGTGTGCCTTGTTGCATGGAAATTTTCTTGGGGTCGACGGGTGACCTAGAGTCAATCTAACCAGTTCTGTGACCAATTTATCCTATCAAGGGAGTCTTCTTGAGGTGGAGAATGCTCTAATGGGCTTTAAGTGCCCAATCTGTGCCCACCAATTCTCACAGCTTTTTGGCTTTTAAGATCCCCATTGGAAATAGCCTTTATCTACACAAAATAAGACAAAAATATGTGCACCTTAACATACTAGCGGTAACTATGAGATGTTACTGGAGACTGGCCATAAGAAGACTGTGCATGCCACCCCAATTCCCAGCATGGATTAAACCAGCAGACTCCAGTAAGTGCAGATTGCAGACTGGAACTGGGGAAGGGTTCCAAACAACTGCACCAAGGGCTAGAGACTCGGATTCCAGATGAAATGTACTGCCAGCTCAAGTTGACCTTCTAAGCTCGGAACTGGAGAATGATTACATCATGAGATCAATGCAAAGAGAGCATAACTCAGAATGGAGAGTAACTTGGATGCCTGCGTGGCCCAGTCAGTTAAGTGTCCGACTTTGGCTCAGGTCATGACTTCACGGTTTGTGGGTTCGAGCCTTACATCAGGCTCCGTGCTGATGGCTCAGAGCCTGGAGCCTGCTTTGGATTCTTTGTCTCCCTCTCTCTCTGCCTCTCCCCTGTTCACACTCTGTCTCTCTCTTAAAAATAATTAAACATTAAAAAAAAAAAAAAGAATGGAGAGTAGCTTACCCACAGTCCAGGGAAGTGGGGAGAAAGACAATGAACTAAAAAAGGAATTTACCTATGTTTCCTGTTGTCCCCAAACGCCATCAGAATTTCACTTCTGATCCCGCCATTGCCAGCAAATCTGTTAAACAACAATAATTCAACTGAGTAAATTTAAAGCTCAAGTGGGCTTTATTCAACAATTTATGACTCAGGCAGCATCCTATCCAGCCACGCTGTAGACAAGGAGAGGTCTTTAAAGGCAGAAAGGGGCCAGAAAAAGGAAATTATTAGCAAGGAATGTGCTGTTTGAGGCAAGGTCGTCCTCTTAAAGGCAGTGGAAGGGCCTATGGGGGTGGATTACCTCACTGGTGCGGACCAGATCATTCCAGGTTGATGGGTTAAAGTTCAGCTTTTTGGAGAGACTGAAACTGCTGTCAGGTTGGGTATTAAGTCTTGGTCTGCCACTGTGGGATTTAGCACCATGACTCCATTTGGGGCCTGTTGTTTCCTTTTTAGCACACTCTACAGCGTTGGTCTTTAATTAGCTTTTGATTGCTTAATCGCAACTCCTTGGCTTCCTCAGCCCCGTCAAAGAATATCATGCTAACGAATTCACTCCCAGGGCTGTCTCAAAGAACACCTAAGGAAAACCATTGGAATGCATTTTACACATGCAAAAATGCTTCAGAAAAATCGCCAGTGCATCCCATTCACAAATGCTTCTGCGTGTCAGCTGCACTTCGTTAGCTATAGACATTTCTTGAGCGCTTCATCTTGACCACAAATATGAAGTTGCTGACCGTCAACTGTTCTCGCGGAGAGAGTGGCCGTGCGCAGATGCTTGAGTCAGCACACAGGCCCTCAGAGCAGACCCCTTGGCCGGGAGACAAAAGAGAGCGGCCACATTCATTTATCAGGGCTTTAATGAGGCCTGCAGATTCTCATTTCTGTGCCAAAAAATAGAATGAAACGCAACGTGGTCAAAGATGCACAAGTGGGGGAAATCCTTCCATTCAGGAAAAAATAAAGGGAGATAGTAGAAAGAGGTACAGAAAGGTGCAGCTTGCTGAGTTTTTCCGAGGTTATTTTGCTTTAAACGTATTCCTCTGGTGTTTGCCCCAGATTCCTACTTGTCACTGAACTTTGGCTAATTGCCTTGAAGCATAAGAATGAATGGGGCATTCACACAAGCTGGGGGCTGGGGCAGCCTCTCGATGCCACTGCCGAGGGTTCCTGTGTGCACAAGACCTCTCTCCTCCCCACCCTCAGGTACCCACACTTCTGAAGGAGGATGTTCCTTAGTCTGTGCTTGAGCTTCTGGAATGGAATTTAGCCTTCAACCACAATTGTTATTTTTCCTCCAGCTAAAACCTTGTATTCATCAAGCTGGGTGGTCTATTACAATGTAATAGCTCTAAGAATGTGAGTGATTTACAGAATTCATAGACCTTATCACCAAAGGGGTAGACCAACATGTGCTTCAATTCAGGGCATAGATGTTTGTTGTTAAAAGATTATCCTTAAGCACCATTCTTAGGTGGCTGGGTAACGTCTTCAAAAGTTGTAGATAATTGAAGGAAATATATTAAAGCAGATTTCTGTTTCTATCAGCAACTTATGATTTCCCCTCTCCTCGTCCCTGGGATAGCTTTATAAAACTTCCTGACTAGTCCTCCTAAGAAGTAACTCTGGATAATGGAGCCTCAATGCCTCTGTTGATGTACCATTGCAGTCACTGAGAGGAGGGGCTAGGCCGGTGATTGCTGGCCTTTGGGAGTTGCTTACATTAGCAATGGTAGATTCTGGAGAGCCACATCTTTTCTTCTAGAATGGCAAAGCGACTTTAAAAAACACAAGCAACAGGTTAGAATTTCTTGCCATTTGGTGGACATCTCAGGTATCTTCGTGGGGTTAACCAGCAAGGAACTGCCAAGCGCCAGCTGACAGGAAAGGCCACCTTCAGAGAAAGTGTGGCACTCCTGCTCAGGATGAAATGTCTCTGGACGACAGGACGGGTGGAAGCCGACTGTCGGAAAGATAGCGTCCACGGTTACTTTATCCGAGATCTAAGAATGAACTGCAAAGGTCACAAAATTTATATCAGGCGTTTGCATCTTCCAATTCAGTTATTTCTGGTAACTCCTCCAACCCCACCTCCGCTGGAAAGGATTATGTACACTGGGTGGCAAGTCTGTGTATCTTAAGACAAGGATGTGTAGGTCCGTAACTCCCTGCCCACAAGCTCTCGATGGAAGCGGGGAAAGATTTATTTTTCTGAGCGTGGTCTGCATTGCTTCCTTGGTTTACACTAGTACGTGTCTGCCCGAGGAACGAGCTGTGCAAGCTTTCAGGTAAGGAGGGGCTGGGGCGCGGTTAACAAGGCACGAATGGCCTGACTCACACACAGAGCTCTGAAATACAGGCAGGTCCCAGCTGGCCGGGGCTCTGCCTTGTTCTTGATGATGATGGTCCTCGCCAGCAAGACTGAGCACGGCGTGCTGAATCCTGCCGGCTCCCCAGGCCCGCGTGAGGGGGGGCCGTGCCTGGAGGATCTCGGGACCAGCCCGTCCGCTCCCTCGCTGGAGAGGACTGATGTCTTGCGTTTGTTTGGAATATCGTTTCCGTGATTCTTTTATTAAAACCAGCCGTGTCGGGTTCCCCTAAACTATTCTTAGCTCAACAAACCGAAGGATGTCGAATAGTGAAAGTGTCATCCGAGTTATAAAATGGAGAGGCAGGTCCCCCTCTGGTTTCTCGGGAAGACATAATGAGGGGACCCGGCGGAAACCCAGAGCTGCGACGGAAGGAGAAATCGGTTTAGAAGACAGGGCAAGAGCTTCGAGCCAGAGGTGACGGGGCAGTCCAGGAGGAGGGATGTCACCGCCCGCTCGAGGACTGGGAGCTGGAAGGAGGCCCTTGCTTTGCTAGATGAGGAGGCGTGAAGGGAAAGAATGGGGCCAGCTGCCCCCGAGCGACGGAGCTGGTTCTAGAATCCCTACCTCTGAATCTTGGTCCGTAGATTCTTGCACCCAGACACAGGGGTTCCCAACGAAGCGAAAATAGAGCTGAAGCAGGCAGGACCCAACTATTTACATACATTTCCCCGATTCCGTGACAGGCCCTGGCACTTCTCTGAGTGTTCCGCTTGTCGTCGCAGAACGTGGCAAGTCCGCTGCTTCCCTGCGGGGTGGACGGTTGTCACTACAAATCTCGCTCAACTGGTGCGTGTCTCCATCACTGATGTTCTTATTTTATCTGATGCAGGACGCACTGGTGTGTGACCAGCTGACACGTGGCACTCAAAGTGTGTCACACCAGAGCCTTGGTGCCTACGGACCTTGGCTGGAATGTGCTGGATGCGACATCAGAAGTCCTAAATAATTGGCAAAGGGTCCATAATTGGCTCCAGATGCCCCTCACTCGACGTTCCCCAACCTTGTTATTTCCGTGGAATTCGCAAAAGCAACTGGTGTCCCAAGGGAAGCGTGAGTGTGCCTCTGACCCCGAAGGGCCTTTTGCACTCGCCTTGAAGTTGGGGCCTTCTCACCTGCAGACGCCCTTTGCTAGGCTGCTCCTGCGACCGTCCCAGGCCTTCCTGCGGGCTCACCAGCCCCTCAGCACCGGCCTGTCTGTCCGTTCTGGGTTGTGCTTTCCTCGCTGCTCCTTGGTTGTGTTTGCCTTCTCAGGCTCATCTCTTCCTTGGATGTCATCATTATTATCGCCCAACGCTAAAAATCCCTTTCCGCTTCTTCAAATCTGGAAAACAAAATTAAGTGAATTCACTTGAAGCCCGTTACAAAAACGAAGGATCGCAGATTGTTCCTCTCTTACTGTTTTGCCATCTTGAAAACAAGTCTGCTGACCCATTGCTGAGATCAAACCACAGAGCCCCGTTATCCCAAGAGGTCAGAGTGTCAGTTCCTCTTTATTTCTTTCTGCGAATGGGACTCGTGTTGCCGTGTTGCCTCCTCTCGCCTGATTAGGGGGAAGCTTTATGCTTTTCAGTTATGGTCAGGGTCCTGGATCTCGCTGGTTCCCCAGAGCACCTGGGTGCCAGGCAGGCCTGGCCTCATTACCCTCCTTCCGGAGGAAAGTGATGTGGCAGGGTCATAGCCACCGGGCACTGCTGGAGCGGGACTTTCGGGGGCCTTGCACTTCCCCCATCTTAGGACACCCTGGGACCTGCAAGGGGGTGAAGGTCGTGAGAAATGAGTCAAGGCTGGTGAATCACTCTGTCCTGCGGGTGGGACCCTCCATCAGACACCTGGGCCGTGGGGCCGGATGGGGGTGGGGAAGTGGGTGAGCCTGAGAAAAAGGACACTTCCTGGATTTTAAGGCCACTCTCCCCAACTTAATCGTTTCTCTGAAATCCAGGATGTAACTCATTTACGTGGAATTGTTTCCTTGTTTTTCCTAGTTTTAGAAATAATTGCCGAAGTCCTTTACCAAAGTCATTACCGGTCAGCGTAAACCAGTCGAAGGGCACCATGCTATTGCAGGAAGCCCAGGAGGGTGGGGTCTGTTTTCATTCTTGTATTAAATTTCTACATCGGCCCTGAGTGGGACTTACTTTGTCTAATACTTGGTGTCTTTATCTTTAAAATGAAGAGGTTGGATTGACTTATTTTTAGGGTCATTTTCTGATTAGCAAACCGATAAGTTGACATATAATTAAGTGTGGGGCACAGCGTATGTGTCCAGGAGCGAAGGAGACTGTGTGGAGGGCTGATGGGGGCAGGCGTCCTGGAGGAGGCAGGGATTTGCCTTTGGCGATGGGAGGCCCCGCTGAGGGTCAGACAGGGGAGCGTGTGGAGCACACGAGGGGGGTCCTAAGTGCTCAGAGAGGCAGGGGTCAGGGAGGTGACAAAGGGAGTCTGAGAAGGGGAAATCCGGAAGGAACTTTCCACCCGATGGCACATAAATAAAAATGTGGCTTTTCGCCCCCGTGTGCCATAATGATAAAAGAAAAGATGGGGTTTTTCTGTTTGTAAATGAATATTCCTTTCAGAACTTTCTATATTATCCCCCAAATAGCCTCTCATCTCTTCAGTTATGCCCCCAAGTGGCCCTAAGTCCCTTTGGCAAACGGAGCTCCCAACAAGTGGGGTCAAATCCCCCTTGCGAGGGGGGAGGACCTGGGGCAGGAAGGACAGGTGCTTGCTCACCCCCTCGGCCCTGTGGTCTCTGCCTGGAGGGACCACTCCCTCTGAGCTCATCAGGGCTAATGAGGTGGGTGGCCGATGTGTCACCGCTCAATCCTCTGACCTCTGGACTGCCTGCCTAGGCAGGGCGCAGGGAGTCACCTGAGCTACTGTCTGGGTCGGGCTCACTTGACGACAGCCTCGGGTCACAGCCTCGGGTCCCATCCCAGGTCTAAACACTGCAGCTTTGGCGACAAGTGCAGGTTACCCTGGTGGGGACAGGCCACCTCTCTCCTGTTACTGCTTTGGAGGCCCACGCGGATGGAGTTTGGGCACGAATGTCCCCTCTCCACTATGCAGACGGTCATTAGCCTCCAGGGACGTCGTGGAAAAGCCATCAGATTTCCTCACTTCTTGGTTCATCTCACAGGCCACCAGCAAGGGCTGTGCAGCTGGGATCTCAGGTTCCGGAGCAGTCATCCCTGCACTGGGGGGCTGGTCTCTCGAAAGTGAGTTGCATTTGGACGCTCCTAACCCCCGCCCCCCGGCTCAAGAGCTGGGACTCGGTGGGGTCACGTCTCAGAAGGGCTGTCCTGAGAACCAACCACCCCTGCAGCCAAACCCCCTCAACTGCCTTCCTTTTTTTCCTGCAGAGCAATGCAATGAGGTTAGCCCTTGGGGCCCGTCCAAGAAGCAAACCGTCATGATTAGGAAATACGCGCGTTAAATAATTTCCCTGGGCTTCATTTGCTCTCACAACCCGGCCGGGCCTCGCGGCCCCCAAGCCTTTTTCCTTACTCGACTGTTTTAGATCAGGTTCCAGGACCTTACCTGAGCATCCCCGCCCCCACGCCCCGCTTCCAGTCCTGGCCATTGAGCCCAGATAGTTTCAAATCACAGAAGCTTAAGGCTGAAAAGCATTTTGACAGGTCCCCGCGGCCCAAGGTAAATGCCTTTTCTCGGGTTTTGCCGAGTGGTTCCCTCCAGCACGCAGGCTCTGGACGCAGGCGCCGGGCAGCCCCTCAGCGCAGCCCTGAGCCTCGGCCCTGCCTTCGCCCACCTGCAGCTGGCCCACCTCGGGGACATCTGCTCTGGGCCAGGCAGAGCACGAAAGTGAACAGGACCAGGTCCCAGAGGTGGCAATAGGGTGGAAATAGGGTAGCACCTTGCATTAAACAAGATGTGAGCGGCCTTACCCCTCCCGAAGGTAGAGTTACTTCGAGTCTACCTGTATCTCAAATAACATTTACAAAAACATTTTCTAGAGTATTCTAGCTCAGACCTGCCCAGTGCTGGGGCCAGTGTGACAGCCTCAGGCCTCGATGCTGCATCTCGAACAATGATTACATCCAGATCTGACTTTTTAGCATGTGGCCAACAGAAGCCACTGATAATTTCCTGAAAACACTCTTTTATTTGATATTTGCATTGGTTGTTTTATTTTTCTGAAGTTTTTTTTATTTTTTATTTATTTTTGAGAGAGAGAGGGAGAGAGAGAGAATCCCAAGCAGAGCCCGACATGGGGCTTGAACTCACAAACTGTGAGATCATGACCTGAGCTGAAATCAAGAGTTGGATACTTAACTGAGAGAGAGAGAGAGAGAGAGAGAGAGGGAGAGGGAGAGGGAGAGGGAGAGGGAGAGGGAGAGGGAGAGGGAGAGGGAGAGGGAGAGAGGGGAGGGAAGAGGCAGAGAGAGAAAGAGAGAGAGAGAGAATCCCAAGCAGAGCCCAACATGGGGCTCGAACTTACAAACTGTGAGATCATGACCTGAGCTGAAATCAAGAGTCAGATGCTTAACTGACTAAGCCCCCCAGGCACCCCTGCATTATTTTAATCCGCTGAGATTTATGGAGAGCCCTGGTGGTTCAGTGGGGAACAGGTCAAGGTGCTGTGTTCCCACACGGCCTTCACAGCCCCGCAGGGAAGCAAATGGTCCCAGTCTCACAGGTCGGTGTCTGGGCACAATTGTGGGAAGTGGCTTGAGGGAAGGAAGGCATTCTTGGAAAGTCCCAATGGGGCAGGAAAGGCTTCCGGGGAAAGGCTGTTCACATGGAGCCCTCCAGGGTTACTGGTGTCAGCCAGGAAGGAAACGGGGGCCCAGGAGAGAGGAAAGTTGTGGAAGAGCCCGGCCCGCAGGACCAGCAAAGGAGAGATGTGGTCCGCCGGCAGGAGGCAGCAGGGAGCCGGAGGGCGTGGGGGTTGAGAGCCGGTGAGGGTGGGCGTCTTTGCCCTGCAGCAGTGGGGACTCCCTTGAGGCCATTAGTCCCCGCACACGCCTATCAGATGGGCCTTTCTCTAGGGTCCCCCGGGATGCTGAGTGTAGACGGTAGCGGTCCAGAGTGGAAGGGAAGAGCCACCAGGAGGTTGAAGCCCTGGTCCAGGGGAGCGGAGGTGAGGCTTCAGTGAGAAGCTTCGTGCTCATGCGAGATGTCTGGGTCAGAGATGCCGCCATGACCCTTGCCAGTCTGCACGTGTGGCCTTGGGTGAGTCGCCTCTGACTGAGATCTGGAGGGGCGCTCACAAAAGGAGGGGAGAAAGGCCAGCCCAATCGGCAAGTGGGGGCTCCGCGTTAGCTGCTCCCAGGGTCCGTGCATAAGTATGCCAGGGCCCCCCTCCCCGGGTGTTCCTGTGTCCCGGCCCTGCTCTCAGTGTCTCGTGGGGTTGCCTCACTGAGTCACCCCACAGTCACCCGAGGTAGCTCTGGTTCCACTCCCATTGTACATATAGAGAAACTGAGGCACGTGGCCATGAGACCATCCCCCTCAGGCGGTCTGAGCGCTCCACCCTGTCCCTGCCCCCCGATTTGGGGGAGCCGGGCAAGCCCCCCCCCCCCCCCCAGAGAGGCCAGTGGCCACTACTCAGCTCAGCCAGTTGTTGCTATGGAGGGATCTGGGTCAACAAGACCTTTTGAGTTGTTGAGGTCTGGATTTTTGTGTTATCACCAATCCCTTCACATTTTTCAAAAGCACTGTTGGAGTCAAAGAAAATGGGGGAGGATACTTCAGTTTTATGTCCTTGAGTTAAAGGTCGGAAGAGGAGGAGGGGGTGTCCCAGATACAGAGAAATAGGGGTGGCCAGAGGGGCGGGGTGTCCCAGGCCGCATGGGCGGAAAGCAAGGGATACGTCCGCCCAAGGAAACTTGCATTTGTGGTTGAATTTTCTCCTCTTCCCTTGTCCTGGGTGGGCATTCTCCCTTTTGTGGACGGTTCTCTGAATGTCCTTCCCTTTTCCTTCCTGAGGTCCTCCAATCATTCTGCATTCCCAGGCAGGAGGCACGGAGGTCCTGGGTGATCTGGGTCCAGCAGTGACACCTGTGGCCTGGGAGCCAAGGCTGAGTGACGTAAGAAACTGGGACCTGTCTCAGGTAGATCAGGTGGGCCCCAGGACCCACCTGGCAAGGGGCTGCAGACCGACCACCCATGGGGCAGAACTGGGCTCACAGAGAGTTTGGTTGGGGCCACCCAGCTGCAAGGAGTTTCCGGTGTTTAACGTTCATCCACTTGGCTTGCTTTACCAACTTCCCTACCCGCCTGTGCTCCCTGGGCAGGTGAGTTTGAGACCCTGCAGGAAAACTCAGCGAGTCAACCACAGACTTCAGGGCAAAAGACAGGTGGAATGAATGAATGGATGAATGGATTAATGCATGACCCAGCAGATCCCCTATGACAGCCCCATCCCATGTCCCTAGCATCATGAGCTCTGTGTCGGGGGCAGAATTGGGGTGTGATTTCCTGCTCCTTACCCTGCTCCAGGACCCCCCCCCCACCACCACCACCAAGTACTACCCTCCTAACTTGGGGAGGGGAAATTCCTGGCAAAAATCAGTCATCCAGAAAGCATCCTTTCTTCCCAACCCCTCATTCTGCACCTACTGCATAATAAGATTAATAAGGGCACCTAACGCTCCCCACTTCTGGGGGCTCCCCAGACCCCTGCAGCGTTTGAGTCCCATTCTGTCATTTCCCTGCAGACCCAGGGTCAGGCTTGGGTTCCAGCCCACAGCAGTTTCTGTGCTCAGACTACAGCGGGGTCTGTGCTCGCACAGTCCGCAGGGAACCACGCCCCTGAGCCAGTGCTCGTCTGGGGAGCCTGATTTTCTGTCTCCCTGCCTACCCCTCAAGACTTCCCTGACATGCCTCCTGAGGGCCCAGAGGGTCCCCGGGGTCTGCATTACACTCTTTCCTGGGGAGCCCCCAGCTGGGGCCGGGCCACTGCTCAGACTTCAGAAGCAACCACGCCGGCCCCTCCGTGCCACCTCCAAGCTGTAGGGCGGAGGTCTGTTTATTTTGGGTTTGATGAGTAAATCATGTGGAACAAAATCAAAAGCTCGGCTGAAGTCAACACAGATGACATCTGTCACTTCCCCTAATCCCTCAGGCAGGGGGAGAGGGGTTTGGATTAATTAGGCTCTTTAAAACATTTGCCAGCAATGACTCAATGCCTTCTTTTAATGTCTAGCGAGTGAAAATAACACATTCGCCCTAGTTTTCACGTTTGAAGGGTCAGGTTTGGAGGTCTAGTGTCCGCTGTAATCCTGTCTCTTTGAAAAGGCACAGGTACCGTAGCCACTCATACTGAGTACGTCTATCATTGAAATCAAGCGTTCTTGTATCTTATGAAATGCGTCAGCTGCCATATATGGAGGCAGTCACAGACATCAGCTAAGTGACACTGTCTGGGCTAAGCTTTGCCTAATTGACGAGGGAGGCGTGCATTTGGGGTGAGAGCCTCTGGGGAGCAGGGGTGAATCCAGGGTAATTAAATGGCACACTGCTCTCTGTTTATCCGCTTAAACACGGCTGGGCTTGGGAGGATGTGCTGGGCACTCTTGTCTTGAGCTGCCCGTGTATGACCCTGACCCCTACTCAGGGGATGGTCTGCCTCCCATGGCCTTGACTTTGAGAGCAAGTCAGGCACAGGGAAGATCCCGCAGTTGCAAACCCGAGAGTGAGCGTACCCTAGCCTCCTCGCTTGTCCCATCTGGTCCCCAACCTCCCACCTGGACCCTTTTCATAGTCAGCTGGGTTGTCCCTTTGCTGTCCCTGTAAAAAAAAATACTGTCCTCTGCTACCCATAAGATCTGGGAGCCCTTGGTCTTGGTCCTATTCTGTTTTCTTGGAAGTGGCTTGTGCTTATCCAGGCTTCCTGACGGACTCTATGGGAAGCCAACCTTCTGTATACTTCTGCAGTGAGTCCGCACGGCGGGGAAACCGGGGCAGGACAGAAAGAGCCTTGGGCTTGCAGCCAAGAGACCTGGACTTGAGAACCAGCTCTCCAGGCATTACCTGTACAGTCTGAGAGTCATCTGATGCTCTGAGCTTCTGTTTGCTCCTATTTAGAGTAAGCATAGTAACATCTTTCTTATAGAGTTGTTGTGGGCATTATTTTAATACGGAAAAAATGTGTGCCGCTCAATCCTTGCACATGGTGGTGCTTAACGAACCTTAGGCAAAAACCTGTGGCCTGAAAGTTGTACAATTAGGCCGTGGAAGGAAACAGAAGAGCTTCCCAGTCTGCAATAATAAGAAATCACTGTGTAAACCCAAACACTCTCATGGACTTGCAGAGGGCATAAAGCTAAGTGAAATAAGTCAGACAGACAAAGACGAATACCACTTACAATTTCACTAATGTGCGGAACCCTAAAAGACAAAACAAACACAGGAACCAAAACAGAAACAGACTCATAAACCCAGGGATCACACTGCTGGTTGCCAGAGGCGAGAGGGTGTGGGGCGTGGATGAAATAGGTGAAGGGGACGAAAAGGTACAAACTTCCAGTCATGAAGCAGATCCCAGAGACAGAAAGTGCAGCAGAGAGAATATGGTCAACAATGTCGTAGTCCCGCTGTGTGCGGACACATGGGGACCACACTCATCCCGGGAGCTCTGAGCAATGGACAGACTTGTCCAATCGCTATGTTGTGCGCCTGAAACTAACATAACACCGTGTGTCACCTCACAACAGTTGAAAAAGTTCTGAAATGTGTAAGTCCCTGAGAGGGTGGCCCTTTCTAGATGATCCAAAGCCAGTTGCTGAGGTTGGGGGCAGGCAAGCAGAAGAGTGATCCTGCTCGAAGGACAAGAGGAAGTGGGAAAATTGTGTCCGTCCGGTGGGCTTGTGAGTCTGTAGTAAGTCCAGCGTAAGGAAAACTCTCTCTGCTGAGCCATCTCCCATGTGGGAGTGACGCTGAGGGACCCAGGGGTAACCGGGGCTGAGGACGCTGAGGCACATGACTGGCCATTCCCCCAGCCTCTGGCCTTGAGATTTCCAAGCCTGAGGTCTTACCATTGTGAGGCCAGGCAGTCCCCAGCTATTTAAGCCCAGAGTCTCTCCGGAGGGAGGTCTCAACTCTCCTTCAAACCCTTTGAAGGTAGGACTGAACTAACCAAAGTTGCAACCAAATGTCCATCCAATTCAACATTTGAATCTCTCTGATTTCTTTTGCTGCCAGGCAGAGAAAGGACTCATGTGATTAGATTTAGACTCACCCAGATAATTCAGGATAATCTCCCTGTTTTAAGGTCAGCCGATCAGTAACCTTAACAACATCTGCAAAGTCCTTTTCACCATGTAATTTGACATACTCATGGAGTAACGCTGGGGAGCAAGGGTCATGGGGCCCAAATTCTGCCTGCTACACATCCTGTTCCACAACCAGTAATTAACGGAGAAAATAAAATCCTCTTAAAATTGCATATATCCTTCCAGTCCTAATTAGTCAAATGAGAAGGGTAAATAGACACAACAATTTTCTTGACCCCTGTTCTCCTGGAGCTTCCTCCCCCTCTGACCACCTCCTAGAAAAGGTGGGAGAGACCCTGAGGGACAAGGTCCTGGCTTGCGTAGCCCGGGTGGCCACACAGAAGGCCTGCGGCTCTCCGACCCTTATCTCTTTCACTCCTGATGATGCCTTCATCTGCCAGCACTGACTCCTTGTTGACTCTGCGCAGGGCTCATGCTGAGTGCTGTCCGCACATCATTCTGAATTTCATCTTCCGAACAACCCCGTGAGGGTGGCATCGGTAGGAGGTGATTTGAAGGTCACCTTCTGGCACTGGAGCAGGTCTCTGCTGCACAAGGGCCCCCATCCCAAGCGGCACGTGAAAGCCACTTCCTTCCGCACGTGGCGGATCTGAGACCAGGGCAGCTAAGCCAAGCGCGGACCCTCTCCCTGCACCTTGGAGATGCTTCAGAGCCCCTGGTGCCAGCCGGTGTGCACCCGGCTGACCCATCGCCGTGCTCACTCTGAGTCAACACCCTCCTGCTACTGACCACACAGGGCAAAGGGTCCCGGCCAGACCCCCTGGTCAGGGGTTTCCAAACCATATTAGGATTGGAAAGATTTCAAAACCTTTCCAGGCAAGACCCAGAAGCTTTGGTAGGGAGTGGGGGGGTGGGTACGAGGAAGGAGATGATCCCCACTTAACCCCCCACCTCTAACGGCAGCTCGGAGAACTCTTGGCTCGAAAGATGGTGCCAGAGTGGAATAGAGAAATGACCCGATGGGGACATTCTTCCCTTCAACCCTCCCCAAGGGCCCCTGGACCTCCTTCAGGAAGGTCTCATTCTTGTTGTTGATTATTAGTTTATGACACCAGATATTTTGCTTGAAAAATATTATAAGGCTACTTACAATGACAGGTTGTGGAATGTGACAAGATATGGGATAAATAGGGACGTGGACATGAGGGGGAAGGAAGGTGAGCACCCAGTGTGCTGGGCACTGTCAGAGGTGAGCCCAGACCGGGCTCAGAAGTTCCTAAAGCACAGAGGTTCTAGGGTCAAATATGTTTGGGAAACATTGCTGACTTTATCCCAGCTTTGGAGACTTAACGTGCACTTCAGAACATTAAAGGGTCTGGATTTCTTCATGGTAAAGAATCCAATTAACTTGCTCTCCATGCCACACACACACACACACACACACACACACACAGCTTATTTTTTTCTGCTGTTGCCATAATGGGATGAACTGAACACACCATTTCAAACCCGCTTTCTCAATATTATATCATAAACATTTTTCCAAACCATTAAATAATTTTTTTCTCACACATATTCCTTAATAATTGCATTAGTATTCCACTTTTTTCTTTATTTATGCTGTTTTTCTTTTTTTTTTCTTTTAATGTTTATTTTTTAGACAGAGAGAGAGATAGAGACAGAGAGAGACAGAGCATGAGCAGAGGAGGGGCAGAGAGAGAGGGAGTCACAGAATGCGAAGCAGGCTCCAGGCTCTGAGCCGTCAGCACAGAGCCTGATTCAGGGCTCAAACCCATGAACCGCCAGATCATAACCTGAGCTGAAGTCGGACGCTTAACCGACTGAGCCACGCAGGTGCCCCAGTATTCCATATCATGATTATATGATACAATAATGTATGTCCCCAAGTCCTGTTATGTTTAGGTTGGGTCTCATTTTTTTAACCTCTAAATAGCCCTGGATGAAGAGCTTTGGAGCTAAACCCTTGCAAATATTTGTGATTATATTCTTGGGATCTATCCTTTCTAGTGGAATTTCTGGGTCAAAACGTATATAGATTTTAAGGTTCTTGATATGTACTGCTGTTGTCGAATCTTTACAATAATCTAATCTTATCCTTTTCTATTTTGAAAGAATTTTAAAGAAACAAACAAAAAAAAGCTTGCAAGAATAGCACAAGGGACTTTTTCCCTGAATCGTTTGAGTGGCTGTCGTAGCCGTGTGCCCCATCACCCGCGAGTACTTTACTGTGTGTGCTTTGTGCAAACAGGGTCATTCTCCCACGCAGCCATGGCACAGCCCTTGATGTGAGAGAAGGCGATGCATTGCTGTTCTCCAATTCACAGGCTCCTTTCAGGTTTCACAAGTTGGTCTAATAATGTCCTTGAGAGCCAAGTGGTTCAACCCAGGCCATGGGCTGCCTTTCGTTGTCCTGACTCCTTCAATCTTCTTCATTCTTGAACAATTTCATAATCTTTCCTTGACTTTTATGACCTTAATGCTTTGAAGAGGACAAGCTAGTTATCATGTGACACCCCTCAATTTTGGTTTATCTTTCCTCATGATTAGGTTCAGACTGTTCACATCTGTCAAGAACATCACAGACCCGATGCTGAGCTCTTCTCATTGCATCCTGTCAGGTGCCAAGTGATTCCATTCCATCCTGCTACTGGTGACACTGATGTCGTCAGTGGTTCAGGTGGCATCTCTCCTGTAGGGATTCTCTACTGCAAGGTTCCTTTCTTCGCCTTTGTAATGAATCAGTATTTTGTGAGGAGTTACGTGAATATCCCATTTCTTTTCAAACGTTCACCTGCTCGTTTTACCAGGCGTGTGTTTTTTTAATGAACTACTCCTGTAGTAGTTGCCAAAAACGATGATTTCCTAATTCTATCGTATCTTCTGCGTCTGTTCGTTGGCTTTCAAATCTAAAGTGGAACTTTCTTTTCTCCTTAGTTATTTGTGAAGTCCTATTTCATTCCATGGATTATGGTACATTACTCCTTATTTTCATGCTCAGAATGTGTCATGTTTAGCCAGTGGGAGGGAGCCTCCCTCCCTGGGCACCTATGTCCTTTTGTCCTATCCTCATCGTCAGTTTGGCAACTCTTACCTTCTGTTATAGTGAGATGTTTCTAGTCTTCCTGCCTTGAAATCAGCCATCTGTCCAGGTGGCTTTGGTATTTGACCAGGCCCCACCTAATGGCTATTATGCTGAATTATTCAGGGAGCAAGGAAGGAAAGAAGAGTGGGCTATGATTATTCTTACCGAAGGTAATCATGGCAATAAGGAAAGGGGACAATGATTTTAATTTTATTTGTACTGGTATTTAGATTTTTTTTTTCTTAAGTGAATACACACTAATTATGAAATGGGAAAAAGTCACTTAATTTTGAAATATGATGAAGACACAAGTTAAAAGATGAAACTGTATGTGGGGGACCGTGCATATTGCGATGACAAGTTCAGTTCTGGTAACCACACCCAGGAAAGAAGCCCAGAAGGAACTTCTGGAATACCATCTATCAAGGGACTGGAAAACACCAAATAAAGTGTTCAGAAAGCAAATACAGAACGCTCAGCAATAAAAAGGACCAAAATATAATTAATATATTTCATTATAACACATTAAAAGTTGTGGCTTTACCCTGAGAAGGTACAGGTGATTCAACATCAATCTATTCCTATCATTCGTCAAGTTTAGAGACTAAGGAGAAAAGCCATGCAGTGACCGTAGCTAATGGCAAAAAGGCTGTTTATAAAGTCGAAAATGGAATTATTTCTAAACAGTTTAGTAAATTGTGAATAGAAAGATACTTCCTGAGTAATAGTTAACATCTATCCAAAACCCACAGCCACCTCTAATGAGGATGTATATGGGTATTTCATCTCCAAAACCAGGGACACATCCACATGTCAGGTGTTACAGAGGGCTGTCCGATTTTGTTTTGGAAACTTGAGAAACTTGACTAAAAAGTGTGAAATAGATGAGATAAATATGGGAAAGCAGGGAAACAGTTTATTTGTACGTCATGGTGTCTAGAGGTGGTGAATTAATTCAGTATGGTGACCACATACATCATGTATCTATAAAATTTAACATCTCTACTCTAGTTATAAAACATGAAAAAAAAGCTCTATAGCCACAGATAGCTATGATAACTTAGAAGCCAGTTCCCAAACAACGTTGGTATGGTACAGAAAACCCAGAAAATTGACTGCAGTGGGAATGACTACCATGGATAAGAAGGAATGAGTGATTTCAACAGCATCATCCCTGTCCTTTAAAATGTTTCAGTCTAAATTTTTGTGGCTATAGTTCTTTTCGAGCCTTAATCTCTTACTTGCTCAGTGCCCACGTATTTACATGTTGGAGAAGATCCCGCATTCGATTTTCAAATCAGGTTGGTTGTAGAATAATCTTGAGGTTGTAAAATTTTGCTTGTCACCATGTAACTGCCACCACAGGCAACATGTAGGATGCGTGCGACCATGCTAGAAACATCGCTTGTGCCTCTTGGCAGCCAACCCTTCTCCCTGTTCCCAGCCTCTGGCACCTGCTGATTGGATTCTGTTCCTGTTTTCCAGAATATCATATACATTGAATCGTGCGGTATGCAACCTTTCCTGTCTGCAGCTCTCACTCAGCATCGTGCTTTTGAGACTCACCCATGTTTGGTAACCCCATTTGGGTTATTTCCATTTTTCCTTTCTATTGCTGAGTAGCAAGTGTGGAGGTACCACTGTTTACCTGTTCTCCAGATAAGGGACATTTGGGTTACTTCCATTTTTTGACAACCCTGTAAAGCTGTTACAACATCTGGGTAGGTTTTTATGTGAACATGTGTTTTCATTTCTCCTGGATGAATATTGAGCCGTGGACCTGCTTGGTCTTATGATAAATCTCAGTTTAACTTCATTAAAAACTACACTTTGGGGGGCGCCTGGGTGGCGCAGTCGGTTAAGCGTCCGACTTCAGCCAGGTCACGATCTCGCGGTCCGTGAGTTCGAGCCCCGCGTCAGGCTCTGGGCTGATGGCTCGGAGCCTGGAGCCTGTTTCCGATTCTGTGTCTCCCTCTCTCTCTGCCCCTCCCCCGTTCATGCTCTGTCTCTCTCTGTCCCAAAAATAAATAAAAAATGTTGAGGAAAAAAAAAAACTACACTTTGGGGCAACTGGGTGGCTCAGTAGGTTGAGCGTCCGACTTTGACTCAGGTGATGATGTCATGGTTCGTGAGTTCGAGCCCCACATAGGGCTCACTGCTGCCAGTGCAGAGGCCACTTTGGGTCCTCCGATCCCCTCTCTCTCTGCCCCTCCCTGACTCACACCCTCTCTCTCTCAAATATAAATAAACATTTTTAAAAATAACCTTTTTTTCTTATTCTTGTCCCCGTGTTATTTTCCTTACCTTGATTACCTCTTCATAGTGTTTTTATTTACCCGCATTTCCCTTCACATCAGTCCCCTGACAGTGACTAAAACCATCTCTCTCCATAGTTCTCCACTCTGGTTGCTCATCAGAGTCGTGTCTGCCATGTAAAAACTCTATGGCTGATGCCAGTGGAATTTAGTCGGTCTGAGGAGGCAAGGGTGTTTCATCAGGAAAATGCTTCCTGTGTCATTCAGATTAGTGATCGAGGCTGAGAAGTCCTGGCTGAAGCGTATCATTTAAAATTGTGGATGCAGAGAGAGACTGAAGATGGTAAAACGACAGGAGCCGCAGGGGAGAGTGTGTGCGCGCTGCGTGTGGCCACGGGCTTAGAGACACGTGTCTAAATGCCATGTCTAAGGTGATGGCAGCTGTGGGAACAACCCCAAACCAGGAGCACTTGCGGGGTTTGTCTATATGGGGGACGGGGAGGAGGAGGATACGGGAAGAGATTTTTTCTCTTCATTTAACACCTTTCTGTACCGTCTGAAATATTTTCGACTGTGTGAATGTGTTATTTTTATAACAATAATTTAAAATAGGAGTTTAAAGGATCAATGGCTGGTGTGGAGTGGGCGTTAGAAGGCATACTGGCAGTGTGGGGGGCACGGTATTTGTAGGAATGAGTTCCTACTCAGACTGCCGGGGAGGGATGGAATCCAGAATCTTGAGAAGGGAAGTCTCCTCTGGGTGGGAGGGTGTGTGTGGGGCAATGGGGGGCTGTGCTTTGTGTGGGAGAACGGGGTGAAGGCTCTGGGTACTCAGAGGGGTGCTCTCAATTCTTTTCTTGTTTTTCAAAATTTTTAAATGTTTATTTATTTTTGAGAGACAGAGATGGAGTCAGAGACAGATAGAGTGCCAACAGGGGAGGGGCAGAGAGAGAGGGAGATGCAGAATCCGAAGCAGGCTCCAGGCTCTGAGCAAGAGGTCAGCACAGAGCCCGATGTGGGGCTGGAACCCACGAACCGTGAGATCATGACCTGAGCTGAAGCTGGATGCTTAACCGACTGAGCCACCCAGGTGCCCCTCAACTCTTTTCGTTCACTGGTGGGGAGGCATGGATTGAAGACTTATGGAGAAGAGGCTGGCTGTGGGTGGGTGGGTGGCGATTCAACGTCTTGGAAACAGTGAATAGAATTGACCAGATGGCTGAATTCTGGGATGTCCAGGTCCTTGGTCTAATTATTCCAGAAGCTGATGCTGAAGACAGTGAGACATTGGACCATGAGTCCTAAAGACCCCCCACCCCCCACCCCATCACTGTGTGAACCCTACTGAAGTCCCTTGGAGCCCCAGGGACCCGTGGGAAAAGCAATTGTGGTTTTCTTAAGGATTCAGGTGTAGGATTGGGAGGATAAGTCCTATGTGTCCCCCGAACGTCTTCCCTACCTTCTGGTTCTGAGATTACAGGCAGCGGCCACGGTGGTGCCTCCAAGTAACCCCGCACCCCGGCATCTTAACCTGTGTTCTGTGTTCATGTTACCATCACGTCTCTGGTTCCCCAGCAG
Source organism: Panthera pardus (assembly GCF_024362965.1). NCBI lineage: Eukaryota > Metazoa > Chordata > Mammalia > Carnivora > Felidae > Panthera > Panthera pardus. Next base: position 4,143,742 of record NW_026526655.1, on the reverse strand, counting down.
GTGCAGAGCACCCGCAACCCCTCCGGAGCGACCCCTCCTTAAGTTGTGCCCCTGGGTGCCTCACTCACTGCACCCAAGACCTAGCCCTGGTCGCCACTGTGAGAACCGGAAACAGAAGCACAGTGGGAATGGTTAGTCCCTTTCTCAGGTTTCTCAACAGAAGTAGGGGTTCAATGTGGGAGCGAATGAATAAAGGGTTATTTGACATGTGGAGGTTTTAGTTTTTCGCCCCCAGAGCACTTTTTTTCCTTGTTTTAGCAATGTTTTGGACGTCTGCAATAAGTAAAATACTTGAACATGTTGAGAAAATAATGAAAATGGTGTAACTATCTGGATAGAAATTTTTTTATAGAAAATTCGGCAAGGGAGCTCGTGCCCTTCTGGTTGCGATCATGTGCACGCACAGTGGGACAGAAATGGCATTCCCAAGTTCTTGGGCAAATTTTTAAGGTAAAAGCCTTACTTTGAGGGAGGGTAGGTGATGTAAAATTGTCGTGCGTGTTTGCCACAGACTCAGAGAAATGAAAAGTAGCACGTGAATCCCATTTGCTGAGCATATGGCGACAGCTGATCTTTAGGCATCGAAAAATCTACAACTCCATCAATTTTTCTACATCTGCTCTTGCAAATCAGTGAAGCTTAAGACCGGTGTATTTGTTTATCTATAAATTCCACATAGATAATTTGAAGAATTTCTGGTTTTTAATGATTTTGCATAGGTATTTTTTTTTCTTTTTTGTCTTACCCTGCCTGTCAATCCCGTGGGAAAAATGAAGATCTCATCACTTACTGAGCGAGATCACGGTGCCGGCGGTCTGCACAAATTGCTAGACGGATGGCAGCCCTAGAGCCCCTCGTGTTATTGGAAAACATGTACACGTGTTGCATCCCTCTTGAGAAGGTTAGTTCTTAGCTACGTGACCACTGGTGTTCCTCCATAAATTCCAGATGTGGGGTTGTATGATCTGTGCTGTCATGTACAGTGAATAACATGGATGGATGCCTGGAAGGTCACATATGCTTCCCATGTGTAACGTTCACCTTCTCAGAGGCATGATGACAGCAGACAGCACTTTGATAGGGTTGGGGCAAGTTTTTTGCTTAACCCCATAAACATCCCATTTACCTTCTCTGGCCTGAAGCCGCAGATTTAGGGCACCGCAGGCGGCTCCACGGACTTGCCTTTCCCGGTACCTTTTCCATGTCCCCGGATGTCAACCGGTCCTCTGCCAGTGGTGACTATCCTGCCACAATCAGAAGCTTGGCCTACGTGGTCGCAATGTAGCAGCCGAGCAACTGAAGCTATGGCACATCTACACGCCCAACGGCAGTGGTGGTGGCGGCGGGTGCAGGAAGATGGTTGGCATGGGTCCGATGGGCCCCCCTTTCCAGACTATTCCAGACGATTCCAGACCTTCTCCAGGTGTGCGTCCGGGTGCTCTCCACAGGTGCGCTCCCAGCCCACCTTTCGCGGGGCCTCTGCTTTCCTTCTCTGCTTCTCCAGCTCCCTCCGCAATGAGGCTTAGAAAGGGGCAAGAAAATGTCGGTCCCCACCTCCAGGGTTGTGTTGCTAGGTGTCTGTGTTCCCAGAGTCACCTTGAGCAAATTCTGCACGGCGTGGCCCGCCGTTGCCCCCCGCCCCCCCACAACTCTGCAGCACCCAAGGAGTGGAGGCTGGCCGCACCCAATGCCCTTTACATCCTCACGAAGGTCACCTGTCACAAGCAAGCCCAGGCACTGAGGTGCTGGTGGAGGTGTTCCCAGGGTGATGGGATTCTGCCCGCTTCTTGCTCTCGCTGGCTCTCTCCCAAAGCTTTCAGATGCGGTAAAGCCTTGGACTGTAAGTTGTTCTGCGGGAGTTCCCCAAGAGGAGCAAACATTTCTAATACATTTTAACTCGATAAACGAGCGATGTCTCGCGATACGAGTACAGCCCGACGCCGAACATCACATGGTCACACAGAGCCAATGGTTCTTCTCTGTCTCGCTCTCTCACTGAGGGATTGTGGTTGATCGTGCCCTGTGCTTGGATGCTTGGTCTCAGGCCGCAGCGTCTGGCAGATCCGTGATTTTTCAGAGTGTCGGAAGGGGCCACAACTGGTACTGGTGTATCTTTTGTCACTTCAAAGCACCTGTGGACAGTCCTTTGCTTTTCCATATGAGAGTAAACTTAGAAATGTTTTGCTTCCGGGTGCCTGGGTGACTCAGTCGGGCAAGCGTCTGACTTCAGCTCAGGTCATGATCCCACGGTTCGTGGGTTCGAGCCCTGCGTCGGGCTCTGTGCTGACAGCTCGGAGCCTGCTTCGGATTCTGTCTCTCCCTCTCTCTCTGTCCCTCCCCTGCTTAAGCTCTGTCTCTCTTTCTGTCTCAAACATAAACATTAAAAAGGTTTTTTGAAAATTAAAAAGAAAAAGAAATTTTTTGCTTCATTCTATGTCGGGCTGCCTGTGGATATAGACCCTTTCCTCGGCTGCCTTACTGCCAGTCACATCAAATACAACATATGACAAGAGTTTACTGATACTGCACTATAGTCAACGTCCGTGTGAGCGTATACAATGGCCCCCGTGCAGAAAACGATTCCATTGGGCCAGTAGAGAGCAGTGATCCTGTTAGTGGTAGTGAAAGTCATCCTACACAACAACCCTCCTCTCTCTTGCCTCCCTCACACCAGCCATGAAGGTTTTCAAAGATAAGCACAGGTTAATTTGTTTATTCTTCTTTATATTTTCTATTTTCGTTATTGTTTTATATTCTAGGACCGTTTTGCAATCATTTTTATGTGAATATTTTGGGGTTGTGGAACGAATCGTCTGAGTTTCCATGATTTCTTACGGGGCAACTCGCTTTGATGTACGAGTGCTTTGGGTTACAAGCATGTTTCTGGAACCAATTAGCTCGCAAACCAAAGCTTTACTCTATTTCTAAAATCGTCAGTCCTCGCTCTTTGTTTGTCGTTATTGTTAACAGAAGAGATGGGAACTCGGGCCTTCTGGCCAGCTTGGCCTGATATGAACTCTCGGCACTAGGCCACAGGGTCTAGATACCAGGCCCTACGAGGGCCAGCTGGGGACCAACCCTCTCTGTATCTGCACCCTCCCGGTGGCACCCTGAAAAATCCTCCTCCTGCAGAAGTGTGCTTGTGGTCCAGCCGCACACCTGCTGTGGTTGAAGCTGCAAGCCGAGAGAACAGGTGGGAAAGACTATCTCCCTACGGTTTTCCCTCCCGGAAGACACCCTCAGGTGTTTGGGAACTGGCCGTGGGAAAAAAAACAGCCAAGCTGCACACCACACATTCCCTCCTGGACTTTATTGCCCATGAACTAACATGCAGTTGGTTGCGTGTCTGGCTGACAGCGCCTAGAGGCCAAGGTGATGGCCCAGCTTGCACTCAGTGTTTGTCCTTCCTGGCTTGGGAGGTGCAGACGCTGTTGCCCGAGCCCTTTGCCGCTGCTTTATTGTGCCCTTAAGTACACAATTGCCGATTTTGTGAGAGTGACTGAGGATACCAGCGCTAGTCTCTGCTAAACCACTTTTTAAACTTCCTGGCGATCTTTATTCTCCAACGGCTGGTGTCATTCGATCCTGCCAGGCCCAGCTTTGCACTCCTAATCCCCCTTGTTTACAGTGAGTTTAATCTCTGTCGTACTTAGCCTTTAGCTGGACAAATCCCCCCCACCTCTCCGGGTCCCACCATATGACCACATCAGTTAGGTCCATGACAGGGGTTTTAAATGTGTCTATCTCTTGAAAGAACAGACCTTTTTCAAAGCTTTAAACCTTTCCCCGTAAACAATCTATAAGGGCGTCAGAGGCCGGAGAGATAGGGGACCACCCTCGTGTAGGATAAACCAAGTTTTCAGAAGGAAAATGAGTCGGCTTCTCCAGGCAGTGTGTGCCTATGAAGGGACTCAGAACAGCTTTATAATAGTTTTCTACTTAAGAAAGGAAGAGAAATTTGATCCACGTGGCTCACAGATGACTATTTACCGTCCCCACCCTGGAGTGCTCTGTCCCAGCTTGGGGACACCCGAATCTGTGCATGTCTGAGGCCACGTAGAGGGGCTGGGGGCCACCAGAGCCGGTGGTCCACAAACACGGCCAAAGATGCTGGGGTGATTCCTGGCGGAAGACAAGGAACTCCTTGTTTATTTTTGTATTTATTGGTCCAAAAGCACAGCTGTCTTTACACTGGGGACCTGGATTTGGCTCAACCCACCAAGACTTTTTAAAAGGCGTAGTAAAATATATGCGACATTTTACCACGGAAGCCACTTTAAGTATACCGTTCGGTGGCGTCGAGCACATTCCCGTGTCCCGCAGCCATCAGCACTGTCCGCCTCCAGGACATTTTCATCGTCCCCAACTGAAACTCTGCACCCCTTAAACGCTAACTCCCCAGCCACGGGCCCCCAGCCCTGGAGCCCAGCATTCTGCTGTCTGACTCATGAATCTGCAGGGACCTCATATTGGTAAAATCAAACAGCATTTGTCCTTTGCGACTGGCTTATTTCACTTAGCATAGCGTCTTCAAGGCTCACCCGAGTCCTAGCCGGTGTCAGGATGTCCGACCTCTGTTTTAGGCTGGAAAACATTCCCCTGTGTGTAGACACTACACACAGTGAATGAATGTTTACTCATTCATCGATCGGCGGACCTTGGGTTGTTTTCACCTTTGGCTGTTGTGAACGACGATGCTGTAAACGTGGGTGTGCAAATGGTTGTTTGAGTACGTGCTCTCACTTCTTTGGGGGATGGGCCCAGCAGCGGACTTGCTGGATCGTAGGGTAATTCTAGGTGAAGATTTTGGAAGGACCGCCACACTGGCCGCATCATTTTACATTCCTGCCAACCGTGCGGGCATTAGGTGTTCCGATACCTTCACGTCTTTGCCTTTGCCTCTCAGTTCCGTGCTGTGTGTGTGCTGTTTAAAAATCAGTCATCCTCATGGTACAAAGTGGTATCTCATTGTGGTTTTGATCTGTCTTTCCCTGACTAGCGATTTTGGGCATCTTTTTATGTGCGTATTGGCCTTTGTGTAGTGTGTGTGTGTGTGTGTGTGTGTGTGTGTGTGTGTGTGCATTTAAGCCCTCTGCCCATTTCCGAACTGGGGTGCTGTCTTGGCGGATGACGAGTGTGGGAGTTCTCTAGGTATCCTACATGTCCATCCCTTATCAGATGTGATTTGCAGATATTTCCTCCCGTTCCATGGGCTGCTTTTCGCTCCCTTGCTAATGCCCCTTCATAATGCCCCGCCGAGTGTTAATTAGTATGTTCGAGACTATGTGGCCTCTGCGTGGAGCACAAGAAAGTTATGGGCCAAAGTGTAACCCATCAGTGACCTGGATCCCTGGCCACGGTGTGGGGGGAGCAGGCAGACTTCAGGGTTACATACCAGACCTCTCGGGATAGAAAAGGGAAGCTGGCAGACAAATCCTGGCATTATTTTTAATAATCATGTGTGTGCGGGCTGCCTCCCTTATTAGGCTGGGAGGCAGCGACCCACCCTTGGCATCTTGGAAGCCCAGCGCCCACCCCCGGGTGCCTCTCCCAGTTCTGTCCGGGGAATGAGCCCACAGACCCCAGTGTCACAGGACTAAACGGCCACGGCACATGCAGCCTATGGGCCTGTAGATCTGTGACCTCGTATCTAGCCATTAACCCCAGGTCCTGGCTGCAGCTTGCCCTCTGGGGCTATTTAATACTCACACCGAAATTAGAAGCCACGAAGGTCATGGGTTACACAAGAAAGAATCCCTATCTGAGCCAGAAACCTGAATCATTTCCTTAAGTAATGCCTTCCAGACATCTCCTGCCCTCTGTGCCTCCTTGCATTTTAGACCCCAACTCTTGAGGTTAACCTATGGGACCGCCCCACCCCAGCCTCTGGCCTGAACTGTCTACGCTGGTGGACACAACATTGAGCTCTGGAGGGAAATCGGCCGTCCCCGCAGGCGCTAACCCATCCGCTCTGCAGGCAGCCTCTGAGACTTGGGGCATCCCTCCTTCTCTTTGGCTGCTGCTTCCCAGGCCTGCTCACAGCTGGCTCCGGGCTCTGAGCTGAGCATCTTGAATCCAGAACGCCTCCTTCTTTGTCTCCTCCGGGCCTGGGGTCTGCTGACAATACAGAAATGCAAATATTACGCATTTGCATGTTAACACAGAAGCCTTTCCCTCCGTGCTGCACCACATTATGGAAAACCGGGTTTTGCCTCTGGATAGGTTTGGCTCAGGTTGAGGCAGGAACAGGGCACATGATCGCACACAGGAAGTGGTCTAGCATGGGGTGTGCTTGTCACCTCATTCCCTGGAGTGCTCCAGGCTTTGGAGATGACTCCTGCCTGCCTTTAGAGTCAAAGGACCAGCGTCAGGCCACCACCCCCCACTCCCCACCCCCCAGGGAAGGGAGGGAGCTGAGTGCTCAGTGCTCTTCCAGAGTAGTTCTTCCCAGCGGATGCCAGTCCCAGCTCTGCACCCGGGCAGATCGTGTCAGCCTTCCCATCTGGATGGGGCCCTGGGCCTTCTCCCTGCACCACCCGAGAGTTCTTGCTGCAAAACACCGGCCCCCTCAAAGAGTGTTCTCCCACCGCTCTGTAGCGTGAGAAATGATTGTGGTTTCTGAAGTCATTTTGCATCCCAGATAAGCAGATGCTGGCCGGAGAGAGGCCGAGGAGCGGTGTCTCCGGGAGGAAGAGCTTCGGCCGGGGCCCAGAGGACCAGGCAGGGCCCAGAGGAACGGAGAGGGGCTCCTGACGGAGTCGTCAGCAAATGGTGGGTTTTGGGGGGAAGGGGCTCCATGGTGGGGTCCTGAGAGCTAAGGGGGTGGGGGGGAGCACAAAATGGGGATATGAGACAGGGGTCTGAGATCCAGCATCTGTCCTGTGGGCAAAGAAAAATTTCTGCAGCAGTGAGCTGGGAGCGAGTGCATTAACCACAAAGTGCTGAGGGGCAGGAAATCAGAAAAAGATAGCAGCTGGGAGCTCAGACGGCCAGCCCGAGGGCTTAGACGGTTGGATAAGCATTTGTGTCTGTGTGACTTGACAGGGTCCCTACGTACCTCTGTCAGGGACCCAGTGTGCCATGAGGGTGAAGCCGCCTGAGCCACCCAGGCACCCCTCCTGCATTGTTACCGTAAACACTTTCCGCACGGGAGAGGCACAGGACCCCTTCGATCTGAACGAAAGCTCTTGAGTTAAGTGCCCGGCCCTGGTGGGTCAGCTGTGGCCAAGTGGCCAGTGCCCGCCCCTTCAGTGCCCCTGTGGATGGGGGGAGGCGGGGACCAGGGTGTCACTGGAGTGGGGAGATGACTCGGGGTCCCTGGAGGTGGCTGATCTGGTGAGGGGTTAGGAAGACACCCTTTACTGGGCCCAGAGAAGCCTTGCTGGCTATTCGAGGCCACTTAGGACAGGAAGCAGAGAGGGCCAACTGCTTCCTGGGGAGAAAGTCAGAGAGAGGTCGGCCACCCAAACATCAGCCTTTCGAAAACACTTAGGAGACCCCGGGGCTTGCTTTCTTTTTCTAAGTTTACTCATTTATTTTGAGAGATAGACAGAGGGCACAAGTGGGGGAGGGACAGACAGAGAGGGAGAGAGAGCGAATCCTAAGCAGGCACAGAGCCTGACCCGGGGCTCCATCCCATGAACCGTGAGATCATGACCTGAGCTGAAATCAAGAGTCGGACGCCCCACCGACTGAGCCACCCAGGCGCCCTGAGACCCTGTACTTTCCAGAGAGGCTCTGACGATTTTGGGGTGGCTGCCGAGAAAAAGCAGGGCCAGGACCATGTGAAGTTGGATGGGGGCCTGTCGAGTTTGCTCAAACTTGTCAGAGCGGTGCAATGGTGGGGTGTTTCCGCCGAGGGGGTGGGAGGCACTCGGGCCAGCATGGGGTCCCAGCTGCGGGTGGACAGCTGTGACTGTGTCTTCTCCCCGACAGGATTCCTCCCTGAGGCTGAACGCCACTGCCCGTTCCACACTCCTCTCAGGAGCTTGTGCCCTGAGCGCACTTCTCCTTGTCACCCCAGCCTGTGGCCACAGGCTTTGCAGGCATCAGGAGGGGCCGCCACCCCCAGGGGAGCACGTACCAGCCCTTGCCCCCTCTTTCTCCATCTGGCTCCTCTGCGGACCCCCAAGCTGCCCTCGCGGAGTCGAGACCCTCCTTCCCGAGATAGCTGTGACCGGGGACATGGCCCCGTCCCCAAAGTTAGACGTTCCCTTCCCCGTTGACATCACGATCCATGGCTGTGCCGCCTAGATCTGGAGTGTGGTGGTGATGGAGTGGGGAGCGTTGGTTCTGATTTACGTTTCTTGCAACTTAGGACGTTCAGGATCTATGTTCTGTTGTATCGACAAGTGAAAATGGAAAACTCCAATGTTTTTCTTATTGTAGATGAGATACACGCTCGTTGAAGCTGTTTGGAAAATACGGAGGAGTGTAAACAGGAAAATTAAAGTCGGTTGTAAAATCACCATCGCTGCTGAGATTTTGATGCATTTCACGTGGCCGTTCAGAGACTGTTGCAGTCGAATGCGTGCCTGGAGGTCTTGTGAAAATCCAGATTCCACGGGCGCCTGGGTGGCTCCGTCGGTGCAGCCTCTGATTCTTGATTTCGGCCTAGGTCGTCATCTCACCATTTGTGGGATCGAGCCCCACGTTGGGCTCTGCATTGGGCGTGGAGCCTGCTTGGGATTCTCTCTCTCCCTCTCTCTCTCTCTCTCTGCCTTTCCCCCGATCACATGCGGTCGCTCTAAAATAAAATCAAAGAAGTTAAAAAAAAGAAGAAGAAGAAGAAGAAAAGAAAAACCAGATTCTGATTCGGAAGGTTTAGGGTGAGGCGGGGATCCCACAGGTTTGAGACTCGGGGCACACCGATGCTGTGGGTGGGAGGCCTGGGGGTTGAGCCTCAGTTTTCTCATCTGTGAAAGGGGGTAGCCTCTTTCATGGAGGCTATGTCCATGGAGAGACATTGTAAAGAATAAATGAGGTCAAGCATGCCGAGATTTCTGCTGTTGCCTTGGTGCACAGCAAGTGCTCAATACATTGTAACGAAAGTAAAGCTAAATGGATTCTCTCCCAGAAGCTGTAGTTTGCACACTCAGCTTAACATCCTGCTTGCTCTCACTTGACATCATATGGGGAACATTTTTTCAGCATTGAAAATTCTCTGAAAACATAATTTTTAATAGCTGTATTTTAATGGCCCCCACGGTGTTGATGGGCCATAATTTATTTGAGCATTAAAATGTGGAAATAATTGTTTACTCCTGTATATTTTATAATCCAGTGAGGTCCTATTAACATAGTAGCTATTTTATAGGAGAGGAGAGTTCTGAGTTTTTTTTGTTTTAATGTGTGTTTTGCTTTCCTCTGGAAAACAAGGGTTTCAAGGCATTTTGAGAGGACAGTTGTAGCAATTTATACGCCCTCAGGCAAGGGTGTTTTTCTTGTTTTGTTTTCAAGTTCTGAGGGTTCTTTGCATCCTATGGGCTCTTGACAACAATGAGAGGAAGACAGTTATATTACCCGAAAACCCCCAAAACCAAAACCCAAACTTTATAGACCTACAACACTAAGTAAAGTTAGGGATTTCTTTCTAGCCAGAAAGGATATTTCATGGCTTTGCTTCTAGTGATGGAGGAAATAACTATTAAGATTTGGGGGGAGGATCTCGACATTTTAAGAAAGCATTCAAACATTTTAGGATCCTTTTGCCCATGGCGGGGGTTGCTGGTGGTGGTGGGTTTCGGTCAGTTTCATAGCCAATAATCCATTTGCAAAGATGTTTTGTGGCATTTACATCAACCCTCGAGAACGGTGTCTCTTTGGAATGCAGCTTGGGTGTTTGACGGGGCCCCTCTCTTCACGGGTCCACAGGAGCTGGCTTGGAGGGAACTATACATGTGGTGTCCCTTCAAAGGGACACCATCCAGCGGATGTCCCAGCCAGACACAGCTCCGGAGTGACTGCCATGGGGATCCGCACAGACCCTCACCTGCGGTGGAACAGTTTTCTGACGACTCGGAAAGCTCTCACTGATGGCAGGCTTTGCTTGTAGCTGAGGATAAATGTTGATTGTCTTTAACGAGGATTTTGTGGACTGTGAACCGGGCAGTGGGGAGGTGGCTTGTGGTCTCCATTCATTTTCCCTCTGGACAGCAAGGGCACTTGAGGCTGGGACCACTTGACCCCCTTTCTTCTGGGACTGGTGCCTGGCAGGTGTGAATTAGGCATCCCGAAAGTCCCTGTGTGTGTGTGTGGGGAGATGTCACCCCTCCAAATTCCGTTGTGCTCTAGCTGCTTGCGTCTCCTCACACACGGGGACAAAGTACACCTAAGCGTGAACAGCCAGCATCCAACATCCACGCGCATTTAGCAGGTGCTCTGAATCCCAGACCTTCTTGTTAAACCCTAAATCCACCCCAGTAGGGCCCCTCTGCTGGGTTGCCTTCTGGGGGAATGGGTCACGGACTGAGCCAGGCTGCGGGCTTCCAGCATGTTCGGGGTCTATGCACAGCAGCCTGCGTGTCCCTCCAGATTCTTGCAGGGACCAAAGAGGTACTCAGCTTTCTCCTCTCTCTCGCTGACATTCAGGAGACTTCCGTGTTTCCCACTCAGATGGTCCTCGGAAATAAGTTGTCCTTCAGCTTCTTTAACTCCGACAGACCCCATGACGTCTTCATCTACCTGATGCTATTTATGTTTCATCAGTGATCATGTTTATCCTAAGCAGCGTTGCCAGGAAAAATATTGTTGCATTGATCGTAACATCTGTTCACATGAAATCTGATATTCACGTTCTCCCTGTCCTGTTCTCTGCCAGCCAGTATGTGTTCATGTGCCCCCGGGACAGTCACACCCACATCTGCAACCAGCCGAAGTTGTTTTTCACCTTCGCGGTGTTTGTTGTTTTCTGAAGTAACACGTGCTTGCTTTCACACCTTGCAATGGTCCCAAAACACAGTCGCAAAGGAAAGGTTCTCCGCTCTTTCTCTGGGCACTTCCCCTCTGCAGGACCCTCTCCGGTGGGGTATTCTGGAAGGGTGTCTGCTCCTCCCAGACATTGACAGATTGCCAGGACTGTGGAAATTTGACATCCCTGCTCTCTGAGAAGCAGAGCATGTTTCTTGGTGGACGAGATGACCAACAAACCACAGTCATGCTTGTCTACTTGGGAGGGGTAAATAGTCTGCACCAGGGAGGCGGGCTCGGGCACCTGTCTGCCCGGCCCCCCAGTGTGGGACACCGGGGTTCCTCTCAGGGGCACCCCGGGCAGGTCCCTCGAAGGGGGGAAGAAGGCTGCACCCCATGCCTGAAAACAGCCTCCCAACAAAAGAGCCATTGGGGGGGGGGGGTGAGTGGTAGTGGCCACATTACATAGGCCACCATGCGTCCCGGGCAAGGAGAGTGACTTATAGGCATCACGATCTTGTCTGTGACCTGGACGAGAATGGACCCTTGTTCAGGGTCATGTGGCCATCCTCAAACCGCGGCTCTGCGAGAAAGGACAGTGCTTGTCCCCATGGCAGGCTCTGAGACATCCAAGGAGCAAGTCCCAGGTAGGAAGGAGCCAGGTCACAAACACACAGGGGCACTTTGCTGTTGGGCTGTTAGCTGTTCATCCAGTCACAGAAGGACCCACGCTCACAGCCGTCTGAGTCAGGAAACATGGTTTTTGTCCACAGAGCGGTAGTCCTCTTAACCCGCTGAAGGTGGTTTTATAAGAGGGTTGGCTCAAGAGCATCTTTAAAAATTATCAACGTGAGCCATATCACGCCTAAAAAAAAAAAACAACGTTGATCTTTGTCTCCCTCCATGGAAGATGTTGGTTATGGAAAACACGATCTTCCTTTTTAGGAACGGCTCTGTCATGCAAATGAACCCCAGAGCTGCTCTCCCCCCCGAAATTGCCTTTCCATATTTACCCAGAGGTCTATGTATGGGAAGGACTCTGAAAAGCAAAGGGAAGAGCTGAAACCTTATCATACATTTTCAACAATTTTTTTAAATTTTTAGTTGAGACAAAAGTTACCGTATTAACCATTTTAGAACCTAGACCATTAACCATTAGACCATTAGACCATTAACCTAACCATACCTAACCTAACCATTTAGAACCTAGACCATTAACCATTAGACCATCAGACCATTAACCTAACCAGTAACCTAGAACTGTTTTAATCTTCCCAGACTGGGACTTGGGACCAACTAAGCAACTCCCCATGTCCCCATCCCCGCCCCCCAGCCCCGGTGACACCATCGTACTTTGTGTGTCTGTAAATTTGACTCCTCTGAGTCCTTCGTGTCAATGGAATCATGAACTATTTTGTGGCTGCCTTATTTCACTTACCATGACAACTTCTGGATTCATCCCTCCGGAGGCGTGTCTCAGAATTTCTTTCCTTGTAAAGGTTGAATCGTATCCCATTGTATGGATGGACCACATTTTGCTTATTCATTTCTCTGTCAGCGGACACTCGTGTGGCTTCCACCATTGGGCGGTTGTGAACAAAGCTTTTACGAACACGGGTGTGCAAACGCCTCTCAGAGACCTTGCTTTTCATTGTTTGGGGTGCCTCTCTAGAAGTGGAATTGCTTGGATCGTATGATAACTCTGTTTTTAATTTTTTGAGGAAACCCCATATTGTTTTCCAAAGTGGCAGTGCCATTTTATGTTCCCACCAACAATGCACAAGGTGTCCAATGTCTCCATGTCCTAGGTGACACTTGTTTTCTATTTTCTGATAGCAGCCATCCAAATGGGTGTAAGGTGATACCTCGCTGTGGTCTTAATTTGTACTTCTCTCATGATTAGTGATGTTCAGCATCCTTTCGTCTGCTTATTCATGTGCATTTATGTATCTTCTTTGGAGTAATGTCTATTCAAGTCCTTTGCTCATTTTTAATTAGGTTGCTTTTTCTTGTTGTTGTTGACTTGTAGGAATTCTTTAGATATTCTGTATACTAACCCATATAAGATATATAAATTGCAAATATGTTCTCCAATTCTGTAAGGTGCCTTTTCGCTCTGCTGATTGCATCCTTCGATGCACAGAAGTTTGTTTCATGTAGTCTAATTTATCTGTTTTTTCCTGGGTCGCCTATCATACAATTTTTAGGATAAAAACTTCTTTTGGTCAAAATATCAAAGGACCAGACAGAAATGAGAAAGCATCTCGTGATAACAGATTTCCTGTGACTTCTGGAGGTTGCCCGTGAAACTGAGAAGTTGCCGTATGGTAGATGAGGGGAAGTCATGTCGGTCTGGCTCTCCGAGGGATGAACAGCCTTCAGCTAACATACCCTTCATACCATGCAATCCACACAGTGTAGTGACCGCAACAGCCCTGAGCTCAGCTATGGAGATTTAAGGGAGCAAATGCCCTCTTGTTTCAGAACCACGGACTCTTGGTCAACTGGGGAACATGGCCCTGTTTGTTATGTGTCACTTCCATACATCTGTAAACACACACACACACACGCGCACACACACACACATACACCACATATACACCATGCACACAGACACATGCACAAACGCACCACAAACCACACATTTACCACACACAGATATATACACACGCACACACATGCACGCATGTTCAGGTATAGATTATCTCCGAATCTTCTGTTCTTCTGGTGCAAGTATGACCAACTCTCCCTGGCTGTAATTATCCTTAAATGTTTGGAAGTCATATCTTGTGCGCTATACATGTTATGTTTTCCATCAAAACAGAAATCCCATCCGAGACTGAGGCTCTAATTCCCAAAGGCACGTTAGTACACTTTCGGAGACGTAACTAGTTTTTGGTTCGTGCCACAGGGAAAGGATGTTCACAGACTCACTGAAGGGTTGCCTGTGTCTAGGCCCCCTTCTCGCTCTTTCTCCTGGTACCGCCTCGGCTGCGTGTTCTTCTGAGGCCTGGAGCTCCATGTCGGGCACCTCTCAAGCTGAGGCGACCTCTGCCCCGAGAACCTGGCTGGCCACAGACCCCAAGGTTCAGCACGTCAGCATGAGAGCAGTGTCCCCGTCCGTTCTGGGTGCTCTCCCCAGGTCCGTCGTGTTTCTGCAAGGGCCACAGTCACCTCTGGGGGCCTGGCCATTCTCCATAGTCCCCATCGACCATCCTAGAAGCTGCCACTTCTGGAAAGTCAGTGCCTTTCTAGAAAGTTCTCTGCCTCTCACCCCTCTCATCGGTGTTTCCACTGCCTTTGACTCAGGTTCTGGCCTCTTCCCGAGCAAGTAGCCTTTTCCCACCTCTTCCACCACCACCACCGGCCGCTGGTCCCTGAGGTCCTGCATTGGGCTCGCTTCCCTGAACGGATTACAGCGTCCAGGTCTCTTCTTCCCTTCCCAGAGGGGGGCAACCCCTCAGCCGGCAGCCCACGGCCTCCTCCTCTGAAGGCAGGTGATAAATGCCTGGTGCCCTCGCAGGGTGGGGTGAGGGAGTGTCGGGGAGTCAGGCGGGCATCGGAACGCGAAACCCCCTGCACCCCACTCCCCCCCGGCCTCCCTTTGTGACACACAAATCACTCCAACTGCTGCTCGAACAGATTGGAAGACAAAACTAAATAAAGGCTGTGGGCAGGTGGGGGGTGGAGGTGGCCCCCGGGGCTTGGGGGAGGAGGGTGTGGTGACCCAGGACAGGGCACAGCCCGGTCCGTGGGTGACCGGCCAGTTCTGTGGTCAGAACCTCTACAGAGCAGCAACCAGCTGGGTCAAGGTCTCTCTCTACCTCTGTCCTTCGCAATAGTGCCGCTCAAAACAGGACCCCGAGGAGTTACTCTCTGTAGAGCAGAAGAACCGGTTTTGTCCAGATAGCAGAAACAGGGCAGTAAATGGAGTGTGGCTGCTGGCTTATTACAAGGGCAGTGTTTCTAGCATTTAGCCCCGTTTCTTACCTTCGCTCTTTGCATTTGATCAGCTTGCACACGGAGCCATTCTCACGCTCGCTAAGGACTGTCGTCTTTTTTTATTTTTTTTTATTTTTTACCTCCTGTGAGAAAGCAAGCAGGAGGTTCAAGAGCTGCCGTAGAAATACTGATCGCCAGTAACTCTTTACGGGGCAGTCACTTTCCCCCCACTTCCCACGTCTCTTACATTACTCATTTCATCATTTTCTAGGAGCTCCGAACACATTCTTTCCTGGAATTCACGCTGCATTAGGATTCCGGGTACAAACATGTTTTATATTTGATAAGGAGGGGGCCCATGCAGCTCTCCAAAGCCACTGGTCAGGAGCTGAAATCACGGCCAGGAAGAACAAGTCCCAGAAGAAGCAGACATACCATGCACATGCCCTTTGTCTCTGATGTAATTGATTTTTAAAGCAATGCAATTACAAAGAAACATCGGTACGTTTTGCAGCGACCCATGCCTTAAGCTGCATGGGTGGTACCCGTGACTATTTGGCCTTAGGTATTGTTGACACATCACTTGACCCTGTCATTCTGAGACCGATGCTGCCAGAGCCAGAGTTTCCGCTGAGAAGTCTGGCCAATGGGACCCAGATTTTCCAGATAATGTCCATTTCATCCATCCATCCACACATTCACTCGACGCATATATCCCGAACTCTCATTACAGACAAAGCACCAAAAAAAACGGTATTTTTTTTTTAACAGAAACATGTGGTAATTAAGTCAAATGTCAAAACCAAAGCAACTACTAGGCAAAAATTATTGGCACTCTTGCTCTGAAGAAACAGACCGTATGCATGGGAATTGCGAGGGTGGGGAGTGGGGAGGTGACTGCTGGCCTTCACGCCCCGCAGAGACCGGGAGAGACTAGCTGTCACTTGTGGGCATTAACGGTCCAGCTCTCGGCCTGGGGATTGTAGAATCTGATTTTTTTTTTTTTACGAGATGGAGTCAAAAGTGTCTGAGTCCCATTCTGAGTCAACAGTTGCTTGTCAGTTGTGGGTGATGAGGGTTTCCTGAAGGAGAATGCATGAAAAACCGACACGGCAGCTAACATTTTAATTCCGACAATATTGGTTGGTTGCACGTGATAAATTGGATCCCTACGCTGAAGACACGCAGAGTCCAGGGTGGACAGCTACTAACCCTGGGTGACATATCACCTCTAGAGCTAATGCTGAGCAATTTGGAAACCAACATAGGCCGGATGCATTCGATCTCTCCGCTGCCTTCGTGTGTTCTCCCTCCGTGGAGCTGCCCGGATCATTTTGTGCCTTTGTGGGTAACGAGGCCCTCCAGTGTTAGCACGTTGGGGTGCTGGCTGCTCCCTAGCTCTCTGCTGACAGGTAGATGCAGTCAGCTCCTGACATAGGGGAACCGTCTGGATAAAAGCCACCAAGAACCCAAAGAGTCTTCACACTGGGTAGTGCTGTAGGGACTGTCCAGTCCCACACCTGAGGTCACACAGCCAGTGAGGCGGTCACCAGCCTTTTAAGCTGAGCCTTAGGGCTCAGCTATGGCAAAGCAGGAAAAAGGGAATGTATTGAAAGCACACATTTGCTCTTAAAGCTTCTCCCGTGGAAGTCATATGTGCCCCTGTGGTCACATTTCATTTGCCAGAGTAAGTCACATGGCCACAGGTAACTTCAGAAAGGGTGGAGAAGTGAAATCCTAATACGGCCCTCAAAAACCAAGAACTGGGGACACTTGGTGAATGTCAGGGAGGTCTGGCACAGTGCTTTGGTCCTTGGCTTGCCTGGCCCGTTTCTAAACTTTCCAGTTCTGCAGACCATCAGATAAGATTCCTCCAGCTGCAACAGACAGAACTAAGAAGAAATGAGTTTATTGGCTTATATGGCCAAAAGTTCCAGTGGTTGCTAAATCTACCTTTAGGGGAAACTAGTTGCAGACAGGCAGGCAATGTTGACAGAAGTTGGTCTCCATCTGTTGGTTCTGCTTTCGTCGGTGCTGGTTTTGTTCTCAGACAGAGTCTCCCAAAGGTGGAAGCCCCAGGCTGGGAGCAGACAGGGGTGCACCCTTTCCCAGCAATCTCAGCCAACTTCTCGGGCTGGGATTCAAGTTGGTTGGCTGGTTCGAATCATGTGCCACACATCCTAAGTTAGTTCGCTGGCTGGCCGGGCCTATTTTATGGCCCTTGTCCAAGAGCCGACGGTGGGCCAGCCTTGCATGAACTACCTGGTCTAAGAGTAGGGGTGGGGTGTTTCCAGAAAAGAAGTCAATGGCCTTCAACCTAAATAGGGGGAAGTGAGTGTGGGGCAGATGGAAATACGTGACGTCCTCCACAGACGTTGCTCTCAGGCCACAAATAACGTTGATCTCTCAGGCCACAAATAACTCATGCAGCCCCCATGTGTGCACCAGCCCTTGTTGTCATGGCCCCCCTTCCACCAGAAGCCAGCTCTGATTTTCTCTGGGTTGCCCTTGGTGGCAGTCACAGAAGCAAAGTGGCCCCAGCTCATCGTATCCTGGACAGCAGTGGGGGACCAAGAACCTAACGGTGATCTTTCCTTATTTCGGTCCGGCCAATGGACCTTCTCAGGCCATCAGCAACCAGAATCGAAGACAAGCTTCGAGTCTTGTGGAAAACTAAGTCCAAGAAGATTAAAAAAAAAAAAAACAACTCTATGAAAAACTCATGCCCCGCCCTCCCCCATCTTCTAGCATTGTAGATGGAGACAGGATTCTACTTTGAGCCACTGTAAAGGTAACCAGACAATCAGGACAGAGAGGTCAATGCTGGCCCAGCTTTAGCCAGCTACACCTACGTGGTGGTTATTTCTGTAAAGCTCGTGGCCCATGTGAAAAGTCTGACTTAGCACATTCTATAAAAAGAGGAAGATGAAGCATCTCCTCCAACCACAGACCTCTGAGCTGGATCCATGGCAAGAATTTAGAAATGACTGTTAAGTACATGGTTTATAAGCCCCTGGAGACAGAAGGTGATCATTTGAAGTCAGTGGGAGTTCAGTGAGGGCCAATCACGCAAGATTAGTTTCACTTCCTTGTTTTGACAAGGAAATTGGACTCACAGAGCTGAGGCCTTCTGTACACATAATATATCTGGATCAAAACAGCATTTTTGGAAGTTTCTCATGATATCCTTGGGATGTCTAAGCTGGGGGATCACACTGGATTGGTAAGGGATTAGTGGCTCTACCAAAATGGGGCTCAAATGGGTGGGCAGCCCCCGGCTTTCCACTGGGCTCTTATTCATCCTCTATTGTGAAGTATTTCCGTCTATAATTTAGACGACATTGATGGCACACTGAGTACTATTATTAATAATATGAATATTTCTTATTAATGGGAATAACGACAGCAATGGCACAATTGTCACTGACAATTATTGAGTGCTCGCTGTGTTCCAGGCACGGGGCCCGAGGCATCATGTGGATTATATTATTAATGCCCCAGAATCCAGTAAGGTAGTAACTATGATTTTTACCGAGGAAACAAAGGCTGTCAGTGGGGGGAAAGTAATTTGGGAAAAGGCAATTTAGCCCATCTGACCCCAAGCAGTTACATCCTGGTGCCCACGGCAGGAGGGGGTGGGGGTGGGGAGGATGGTTGATTTTGTTGTGTTTCCAAGGGGGTTCCCATCCAAGGGAGGGGGCTCAGCAGCTAAAGTCTCACTGCAGAAGCCCTGCCCTCAGCAGCCTTCCTCTGGGAGCGATCATCTTGATCCTGGGGAAAGTCTGCCTGGTTTTAGGAAGAGCGTCAACCACGGCCTAAGGGGAAAGTGATCCCAGCCCAGGACCTGGGAGGCCCAGGACCTCACTTGGCATGAGGTGAGCAGGTGTCAGGACAGCAAGGGTATTGATGCAGGCTGAGCATTCATGGGCGGCACAAGGAAAGGACCCCAAATGGGGAGAAGGCACCTGGGACGCCCACCACTGGAGGATACTGGAAGACGCTGGGTTTGGGCAGTCAGGGTAATTCCTGGAGCCACACCCTGATGACGGGATGGTGCAGTTTTGTGTTTCAATGTTCATCGTTCCCTTTTACGAGAGAGAGAAAACAATTGCAAATACTAAATTAGGTCAATGAGTATTCATTCGTACTTGGAAAGAAATCACAATAAACCACCCATTTTGAAAAGCTGACGTATAACACATAAGTTACAAAATCCAGAAAAATGATCCTGTTTTCTGTCATTTGGGATCACAGTTAATGTTTGTACTAAGTGCCTAACCACTGTCTATAATACTTCTCCCTTACATTTGGCTATACATCCTTTGATCAAATCGGTATTCAACAATAATTTTGACTTACTATTTCTATAGAGAGACTAGATAATCAGTTTAGTCTTTCCCTTGGCAAGATTGGTCAAAACAGTGTTATTTTTTTGCTGATCTAGAAATGTTTCCTTTGGTTTCACGACCCGTTATTGGTAACAGGTAATGCTAAGGAGCAGATATTGAAAACTCAGGTGAACGTGTAGAATTTGGAAAAGTGTCTGTCAAAATTCTTTCCTGTATGATTTCAGGGCATTTCCACGTCTCTAGTAGAGGGGCCGCCTCTCGATACTCTTTGTATCTATGACACTGGTAACCAGTTGGTCAAAGTCCAGACGTGAGCAAGCTGGATGGGCAGCCGAGGGACGGAGCGGGGCGGCGGGGGGTGGGGGGCGTGGATTCCCGGAAGCTTATTCCTTAACACACGGAAGTGGACACAAACCACAGGAAGAGAGCCCATGAACACCAAACAAATCACTTTCCCAACTCAACATCCCCTTAAATGGATCCTCCAGATGTGCCTGGCCCCTCCAACACCAGCAGCAGCGTGGAGGAGACCAAGAGTGGATGGAAGGATCAACGGGTCTGAGCGGCACAAATACATTACTCTGCAAACCGTATAAAATGGATGCCCATGGGAACTGTTGCTTGGCCCCCAGAGCCCTGAAAGGGAAGATCGGTCTTCTTCAAAGTCAATCCATCTTGCTAATGGGCTGGGGGAGCTGGTTGGCACACTGCCTAGGCAGGGTGCTCACTCAAATGGCTGCGTGGGGCCAACAGAAGTTGGGGAGGGTTGCAGGCAGGCACATGGTGGCCAGGACCCTGAGCGGGCAGGGTTGGCTTAGAGCACATCTAAGTTCTCTGCCACCACCTACTGGGCAAGATGTCACCCCAAACCCTTTTGCTTGCCTCTGTGTGTCACGCAGTACAAATAGAGTGCAGTCCTCAACTGGTTAAGCTTTTAGAATCTTTGAAACCATGATGCATAGTATAATGATCTGTACATCAGCCACAAAAGAATCCACACACACAAGATCGGGATACTATTTTGTCGCTGTAGACCCAGGCGTGCTGGGTCCAGCTCTGGGTGACCTTGAAAGTCTTGGCTGCCCCTTCATGGAATAGTGGTGGCTTTTCAAGAAGGCTCTCTCGGAGGGAAATAGGGACTAAGGGTGGAGGGACACCTCCGCCATCTGCTGCACGGTCAAGCACGTTTTCCCGCTAACGAGTGAAGAGCTGGAGAGGGAGGGAGACGGAAGGTGCGGGAGTGCCTAGACCAAGGGCGGGACCAGAGCCCCGGGGACAAGCCTTCCTGCTCAGAGGCTCTTAGGCTTCCTTGTTTCCTTTTAATGTGGATGTTCAGAAGAACAAGCCTGCTGTGGGAACAATGCCTCATTCTTCAGGCTCACACATAGAAAAGTACGTTTAACCGTGTCGTTGCAACCCTGATGGAAGATGTTTGAACTCTGAGCCCATCATTCATCAATTTGATTGACTGATTGATTGATTGATATACCTAACTCCTTCCACAAATGGCTTTAGGTGATTATCACAACATGGATATGTGAACCAGGAAAAAAACAATAATACGTTAGGACTGGGGACACCGGCTTGGGAGAGAAGCTCAAGATGGCAAAAGTGTGGGGACAGACAAGCGTAGGAAGTGGCAGAAGGGTAGGAAGACAGACAACTGACATGGACCCGTGGTTTTCCCCACACCAAAGCTGAGACTCACATTTGGCTCTCATGGTTCTGACAGCCAGAGCAAAATCAAAACCATGAATCTGTTATCAGATTTCAGTGTCCATGAACGGAAAACACACACATCCCTCAGGGAAGCAAATTTCTCCCAGGGTATGAGTGTGCGTGCATGGGTATGTGTGATGTGTGCATGCGTGTGCAACGTGGGTGTCTGGGTGTGTGCATGTGTGTGATGTGAGCATACATATTCATGCATGTGTGTGATGTGTGCATGGGTGTGCACACATGGGTGTGTGGGTTCACATGTGTGTATGTGTGCGTGTGCATGTGATGTGGGCATTGTGTGCATCCATGGGCGTATGGGTGCGTGCATTTGTGTGATGTGGGCATGTGTGTGTACATGCGTGTGCACGCATGGGTGTGTGAGTGCATGTGTGTGCATGTGTGCATGTGTATATGTACGTGCGTGCTCACGTGGAAAGTTCTAGAACCTGTGGGAGACTGCATGGACTCCGTGTCTCTCAAACATTTCTCAGAGGAACCTTGGGTAATAGCTGCTCTGGAGATAGATGGTTGCCTTGAAAAGTGCACCAAACCCCTTTGTGTTATTGGCTGAGGTCAGACCCAATTACCCCGAAGAGCTTGCTAGATGGTCACGTTGCACGTAAGTTTTTGGGAACTGAGGACCCAAACCTAAACTCTCCCCTGGAAGTAAGCTGAGGGGGATTAGGAACGCATTAGGAACCAGTTAAAGGGTTTCGCAGAATGTATCTCATATCAAACATTGGAGAAATTACTTTAGCTGGAAATTTTTTGAGATAGGCTCCTCATCATGGCAAGGGGAAAAAAAAATCTCAGTGATCTTGCCATAGACTATCAGTTTGGATTCCGTATGATTTCTCAGAGACACCAGCAAGAAGAAATTGCTGCAACGTGCACCCTTAAAGGGCCCACGGACGACATACTTTCCAGAACATCTTGCTGGAACGAGGATTCTCGATTGAGACGAGTTGATATCACATCATCATCCCTGGCAACAATTAACCAGCGGGACTGGTTCCGTGACGGAGGTTACTTCCAGCTCGTGACAGTAAAACCCGGCGTTTCCTTAGAAGAGGAACTTGCCCTGAGTTTTCCAGGCAGGAGGGTGGGAGCCAGTGCCGCTAAAAGTCATTTCATTTATGAAGGGGGCGGGGCGGGCACGGCAGTCTTGTGTTGTGCCATTTGGAATTACAGCGTGATTTGCCAAGAGACCCGATGCACGCGGTAGTGTTTACACGCGGGTCCCATGTTAACAGGAACCTGGAATCCACAGTGCTTACCCTGCAGCCTGGCGGGGTCCTCAGTCAGGGGCCAGATGGTCGATGGGAGCGATAAGCATTGTTTTGTTGACTAAGAATTCTTCAAAAGGGGGTAAAGAGGACGGCCAGCCTCGGAGCTGCAGGAACCTTGCTGAAAACTGTTCCATCTGGACCATCGGTCTTGATGTGAGTTTCGTCCTGGTGTCTTTCGGCTGAACGAGCTTGCCGCCGATCTGGGCTCAGAGCGCTCGCGACCTTATGTAGCATTCACCCCAGAGTAGCTTTTAGTGCCTCGTTCCTTCCTCCCCTCCCTGTCGTATCGCCTTGAAAAACAAGGAACAATCTCGGTCTTTTCAGAGAGAATAATTGCCCGTGATTTTGGAAGAAAGCAGGTTTCGTGCCAAATCGAGACGCTCACGTGACTCTGCCTAGCACAGGGCAGCGGTATGTGCTCCCAGGATCTTCTGGAAGCTGGATTTGCATATCTAGCTGGCCGGGACCCCCTGTGGTGTCTGCAGCTCACTGCACAGAGTGTTCCTAGCTGCCAAGGAGTTTGAGTCCTAAGCACCTCCCCTCAGCTACCTTGGGCTGAACCTTCCCCAAGAAGTCACAGTGTGCCACATCCAGCATGCCTGTCCTTGGGGCCCGGGGCGGGGTCATTAACGTGTGGAGCACGGAGCGAGCTCTGCCCGTGTGTACCGTCTCCTGTGCTTGCCGCGCCCCTCGTGCCAGGCCGAACGGTGAACCCTTCGAAAAGCTTCGTCGGGAGTCTTAACCCTGGGACCTGGGAATGTGACTTTATTTGGAAATTGGGTCTTTATAGAGGCAATCGATTTCAAATGAGGTCATTAGGCTGGACTCTGATCCAATATGTCTGGTGTCCTCGTCAAAAGGGGACATTTGGACACAGAGGCAGGACCCTGTGAAGAGCCACAGGGAGATTGGAGGGAGGCTGCTGAAAGCCGGGAACATCTGGGGCCACCGGAAGCAGGAGGGATCTTTCCTCTCCAGATTTCACAGGGAGCAAGGCCCTGCCGGCGCCTTAATTTTGGAAACCCTCCCATCACCCCCCCAGCCTCCCGAACTGTGAGATGACAAATTTCTGTCGTTCTGAGCCACGCAGTTGGCAATATTTTGTTTCGGAAACGGATACGCTAAGCGGGAATATTACCCACATTGTATGGAGGAGGAAGCTGAGGGTGGGGACTTTGTCCAAACTCACGAAGCTGGTGTTATGGGGCAGGTTCAAGGACGACGTCACCGTCAGTGGCTTGGTGTTGTCCATGCCCCGGGACAGGGCTGTTGCCAGCTGATGACAGGCGCTAAGGGTACCAGCAGCCTCGCTTTGGGAGGGCGGAGGTGTGATCATAGCAGTCCACGTGCCTCACATTGTTGCACAGGGTCTATTTTCTTCACGCTTTGCCACGTATTCTGTGCACAGACTCAGACCCTATGAACGCGACCATAAATGATGAAAGCTCTTCCTGGAGATTTTGGCCCCTGATTTCACATCCGCCTTGGAGGGAGCCTTGGAGATGCATTTCACATCCGCCTTGGAGGGCGTGGCAGCGGCCAGCCGACGTGCCACGCGGGGATGAGAGGAAGACCCCCTTAGCAGAGCCACGGGACTCATTCAGCCCGAGGGGCTCGGGAATGAGAAGGCGGCATCTTCACAATCAGCTTGGAGTAAAAGACCGCAAGACAGCCTGTCGGCATCTTTCCTGATTACAGCCCAGGAAAGTCTGAGTTCGGGGACTCGGGGAAACTGATTCCGGGCGGTGGGCAGGGCTCCTCGGAGGAGATCGGTGTTGTTTGAGACGGCGGGGTACCGCATTTCCGGCAGCTTCTCCATCACGGCAACCGTCGGCCTAATGCGGGCGCTCTTAATCCACATCTCAGTAATTGTGACCGTAGATCACAGAAATTCATTCACGTGGCACACAAGATAAGACATGAAACTGCTTTATGCATGCAAATCAAAACCGCTTGTATTCCTGAATATAATGATGATGAAAAAGGAAAAAAAAGAAGCGAGTTTCCAGATGTGCTAGAGAGAGATTTGCGAGATGCACACTCACTCCGTAACGCATTCTGATGAATTTTGCAGAGATGAAATATGCCTTTGATTAGGGAAGGTTTTTTTTCCCTTTTTGATAAGTCCTGGGTGCATTGGGGTACTCATTTAGTCCTGATGTCCTATGCAAAATGAAAGGATAAAACCTTCACTTTGATTTATGATCATGGTTATTAATTTCTGATGCAGCTTTTTGGTTTGGATTATTTGGGGGTGGAGGGATTTGGCAACATACATGAGAAGCCGGGGAGATTTACTGGCATAAACATCACAGCAGAGGTCCAGCCGTAAATAACAGAACTTCTAAAAGAAGTATTAAATCCCACATTATTAGTAGGTACAGGAAGAAACCGTAAAATGTGCAAAATAAGTTGATACAGACTAGGCTTTCTGCACAGGTTACTTCCGAAGGGAATCTGTGTCCAGGGACTAGAGCACTTTTTCTGCTTCTCTTAAGAACTGTGATGCCAAGGACGCCGGGGTGGCTCAGTCGGCTGAGCATCTGACTCTTGATTTCGGCTCAGGTCGTATCTCGTGGTTCGTGAGTTCAAGCCTTGCATTGGGCTCTGTGCTGTCAGCACAGAGCCAGTTTGGGATTCCCTTCCCTTCTCTCCCTCTGTCCCTCCCCTACTCATGCTCTATCTTTCTCAAAATAAATACGGTTAAAGATAATAATTTTAAAAAAAGAATGGTGATGCTTAACCCGTTTTACTAGGTTGGGGGTATCTCCCGGATCCTAGTGGGACCAGCAAACTAAGACTATACCTGTGGTTAGTTTTGCTAGTGACTAGGGGTCACAGGATGTAACATGGATGGGTTATGTTCTATTCCCTTATGTAAAACATGCACAGTAACGAGCTGGTTGTACCAAAATTCCTCCTTTGGGTGCATGCTGAATTCATGTAACTTTGATTCTGGATGTATCAGGTGATGCGTCGTTCGCGGCTTGGGCAAACAGCCTTGGGGACCTGGGGGTGAAGGCGTGAAGCTGGTCCGCCAGGAGGGAGGTCAGACCCGGAGCAGGGGGGAGGTGAGAGGTGCTGGGAGCCTGGTGTGGCACAGGACAGGGCCAGCTGCCCCTCACAAGGCCTCCTTTTCTCGGCGTGGTCTGGCTGCTGTCCGTGGCCACGGGATGCGCCAGCTTGGGGTCTCGGGGCAGAGCCACGATTCCAAAGAAGTTCTGCTCGGAGAGCAGGCCTATTCTTCAGGGGTGGTCTTGGCTGGCTCTAAATGGGGATGTGCTTAATAGGCAGGATCCAGAACCATGAGTTAGGCCCAGGTGGACTCAGGGTAAAGTCAAGAGGTAAGACGTCAAGCAAGGGGCAGGAGAGCCTAGGCAGGTGGTGACGCCAGGGGGCGGGGGTGAAGGAGGTGAGGTAAAGAAACCTACCACCTACCTCAGGATTTGAGGATTTGAGATTTTCTTCCAAGCACCAAGAGTTGAAGGACCCGGAGAGCGAGAGTTTTGGAGGCCGGTGTCCCGTCTCCCTCGGGCGTTTATGGAAACGTGAGTAGAGCTTCCAAGGAAATGGCAAGCAGTCTGGAAGAATTGTGCTGGGCCCCGGAGCTCTGGGTTAGCATCCGCTCTGCCTCCTGAGTGCTCGCTGGGCTTCCCCGGCCTCGCTCTTGGGCACTGGTAGGCTGCAGAACTTGTGTCCCTTTGCTCAGCCAGATGGGAAAAGCAGGCCTGCCTGGGATCCTTCATCCCATATTTTCCAGAAAACCAGCACGTGGGATTGTCTTTTATCGGCTGTGAACCAGAACGGGGCTTGGGGGGAGAGGTCTTGAGGTGTGGAAGCTGGAGAAGCTCACCTGCCCAGGGTACATCTCAGGAGGGAGGTCTGAGAACACAGAGCTTCTTTGAACAGCTGAGAAAGTGTGCCAGGAGGCCCTCCAGGAGTGTTCAAAAAGGACCTCCAGGAGTGTGCCAGGGGGAACCTCCAGGATTGTGCAAAAAGGACCTCCAGGAGTGTGCCAGGGGGAACCTCCAGGACTGTGCAAAAAGGACCTCCAGGAGTGTGCCAGGGGGACCTCCAGGATTGTGCGGGAGGATTCCAGGAGAAAGCAAAACAGAGTGGACTACACGGCTGCCAGGTTCCTCATTTCACCTGCTGATCCTCTCCTGAGTTTGCAGCCGCTCAAGGGGGGGAAGCTCTGGGCTGTTGTTCTCCCCGCAAAGCCGGCCAGGCCGGGCCCAGGCAAGCACTTCTGTGAGGCAGAGGAACAGATGTGTGTCCTCTGAAATGCTAGCCAGGTGCCTTGGAGCCGTCCCACACCAAGACGGGAGAAGCACATATATTTAGAGGATATTTCGTTTTAGGTCTGAGGGGTATTCAGTTTGGACGTCTTTGCGGTATTTAAGATTTGTGGTAGGGTGAGCTTTAGAAATAGGAGTCCTGAAGGATTCCTATTCCAACATGTTGTTGGAAATATGGGGAAAGAGCCTGGGGAAAGCTGTGTGTTGGAACAGAATTATGAGTTCCTCGAGAGGAGGCTGCTCCTCAAAAGCTCTCTAACGCTGTCATCGTAAAGCTCTGGGGAGAGTCTTCTGGATTATTCCTTACCACAAGCACACACAAGACAAGCCGGACAAGCCATGCATGCATAGAAGTCAAGGGTACCGGGGATCATCTCCAGACTAGCAAAGCCGTGAGCGTGGCTGCCCGCCTCCGGTCTCAGGTCCTCCCCGGCACGGTGCGTCCAGCCGCCTTCCAGACCACCTGCCAACGGGCTGACACCGGACTCCAGGGAGATTTCCCTTAATCCCAGCACGTTGGCTTGATGGGAACCTTCTCATTTCCATGTTCGTGGGTAGCTGAGGATGTGAGAGGAGCTCTCGGGTTCTCTCCCTTCTCTCTTTTCCTCGGATTCCATCCTGCTACGGTTGTGAAGAACCCCCCCAGAATCGTGATGCACTGACGGCATCTCTCTGACCCAACCGCCCATCCCATCTCTGCTTGGACAGACACTCCTGTCATCTCTCTGGAGCCCAGCGAGGCTTCACTGTCCACATGCTTTGCCTCCACGAAAGCAAAGCCCTCCCGGTCCTCACTCTGGAATTGCTTCCCTCCTGAGGCAGGGGTCCTCGGGAACCCTGCTTGGATGGGGAAGGTGATTGCCTGCCCCACATGCCCACCCGTTCTGGGCCTTGAGGTTCAGCTGCAGATGAAAGGCTGGCCTTGTTAGCGCCTGTCAGAGACGCGTGCACAGAGCACCCGAAGCAGATTCGACTTGGCACACAGGTGCTTTGGTTCTAAAGATAGTTCGAATATACAGAGTTCGGGAAACTGTGCCAAAACCACAAAATGAATCAGCTCTCTCTGATGAAATCATCTGAGTTTCTTTCTCAGGAACATGCCAGGAGGTGATGGGAACATGCGGTGAAATCAGTGGCTTTGGAGGTACGGCCAGAAACGAGTCAGAGGGGCAGGAAGTAGGGGCGTCACACGTGGGACTTGGGCAGCGTGGGGCCGTGGTGCCTGCCGAGCACTGTGAGCTCAGTTGGTCCAGATCGCCCCCATCTGTCACCTGGGCTGGGGCAGGTCCTGGGACCAGAGGTGGACACAGTTCAGGGGCGAGTACAGGGCCGCAGGCAAGAAGCAGGGTCCGGCATCTACCCGGAAGCCATGACCAGTCTCTGGATCTGAGCCTGAGGGTTTGGTCAGGTCACAGGGCAAGGGGTCAGGAGTAGGGGCTGCGAGGCCAGGTCGGGGAGACGTGAGCAAAGGGAGCAGCGGCAGAGGGCTCACGGGGTGGCACCTCCTTCCAGGTGAGAGCATTTAATTCCACTTTCCTTTTGCACTTCCCATGCCTGTGTTCTGTATTTTTGTGGAAAAGGACGCACCGAGAGATTGTTAAGTGCTTTGCTACGAAAATACAGCTCTGTCCCATTCCTACTTTCGAATCTACCAATTCTCTTAGTAAGAAGTTCTGGCAGACAGTGTCTTCTTTGCAGGCTGACAGTGGGGTTGAGCGGCCCTCATACCCTCTCCGTGTGCACGGACATCCACCCCATCATCTGCTTGAAACGCTCCTGCTCTCGTGGGACAGGACAAAACCGGGAAGCAGAATTGCACGCACAGCGAGACCACCATTTGAAAGAATTACGCATCTTACGCCAGCCGGTGGGAGATATAGAAGAATGGCAGTTGTTAGGTGCCAGACCTTTTAGGTGATTTCCTTTCCTTTCCTTTCTTTTGTTTTTATTCTTTCCCCCTGTTTCCTTCTCCTTTTTGTTTGTTCATTGAAATTTTCCGCAAATGACTTTGCTCTGCTTTTATGGTGAAAAATGAATCAATATTAAACCCAGCCGAACCAAAGCAGAGATCGTGACCGGGGCAGATGGCAACGTTGGAAGGAATTTCGGTCGGCGGAGGCTGGTGGGCACCCTGTCGCTGTCCAGTCTCCTCGGAAGAATGGAGACGCCAGCCTCGTGAGGGTGTGTCCTTGTTTCAAAGTCTCCCCCCCCCCCCCCTTTGAGTCTTGCCTCTGACACCCTCCCTTTCACGCAGGTGCCAGGAATGAGCGGTCAGACCAAAAGAACCTTCCTTCTGTAAGCAGCTGTTTGGTCCTACCCTCGCCTTATAAAATTCTAGAAACTCGTGAAGTCATGGAGTATGAGATCATCTGTTTCAACCACTTGGTGTTACAAATGAGTCTGCACAGAGATATTAAACAGCGTCCTTCAGATTACAAGAGGGTCTGGACGGGGAAAACGCATTTACTTTTGTTTACAGTTGGCTTCTCCACATCCATCACTTCCACGCTCGTTCGTTTTGCCATTTTTGCGGGAGAGATGGCGGAATATTTCATCAGGAAACAGGACGTATCCACTCATGTACAGTCATTAGGAATTAAACCACAAATGCCATTCCCCAAATTAATTTGATTTAGACTTAAGTGGGGGAATGCCTGCCCGAGGCTTCATTTGTCACCGCAGAAGAGATCTCGCCTGCATTCTCTGCAGCCTGGGAGACCTGGGGCGGCGAGCTGAGGGCCAGGGAGGGGTTGCTTCTGGGGAGGCGCCGGGGTCGGGGTGCCCGGGTGGGGGTCTGGGGATCCAATGAGCAGGAGCTGGGGTGAGGCCCCCGTGTTGGGGTTTGGGAGGTAGGGGCAGAGGGAGCGGAGCGTCTGGCGAGGGTGTGTGGGGTGAAGGTGATGGTCAGCGGAGAGGGGGTGCAGGAATGAGTGTTGGGGAAACGCAGGGATTCCCTGCCTTCCTCCGCGCACGTCTTCATGGACTGCTTACGGTGGAAGTTCATCAACTCCTCAAACTGAAGTTTAAACAAGCTTCGATGTCTTCCTCTTCTCCGGGGGTCTCCGTGACCCTGCATCTTGCTGTCTCGCCCCTTCTTTGTCTCATCTCCTGTCCTCCGGACTTTGCCCTTCTTTCAACTCTTGGGCTCTCCAGGGGTTCTTTCTTCTACAGGTTCATGTCAACCCCTGGGTGCCCGGGCTCTGAGGCCCAGGTCAATGTGTCCCAAACCTACTGAAGAAGTAAGTGACAAAGCGCGTACCATTGTCAGAAGCTGGGCAGTTGGAAAGGGGGTGGGGGCCGAAGCGGAGGGGGTGGAGGAGAGGAGCCGGTCAGGGTCCCACAGGAAGCCGAGGGACCGTCGCAGCGGGACGAGCCCCAGAAGGCTCGCTTGCAGGAGGCTCGTCTGCAAAGGGAACGAGAGTAATTGGACCCAGTAGTGGCCAACCTGGTACCTTCACCGGCCTGAGGGGAGGAGGGAGAGAGAGAGTGATTGGAACCCGGGGGAGAGTGGGTGCGGAGCCTCTGAAGGGGGCACCTTGGAGCTAGGATGCCCGCCCGCCCTGAGTGATTGGGAGGGCGAGAGCCCCCTTCCACATGTCTCGCTAGGAACTCTCAGAGTGAAAGGAGCTGTGAGCAGCCAGGGCAAAGTCTCAGCTGCCTCCAGAGGGGTAGGGACCTTTCGCTGAAGGATGGAGATGGCTTGTGGGCGGCGGCCTCACTTGGGAGGAGGAGGGGGCCCAGGGGATCGTGCCCGACCTCCCTCCCCCACTCACTCCCTTTCCCCGATCTCCAGTGGCTCCTCATTGGCCAAACCCCACCGGAGCTCACACGTGGGAGTCCAGCTGGGGCACCTAGTCCATCAGGGCCCAGAGTGGGTGGCCAGGCGTGGACACAGGAGCTGCAAGGAAAGAAAACACCTCGGACCTGGTCCCCAAGATCCAGACGGTCAGCCGCAGCACAAATGGTGTTTTCTTCTATGAAAACCAGCGCTCCGCCCTGGCCAGCCCCAGCCCCACTCCTGCTCCAGTGGCCAGGCTATTCGTTCTGCCTACATCTTCCTGGTACCGTCCCTGGGAGGCTTGTTTTCCACTTCTCCAGGGCCAGGGAAAACGGCTCCCAGAGACCCTGCCCAGGTCGGGGAGCTGAAATGTCCCATTCAGAAGTGGAAGAGATGTTGGTTGCCACAGAATTCCCCCCAGAGCTCCACTGAAGAACCAAGGGCGCGAAGCCTGTGGGGGAAAGTTTCCATCCGCTTGTTCACGCAAGCTTGCCGTGGCCTTGCCGTGTGCGGAAGGCATCTCTGCCTTCACCGGTAGAAATGTTGACTTTGAGAATGGACCAGAGAACTCCCTGACAGACACACAAAGTGCCGTTCAAGACCAGGGCTCCTTACGGGTCATTTCCTGGGTGCAAAGCACCAAGGGACTGTGACTTTCTGAGGAGCCCTCCACAGATCCCCTCACTGAAACAATTATGGCAATTTGAATATGTGGGTGATTTCAGGAATTGAGACCACAAACTGGCATATATTTAGGGACAGAAAATAGGATCCGAATGTTATGTGGCATTCATTGATACTCTAGACCTCCTCTCGGCTTCTGAATAATTTGATAGGTCTTGATTTCCCATTATAGATGTATGGGTTGTATCTTGAATTGTGTTTTCCAGGGTTCCGTAACGAACTGTACGGCCGGTCTATAGCTGTGTAACCCCTGAGTGCTTACATTGAGCCTTTGTAAGACATTAGAGGGCTCAGGACACTTACACTGTGGTGGTCCCGCAGCAGAGTATCCTCAAAGAGTTTAAATATGTCGCCGAAATTCTAATGAGTTGAGCTGGTTAGTCATTTAAAGCATTTTTGTTGACTTTTGTTTTCTTTTTAGTTTTTTTTAAAAATTTTTTTAATGTTCTTTATTATTGAGAGACAGAGAGAGACAAATCATAAGCATGGGAGGGAAGGAGAGACGGGGAGACACAGAACCTGAAGCAGGCTCCAGGCTCTGAGCTGTAGGCACAGAGCCTGACGTGGGGCTCAAACTCACACACCACGAGATCATGACCTGAGCTGAAGTCAGACGCTTAACCGACTGAGCCACCCAGGCGCCCCAACTTTTAGACAACTCTTAATCTTACCTTTCTTATAGGTTCAGGCAAATATGACTTCCTTTGTCTTCTTTAGGTTCCTTAGAATTCAGAAAGTCTATATATGGGAGCTTGAGAACATCTCCTAAGCTAGCTGGTTGCCTGGGATGTTGTGCTGGAGACAGAGTTAGGGATGAAGAGTTTGTTGGGAGAAATCGCTGTGACAGGTAAAGGGAGAGAGCACGACTGAGCAGGGGTGGAGGGCGTCAGGCTGTGGTGCAGACCCAACAGTCCCTGCTCCCCACAAGGGAGGGAGTGCTGGAGCAAACCTGTCTGAGGAAAGAGTCCTGTGTTGGGCGGGAAAAGCCAAGCCCTTACATGGCCTTGCTGGGTCCCCGGTTGGGGGCCACCTAATGAGGAACACGGTCTTGCCTTAAAGCTGAGGTGGGCCCTGAAGGAGCCCACAGCTGGAGGTGTCAGACAAACATGCCCTTCCCAGCTGGAAAGCGGGTCCCTTCTAGAAGCTTCATCCTAGTATCACTTCTCCATGCTGGCAACCACTTCCTTTGAACCTTGATGAAATGCTGCTTTGTTGGCTGCTATATTTGTTGGCTGCCATATTTGTTGATGAAAAGCAGGGGTTCACAGATGTAGGATCACATTCAGGAAGTCAAGACGCCCACGTCTGGAACCAAACCTTGGCCAGGGGATCTCCTGACCCTATTTACCACTTTTATCCTTGCTGCAGCTTGCTTGTAAGGGACTTTTCCATGCTGACCTTGTTGGACAGGTACAGGTCTCTTTCTACTGAGGACCTGAGAATTCTGGGGAGCTGATAAGCCCCAAGGGTTCTTCAAGACAGCGTCTTATTCCCTGAAAGCAGTGACCTCTGCAGGCAGGAAATGGTAGTGCACCACGGGGCATGAGGCAGACGCTATTCCGCCAAGATGCTGATGAGGTGAAGACACCAGGCCTGCCATGCACACATGTGTAGTTTTGATGGGTCCAGCCCAGGGTGACTGCCACAGAAAGATTAGTGTCAGGAACTGTGCTCCCTGGGATTGGTGTTTATTCCATAATTTTCAACTCAGTGGATGGTCTCTCGTTCCCATAGTTGGGAGAACTTTTCCGATTATGAGTTATTATGAAGTGGTATTTTCAAAACTTCACTCTAAAAATAATGGATTTGGAATGGCTCAGAGCAAGCTTCTAAATATTTCAACACTGCCTTGCATCTCTGTTTCAACTTTTGCCTACTCAGGCTGAAATTGCTTAAGATTTATGAATCTGGTAAAAGAACGCTCTGGTGTTACAATCTCTATAGGAAAAAAAAATTAACTAAAAATAGCACTAATTTGCACAATTTGGTAATTATACCGTGAAACATTGCAGAAGATTAAAATGATCTCATCAAAGCAATCAAGGATTTCATGACCGGAAAGGCATCGATTTTCCAGTGATTTTCTGAAACACATGCCCTGATATGTCAAATCCCCTCTCTTTCCAGAACAATCTCAACTGTTTAGGCTGGTGACCCACGGCCCATTGTGAAACTTACAACATATGAAAAACTTAAAGCATATGAAGCAGGAAAAAAAAATATAAAGGTCTGCCTACCCTAGTTTCTTAACCACCACACATTAGTTGTGAAGTTCAGAAAAATCTTTGGTTTGCTTTCTGACAAGTGATCAGATTTTATCTCATTTTAATGCAGGTTTACTATGACTTTACCCTACCAATCTTGTCCCTTTTTTTAAAGTTTATTTATTTTGAGTGAGAGAGAGAGAGAGAGAGGAGAGAAAGAGCACGCACAAGTCGGGGAGGAACGGAGAGAGAGAGAGAGAGAGAGAGAGAGAGAGAGAGAATCCCAAGCAGGCTCTGCCCTGTCAGCACAGACCCCAATGTGGGGCTCGAAGTTACAAACCATGACATCATGACCCGAGCCAAAACCAAGAGCCGGATGTTCAACCGACTGAACCACCTAGGTGCTTCCCTCCCAACCTTGTCTTCGAATCTCAACCCCACTCAAAGACATAGAGGCTACATACAAGGAAACAACTCATCTCTTCAGCTGTTCTAGAAGTCTAGCAGGCAGGGTGGACGCCTGTGAGGGCGAGCGCAGGATTTATTCTGCGAAGTGCCACTTAAATGTTGCTGCGGGGCTTAGAGGGCTCAGAGAGGAAAGCTGGAATAAGTTGAACTTTTTCAAAGTTGATTTTGGCCCCGAGCAAACAAAAAGCACATTTGTCTCCAGCATGGAGGGCCATGTATCACATGACAGTGATTTGTGTCGGAATAGTGTCATTTAAGATTAACTGTGTAGTATTATGCACCTTTAGTCAGTAAAAAAGTGAGTATTTATGGCATGTTATATTGCACGAGCCCAGGCTTATGTTATTCATTTATTTTTGTGAGTGTGTGTGTGTGTGTGTGTGTGTATCTTTGGTTCTACCTATACCTATAGCCACCACTGTCTCTAGATTTTTCCACACTATAGGAAGGGATTGGCAGAAACAGATTCCTGTGGCTATGGTAACAATGACCACAACAAGGTGGTGTAAAATAAAATACATTTATTCTCTTTAAGTTCTGGAAGCCGGAAGTCAGAAATCAAGGTGTCGATGGGGCGCCTGGGTGGCTCAGTTGGTTAAGCGTCTGACTTCGGCTCAGGTCATGATCTCATGGTTCCTGAGTTTGAGCCCCACGTCGGGCTCTGTGCTGACAGCTCAGAGCCTGGAGCCTGCTTCGGATCCTGTGTCTCCCTTTCTCTCTGCCCCTCCCCCACTCCCACTCTGTCTCTCTCAAAGAAATAAACATTAAAAGAAATTTACAAAAAAGAAATCAAGGTGTTGAAAGGCCATGTCCCCTCTGAAGGCTCAGGGAAGTCTCCTTTCTTGTCTCTTCTAGCTCCTGGTGGTTCCTGGCCTTCCCGGGCGGTCCTCAGCTCATAGATGTGTCACTACTGTTATGACGGCCTCCATCATCACATGGCCCCGTTCTCTGTGAATGTCGCTCCTTTGTGTCTCTGTCCAAACTTTCCCTGCTCATAAGGACGCCAGTCGTAGGGTCAAGGCCCATCCTGATCCAGTATATCTTCGTCTTAACTTGATTCTATACAGAGCCCCTGTTGCCAAATGAGGTCATGTGAACAGGTGCCAGGGCATTAGGACCTGACCAGAACTTTTGAGGGGGATATAGGCCACCCACAGCAGAAGGGCAGCACAGAATGAAAAGATGGCTAGATCGGGAACCTCAGTAAAACTCTGGTTTTAACTCCTCTGCACTCCCTGATTCACTAACGAGGCTGCTCTGCTCTCAAAGGGGGTTGTAGGGACAGGTGTCCTGACGGATTGGCAAGGCATCCAGATGTGCTGTGGACATGGGAGGGGGGATGGCAGCATTTACCCAGAACACCTGCCAACCTGGCTCATTGTTTCTTGGCTAAAATCCTCGCTCGTGAGGGTCATGCACCTGTATTCATGAAGTGAACCAATGCATCAATCAAATTCAATTCAATTTTGAACCAACATGCAAAACCTAACTCTTCACTTGAATCTGGATTCCCTCCAGCTCCCAACGAAGATTCGTGATGCTCTGCAAACGATGACTCACTTAGCCAGGGTCCCTGGGATTTGCACGGCCACATTCTGGTCACCCACCGTGGGGATACCTCCATAGAAAATGCATTTTTCAAAGGAAGATGTGTGCTGTCTGAAATTACATCATAAATCCTTGACTGGAAGGCTAAGGAATTGAAAAGTTTCGTGGAAGGGAAAACAGAATTGTGGTTCTTTTACTCTTGTATGTTACCCTATGTTCCATGGTTAGTAAGAAACCCTAACAGAAGAACTATTATGTCATTTATCCCCTAATTCATAGATCTCACCTCCAATCATGCAAATATAAGATGAAATGTGTAGAATATTAGGGTCGTTGTATTTGTCTGCCCTTCCTGCTGTAACAAAGTACCACTGACTTAAGGATTATACAATAGAACGGTGTTTGTGGCCGTTCTGGGGACCAGAAGTGTGAGGTCAAGCAGGCAGGCTGGATTTCTCCTGCGGCCTCTCCCCTTGGCTGTGCGCTCACGTGGTCTTTGCTCTGTGTGCGTGTGTCCCCTGTGTCTCTTCCTCCTTAGGAAGGACGCCGATCCCATGACATCAGGGTCCCAGCCTTATGACTTCTTTTAACCGTGATTATCTCTTTGAAGGCCCTGTCTCCAAATAGCGTCACATCCGGAGGTACTGAGAGTTAGGGCTTCCAGATAACAATTTGAAGGGGACACGGTTCAGCCCTTCACAGTTTCAGAGGAACGTAGAGACAAACTAGTCAGCTACCCTCTTCTAGAAGAATGTGCATTGAGCGTATTAGTCAAGGAAAGCAAGTCTGTGGTAGCAGATTTAAGAATTTCCGTCTCAGGGGGGCTTAAAATAGCAAGTTTCACTTCTCCTCATGTTACCCGGTCAGTGAGGGTCTGAGGGAGGCCACTCGAGGCCCAGGCTGATGAGGTCTCCTGAAGCTGTGTCTGTACCTTCTGGAAGGTGAGTCCCCGTGTGGCCCTGGCAAGGACAGCACGTGCACAAGTCACCCACACATGCCCCTGGAAGTGATACATGCCCTTCTGGCCACATGGTCCCCGGGGGCGGGAATGTGGGGCGACACGGGCACGTGCACTGAGCGCAGACTCGTGTCTCAGCTTGACGGGCAGCAGAGTCCAAACCTTTGCTCTGGGTGATGATAAGCTCGCGTCGTATTTCCTCTCTACATCCTGTGTGGCGGGAGGGGTAAAAAACGAATGAAACACAAAACCAAAAATGTTTCTGTGTTAAAAACTCCCAAAGTGTTGTCGTGGTATGTTTTATTCTGTAATTTCCCCACACACACCCCCCAACCAACACTGAACGGAAGGCTCCCTTCTCAGGTACCCGGGATACGATGACAAGACGCAACTCCGGACTTCCAGGAACCCTCAGTCTAGAGTCGAGGAGGCCAGTGGGGAGACAGGAACTGTCGAGACGAATGTAGAAGGCACTCTTAGTGGAGGGCGGCGGCTGAAGGCTTTCCAGGAGTGACGTCTGGGTAGATGCCTGACGCTTGGGAGGTACAGCAAGGAGTGTGCTCCCAGCAAAGACAACAGGTGTGTGCGTGCCTGTGTGTGTGAGTCCCTACTGTCCTCTCACCCAATGCCATGCCACCAAAGAATTCTCTGACACCAGCTGGGTGTCCTACAATTCGACGCGACCTGGCCCTATCTGCTCAGAGACAGCATCGACCTCAGAGGATAGGAGCTCGGTCCCACAAACTGCCGTCTGCTTCACACACCGATCGCAAGTCCAGGCCACTTGTGCTGTCCCCAGCCACCTGTGTCTCTGCCCTACCAGCCATAGATCACGGTTCCCACAACCCCTTCCTTGGGTTCGATTCATTTGCCAGAGCAGCTCACAGGGCTCGAGAAACCCGTTTACTCACGAGACTGCTGGTTTAGTATCGAGGATATTAAAGGATGCAGATCAACAGCCACATGAAGACGTATACGGGGCGAGGCCCTGAACAAAGGCGCTTATGTCCCTGGGGAGCTGGGGACCAGGCTGGGTGGCATGTAAAAACATACTGGTCCCCCAGCCTGGAACCTCTGCCCATCTTGACCTTTTGGGGTTTTGTGGAGGCCTCGTCACATAGGCCTGATTGAGCAAATCACTGGCCACTGGTGATTAATTCAGCCTCCAGATCCTCACCCCTCCTGGGAAATCAGGGGGTGGGACTGAAAGTTCCAGCTCTCTATCCTCTAGCGAAGGGGTTTTCAACGTCACCTCATCAACATAAATTCATTCGTGGTGGAAAAGGGTTTGTTACGAATAATGAGACACCCGTTCACCTTAAGGCTCTGAAAGGGTTTCAGGAACTGAGGACAAGGGACCAAATGTTACAACAAAATATGCTCCCCTCAGCCCTTGTTGCTCAGGAAATTCCAAGAGATTGGGGAGCTCTGAGCCAGGAACCCACGGGAAGACCAACATACGTATATTAGCAGTCACGACAGGTACGTGTGAGAGCGAGGCTGAGGGCGTCTGCATGAGCCGGTGTGAGAGCCCCTGTGCCTCCCCCTGTATGGCTGGACCCCTCCCTCCCTCTGCCCCTGCACATCCATCCATCCACACCTGTGTGGCCATCCTGGGCTCCCGGGCTCTGTGCCTTCTGCTGAGCTCAGCTGGTGGGGATTCCTGGCAGAACGAGATCTGGGTTTCCTTCCCTGACTTTGACCACATCCTACCTCAACCTGCCTCCCCACACCCCCCCGACGGACCTTCCCCTGGGTTCCTGGCACTGCTCACGGCTCACTACTCTCATCTCTCGGGCTGAGACATGGTAAGAGCAGCAAATGAATGAGGATGGTTGTCACGGGGCAGGCACTATCCAGAAAGGTGCAGGTGACGTGGGAGGAAACCTGAGGGTGGGTGCAGGGTGATCAGGGGTCCAGACCAGATGCGACGTCCATAAACTTTCAACCATTTGCTGCCATTTCTGTCTATACCCTCCAGACCCCTCTCTCCCTCCCTCCAACTGGCTTAAAAACACCATATTGGGGCGCCTAGGTGGCTCAGTTGGTTAAGCGTCCGACTTTGGCTCAGGTGATGATCTCACAGTTAGTGGGTTTGAGCCCCGTGTCGGGCTCTGTGTTGACGGCTCGGAGCCTGGAGCCTGCTTCGGACTCTGTGTCTCCCTCTCTCTCTGCCCCTCCCCGGCTCATGCTGTCTCTCTCTCTCTCTCTCTGTCAAAAATAAATTAAAAAATTTAAAAAAAAAACTAAAAAAACCCCACCGTATTGAGGTAAATTGGGACAGAACTGTGGAGTTGTGTTTTGGGTTCCTTCTGGGGTTGAGCCAGATGTAGTAGTAATTGTTTGGACCTGTCTTCCTCGAGTAAAGGAGCATCGAAGAAAATAGAATCATGAATCTGTTCTACCTGTTAACAACTACACGGAGAATAAACCCACTGTTGTTCATTTGTTCCTTCTAGCTCTAGAAACTGAATTCTGGTTTCAGAATAGCTAATATAATTATTTAAGTAATTAGGTAAAAACATATAAACACACAAAACCCCAGCTGGCCCCCGGGTTCCTCTTAAGGAATTGCTTTCCTTGAAGGTTTATGCAAGGATTACATGAGTAAAGAACGTGGAGCACTGCCTGTAGGGCCAGTTTGTATTTGGAGTGGGTTATCTGGGAAGGCAGCCTTGTGTGGCCAGAAGGAAGGGGTGGGGGAGCAAGCAAGAGGGAGAGAAGTAGGGAGCTGGGAAAGACAGGGCTGGAAGGGAAGGCGGCAAAACATCAGGGGTTTGGGGTAAGCAAGCAACATTCTAGGAGGCCAGTGTAGGAGCTCCTGGGTGGCTCAGTCGGTTCAGTGTCCGACTTCAGCTCAGGTCATGATCTCGTGGTTTGTGGGCTCGAGCCCCGCATCAAGCTCTGTGCTGACAGACCATTTACATACAACAAAATAAAAGGTATTGGCAACAATAAAACCACCAACTTCTCATGTAAAGGTGGTAAGATTAAAAATTCAATAGTAATCATTTGCCACAATAATGGTTTCAATACTGAAAACATTTTTTTTATAGATTTTTTTTAACGTTTATTTATTTTTGAGACAGAGAGAGACAGAGCATGAAGGGGGGGCAGAGAGAGAGGGAGACACAGAATTGGAAGCAGGCTCCAGGCTCTGACCCGTCAGCCCAGAGCCCGACTCGGGGCTCGAACTCATGGACCGCGAGATCGTGACCTGAGCTGAAGTCAGACACTTAACTGAGCCACCCAGGCGCCCCAATACTGAAAACATTTTGACACTCCTCCCCCATCAAATTTGACCAGGAAACTCTGATGTCAGAATAAAGGGTAGAAAATTCCCAAACCAGCATGTACAAATAGTCCATTCCCTAGGGTTTTCATTCAGCTATGTGTTCACAGCATCCTTTTTTGATGACTGGAGCCAATGCATGGACCGGTTTTCTGGCAACACTCTGACTTGGGCTGCTGAGGCCAAGAAAACTTGAAAGTGTTACCCCAGATCACCCAGCTAATTAATAGCGAAGCTGGGGTGAAAGTTGCAGACTTCGGGAACCCAAAGCAGGCATCTTCAGATGTCAAGGGGAGATGCAAAGAGCCCAAAGTATGACATTTGATGGGGGTGCCTGGGTGGCTCAGTAGGTCAAGCGTCCAACCCCTGATGTTGGTCATGATCTTGTGGTTTGTGGGTTCGAGCCCCGAATCCGGCTTCCCACTGGAGCCTGCTTGGGATTCTCTCTCCGTCTCTCTCTCTCTCTCAAAATAAATAAACTTAAAAAAAAATTTTTTTAAAGGCTGACATGTGATACACAGTAGCTGAAGAGATAAGAAGGGTGGGTTCTAGAATAGTCAGGGGTCGCCACCGTGGAACGGGACCAAGGCCATGGGGAGTGCTTGCAGGTGTGAGGTGTGGGCAGCAGTAAGGTCGGGTCGTGGGAGGCCCCAAAAGCCTGTGTGGGAAGTGGAGTTCAAGGAGAGACAGCTGAGGAGGGGGACTGCTCGGGCCCAGGAAGCTTATGGGGGGGTCTGTCAGTAGTCCCCCCGATGCCGCCAGGAAGAAGTGAGTGCTAGAGATGCCCCTGTGGTCTCCCCACTCTACAGGGCTTCTGCACAACAGAGGGACGCTCACCACGGTCTCAGGGCCCCTCAGGTGGTTATGCAGCATCCAGCCCCGTAGAAGGAAATTATTTAAAAAAAAAAATAATGCATTTTTACTCTTCCCCCATCTGTTTGAGATGCGGCCGTGGCTCAGTTCTTCAGATGGGAAACAGATGAAAGCAGGAGAGTGCAGGCCTCTGGCCGGGGTCTCCCCAGTCCCGTGTGGGGGGCTCAGTGCATCAAACCCCTGCAGCAGCCCAGGGTGGTGACTGAGGCACAGAGCCCCGGGTCTGGGAAAGGCCATGTCATAGGTTTTTAATACACACGCGTTCCTGCTTCAAGTGCCGATACTAAATACACCCCCAAAGAGGTCTGTGTCCGGCAACACAACGTTAATTATTTTCTCAAGCAGAAAAGAACCTTGGAGGATGGTCCCTTTTGTCATCTACTTTTTCAGAAGAAGCTACCGTGTGGGGAGATTCCCTGAGAGAATGTGACAAAAGGCAGGGTTTCCGGGCTTGAAACAAATGCCAGCTTCTCTAC
The DNA here is from genome assembly GCF_024362965.1 of Panthera pardus. Classification (NCBI taxonomy): domain Eukaryota; kingdom Metazoa; phylum Chordata; class Mammalia; order Carnivora; family Felidae; genus Panthera; species Panthera pardus. The sequence continues at coordinate 4,102,956 of NW_026526655.1, read as the reverse complement.
CCCTATGTAAAATCTCTTCCGGGGGCGCTTGGGTGGCTCGGTCGGTTGAGCGTCCGACTTCAGCTCAGGTCATGATCTCGAGGTTCATGAGTTCAAGCCCCACCTCGGGCTCTCTGCTGTCAGCACAGAGCCCACTTCGGATCCTCTGTCCCCCTTTCTCTCTCTGCCCCTCCCCTGCTTGCTCTCTCTCTCTCTCTAAAAAATAATTAAAAATCTTAAAAAAAATAAAATAAAATCCTCTTCCGGGTCAGGGCTGAGCAAGGAGGACTGGGCTACTGGTCAGCATTTGGGAAGAGATGACAATGATTGGCAGCGAGCCCATGTGCCTGCACCCTCTGCTTTCCTAGCCAGCAGGTTGGATTTGCTGTCCCGGAGCGCCCGCCAGGCTCTGTCTCCACCCAGTGTGTTTGTAAGGACTTTTCCTAAAAGTTGAATTTATATTAGCCTTCAGAAATGGTCGCTACTAAATTCATAACATTTTTTAAGCTAGTCACTCCCACTTTTCGGAGTTGATCAATTATTGGCAATCAGTGATTTGTGTCAAGAGGAGTGGGGGGTGAAGCAATTCACAGACTCACGGTTTTTACGAGCCTTAAACTGGAAACAACCCGGATGGCCAACCAGGGACTCCCCTGGCTTATGTGGTATCCTGGAGGAAGTGGGAAAGAGGTGTGCCCTCTGGGCAGCCAGTGCCTGGTCTCACAGCCTGACAGGCACCCCTTCATCCGAGAAGACACCGCCCCAGCTGGGATGCCTGGCTTCTCAAGTTGCACGTAAGCTGAATTCCTCTCTCGTGCAGTGAACAACTTGTAGAGCCATACCTGGAAACTCCGTCCAACAATAGAGACACAAGTATCAGGGTAAATTCATGGGGTGGAATGTCACACAGCTGTGAAGAATCAGGTTGCAGGGGCACCTGGGTGGCTCAGTCGGTTGAGCGTCCGACTTCGGCTCAGGTCACGAGCTCACGGTCCGTGAGTTCGAGCCCTGCGCCGGGCTCTGTGTTGACAGCTCAGAGCCTGGAGCCTGCTTCAGATTCTGTGTCTCCCTCTCTCTCTGACCTCCCCCGTTCATGCTCTCTCTCTCTCTGTCTCAAAAATAAATAAAGATTTTTAAAAAATTTAAAAAAGAATCAGGTTGCAGACATGTTTAATGAAAAAAAAAAAGCAATGATTTCAAGGTAACATCGCAGACCACAGATAGCATAAAACATAAACCCAAACACTAACACCTTGAAGAAAGGAAGAAAAGGCATAAACGACAATTTTAACCATCTTCCTCTCTAGGAGATGAATTTTTCCTTAGCAATTTCATGTTTTAAAGTTTCTGCATGGATAACTTTTGTCATTAAAATAAATGCCAGGGGACGCCTGGGTGGCTCGGTCGGTTGAGCATCGGACTTAGGCTCAGGTCATGATCTCACAGCTCGTGAGTTCGAGCTCCTCGTCAGGCTCTATGCTGACAGCTCGGAGCCTGGAGCCCGTTTCGGATTCTGTGTCTCCCTCTCTCTCTGCCCCTGACCCACTCGCATTCTCTCTCAAAAATAAACATTAAAAAAAATAACAAAAAAGACGATTAAAACAAATGCCAGTCCGTTCTCATCGTTCACAGTAGCCGCTTCAAACTCTGAATTGGCAAAGGCAGATCCAATGCTCCCGGAGGAGATGCGGGGCAGGGCTCCCGGGAGCCTTCGTCAGGACGTTTGTATCAACTCATCAATACGTAACCTTGTTTCATATGTGTTTCTGGATAAAGATGACTTTAATTTATACTTCTGGTCTGTAATCAATTACATGCAGTATTTCTTTTTCTTAGTTTTTTTTTTACATTTATTTATTTTTTTAATTTTTGTTAATGTTTTTATTTATTTTTGAGACAGAGACAGAGCATGAGCTGGGGAGGGGCAGAGAGAGAGGAGACACAGAATCTGAAGCAGGCTTGGGGTTCCAGGCTCCAGGCTCCAGGCTCCGAGCTTTCAGCACAGAGCCCAACACAGAGCTCGAACCCACGAACCGCAGGATCATGACCTGAGCCGAAGTCGGACGCTCAACCGACTGCACCACCCAAGGGTCCCTACATGCAGTATTTTCTTTGCCATTAGACACTGGCTGAGAGGGCCTCACGTTTTCGTGGCCATGGCTAACGCAACCATAAATTTCCCTGGCCTGCAGCCTCAGAGCAGTGGTCTTGCAACTACATTTTCTCGAATCTGCACATTTCGCTGCTCTTTGATGTTTTCTATAGCTTCCTTGGGCGCTGTGGATGTTTGCACTGTGGATGCTGCACTTTCCAGAGCAGCCTCACGTGCAGATCAGTGAGGTTGCCTCCATGTACTGAACTGTTCGCTCGTTAACACGGAACTCACGGCCAAGGGCCGGGTAACTTGGCCCGGACGCCGTTCATCTGGCCCGTGGCTTTTCTCCTTAACACCTCGCAGCTTCCTGGCACATAGGAATGTGGACAGCCCTGTAGGGCTACACTTGGGGGCCGGTGAAATCACCAACAAGAGGCATAAAGAAAGCAAAAGACATTGATTGCATTAAACAGACTGCGAGAGGGACGCTTGCCTTTGCCCACAGCCTGAGAGCTGGGACGTGGGGACACAGTGTCCCTGGTTCCTCCTTGCCTAGGAACGCAGGCTTTGTGCGAGTCTAAGTTTCTGCTTCTCTGTGCATGTCCACAAATGACCACAAAAGCTCCATGCTTATTGAGTTTGGAGTTACCAATAAAATATAGTGAGAAAGTGAATTTGCAAATATGAAATTGGCAAATGAAGAGGTTCGACAGTAATTAAAAACTAACAAACAGCTCGGGGTTTCATTGTTTCTGTAGTAAGTGAAGTCATTTCGGTGGCATCTCAGGTCTTCTAGATAAATCACGCGGATCTAAATTCAGCAGCTTACCGTTGTCTGAACACAGGGCTAGGATGCCATCCGCCAGGGAACCATAATGCATAAAATTTAATGACATTTAATATGTTTTATGTTAGAGAGCAGTAATTTCCAATCAGAATCATTATGTCTAGGTTTTATTTTTCTGCATGGGATTTTCTGCATAAAGCAATGAATCGAAGCAAGATGTGCTGAAATCCAAGCGCAGCCCTGGTGACAGAGGGGCCTCTGGCAAGAAGGACAGGGTTACTTTGGGGACTTTCACCCTTGGGGGGTATCGTGTTTCACTTCCCTTGGCTTGAGCCCCACCCAGCACCTGGGAAAATAGACCCCCTCCACCCCACCGGGCAGCCCTGCCCGCCAGCAGTCTTTCAGAAAGATTTAATTTAATTAACAGAAAATAGCATCAATAAACATTAGCTCAGCGAGGCTCTCGTGGCGACTCCAGGGCCGCGGGCTCGAGCTGTTTGGGAACACACCCTCTGTCTTTGCAGAGATCCCCAACATGCTGCCTCTCTCGCGTGGCCCTCTGGAAACCTCCACCCTCCTCGGGGAAGAAGAGACTCTGGAGACCGCCAGCCTCCCCTCTGTTCTGTCACATGCCGTAGTCACCACTCCCTTGCAAGGAAAAGGCCTGCTCTCCCCCCACCCCCACCGGGGCACTCTGCCCGGGCTGGCGCGCGGCAGGGGTGGGGGGACACGGCCGCGAGCCCAGCCCTGTCTTATTGAGCCTCCCTCCCCAGGGGTGGTGCGTGCGTTGTCCACATTTGGGATGGGCTGACCAAATGGGGGGTCTTTGGTGACACCCCGAGTAGAGAGAGGAAGGTAACAAAATGAGTGAGCAGAATGGGTGTTGCAGACCCCGTGGGAGCCATAGCAAGATCAACGGCCGCTGTCGCTGGTGGGGTTTGGTGATGACAGAAAGGCCAGGTTTCACCAGGTTATCTGCTCCGGTGGGGGACAGCAGGGACGTGGCAGCGAGCCTGGCTGCGACCAGCTGGGGGAAGCGCAGGAAAAGTTGTTCCTTACAAAAAAGTCAAAATACAGTCCGGCCTGTCCGTGCGACGAGGACACTGCTGTCAAGCAAGCAAATGTGTGAAAAGATGCTCTGAAGACGGTCAGGCATGTTTCGTGGGAGGCTTACTGGGGTCAAGCAGGGTTCTGTGCAGGGAAGCTGGACGGGAGTCTCCCAGCCTCATTATTGCTTTTTAATAGTAATGGCAGTGGTATTCCCTTTAACAGTTGACATTGGCACGGGTGAACGATTGTAATACATAAGAAAAAACATTGCAAGAAAAGCCACAAAGAGATTTAGCAACTGCGTTTCTGGGCCTGTTAAAACAGCCTTGATGTGCGATTCCTTCGGCTCCCACGGACACGGAAGCATTTCAAAGGCGACATTCGGGGCTGCCAGTAGGAGAGTGGGTTCCAGGAATAACAAGGCAAATGGATGTGCTGCATGGGTACACGTTGGAAGTGGAACTTGGCAAGTTCGGGTGCGAGCGGAGGTGGGCAGACTGTCACCCACGTTTCCTCTGACTCATGAAGAGCGAAGACTTCGTGAGCCTTGTTAAGCTGGTTGCCCGTGTGGCTGGACGTTGCCAGGAGGACCAGTACCCCAGAGCCACCGCCCGATGCAAAAATAGTTGTGAGTTGGTTGGTGTAATGGCGGGGGGGGGGGCATCCCTTCTGAAAGGAGGTTCCATCTGGTTCGAGAACTGGGCTAACATGTCCCCCTGCATGTCCCTCCATTTAACTCTGGACTTGATGAAGACACCAAAACATCGTCACGGTGACTGACTCGCTAAGAAAGGGACTACATATAGGTGTACTTATAATATATGTGCTATATACATCATATCTGTACATGCGAATACATACTCTCACCTCTCATTCTCTCAGGGCTCCACGCCTCTGTTCACTTGCCTCTTGTCTGCTTCCACCCTCAGGATTCTGTTTCTAGAACAGACCTTGTGTGCTCCAGGGCACATGTGTCCTTCCAAAATTCACGCCTGGAAATCTGCTCGCTGCTGTGCTGGTATTTGAAGGTGTGGCACCAAAGAGGTCAGAGCCCTCAAGAACGGGATGGGCGCCCTTTACGAAAGGGACCCCAGGGAGCTCCCTCGCCCTTCCCGCCATGTGAGGACCCAGGGAGAAGGTGGCTGTCTGTAAAACAGGAGGCAGAACCTCACCAGACGCTGAATCTACCGGGGCCTCCATCCCGGACATCCCGACTCCAGAACCATGAGAGATACATTTCTGTTGTCTACAAACCACTGGTTTCGGGTACTCTCATTACAGCAGCTCAAACAGACTAAGACGACCTAGAACAATGCGTGGCACATAGCAGGTGATCCATACGTGTTTGTTGAATAACTGAATGAACAAAGGGATGACCATTGTGGAATTGACATGGGTCCCACCAGGACGGTGGTTACAAATGGGGTCACTTCATGGAGCACATTCCTTGTTGTCCCTGCTCCTTGGACCCCAGCCAATGCAAGGTGAGTCCCCTGTCCCTGTGATGATTGGGGACCTTCCCAGGGTGGCTCCCAGACCTCTCGCAGGTCTGATTGGCTGCCTGACATTAGCCTCCTCTGGGCCATGCTGAGTCTCTCGGGATGTACTTGACTGGGCCACTGGATCTCAATGGTTTCTCCTGATGGCAGGGTGGCCCCCCGGGCTGGCCTTCCCTGTCAAGCACCACAAGGCCTCCTGCGCCTGGGACTGTGGGCTCCAGAGTGTCGTGTGGCCACTGCTGCTGTCCCTGCCCTCTCTTCCCGGAGCAGCCTGCCTCTGTCAAGGCACCGGGCAATGGCGTCTTCAACAAAGTGCAGGAAACGCCCCTTCCAACGTGTTGTGTTAAGTAGGGCTAGTGTTTGGTGGCCCTTGCAGCTTTTGTCCTTGACCTTGCCTTCCCATGGGTCTCCAATGTGAGTCCCCGAGCCATAAGCTATGGTGACGCCGTAGCAGTGTGTGCTCAGGCCAGATGTCAAAACACCACAGACCAGGGGGCTTAAACACAGACATCTGTTCCTCACGGTCCCGGAGCCTGGAAATCTGAGATCAAGATGTCACCGATTCTGTTCCTGGTGAGAGTTCCTTCCTGGCTTACAGATGTCTCCCCTCTTGCTGAGTCCTTGCATGGAGGAGAGAGGGAACTCTGGCGTCTCTTCCCTGTCTTACTAGGGCACCGACCTTAGTGAATTAGGGCCCCATCCTTATGACCTCATTTAACCTGTACCACCTTCTCACTCCAGGAACAGTCACATTGGGGGTTACGGCTCCAACACAGGAATCGGTGGGTGGGGGGTTCCACATCTGGTGCCTAACATGCTGCCCCTGTCCTCCCCAAATTCATGTCCTTCTCACATGCAAATACACTCATTCCATCTCAAAGTCTCAAAACTCTTAACTTGTTCCAAGTCCTGTCTGAATCTGGTCGAAATCACGGTCAGAGAGACTCCAGCTGGGAACCAGTGGAACTGGACGGATGGCGTGCTTCCAAACACCCTGGCGGGACGGGCAGCAGACAGACAGATGGACAGATCCATTGCGAAAGGGAGGAAGAGGGAGGAAGGAGGGGACGACAGGTCCAGGCAAGCTCACAACCCAGCAAGGTGAATTCCAGTAGGTCTTGTCGCTTGAGGACAGCTTTCCTTGGCTCGACCCCCTGCCTTCCAGACCCTCCAGGGCAGCAGTCCTGCTCCCCCGGTTCTGCTGGGCCTGGCTTTGGGCAGAGCCCTTCTGGTGGAGGTCCTGACAGCTCTGTGTAGGCCCCAGGGTCACTTATCCTTTCGTGTGCACAGGTTCACAATCTGGTAGCTCTGTGGTCCCACCATGCAGGATCTGGGTCCGCAGCCCTTGGGCATTTCCTCCCACCTCCCTGGCCTTCAGCCCCAGCAGGGAAGAAGAGGGATGCCACAAGTCGAATAACTTGACATCCTTGACATCAGTAAGGCAGGAATGACCCATAGCAAAAGTTGGGTCCCCCAAGAATGCCAGATTCTAGACGTGAGCAGAGGCAGAACCCAAACCTAGTGCATCCATCACTCCAGAAACTACATCCCTTACTGCCTTGGCCTCTCTGGAGCACAGTGTCTACTCACCCTGGAGGCTCGGGCCGCAGCATCCAGGACTCACGGGCAGTGGGCGTCTGAGTGGTGTCCCAGCACCGGCCGCTGCTCAGGTGCCATCGTGCTTCTCCTGGAGCCCGCACGCGCAGGACCCATCAGGGAGGTCAAAGCCCAGAAGAAGACTTTTGGGAAAGACGTGACCTAATTTAAATAATGTATTAAGCTTAGAAATCATTGCAAGTAAATACTGAGAGAGAAGCCGAAGAATTTCAGGTCCAGGAAATACTGCAGTCTTGGAAAAAGATCTCTTTTAAGTAATTAAACAGCTGCGTCTGGACTAGAATCTAGTCTTTTCTCATTCAAACAGATCTATCTACCATACGGGGCCGTGAGGTTTGGATGCCAAGGGAGCAGGGACTCAGAGCTCTGCCCCAACTGTCTGTAGGAAGGCATCTGTGGTTTAGGGGCAGGAAGTCATGGTGCGAGAATTGGCTGAGCACTGAGAATGAAAACAAGACAAAGTAATGAATGAATGGGAGCCTTCCAGGGCAGTGGCCTCCGGGGATGTCCAGGCAGCCATGGGCAGCAAAGGGGTTTGGGGGGTTATCAGCACACACATGCTTGGGGGGATAGCATGTAATGATTAACCCTGGGCTTGTCACGCAGATAACTCAAGCCTGGGATTTCCCCCGATTGAGGCTTCTGGCATTCATCTGGATTGCCCCAAGTAGGAAGATAATTATGAACAGAGAAAGCAGAGATGAATTTTTGAACTTTTTGACATCAAGTGAAAAACTAGAGGGAATGGTCTGACTGTGCAGCTCAATTATTTGCCAGTGATGGCAATTGCCTTTTTCCCTGCTCCTCATGGAATCCTGGTAACAGCCTCGAGTGGTGACGTGGAAATAAGCTGGAGGAGGGGCAAGACAGTCAGTGACTCATTCCAAGGGCCCAGGCCCCACTGGCTGTCTTCCGGCCCGGTTCCCTCAGGAGTGACTTAGTCTCAGCCACATCAGTGGATCCCAGGCTGGAAGAATCCCATGCCTCCCTTCCCGAGGGGTTCCAGGCAGACAGCAGGCCTTAGAGAGAGGCAGGTGTACAACACGGCACCAGAACGGCAGCTGACACGGTTGTACTTCTTCCCAAAGGCTCATGGACACCCTAGGGATGTGGACGGGTCTTCCTGTTGGTCTGAAAGGGCAAGCAGATTGTCTGAGAAAGAGCCAGCTGGCAAGCCTTGCTGTCTGGGCTGAGGGATCAGGGTCCCTACCTAAGAGCTGGATTGACACACGGTAGCTGAGGCCGTGTCTGAAGGATGGTGATATGCCAAGGCTGGCCTGGAGGGCCACATTTCAGTGGGTGACAGCAGGTGACCGTGGCTGAAGATGGTGAAACAAGTGGAAGTCACACGGACAGATGTTGGCCCAGAACCAAACGTTCGTCCCGGACGCTGTGACGATGGGCCGGTGTCCACTGAGCCCAGGTATGACCCTAGAAGAAGGGAGAAAGGATCCTGCATTTAGCTGAGTTTAATCCTGAAATTGCCAAGAAATCACCAAATCTGGCTAAGTTTACTTGAAAGTGACTAGATTAAGTTTCGGGTAGAAGTTGGGGCTCAATGTTCAACGTCCAGATATGGGGACATGTTTGTGCACCCAAGTTAGTGACTTGTGAAATTAGAATCTGCTATGAGCAACTGATGGATCCAACGAGCGAGGTCCCCCCAAAGCCCCAAGAGCATCGTTACCAGGTGTCGAGCGTTTGTCATCTGTGTGAATCAGCACAGTCGCCTCTCCTGGGAGGTGAGCCTGTGCTGTCTGTTGAGGAGACAAGGAACCTGATGCGTGGAGAGTTCAGTGACTTGGCTGAGGTCATGCAGGTGGTCAGGCCAGAGTTTCCTCCAAGCATGCCTGCTTCACTGCAATGCCTGGGACTTCAGACTCCAGCTGTACCGGGTGTAGACAGCGAGAAGGAGGGAGCTGAGGATGGAACCCTTGGAAAGGCCAGCGTCTAAGGGAGAGGACAGAGGAAGAGGGAACAGGGAGGGGGATGCAAGAGAAACAGATTTAAGGGATGACCTGGGAGAGAAAGATGCCCGACAAGCTGAAGGAAAAGGTACTTCAGGAAGGAGAGGGCGTTTTCTATGCTTCTGTCCCCAGAGATGCCACCTGAGTCGTAGGGCTCACCGGGTTTGGTGACTAGGATTTCACTGGTGTCCATAGCAGGGGTTTGGAGGAATAGGGGGGACCAGAGAGGCAGTGGTTGGCTGAAACATGAGTGGAGCTGAGAAAGAGGAGACAACGTACAGATGACGTTTCAAAGAGCCTCTCAGTGGAATCACGTAAATGGGGAAAGAGTTCCCTTTCATTTTTCGATTAGGAGATATTGAATATACTGGTGTAGGCAAATACATTAGTAGGCAGGGAGAGATCAGAGATAAGAAAGAAAAGCGGATCGCTGGTGAAGCCAGAAGGAGAAAGGTCTATGTGGTATAGCCAGGCTTCAAGATGGCCCCAGGAAGGCTTGCCTCCTGCTGTTCACACGTCGGTGTGGGTCTCTCCAACAGGGATCTGTGTAACCCGGGATGTTAGGAAGCTGACGGTGAGGCTCCGTTATGCAAGTCAAACCTACTGTCTCTGGGATCACACTCTGGGAGAAGCCAGCCGCCGTGATGTGAGGGCCTATGGACTGGTCCGTGTGCCGATGTGCACGTCATCCCGAGATGACGTCAACCTTGACTCACAAACGACCCTGATCCAGAACGCCCAACAGATGAGCGGTTCCTGAATTCCTGAGTTATAAGAGATAATACATGCTTATTGTAGTTTTATGCCACTAAGTTTCGGAGTGCTCTGTTATACCGTAACAGGCAACCAGCGCAAGAAAGGCAAGAGTGGGCGTAATTCTAGAAGTGGAGTTGCCAGGGAAATTGAGCCTCCTCAACGCTCCACCGTCTCCAATATTTCTATGAGGGAGAAAGCAAGCCTGTCTTCTGGATTTTGGATGACGGAGGAGGGGTAAGGAGGTTTGCAGGTGACGGAAGAGAGAAAATCAATACGACCAACCTTTAGGAAGAAGGAGTCTGGAAGGTCAGACCCTCTCTGTGCCTTACTGTAGTTTAGGGTTGGTAATGAAGGCGAGGAAAATGACCTTTGGGGGAACAGGTCCCTTGCCTCAGAGAGTAGACACCGGGTTAATTGCCTGGATTAATTACCTGGTTAATTCTGGATGCGTGAGGCACACTGTCAGAATGGAGACATGCAGGTAATTCAGCGGAGTTATTTTTAATAGGGACATGGGGAAAGTGGGGGGCAGAGACCAAAGGGTAAGGGAGGGGACAGAAGTTGAAAAAGCAGCTACCTCATCTTTCAAGAGGTTTGACGGTGAAATAATCTGGATGGAGAGACAGAATTGAAGAAGTCTCTTCTCGTTCTTTCCTTCTTTGTGATGTCTCTTCTTGCTTGTTTCTACATCTTTGTGTCTTCCTTCCTTCTTTCTTTCTCTTAAAGATAAGAGATATTTAAATGTGTTTATTAGTTTCAGGAGAGAAAGCAGCATCCAGGAAAAGAGTTAAGATAAAAAAAAAAGTGTATTTCTGAACAAAGGGCAAACATCATTAAAGCCTCCTTGTCTTTAAGAAGGGGTCACTGAGTAATGACTGAGGGTCTACTGGGTGTCCCCCCGCCCCCGTGTAAGGGGCTGGGTGTGCAGAAGTGAACACACATAGCATCTCAGCCCTAATCCTAGGTCTAGCGAGGGCAATGGCCAAACGTCTGTACAAACACAACCCCGCGGTTTGTGCGGGAGCCACAGAGGAAGTGAGCTGGGTGCAGAGCCGGGACCAGCATAGGAGGCCTGGTGGGGACAGAGCTGTGGGGCAGGCTGAGGGCAGGCGTCCTGAGCCCCAGGCCATGCAGACGGGACAAATGAAGTCCCTGCTGACCTTGCTTTCTTCTGCCTCCCAGACTCCAATTTTCACTGTCAGTAACTCCAGTCCCTGGCTACCTCCCACATCTCCCCTTTCTCCTCCCCAAAAGTCCAGAAAGTACCTTTTATCAAACGTCTATAGAACAAAAGCATCAAACAAAACCTGTATGTGCTGTGAGCATTTTTCGGTTTCTTTCAAATGCTGGTGAGTTCTCAGCTGTGTCACAAAAGGTCTGCATCCATCTGGTTTCTTAGATCATAGAAAAAAAAAAATCCTTCTCTCCCTAAAGAGTGTCCTTTTTCACCAAACACTCCCTTCCGGTGGAATTTGCCCCCAGACAACAACAGATCAGATTGGCAAGGAACACCCCCAGTCAGCTCTGTAAACAAAGGCTGTCCTGATTTAAAAGGAAGAAAGCCACTTTATTAAAGGTGAGAGCCCGTTACTAGACGTCTGTAAATGAGCTAGAGCTCAGGCCTCTGATCTTGCAAATCAGGGCTCCAGAAAATGCAGATGCTGCGGGGATCCTTTCTCTTGCCTGGGAGAGCAAAAAAGCTCTCAGAAGATCCTGGAGGACGTCGTGTGCACATCAGGGATGGGGCACAGGCTCGTTAAATATGTCCTGGAATGTCACAACTGGGAGACTTTAGGGGTATCATTCGTTCTGAATCCAGGATTTGTCACGGAGAAAAATTGCGTCTGCTCAGTGTTGACGGGAGGGCTGCAAGGATGTCTACACTGGGTAAGAACTCTGTGTCCCCAGTTCTTGTGCACATCTTAGCCAAGAAGACTCAAGAAGAGAAAACAAAAACAGGTTGTAGTTACTAATGGGACGTCTTTTCTTTTCTTTTTTCTTTTTCTTTTTTAAGTTTATTTATTTGTTTTGAGAGAGACAGAGAGAGCGCAAGCAGGAGAGGGGCAGAGAGAGAGAGAGGGGGAACCCCAAGCAGGCTCTAGGCTCTCATCGCAGAGCCCACGTGGGGCTTGAACTCCTGAAACCGTGAGATGATGACCTGAGCCGAAATCCAGAGTCGGACGCTTAGCCGTTGAGCCACCCAGGCGCCCCTGGATGGACATATTTTCTAATCTTTTTGTGTAAGCATCCAGTTTCTCTCTTGAGAGTCAGGAAATAAAATGCCTTTAAAAATGTGGACATATCATGGGCTCTATAAATTAGACACTCGGTTCTGGTTTCCAGACATCTCAGACATATCCGTTTCCTGGGCAAGTATATGACGCTGAAACATACCCGTCTGTATTTAATGATAAATCAAACAGTTTCTTTGAAATACCATCCAGGAAGGGGAACGGCGAGCCCGGTGTGGATCTGCTGACGCTTCTGGCATTATCCTTAAGTTGTCTTCTTGCGCTGGTGGGTGGGATCCAGTTTTGAAGGTCTCCTTCCTCCCCCGGTTACAACATACAAGAAGCTGCTCTTTAGATGCGCTTGACGAAAGAGAAAATAATTAACAGACCGACTCTGCCTATAAGCACTTGGACATATCTGGGCTCATTCTCCCGAGGTGGAGACTCTCCCTGACAAAGTCAATATCCTGGACCAGGTATTTGGATTAGACCCCCTTGCCTGCCGAGAGGATAGCATTTGCTTGACTAATCAAATGTGCTTTCAAAGAGTCTGCAAATGTCAATGTTGACAGTCATAAGGAAATGAAGTTAGGCGGGTGGTGTCACTTACCAGGTGGCCTTTGTTTCTGCAGGACTTTTGTAACCTGATAACTAAGCCAGGCCACCCCGAGGCTTGGCGGTCCCCGTCGCCCAGCCTCATGCTGTCCTGGCCACCTGGACCTTCCTCCCCGGTCCGCACCTGTCTAAATCTCAGTGATCTTCAAGACCCAGTTGCAACTTTACCTCAACAATTAGATGTGGTTTACACGGCGGCTGATACTATTAGCTGCTTCTTTCTGAAACGTCCCCCTTGATTCTCTGTGACGCGTCCCGTTGCTTTTGTTCCTGTCTTTGTTGACATTCAGAATACTTCAGGTAAGTGCCTTCTTTAGACATAATTTGCACCAATATTCATAGATTGTGTTTTGTTTATTCACTCATTGATTGGCTTAACATTTATGTGGGTATAGTTTAAGGTGAAGTGTTTTTTTTTGTTTTTTTTTTTAAACCGATGAATCAGCTTTCCTGGTGATTTCTTGTAAACAACTCCCCTGGAGTCTGACGATCCGGGGTTCTTACACTGAATCTGTTCCGAATCTCTTCTGTGCCACCGTCGGCCCTCTCTATCTGAATCGATTCTGTAGGATTTGAATCGCTTGGGCTCCAGCTGGCTCGATCTAGGTAGTGTGTGCTGGGGTGCCTTTTGAGAGTCTGGAAAGCTCCTAGATTCCAATTCCCAAGCTTAGTTAACTTTGCGGGTTTGTGCGTGGGATTCTGTGCGCATTCCGATGAGCTCGGGGGCGGGGGGCGGGGGGAAGCAGGTGGGGTACTCTTGTTTCTACCAGGAAGCCTCCCTTCTGGGCCCTCTGGCTTTTCTCCCCTGTCTCCCAAAGGGCTTCCTCCCCTTCCTTGAAGCCCTGGTGGGCTGTGGTCCTCTGTGTTCCCATTCTTAATCTTATTTGGCTCTCCCGGCTTGGTTTCGCCCTGTCCCATGGCTCTGGCAAGCACGCTTACATCCACCTCCACTTGACACAGTGTTCTGTGGGCCCTTTATGTCAATGTGTCACTCATGACGCTCCCGACCCCCCCACCCCCCAGCCTGCTATTTCCTCTATGGATTTGAGACCCCTGTCCAGCGTTGTGTTCAGGCAGGCACCTAAATCTGTCAAAATAATTCCCAGATAGAGCTCCTTCTGGCCTTTTCCATGTAGTCCCCCGCTGTGCCCTAGCTGGTCATCGGTTCCTGTGGTTGTTTCTGGACGGTCTCCTCCCCTTGCTTTGCCCCTTACAGTCCCCTTTATTCATGCTGACGGTCACCTGACGAGGCTCACAACCCCTGCTTAAAAGCCAAATCTTCGCCAGGGGGCACTTTGGTATTTTCAAGCTGTTCATGGAGTTTCACATGTTGCTCAAATACACACGCATACACACCGGCCCGTAAACCTATGCGTAAAACCAAAACAAGCTTCACAAAGCAGTTCCCCTTAATACGTGTAATGTACCTCTGGTATTTCTATTCTACACAGTCTACAAAACTCTCGCCTAAAATTAGACCCCCTTGTATCGCCAACAGGGATTATCCTAACCCGGTGCCAAGTGACCTGCCATTTCCGTCTTTTGTTTACTTATTTTCACCTTTAATTTAAATTCCGGTTAGTTACCAGACAGTGCAAGGTTGGTTTCAAGAGTAGAATTCGGTGATCCATCACCTACATATAACACCCAGTGCTCAGCCCAACAAGTGCCCTCCTCAACGCCCATCACCCATCTAGCCCATCCCCACCCCCACCCCCCGCCCTCCATCGACCCTTGGTTTGTTCTCTACTGTTAAGAGTCTCTTGTGGTTTGTTTCCCTCTCTCCTCTTTTCTCCCCCTTTCCATGTGTTCCTGTGTTTTGTTTCTTAAGTTTCACATATGAATGCAATCATATATTTGTCTTTCTCTGGTTGACTCATCTTGCTTAACATAATACATTCTAGCTCCATCCACACTGTTGCAAATGGCAAGATTTCATTCTTTTTGATGGCTGGGTGATATTCCATTGTATACATACACCACATCTTCTTTATCCATTCATCAGTCGACGGACATTTGGGCTCTATCCATAGTTTGGCTATTATGGATAGCGCTGCTATAAACATTGGGATGCATGTACCCCTCTGAGTCTGTATTTTTGTATCCTTTGGGTAAATACCAAACACCGCAATTGCTGGATCAGAGGGTAGTTCTAGTTTTAATTTTTTGAGGAAGCTCCATATTGGAAAGCAGGGTAGTTCTATCTTTAGTCTTTTGAGGAACCTCCATACTGTTTTCCAGAGTGGCTGCACCAATTTGCATTCCCACCAGCAGTGCAAGAGGGTTACCCTTTCTCTGCATCCTTGCCAACACCTGTCGTTTCTTGTGTTATTAATTTTAGCCATTCTGACAGGTGTGAGGTGGTATCTCATCGTGGTTTTGATTTCTATTTCCCTGATGATGAGTGATGTTGAGCATCTTTTCAGGTGTCTGTCAGCCATATGGATGTCTTCTTTGGAAAAGTGTCTATTCATGTCTTCTGCCCATTTCTTTTTTTTTTTTTTAATGTTTATTTATTTTTGACAGAGAAAGAGACAGAGCATGAGTGGGGGAGGGGCAGAGAGAGAGGGAGGCAGGCTCCAGGCTCTGAGCTGTCAGCACAGAGCCCGACACCGGGCTCAAACTCACAGACTGCGAGATCATGACCTGAGCCAAATTCGGATGCTCAACCGACTGAGCCACCCAGGCGCCCCTCTTCTTCCCATTTCTTAACTGGGTTATTTGTTCTCTGGGTGTTGAGTTTGATAAATTCTTTATAGATTTTGGATACTAACCCTTTGTCCAATATGTCATTTGCAAATATCTTCCCCTATTCCCTGGGTTGCCTAGTTTTGTTGACTGTTTGCTTTGCTGTACAGATTTTTATCTTGATGAAGTACCCAGAGTTCATTTTTGCTTTTGTTTCCCTGACTTGCCCTGTAGAAACACATCCTCCCACACACAGACTTAAAGTCCAGCTACCGTGGAACACACCACTTCTTCCAGAAATGCTATAGAATTTCAAGTCTCTATCTGTAACGTGTATCAAAACCTCCCATCCACTCACCTCCATCAAATATTCCTTCTGGAAACCATCACATTACATTATATTATACACATTACATTATATTACCATTCCAGACCCAGCTCGAAGATCTCCACAGGGACTCCTCTAATTCTCTGGCCGCTAGCAACCCCAAATGCATTCCCCATTAATTATTTTCAAAAATTAAAATAATTCAGGGAGACTGGGTGGCTCAGTATGTTGAGCATCCAACTCTTGATTTCAGCTCAGATCATGATCCCAGGGTTGTGGGACTGAGCCCTGTGTTGGGCTCCATGCTGAGCTTGAAGCCTGCTTGAGATTCTCTCTCTCTCTCTCTCTGTCTCTCTGTCTCTCTGTCTCTCTCTCTCCCTCTGCTCCTCTCCCCAGCTCACATTCTCTCTCTCTAAAATAAAAAAAAATTGGGGTGCCTGGGTGGCTAAATCAGTTAAGCCTCCAACTCTTGATTTTGGCTCAGGTCATGATCTCATAGTTTGTGAGTTTGAGACTTGCATTGGGCTGTCAGTGCAGAGCCTGCTTGGAATCTCTCTCTCTCTCTCTCTCTCTCTCTCTCTCTCTCTTTCTGCCCCTCCCCTGCTCTTTCTCTCTCTCAAAATAAATAAACTTCAAAATAAAATAAAATAAATCATATTCTAATATTTTTCAAGGTATAACTCTTGGACATAGACCATTGTGATATAATAAGGAATATACCTGGTCTTTTTTTCCCCATCCTTGGCACAGAGCTCTAAAACCTTTGGAATTTCCTGAGTCATAGAAGTGTCTATTTATAATAAACACTTTTTGACCATACCCGAATTTATGCTAGTGAGGTGGGACCTTAGATAGTGGGGCCCCCAGGAGGAGCTGGCCGTAACGGAAAGACTTAAGTATGGGATTGAGGGTTGGAACGTTTGAGCCTCACACCCCGACTTCTGGGGAGGTGGGGGTTAGAGATTGAGTTCAATCACATGGCCAATGATTTAATCAATCGTGCGTAGGTAATAAAAAACCCGGTAAAAATTCTGAACACCAAGGTGCGAGGGAGATTCCTGGTTGTTGCTGGGGGGGTCGTGTGCCTGGATTCCAGGAGATGACATGACGGCACTGTGCTCGCCTCCCCAAGACCTTGTCCTGGGCATCTCTTCATCTGGCAACAGTTTGTATCCCTCAAAATAAAACTGTCATCACAAGTACAGCACTTTCACGAATTTTGTGAGTCCTGGCAAATCAACAATTGTGAGGTGGGAGGTTGCAGGAACCCCCACATTTGTTGCCGTGTTGGACACAAGTCCGGGTAGCTCCAGGATCCCATCTGCGGCTTGCATTCTGAGGCAGGCCAGTCTCATGGGGAACTTGCCTTTGACTCGAGAGGTCAGATGCTAACTATCGATAGTGTCGAAACTGGAGTACTTTGCCTTTAACTTGGGTGCCTGTGCTCACACCGGGTAGTTAGTGTCAGGATTAATCTGAATTGCAGGACACCCAGTTGGTGCCATAGAATGGATTTCAGAACTGCAGACCACCCCCCCCCCCCCACAATGCTGATACAGATGTAGATTCCACATCCTGTAGATGAGATCATCTGAGCCGGGGAATCCTCATTTTTAAAGAGGACCTCAGTGACGCTTAATGTGTGCTGAAATTTGACAGCCACTGACATGTGCATGAAAGCACATTTATAATACGTAAACAAGCGGAATGAAATGAAACGCACATCGTGTCTAATCCCAGCATGAAAACACATTGTGGTATATTTCTTTTGACTTTCCATGGAAATCCTTTTTATCGTGGTTTGATCATGCTGTGGGTTCAGGTTTACGTTCTGGTTTTTCCACTGAACATTCAATCAGACATATTTTTCTTATTATGACATGCTCTTTTAAAATAGAAGTGATTCCTCTTGAAAAAGAGTGTTTCCTTAACCATCGTGTCTCTTTGGGGGACATTTATGATATTATCAGCCTGTCGTTATTGTGAATTATATTGTGATGATTTTTTTCTCTCTCTGAAGCTTTTACGGTATTTGTTTTCATTACCTCAGGATTCCCAGAAGTTAGATTATTTGGCCTGTCACCACAGATGGCTATGGAGCTCTGGATAAGTATTGTCCCCTGGCAACCTGAGGGACTGTGTTTCCATACCTTCTCTGGCAATGATGTTTATTTTTATAAGCTTTGTTAACTTGATAGGTCAAATGGTATGTAATTATTTTAATTACATTTATTCCATCCTTAATACTGCAGGAAATTTCCCCAAGTGTTCAGTTACTAATTGTTATTTCCTTTCGTGAATCCTGGTTCATGACCCCAAACTTCTTCTTCCACTGGTATTTTCCTGTGAAATTAACCCTCTGTCCACAAATTTACTACACTAATGTGTTCTTTATCCATTCACTCTGAAATCCTGGGTCTATTTTCAATATATCGGCATTTAAAATTTTTATCTGGTCATTATGCAACATGTTTTTCCTTGGTAATTTCTTCTGTCGTTTCAGAATTTAAGAAGCCCATCCTTCTCCTGAGATTTGATGATTGATGCTTACTTTCTTGTAGCTTTGATGCTTTAAAAAAAAAAAAGGTGATGGGGCACCAGGGTGGCTCAGACGATTAAGCATCCTACTCTTGGTTTCGACCAAGGTCGTGATCTCATGGTTCGTGAGTTCAAGCCCCATGTGGAGCTCTGCACTGACAGTGTGGAGCCTGCTTGGGATTCTCTCTCTCTCTCTCTCTCTCTCTCTCTCTCTCTCTCTCTCTCTCCCTCTCTCTCTCTCTCTCTGCCTCTTCGGGTTCTCTCTCTCTCTCTCAAAATAAATACATAACCTCAAAATATTTTTTAAATAGGTGATTAGGTATATCCTTCTTGCATCTCTCTAGGATGTATTTTGGTGTACGTTATGAAGTAATTTAAATAAAGTATTTTTCTAGATGGTATTGTTCTAAAATCATGTGTTAGAGCCTCTTTCCCTTCTTGTCTGATGTTCTGTGACAGTTGCTTTTATGGTCCTGGTCACTTTGCAGGACAACTGTTTGTCTACAGCATGACCCAAGGGTAAGACTCGGTCATGTTCAGCTCTGTGACCCCAGAACTAAGCCTGGTACACAGGCCTTCCAGAAAAGTTTTTAAATGAACATTAAAAAGCACACACATGTAGAGGGGGAGGCAGGACCGTGAGGTGGCTGTCCCCAAAGGCAGAGATTCCTGGATCCTAGAGAGCCAGCCTGATCTTAGAACTCCACGCCTTCATAGAATGAATCATATTTATTCGTTTATTTGTATTTTGGCACACAAGGCTTTTTCCCCAGGAAAATCTCAGTGCATTGGCATGACTTGTTTTTAAGCTGTTATTTTTATATTGCTTATGTGAAATGGATAAATATTTTTAGAAGTTCTCTTTTGCCACAAATGGAAGAAAACAGGGAGGTCTTGGAGAATTCTTGTGATTTTATTGCACTGTAGACTACGTTGGTGAGAAAAACACGCTTCCAAAAGCTCTGAGGCCCAGAATGGACTTACAGACAAGCCTCTAGAATGCAGAGAACACAGGGCTTCTTTTTCCACATAGACACGCCTTGTCTCACGCCCTTTTCACCCCCGCACCCAGGCCCTGTCCAGGTCTCCTGCACCTTGACTCACGCTTTCCCTTTGACTCTGAGATTCCCGAGCCTTCCTAGACAGGTACAGGTTTTCCATTTTCCATCTCCTCCGAGACTAACTAGAACTACAATGAGATCCCGGTATCTGTCCCAAAGCTTGGCCAGCTGTTTCATGGGCAACTGCCCCAAGGCTGGCACCCCCGGGACACTGCAGGATTTGGGCCCTTTCTTTGTGACCCCGAGTGGTCTGGCCTACTTCTCTGCCCCCCTCCCCCACATTGCTGGCTGTCCACCCCCCTGCCCACCAGGGCAGGGTTTCTGCCCTCACTCTCAGGGTCTCCCAAGTGCACAGTGTGATATCAACAGGCAGAGCTGTATTTGTTCTTCCTCTGCTCTGTTCACGAAATCTGCCTCCTCACCTCCACATACACCTCCAGGGACCATGGCCAAGTCATCGCTTCGTGTCAACGCACCCGGACTCCACAGCACAGTGAGTTCTCAGTGTCCTGAAGCGGGGGGAGCAGGTGTATTTTGAAGTAAACGCGTTGTGTGTTGAGTGTTTGGATGATGACAGAAATCGCCAACGGTCCGGGTAACACGGACCGTAGGAGCCCCGCCTGGCTGACGGAGAGCCACAGTGACCTGTACAGGTCAGGAGAGCCGAGTGGCATCCCCAGGGATTTGAGCCCTGGTGGGGAGGCAGCCCACGATGTGTAAGCCTGCTGGAAGACGACACGGGTTATAAGAGGCTGAGGGCATCGCTCCGAGCGAGTCTGTCTTCATTCATCTGTCCATTCCCGTATCCATCGGTGCCTCTGTTACTCCAGACACTGCTGGGGGGGTGGGGACGCCGAGATGAGGAAGTCACGGCCCCTGCCCTGGAGGGGGCACCATCCGTCCGGGAGAGGCCGCGATCGGCTGCAGATACACTATGATGTGATGCGCGCTGGGTCTAGAGATGCTGGTCAGGGGCCTAGCCCCGGAAGGCAGGTCCAGAAGCTTCCTGGTGAGGGACCACCCAGGCCGCCCTGCCGATGGGGGTGTCAGCGGGAGGAACAAGCAGTGTCCCAGGGGAGACGCTCCCCCCTCCCACCAGCTCTGCCAAGGTGGCTTGAGTCCCGAAATCTCTAGTTGTGCTCTGCCCCGTCCTCTGGCATGACGGGCCAGTGCCCTTCCCCGTCAGCCCCACCTGACGGTCACAGCAGTGTGATGTGGGCTGGTCACCCAGCACCCTGAGCATCAGTGTCTGCCTTTGTGAAAGGGGGGTGCAAAACACCAGTCTTGGACGCGGTCACCGTCCCGGATGTGGTGGGCACTGAGGAGGTGAGGGTTGCCAGGCCCATTCTTATTACTACCCACTGTTTCTGCCATCGTGATTGTTAGTGACTGTGGCTGTCGTTGCCATTGTTTCTATTTTTGTCTTTGTCATTTCTGCCAGCCAGTAGGTTCCAGAGATAAGAAGGAGGGCTGGGCCCCGGGGCAGAAGCCTCGGAAGGAAACTCCCCGCCTTTCGAGCGTAGACTTGCATTTCATCTCATCTGTCGGGAACCTGAGATGAAGCCGGAGAAGCAGGGAGATACGTTCCGAGCCAAACGTCCTGGAATTTCAGAGTGGAAGGTAGCCAAGCACCCAGAGGGGACAGAGGCTGTTGAAAACCACGTGCCAGGCCTCCTTACCCGCATGTGTGTGGCCTCTAATTGCATTTAGACTTTCATTTGTAATTTTAGTGCCATGAATGGGCTGTGCATCAGTGGGCAGCATACCCCCGGCCGTGGGCCAGACGATCTGCATGAACCCTGCCAGTCGCCAACGGTTGCCATCTATACGGCAAGAATCTCTGGGAGAAAAACCCCTGCCCGTGACTCGTGTCCCCGTTGGCCAGCATTGTGGATCCATGAGCCAGGGGCCGGGCACGCGCCACCCCCTCCTCCCCCGCCCTTTCTGTGCATCCTTCCTGACACGGAGCCCCAAACCCAAGGGCTCTGGGCTTCTAGAGAGAGGCCCTGAAGCTTCTCCCCTGGCAGCATCCAACAAGCACAGGTCAGGCTCATGGTCAAGACCCAATGTCGCTGACCCACTGTCACCTAAAGGGAATTTGGCCAAGGACAGCTAAGTGCGAATTAAGCTTCCCATAGCGGTCCACGAGGTAAAAAGTTCACAAACTCAGCTGCAACGTACATCCTGTTGGGCACCGTGGGAAATCACTGGACTTAGGAACAAATTTCGAGCCCTGAGTCTCTTTCAGGAAACGATGTCTCCCTTTCTGATCCTCTGGCTGTGGAGTGCCTTGGGGATTCCATCGTGCAGAGATCCCGCTGCCCTCTCAGAGCCGTACCTGACGGGGGCGCGGAGGAACACCAACCCCATCTAACTCGAGAAAACACATGACTCCAGAGAAGGGCCCTGGAAACAATTAAGAGATTTCAGAACTCAGTGGAATTCAAACATTAGGAGATGCCAGTATGTGGAGCTCACTCTATGCTACCAGATTTCCTTTGGGGATGAAGAAAGCTTGGCACTGGGCAGGCACTCAAATGTTCCATGACGATCAGTTTAAAAGTTAAGACAGGCCAGATGCTTCTCTAATTTTTTTTTTTTTTTTTTTTGGTAGGTCACCCGGTATTTTGCGTTTTTGTTTTGTTTTGTTTTGTTTTTTGGTTTTTTGGTCTTTTTTTTTTTTGTCTTTGTTTTTTGAGGCAATGCAGAGCAATTTTGTCCTCCTGGGGTCAGCAGACCAGAATTCCTGGCCGAGCCGGAAACTTCTGAGTTTTGCTGTGTGTGTGGGTAAGCAACTACACAACAGGATGCCTCGTCCCACAGTTGCACAAATTTTATTTTAACAGAAATTTTATTGAGCGTTTTTGAAAACGGTTCCTCCTTCGCTTGGAGTCAAAGCGGGTAGCCGGGATGGAAGCAGGCTACCCCTTCTCTGGCTGGTGATGGGGCTTGGGGGAAGGGTGGTCTGAGAGAGTAGACACGGGCTCATTCATTCATTCATTCATTCACTCGAGCAGCCTGCACTTATGCGGCAGCTTCCGTGTGCCAGACGTTGGGTTTGCGGCTTGCCCCCCCACCCCCCCACCCCGCCCACTCATTGTCCTTGGCTTGACTTTGGTCTCCGGCCAGCGTCTGAGCCGCATTCATTTGCGTGTGCTAGGACTGAGCACCAGAGCAGCACAGGGCAAAGCGTGAGCACACGTCCTCAGGACAGCCACCCAGGGTCCTGTTGGTTCTGGCGTCCTGCCCCAGCTTCATTCACATATCCCGCCTTTGGGCGGGACCGCTGGCCAGGATACCTTCTGAAAGCTTGGATTCTGAGGCAGGCCTTTTGCAGCGTGTCCCAGGCGGGACGGATCGGGTGCCTTTGGCTCGGTAGCGCCCTCTGAACACCCCACCGACAGACGTCTCTGAAGCTCTCGCCAGCAGGTTGGTCTCAGACTCCAGGCTCTGCCCTGAGCAGCCCACAGTCCTGGGAGACTGAGCCCGGCTCTTGCTCTGGCCCCCTTGGGCAGAGCTCCCCTAAAGATCCCATTTTCATCCCGCTCCTCCCCTGCTTGCTGTCAGACCCGAACCCCCTGAACACCAGTCTTTCGTCTCCACCAGACCCTAAAGCTCCTGGCTGTCCTTGAGCGTCTGGACCATTTCCTCCAGGCTCCGGTACCTTTCCGTCCAGGTTGGCTCCCTCCCTGCCCAGGCTCCAGCCTCTGCCTCCAGGCCCTTCCAAAGGCCTGACTCACATTCTCCCCGGTGAGGAGCTCAGCTTCACCTCTCCCTTTATGTCTTCTGTGTCTTTATGCTCTTTATGTCTCTTGATGGCTGAGGACGTGGACAAGGGCCTTTTCCTGTCGTCTCCTGCATCAGCACAGCATCCTGCACACGGGAAGACCCAGGACAAGTTGGCTGCTCTGAATTCTCAACGTGAACTGGCTTTCCCCTGTCGGTATGAATGAACAAGCACCCTTTCTCATATACTTTTAATTACTTTGGAGATTTTCAGCAGCTTTGTTGAGGTGTAATCGACAGATTGCAAGTGTACAATCTGAGAGATGTTGACATTTTTATGGTGAAACCATCACCGCAGTCCGCATGGAGACGAAGCCCATCACGGCCGAGGATTCTTCCTCCTCCCTAGCCCTCCCTCCCTTGCACTCCCCCTTCTCCCATCGCCAGGCAGCCACCAAGCTCGTTTCTGTCACTAAGGTGACCTTGCAGTTTCTACAACTGTAGGTAACTGCATCACCCAGCATGGCCTCATTTTTATCTTGCATCGTTCACCCCGCCTCATTGCTTGGGGACTTTCCAGTGTCATTGTATGTATTTCTAGCTCTCTCCTCGCTACTCAGGGCCCTTTTGCAGGGACGCACCGCTGTTCTTTTGTATCCATCCACCTGCTGATGAACACTGGGTTGTTTCTACCTTTTGGCCACGCAAATACCTGTGGTGGGCATTTGTGTCCACGTGGTCGCCTGGATATTGCCCTTTCTCTTTCTTGGGTACACGCTTAGGAGGGGAATGGCTGAATCATGTGACCGATGTGTGTTTAAGCGTCGAAGAAACTGTCAAACCGAAGCAGTAAGGGACATGGGAACAAGTTCCCAAAACACTGTGCACCTGGGGTGCTTCCTGTTGGCTGCTGCTGTTAAACTGCTTCTCTTACAGAGCGGAGCCAGGATGCCCCCAGAACTCACTATATTCCACATGCAAACCAGGCTTAACACACACAACCTTGGCTCCAAAAGGCAACTGAGAGTTTGCTGCTGGATTGCCTGCCAATATCCACCAATCAGGACAATCTGATTCTCACCAATCAGAATGAGGTTCTTCTGACCAATCAGGCGAGCATCCCGCCCCTTCCTTCATGAGCATATTGGACCTGAGTGGGAAGCAGAGGGAACTTTCTGTGTATAAGGGGGGCCTCCCCTCTCTGCTCCCTTTGGGTGCGGTGTCTCCTCCAGCCGGAGCTAGAGTCCCAGGAAGGCCTTGCCTGCACCTTTGACTTTTGGGTCTGGCTTTGTGTCTGTGGTTGTCTGGCCTGAGAACCCGACTTAGGTAACAAACCTGTTTTCTAAGGTGGTTGAGCCTTGTCTGTTCCCACCAGCCACTCCCAGTCTGCAGATGTTTCTGGCTGAGTCCACAGTAGTGGCATTTCAAAAGGCTGATGCTCAGGAAATTCCCAAGGGACCCAAGATGTCTCTAGGGCCCTGAAATATCTGGGACTGGAAGTGTGTGCCCTGTTCCAGCGATGACAGCCAACTTCACAGGCTGGCCAGGCTCTTCTCGGTGGTCGGGGTGGGGCCTTTTCTGCAGCCCAGTGCTCTCCGTGGGGGCTCCCTGCCCAGCTCCTGGACCAAATGCAGCCTTGTGGAGCCGGCCAGGGGATGGGAGGGTGTGAGAAGCACTTGGGGCTAACCCCAGTCCCTGGGCCCCAAATTTCACTGATTCCTCTTACTTGCCCCAGCTGCTGTAGAGCCGAGACTGGCGTCTTGGGGGCCCGTGATCCAAGTCTGTCGAGCGGATGGGCAGCTCAGTCTCTTGGACAGCAAGAAGCAGTGTTTGGGTTTCCATGGTGTTTTTCTCACACTTAAAATTATGGTATTTTAACTTCCTAACATATCCTAATTTCAAGACCCAGGACAAATGGGTCATGAAAGAAGCTGCATATTTAAAGGGAGAATACGGGGCTTCACCATGAATACTAATGACAGAGGCGTGTCGCTCTTCAGATATTTACTGAGCACCTGTGTTGTGTGCGGGTGCTGCGCTAAGTACTCCAGGGGAACGAAGCCACACGGACAGCAGACAGAGAAACAGGCGCACCTGCTAACCCTGAACACGCCCACAGGATGGATTCGGCTACTGAGGGTTTCCAGAGAATGAAAGGCTTATCAGAGTCCCAGATTTGGGGAGAAGCTGGAGAGCTTTTGGGGGCTGTAGAATTGCCATGCTGGAGAGCCACGAGATCTGTAGGGTTTCGCTGCGGGGGGACTAGGAAGGCCTGAGGTAGAGCACAGTGGGGGGAATTATAAGTTGAGGGAAAAATATGAGCCACTTCCTGGAGATGAGGAAGTGAGCCGTCACCTAATTTGCTGGGAAGTTCCAGAAGGGAAGCGACAGAGATAAGGTTAGAAGGGTATTGGGCATATTGGCGAGGTTCTGCAACACCCAGTGTCTCTGGAGGCAACAGGCAGCATGGATAATTGGCGAGTAGGGACCCCTTGGCCAGAGCTGCACTTGAGGGGCCCTGCCAGCCTAGCGGGGAGTGGGGAGGGAGGCTCTTTGGAGGCTCCAGGTGAAGACAGGCACAGATGCCATCAATCTGCAGCAGGTGGCCTCATGGTGGGGACAGAAGAGAAATGCACTGAGAGGAAACCCAGGCGGGGACTGGAGGCTTGGAAGGGGACTGCATTCAGGGACAGAGTGAGGAGCCTCGAGGTTGTGGGCAGGGTGACCGCGAGGCCGGCGGAGTGTTCGCTGTAATGGGCAAGTAGGGTCAGGCGGGTGCAAGGGATGTGGGGGGAGTAAGGTAACTCCCCACCCCGAGCTGACTGCAGGTGCCCACATGCCCCTGGCCCTCCGACTGCCCCATCGGGTGGGCACTGGTCAGGGGCCCGTTGTACGGCTTCGACAACTGAACGCACGTTACTTTTATCATCGTACTCTGATCATGAGTCAAGACGTCGAAGGATAAAATCTTTAAGATTTTAGTCTTTGATGGTTTTAGATGCCACAGGGTGTCTGTTGATGACAAATCTCATACATGTTGACTCAGAGAAGAGGAAGATGGTGATGTCATGGAGAAAAACGAAGACGTGAATGGCCACGGCACTGGTTGAGGTAACATCGGCTGCCTGACGGACCCCAGACTCAACACCGGGTGTGCTCCCTTGGGAAAGCAGCAGTGGGGTGCAGTATCTCCACTCAGCGGGTGACCCTGGTCGCTGGGTGAGTGTAACCGGTCAGCAACCCAGGCCAACTCCTGCTTTGCCGTCTTCAACCTGTTTCGATGCAGGGCAAATCCTAACAGCTTCAGCGTATGCCCGTTGTGGTCCTTTTACGGAAACCATAGAAAACTGTTCTTATGCTGGTCCTGGGCCCCCGAATTCCTCGTCTACGGCTCATCAAGCCCAACAAATAAAACTCCTCTCATTTTTCCAAGTTTGTTTTCCCATCTTTTCCTTTACTGCATGCTACAAAGGCATCATCCTGAAATAATGGATATTCTTGTGATTGAACCATAGCTCTTTGGAACAAATACAAAACTATATTATTAAGTTAGAAACGTCAGTTATAATGTTAATGATGGCAGGACAGTCCCCTTTGCTTTTGTATCATCATTCACCCAGCTCCTTATCATAAGATGACTCATTTTCCCACATGAATGTATAAAACTGTACCAAATATATACCTAGAGCAGTTTTGTTCTTCAGAATTTCCTCCAGAGGGACATTACTCAACCGAAAGAAGTGAACCATTATGTGGTTCTCAGTCAATCATACCATGTTGACTTCCAAGAATATTCCCAGAACTCTCCACGTTTACAAACAATATAGGAGTGTGCTTGTTTCAAGACAGACATGCCAGCAGTGCGTGTGTGGGTTTTCCATTATTTTATTGGTAAAACATATCTTAAGTGCTACCTCATTTTTTTTTGTTTTTAAAACATAACCGCAAACTTATTTTAGAAGAGTTGTAAAATACAGATATGCACAGAGAACAAAACAAAAGCTACCTATAATTTTATCTTCTAGAGATAGCCCATGATCATGTCTTTCAAAAATTATTTCTATGTATACATGTGAGGATGTAGCAGGTTATACTCATCTCAATGACTATGCATGGGTTTGCACTGGACACCAGACCTTGATTTCTTTTTCATTTGATAAATAACATCATAAGAATTTGATTTTAAACCATCAGAATGCATATTTCTTTTAATTCCATATTTTAAGACATTCAACTTAATAATAGTCTCAGGTCTGGTTATTTGCTTTTTGTTTGTTTGCTTGTTTGTTTTGTTTTGTTTTGTTTTGTTTTGTTTTGTTTTGTTTTAGAGAGAGAGCACGAATGGGGAGGAGAGGGGGAGAAGGAGAGAGAATGAGATGGAACATCTTAAACAGGCTCCATGCTCAGCATGGAAACTGATGCAGGGCCCGATCCCACGACCCTGGGATCATGACCTGAGCTGAAATCAAGAGTCAGACACTCAACTAACTGAGCCAACCAGGCGCCCCTCAGCTCTTGTTTTAAAGCTCTGATTATTCAGGGCACTTGGGTGGCTCAGTTGTTTGAGCGTCCGATTTCGGCTCTGGTCATGATCTCACGGTTGGTGAGTTCAAGCCCCGCATTGGGCTCTGTGCTGATGTCTCAGAGCCTGGAGCCTGCTTCAGATTCTGTGTCTCCCTCTCTCTCTGCCCCTCCCTCGCTCATGCTCTCTCTGTGTCTCTCAAAAATAAATAAACATTGAAAATTGAAAAAAAAGAAAAACTCTAATTATTCAGCTTGTGCCTAAGCCTGTTTGCCAATTTTCTCAGTACTTTCTTGTGCATAAACTGCTTTAGTGAGTTTCCTTGGTGAACGTACTTTGGACACACATGGACACGCTTCTTTTCGGAATGATCACACCATTTCATGCAGCTCCCACCACCCAGACCTGCATCAAGACAATGCACTCTACGCGCCTTTAACCTTTTCCAATCTAATAAGTGGAAAATATCCATTTTTAAGTTTGAATTTCTTCGTTTATTGGCCAAATTAAATATTTTCAATGCTTAGTTCCTGTGTTTTCCATGTGAATCTACCGTGGTATGAATAACTTGTTTGTGCCCTCTTTTTAAAATCATTTTGAGAAGATTCTTATTACATTAAGGATTCCAACTTCTTTTAATCATACATACTGCAGATATTTCCAGTATGTTGTTTTACTTTCTATATTTTATGGGTTACTTTAACATATGAATACTTGTAATTTTAGGCGTGAAAAAAATCAATGAACATGTTCCTTGTGTATTCTTTTTTTTTAAGTGTATTTATTTATTTTTGAGAGAGAGTGCAAACAGGGGAGGGGTAGAGAGACAGAATCCAAAGCAGGCTTTGTGCTGTCAGTGCAGAGGCCAACACGAGGCTCAAACTCATGAACCGTGAGATCATGACCTGAGCTGAAATCACGAGTTGGACATTCAACCAACTGAGCCACCCAGGCGCCCCTTCATTGTATATTCTAATTTTGGTATTATGCTTAGAAAGGCCAAATCAATCCCAGGGTTTTGTTTTGTTTTGTTTTGTTTTGCTAACATTTTCTTCTAGCTATTTAAGTATTTTTTTTTTCATGATTTTATGATTTCATTTAAAAAGAGTCTATCTCCGGCTGAAATGTAGTTGGCTCATCAGCTGAGATCAGGATCTAAACAGCTAACCGATGACCTTATCACCGTATTGGATAATCCAGCCTTTCAGCAATTCTTTGCAATGCCATCCAGATAAGAGGAGAAGTTAGCACTCTTTTACGTGGGTGACCCAATAGCTATCTTTAAATACGGTGACATCTGTGATGCCAGGGGAGGGCTGAACGTTCCAGAGAGCAGCGGTGGGAGCGGTGGATGGAAGGAGCGTGGCCTTCACCTGGGTGCAGAGTCTCACTTGCCAGGATGCGTAAGGAATTGCTTGGAATTGAAGCGGCCACCTTGGCAAGAGTCAGCCCCGTTCCAGAACTGACCTATGCCGCTCCCCTGACCGTGTGGGGAGGACGGCTGTATCAGGGGGCTCTGATTCCCTTCTAGTCCTGAGAGTCCTAATTCTCCTGGATCTGGGGCAAACCGGGACTTGGAATATCTCCTTTCCATAACTTGGCATTGGATACAGAGAAGCCCAGGGCTGACGATGGCTGTGCTGAATCCGAACAAACAGACCTTTCTGACAGGCTCATCCAGGGGCAACGACTTAATTACCCGACTGATCTCCACATATCCGGTTCGCAGCGGGTGCCCCTGACCCAGCTTGGCCCAGTGTGAGAATGTGGCACAGACCAATGGCAGGCATGCGCGGTCTGTCGTAGGGAGGGACTGCGGTATCTGGGAAACTATTTGCTCTGTTTATTTTGGGCTAGAAGCATCGCATCTTATTTGTGTGTAGCTGTTTGGCAACAGAGAAAGATTAGAAAGGCTAAATTTAACAAATGCTAAATGTATCCTGGGTCCAATGAAAACTATGACAGCTATTTTCCCACCTGGTAGAGACTATAGGAAATCATGCCCCCAAGATCCCACAGTCCAAGGAATGGCAGTTTTTCTTCTTTGGGATTATTTCTGGGACAGACCCTGGCATTTGCTACATTAATCCAATCTGGTCAAATTATCCCATCTATTTAAAGGGCATGACACTTGGCCACCAAAGTTCAAAAGATGAGGCAGAATGCCCTTAGCTGGTGTTCTCAGAAAAAACCAAGTGGGTCTGGCCAATATTTCTCTGAGAAAGGAAAGCAGCCTCAGCCCACGGCCATCCTGTCCCCTTGTAAGGGCCTGGCTCATGGGCCTCTGCCCAGAGAGTGAGATCATGGGGTGTTCTGAGCCTTCCACATGGCCCGCAGGCCCACTGAGCCATCTGTCTGTGCCCAGGACAGAAATCGAGAGAACACGAGCCTGGAACACAGCTGTGGGCCGTGTTACCCAGCACAGCTTAATTCTCACAGTCTACGTGGGCTGGGGGTCCACGACCATGTGTGTGGGCAGGAGGGGGGCACAGGAGACAGGGGCCCTCCCTCGAGGTCTTTTATCAATCAGGACAAATGTTCCCTGTGACCTGTCCCCAGGCACAGCCCAGAACATCATGGTTAAGAACGTGAATCCAGGAGAGTGAGTCTGAATCCTGGTTCCAGTGCTCACTCTCCAGCTGTATGATTTGGACAGGTGACATAGCCTCTCTGGGCCTCCGCTTCCAGTTCCCTCATCTGTGAAATGGGATACTAGCAGGGGTCTCAGGGTCTGAGGGGAGTAAGTGACTCATTTCTCTCTCATGAACACTCCCATGCACGTGTGCGTGTGTGAGTATGTCCGTACAACTGTTTCGTGTTAGTATTTGTTCCAAATTATGGACCAGGTGCTGGACAAGTGGAGAAGGCTGTGACCTTGCTCTCGGGAACCTGGCGTGTGTTTAGTCCTTAACCAGAGCACTTCCATCTAGAAGGGATGAGAAATACTATCTGCCTAGGGAGGGAAAGCAGATTAGCCTTTATTTATCTCCTTCCAGACTTTCTGAGATAGATTCCCAGTGGCTCCAGAAATCAGGGTTCAATTTGTATCATAGTCAAAAAAAGAAGGAAGGAAAGAAGGAAAGGAGCAAGGGAGAGGGAGAGGGAGACAGACAGAGAGAGAGAGGAAGGAAAGAAGGAAGGAAGGAAGGGAGGGAGGGAGGGGAGGAAGAAGGAAAGAAGGAAGGAAGGAAGGAAAGAAGGAAGGAAGGAAGGAAGGAAGGAAGGAAGGGAGGGGAGGAAGAAGGAAAGAAGGAAGGAAGGAAGGAAGGAAGGAAGGAAGGAAGGGAGGGAGGGGAGGAAGAAGGAAAGAAGGAAGGAAGGAAGGAAGGAAGGAAGGAAGGAAGGAAGGGAGGGAGGGGAGGAAGAAGGAAAGAAGGAAGGAAGGAAGGAAGGAAGGAAGGAAGGAAGGAAGGAAGGAAGGACGAAAATAGGGGCACTTGGGTGGCTCAGTTGGTTAAGCGTCCAACTCTTGATTTCTGCTCAGGTCATGATCTCATGGCTTGTGGAACCGAGCCCCGTGTTGGGCTCTGTGCTGACAGCGTGGAGCCTGCTCGAGATTCTCTTTCTGCCTCTCTCTCATAATAAATAAATAAACTTTGAAAGGAAGAAGGAGAAAGAGAAGGGCCCGTATCAAACCCACAAAAGCCTGCTTCAGTGGCCCATAGCTTGCTGTCCCATTTGTCTTGCCGTTCCAGGCAGTTCATCCTGACATGGGCTCCGTTGTTGTAGACGTGTTCCTGCTTGGATCCAATCACCATTTCATTTCTGTCTTCTTACCCCATTTGGCTGCCTGTGAACATGGGCATTTGGGTCTGGCCCTTGCTCCCTCGTGACCACGTACACACAGGACACCCAGTAAAGTTTGCATCTCACACACATGGGACATACTTACACTACAAAGTTTCGGTATTTATCCGAAATTCTATTTTAACTGGCAGCCCATATTTCTATTTGCTGAATCTGGTAGCTTCTTTCTTCTGTTGGGCTAACGTGGAGACTAGCCAAGCTCCCAGACAAAGCCCCCAGCTACCCAATCCCGAGGGGTGGGCCCCACCCCACCTCAGCCCCACCACTCCCTTGTCCAGAGGAGGGACTGGCCCTGTGTAGACCGGCCTCCCCTCCACCAAGGAGGAAGGGAGAAGAGCTTCATTTCTAGTGAATGCTGGCTCTGTTCCCAGGGTACTCAACTTCCAGCTGTGCACAAAGTCGGCCGTGGCTCTTGTCCACCTAACTGACACGCTTTCTGTTACGAACGTGTGAGGTTCCAGGCCAACAGATGAGTCTGAGGTGTCTACACAGCCCACAATTCCCGATATCCTCCTTAAGAGCTGAGGCCTTCCGGAATTTTCTTTTTCAGATATCAGGTCAGGTTTTCATCTCACAGACAGGAATTCTGTACAAGACGTAGGATATTCCTGCAGAGTGGCACCAGGTGGGGGGTCCGACCCCCAGAAGAGGAAAACCAGCCTGCGGAGTCGCTTGGCCTCTGCAGCCTGCGGAGTCCGACAAAAGTGGCGAGAATAGAAAAGAAACTTCGGCTCAGAGGTCTTCTCCGTGGGACCCCAAATTAGCCATAGAGCAACCAGGGGACTGAGAGCCAAGCGGGGGCCGCGGCTGAACATCCACCCGCGACACCGAGGTGCAGGTTAGAGGGAGGGAGCGGACCTGGTGTTTAACACAAATCACAGGTTGGAGTGGGGGGCAGACACATCAGCTCCGCGACTCTTGTTATGACGGGCTCAGAAATCAGCCTGGCGGGAGGCTTTCCGTATGCACGCTTTGCCGGCATAATTTATATTCAGGCCGGTGGCTGAAATGCGGATCTGAGGCCAGACACAAGGAAGCAGGCAAGATGGGGGAATTGGATGTATTAGAGTCCCATCAATTTTCTTGATATCCACAGAGGATGTGCTCACACACCCCACTGCTGTGGGACCCATAACAAGTGAATTTATTCCTGCTGGAGACGAGACAAGGGGATCCGGGGAGGTTTGTGTTCGTCTGGAGGGTGATAGATTCAGAATGATCCTGTCTTAACGCTGTGGTTCCCAGGTCTCGTTTAAAAATGGAGAAACCGAGGAGGCAAGTCCTTACCGGCTAAAGATAAACGAGGTCTTCATCCACCAGGTTAATGTCACAGTTTTTGTAGGAAAACCCAGAGCTAGAAAGTGCTTAGAGGTAGAGCTGTTTACCCAGGGGGCGGTGGACTCAGAACAGCTGGCCACGCCATGCCGCGTTCA
Source organism: Panthera pardus (assembly GCF_024362965.1). NCBI lineage: Eukaryota > Metazoa > Chordata > Mammalia > Carnivora > Felidae > Panthera > Panthera pardus. The sequence goes on along the minus strand of NW_026526655.1, from coordinate 4,070,257 downwards.
CACGGAGTGACTGTCCTAGAGAACATCACGGGGAAACCCCTGCCTCCTGTGGAGTCGAGACCCACTGCAATACTACCCCTGGGACTTTTGAGTGCCCTACGGCGTGGGCAATGCATCGAGAGCCCATCAAAATGCCGAGACACCAATGGCGGTAGAGAGGGACAGGATTTTCCTGGTTCCGGCTCCGTTGTGATGCAGCACAGAAATCCAAGGCTTCAAAGGAGGCGGGTTTCCGAGAGACATCGCCTCCATCCCACTGAGCAACCGGGGGTAGGTCGAGGGGGGTCCCACGTGGAGTTGAGGGGGCCGCTGTCTCAAGAGCTTCCGCATTGCCTTCCCATTCGTTAATCAAGGATCAGGGAAAGTCTTTCTTCTCATTAGGGAATCAGATTCCAAAACGATGCTCAGTCTGCAAGAGACATGCTGTTTTTGTTTCACGCATTCAGAGCCTCGTGGCCCTGGAGCCATGGGCGAGACAGTGCAGGTCCGTGCGTAAGGATCCCAGCACCATGTTCGGAGGGATCCCCGTCTCGACCATCTGGAAATGGGGATATAACTCCTTCCTCTTTGGTTTCTTTCAGGGTTGAACAAGAAAATCTCCACCAAATGCCCAGGCCCGGATGCATCCAGAAAATGTGCACTAGATCCCAAAGAGACAAAGGTCACTCCCGGTGGAGGACAGGTGAGGTGGGCAGAAAGGATGGGGACTCAGTAGGCCTGCTGATTGGATGATTGCAGTTGAGAAAGAAAGAGATGACAGGTGAGGGAGAAGCAGTCCCAGGACGTGGGGACACCACCTTGGCAGCCACCGCACCCGCCGAGGGCCGGTCTCTTTCCAAAGGCCGTGCCTTTGCCGTGGCTCTTCCCCGCACCTGGGATGCTCTTGACCCAGATCTCTGCCAGGCCGGCAACCTTTGTTTTGCAGAGAACAACTCAAAGTCATCGGTGCTGGGACTCTCATGGGTACCTCCCATCAGCTCCCCAGTGTGTCCCCCGCTCCCCGCCTCTGCATGGCTGTGTTTAAAACCGAATCCAGGATTTCATTTATCAGCTCTGGTAAGATGACAGGCACAGAGGCACCTGCCTTGGGAGAGAGGAGCGTATGACTCACAGTTCCCAAGACAACGGGACCACCAGGCACGCGGGGCCACACGAGGAAATGCTGGCCTTGACCAGGAGGCACAGGGGCAAGAGGAAATCAGGGGCCAGAACTTAGATGTGGTTTTTGTGGGAAGGAATGGGGAGGGAGGGCGGACCAGCTGAGTGGTTTAGCATTGGATCCCTTGAGTATTTTCGGCAGGCTCTGGGCGGCAGGGTGGTCTCCCGTAGCCCAGTACTCGGACTTGGGGGGATTTCGGGCAGGGGAAGGTTGGCTTGGCACGAGCGTTGAAGGAGATGACTGTGGGACCAGACTAAGGACTGGTTGGCCTGCATAGGGAAGGTGTGCCCGCAGGCCAGGTGAGTCGTGTACTGCCTCTAGGAATCGGCTAACCCTGAGAGGGACAGTCCGCTGCTGGGTCTGCAAAGCCCCAAGAGGCAAAAGCCCTATAATATATAGAAGATAAAAAGGGTGGCAGATACAGGCTGCGGGCATGGGCTCCTGTGCCCTCTGGCTTTTGCCAGAAGAGAGATCGCCATCGGGGTATTTACCCACCTGCCCCCTCCCTGGCAGGCTGTCACCTGACTGAAGCCACACGGCTTTGTCCTCCTCTGCGGGACTTTCCCCGTGGTTTCTGTGGGCCACCCCTCCCTCCTTGCCCTGGGGCCACTGCCCCCATTCCCCGTGAGCCTCATAGACCCTTCCCACGCTCACAGGGGGCCAATCCTGTTAAAGCCCTCTTTGAGCTATCCTAATTTAAGTGTGGCGGGTGCCCTCTGTTTCCTGCTGGGATGCTTACGAATGCCAGAACTGCACCCAGAAGCAGCCCTCTGACCCTCCGAATGGATTCTGGGATTGGGTTGCTTACCTATTCAACGACCACAGGACTCACCTCCCTGCTGGCAACGTGATTCATGCGCGGCACGTGGAGGCCTCACGGCGATCACGTTACCATCGTGGCATCACCAGCGGAAGCATGGCACGACGCACAGGTAGAAGGCAGGCGGCTGTGGCACTCGGTCACCGTGGCAACGACAATGCTCAACAACATTGTGGCGTAATCTGGCTTCTTCTTACCACCCAGGGAGCAGGCAGAGAGAACGAGAAATTAACACTATACGTAACGCAATTAAGAACGTGTGTGCAGAGCCAGCTTTCCAGAATCCTCTCTGTGGTCTTGGGGCCGACATGGCGGAGGCCTTAGTCTAGGCGCTGGCTATACGGCTGGGCCGCAGAGTGGGGTCCCAGTTAGAAGCGCAAGCACCCGGGTGCAGCCAGAGTAAGGGCGATGGGAAGGGGAGTCAAGGGTGGAGAGTCTGGAATGAGCCTCCATATTTTCCCTGAACCTCCCTTTGTCAACGTGAATAGTCCCTTTGGTGAAACCAGTAATAACAGCAGCCTGATGATCCTAATTGGGGTGTCGCACCTGTTTTCTGTGTCCTTTGTGGGTCACACCTTTCCCAGAGCACCCTCCTCCCCACCCGGCCAGAGCCGGGTCCTTCCCCCTCCCAGCTCTGCCCCAGTACCTCAGGGTTAGCTGATTCCTAGAACCTCACTCTGCTGTTTGATTCGTTGCTGTGCTCGGGCCGCCACAGCAGAATGCCACAGGCTGGGCAGCTGACATGGCAGGAGCTAACTTTCTCCCAGTTCTGGAGGCTGGAAGTGCAGGGTCCCGGGGCTGACAGGGTTGGTTTCTGGTGAGACCCCGTCCCGGCTGGCAGACGCTCTAAGTCCCTCCAAAGGCCCTTGGCATAGTGTTCCAACTGTGCTGGGAGAAGGCAGCCATGGCTTTGATCATGGGGTGACATGGGGACAGTATTTGGGGGAACCAATATGGCATCAACGTGAAGATGGACGGAGAGGGAATAAATGAGGCGGTCAAGCCCCTCGGGGGGAGACTAAGCGAATCCAAACGTGCGGAGTTGAGTGTCTAGACTGACAGAGCAGCGGAGGTGAGACGGGGGGCTGCGTTTCAGAGACATCCAAGGAAAGATGGAAAGAAGGAAGTTTAGCTGGAAGGAGTGGGGGGGGGCAGCAATGAGGAAGAGCTACAGACATCCCAGTGAGGGAACCCGGATGCCTAAGAGGCCGGCAGTCCTGCGGGTGGACAGGGGCGGGAGGCAAGGGGTCTACAGCAGAGCTCTGCTCTACCCGCCCTGTCGCGCTAACCCCGATCCCGGCCGTGGGGATGGTCGGGGGCTGCACGCACACTTCGGTCAGCATCGTGCTGACAGCGACAGCGGCTCACTTTCAGACCATGTCTCCTGTTCCTCGTGAGGGCTGCCCGTGGGAACCTGGCTGGCACTCCTGCGTGGGCACCTGTGACGTTTAGGAGGGCTGACATCTCGTGGACCAACGCTCAGCCGTGGGGAGATGGGCACTGGTGGCGGGTGAGTCTCCGTTTCATCCCACACGTGGACCATTCCGAGTCACGCCCTTCTGTCCTCACCATGTCCCGCTGGCGGTGGGGGGGTGGGGGGGGTGGTGACCAGCTTGATATCAGATGGCAGGGTGTATCACACTGACTGCACGGGCTTTTCGTCTCTCCCTAGGTACTCTTCCCGGATCCCTATCCCTCTACCTGGTTGACCTCCCAACATCAGCTACCTGCACACCACCCTTCTCCGAAGCCGGATTTTTGGCGGGTGAAGGGATAACACCAAGTCAGGTCCCTTTTGGTGAGGGATCACGCGGCTGGCTCGAGACAGGCGGGGCTTGATACGATGCTGGGCAGGCCGTCCGCCATGCACAGCGAGGGATGTGGGCTCAACCTCACGTACCCAGAACGGACAGCTGTTGCCAGGATCTGATGCATTTCCTGATGGAGGGTGTAAGAAACGGAATGCTAGAGGCTGAGGCACGGGCAAAGGCTACTAGAACGATTCACCGCAACCCGCATTTGCTGTGCCTGCTCGGGTCCCAGGCTGGGCCAGGAAGCAGGTGCACAGCGGTCAACAGGATGTGGTTCCTGGCCTCTTGGGGCTTACAGTCTAGGGGAGGAGGCAGAACCAAACAGGTAGCAGCCCCCCGGGGACAAGTATAATCCTAGAGGCCCCCTTGGGGGACATAAAGGGAGGGTGATCCCCACGATCCCCAGAGATGAAAGTCTTCTCCTGAAAGAAGTCTTCCTGACCCCTCACTACCAGAAATGGCCCCTCCCTGCTCTGAACCCCCCCCACACGTGACCTTCTCTTTGCATTTTTCACACGTTGCCTTCTGTTCCTTGCTTCCTTTTCACCCATGTTCATCTGGCCTCACCAAGTACGCGGCAAACTCCTCGGTTCCCGGCCAGGTCTTAGTCATGTTTGCACCGTCCCCAGTCTCTCTACTGTCCCTTCTGTCTCCCTACTGGACCTTTGTCCTGCTCCAGGCCGAGTCTCTCACATTTAAGAGCTTAATGGACCTTTGGATCGGTTATTGATAAACGGATGGGACGAAGGGAGGAGGGAAAGGAGGAAACAAAGTGCAGAGAGTGAGGAGGGGAACCAGGCCAGGAGGGCTGCACCAGGGAGGGGGTCGGGACACAGGGGCCAGGCAGTGGTGATGTCAGATGCTTCCAATGGCCAAGGGGACATATGTGGAGAAAGGCCAGGGAATTCGGGAGGAAGGAGATCCCACGTGACCACAGACAGAGAGATGGCCACAGAGTGAGAGCTCCATCTATGGATTTCGGGGGGGCCGACAATGTCCCCGGGGAGCACTCCACTCAGATCCCATTCCTGAACTTCCAGCTCCGTGGACCTGCCTCTTGGGCATCTGTATCTGGGCATTTCACAGGAACTTCAGAGTCCACATGGTCAAGATGAGAAAGACTATCACCTCCTCTAGGAAGCCTTCCACGATGCCGCTTCCCCCATAGAGCTATTAGTTCTTTACCTTTAAGTTGCACCCACCACAGTCCCTTATCACCTACTCACCAGGGTGGGGTGTGTCTCCCCTGTCTGGCCATGAGCACACCCAGGGCAAGGGCTTTGCTTCGGTCACTGTGTGTTCCCACACTTAGCTCTCTGCCGGTGTGCCGTCCAGACTCTAAAAAAAGATGATGGGTCCCTGAAGAATGGGAACACGAGGCATTGCAGTGAGTGGGAAAGGGAAACGGAACGTTCCCTGGGGGTGTCAGCTAGACCAGCCGTGGGTTTAGTACAGATGTGAGTGGAAAGTGAAAACGGTCAGCAGTGGAGACAGAGGCAGTTAGAGGAGCCGCGGGTCTGCTGTCCCTTTGCCTCCAGTTACTTGCAGGTGGCCATGATGACCTTAGTTAGACTCCAACCAGAAGTCGGAAGCAGCCGACGCTACCTATGAGTAGTTTGAGTGATTTTTGCCCCGCCAGCATCCTGGAGCCGGCTCTGCTAGAAAATGTTCACCCATGAAATACAATATATCTGTAAACACATTCTGATGAAATCTCGATGAGGGGAGTCCCCCGACAAGGTGGGTGTGTGTCTGGGGTGGATGCTAATGGCCTGGAAATGAGGACAGAAGAGGTCAGCTCCGGGGAGGTCTGGCAGTCTCCACGGTGACATCTCAGATGACCCTGGCGTCAGGGAAGCTCGCCCGTAAGTCCAGCGAGGCGGGCTTGCCAAGGACTCTGGGAGCGGGTCACGAGGAGCCAAGTGCACAGGAAAACCAACCAGGGGCACAGCCCAGGGAGGGGACAGCAGCCAATAAGTCCAACCCCCTGACCTTTTTCCATTCTTTTCCATGGGAATCTGGGTTTGTTTGGAAATTTGCTTCCTCATGATTTTTCAGCTCAGGCCTGCCTGCTCAACTGGCCCCGAGCACCCAAATGCAGACGAGGCATGTCTCCGTGATTCTCCGATTGGAAGTACCCGGCCACCGGTGGCGACCCCAGGATCTCGAGGCATCTACTCCCGCAAAGCCGGCTGCTCTGTGCCTGATGCACGGGGCCGACAGTCAGGCTTATTTCCGCATCAGCTGCACCTTGAGGAGCCTAGCACTGAGCACCACGCTACGGGAGACATTCTTCATTTTCCTTCATTATTTTCTTTAAGATTCAGAATGCAAGGACCTTGGTGTCACCACAACCCTACTTTACAGGTGGGGAAACTGAGGTCAGAAAGTTGAAGTGGCTTCCCCAGAGTCCCCAGGCAGCGGGTGACAGAGCTGGAGTCAAGTCAAAGCCTCTGCCCCACCCAGGACAGGTGTCACTGCTCTGTGTTTGGGGGCCGATAACCGTATTCTTACAAAATTAGCAGGCGGTTCATCCGAGGGCCCCGGGGCTCTTTTCCAGGCTTTCCCAGCGCGTTGGGTATTTCTGCCGAAAACTGGGGCAACGCACTTACAAGATAATGCAATGACTCGATTCTGTCTGCGTCCCTGTTAAATTTATTTTAAAATGTCAGAATGGTAATGTGACATGTACATTTCACGTGTTGACTGAACAGCTGGTAGTTTTTTTTTACTTTTTTAAAAAATGTTTACTTATTTATTTTTGAGAGAGAGAGAGAGAGAGAGAATAAGAACGCAAGAGCAGGGGAGGGGCAGAGAGAGACAGGGAGACCCAGAATCTGAAGCAGGGAATCTGCAGCGGGTTCCAGGCTCCGAGCGGGGCCCGAACTCACGAACCTCGAGACCCTGAGCTGAAGTCAGACGCTTAACAGACTGAGCTACCCAGGCACCCCTTTTGCTTTTAATGAAGTGATAGATTTAATAACTAGTTAATAGCCAGTGAAGATGGTTAAGCCAGCTGTTGACAGATGTCATTCAAGTGTTTCTTTCTAAAGCATGTGATTTAAAGGAAAACACCATGTAGGTTCGTGACCCGCTGCCTCACCTGTGCCACCTAAAGGCACGTGTGGACAGGTTCCCTGCACAAATCCTCTGCTTCATCCTTTCTCCTCCTTTCCTCTTCGTGCTTTGTTGCCCCAGGTTTGGGGGCCCCCCATCTACCTCATGGCGTTCATTGTATATCACTGTGCTTCTCCTGCCTTCCCTCTGCTTGGAATGGGCTCCCTCTGGGACCGTCCAACTCCTATTCATCCATCAAAACCCAACGTGGGCCTCTTTTCCAGGCAGGTTCCCTGAAACCTGAGCTAACAGGTGCTCCCACAGCCCCCAGGGACACTGCCATGTCTGGCCCTGCATATGCACCTGCTATCACTGCCATAACAAATTACTGTAAGTTCAGTGGCTTAAAGCAATGCAAATTTATTATTTTGCAGTTCTGGAAGCCAGACGCCCATCCTGGGTCTCCCTGGGCTAAAACCAAGGTGTCCGCAGGATCGCACTCCTTTCCGGAGGCTCTAGGGGGGATCCACACCGCCACCCTTTTTGGCTTCTAGAGGCTGCCTGTGTCCCTTGACTTGAGTTCTCTTCCTCCTCCTGCAAAGACAGCATGAAGGGTTAAGTCCTTCCCACATCCAGCCACTCTGACTTCTGCTTTCTGCTTGCCCGGTCACATCTCTTGGACTCTGACCCTCCTGCTTTCCTCTAAAGTGCCCCCTCACACGAGGTCTTTAACGTCCTCACATCTGCTTGTTGCCACATGAGGTGGGGGGATTAGGACATGGCCGTCTCTGGAAGGAGGCACTATTCTGCCCCATCTCCTGTCCTTGTTTACAGCTCTTACTAGAACGTAAGTGCCTTGGGACAGAGCCCGCGTCTCGTTCGTCTTGCTTTTCTATCCCCCACCACTAGATCGGACCCATCGTGGGACCTTCATAAATACATGAACTGAGTTCACCTGCCTCCCCGCTACCCGGAATCACATCCCGCCAACCCGCTGAAGCACTAGCTCTTGCCTGCATCGTTCGGGGACCCGCCTCTGCCCCAGGACGATGCACACTTGAACCGGGAGCTCCTGGAGACTACACCCTTTGGGCTCAGAGGAAGAAGAATCTAGAAGTGGAAGGGGAGGCTGTGGGATCCTCAGGCATGCACCAGCTACCCACCGCTCTGCTTGGCGGGGCAGGAGCCCGGAGAGCCCTCTTGCCTGAGCAGACCCAGACCAACAATGTTAGTTTCTAGCATCTCTGCTGACTCCCGTTGCCGCAGACCAAGCCGTAGAGCCCAGAGCGGTGCGTGGGGCTCGCAGGGCAGATCCAGGGCTGCTCGTTGGCAGGACCCTTCCCATCCCCTGCCCACTGGAATCAACGGCTGTTGGATCCTTCTTGGCTCTGGGCTCTTGGTATATTTCCAGTGTATACCTTTGTCTCCCACCTGCCTCACTTTTAGGCTCCCACGCGTGCAGGGTGCGCCTGGCTGCGTCCCCCCCCCTTGCACTCCACGCCTCTCTGCTCTGCTCCCCGTGATCCGCCCCTGGGCTCGGCCGGCCAGCCTGAACCCCATCAAAGGCAGGCTTAAAAAAAAAGAAAAACAAACCCATGCCGGAAGAGAATGAGTATTTCGGCACAGAAACAGAAACCGCCTAAGGAAAGAGCGTGTAGATGTGAGCATCACAGCACGGGGGGCAGTCTGTGCTGTTGCCCAGCCTGCGCAGGACCCAGGACGGCTTCTCCGGTTCCCAGCCAGCGGCTCAGACGTGTTCTCTCTCCATGGGGTTCTCTCCGGAGGTGTCCCCGGGGGAGGCGTGGAGCCCACCTCTCCTGTGCCGGCAGGCAAGCAGAGCATAAGCACAGACGTCAGCAGTTAGAGTCTCCCAAGGCCCTCCTGCTGGGCTGCTGGGGGCCTAGGTTTGTGCACCGCCCCCCAATCCCCAACACTGGCCTTCTTCGGACACGCTGGGAGCCTCTATGGACCTCAAATGCCAGCTTCTCTGAGCTGCTCTGTGTTGCTCTGAAGGGAAGGCAGATAACGACCTTGACCGGGCGGTCGCCCTGCCTGAGCCCGTTCAGCAGCACTAAAGCCAGACTCTGAAGGGCTCTCAAGTCAGACCCGGCCCCGGTTCTGATTGGCTGCACCACTCTGCTTGCTGGTCCCGCCTCCCGATCCGGGGTCTACCTCAGCGGTCGGCTTGCCTTTCTTGTTAAGGACCAGACAGCAAAGATTTTTGGCCGTGAGGTCTTGAGAGCAGCTACTCATCTTGGCCACTGTGGTGCAGAAGCAGCCATGGACAATGTGTAAAAAAGCGAGCGTGGTTGTGTTACCCAGAAAGCAGGCAGCCGCCAGATTTGGCCCACAGTTTGCTGACCCCTGTTCTAATTCGTAAAATGAGGATCGTGAAGGTATTTATTAGATAGGACCGTTGAGAAAATAAGGCTCTCAGCGCAGAACGTGACAGACTCTAAGTGCTGACGGATGCCCGTGAGTAACGCTGTGCACCCGAAACAGGTGCAGGTGTCTGGGCTGAGCACTGAGTTTATTCTTCTGTAGAGCTCGACGTTCTCCTTTGACTTCTCTGGGCTGTGCATCTGTAAAATTCTGTGGTTGCACGGACTAGCGTCGATGTTCGCGGAAGTCAGACTCGTTCGCGTGAGCCAATGATTCTTGAACACTCCATATGCCTGAGCCTGAGGGTGAAGGAAGAGGTTGGAGGAAGGGGCACGTCCTGTTATATCCACCTCTGAGCATTTCTAGGCTCTGCTTTTCTGGCTCTGCATCTTTCCATCCTTCTCCCACCTCTCGTTTCCCTTCTCAGGCACTGGGGGGCTGCGTCCCGTAATACCCACTTTACTCTTTCCTTCTGCAAATACCGGGACGTCTCTCTACCGTGCAAGCCTAATCATTATCTCTCCTCTTTGTCGGGTACTCAGTGACCTCTGCAAACTTCCACAGGCTTCTTTAAAACATTTCTTTTAATGTGTATTTATTTTTGAGAAAGAGATCGAGACAGAGTGTGAGAGGAAGAGGGGCAGAGAGAGCAGCGTCTTTTACGACCTAGCCTTGGAGGTCACACATGTCGCAGGTGCCACAGGTTCTGATTCTGTAGAATGTCACTAAGCCCCGCCCACATCCCAGGGGCAGAGAGCTAAGCTTTACTTTTTCTTTCTTTCTTTTTTTTGTTTGTTTGTGTGTTTGTTAAGCTTTACCTCTTAAAGGAAGGAGAGTCAACGAATTTATACATACACTTAAAAACCACCACATACGCATGCGTTAAGTTTTCAACATGCATATCAACGTATGAAGGTTCAGGAACTGAGAAGCCAGAAAGACAGGCTTTTAGATCCCAAATTTCCCCTTGTGCTCCTTAGAGGCTCTTAAACAAGACTATCATCTTCCCTGAACTTCAGTTTTTATCTGTAAAGAGAGAATGAGGCTACCTAATTCCAAGGAATGGCAGAGAGAGTAAATGAAATGATATGTGGCATAGATAATAAAACTTGTCTCATTGTTCCCGTGCAGGGCGGACGGGTCCCCACCAGGCTCACCTCCCTCCTGCTCCCTGGACACCTTGGATTCCAGCCTCACTGAATGGCTCATTGTCCCGCCTGCCCTGTGTGCCCTCACACCCGGGCCCTTCACACACCCTGCTCCTTCCGCCTGCAGGGTCCCGAACACTTTTATAATTATTCTTACTGTTGTTAATCAAAATCACTATTCTGTGTCCTCTTGCAAAAGACCTGAAACACCAGAAGGGCTCATATGTTCAATAGCGCTCGCACAGAAAACCGAAACAAGAAAGAGGAAACTTCCTGTGGCCAGTGCCCTGCAGAGACAGTTTTCGGTGGAGACGTGTTGGCCCCCCGGCCCACATTCCCGCCCGGGAAGAGGGCCTTCCCAGCCCTGGGAGGATGACGCTCTGGGAGCTCCTCACCTGGAAAGGGATCGTTTCAAAAATCAGATCCGTAAACTCACGACGAATCTGCCAAAGATGCTGTGTCGCGTTCTCTGTCTCCGAGGCCACCCGAGTATAAAGGCGTGTAAGGAAAACCTCCCATAAAACCTGGTGGCTCCTGAGCCACACGGGAAAGAAAGAGAAAAAGGTGCTGACTCTTATAAATGGAAGTCTATCGAATTCCTCTTATTATCTGTGTGCTAACAAAGAAGACGGGCTGGGAGACTGCGATTCTGATTCCACTTCCTGTGTGGGGTTTTCCAACACCACCAAGCAATTCTGTGACACCAGCTGAGTGGCCGCTGTCACAATAGCCAGTGGCCGAGCCCCGGTTGTCACCTGTGCTTCGGGCCAACCTGCTATAGATCAGAGGTTCCCAAGACCCCTCCTCAGGTTCAACCAAGTAGCTAGAGCCCCTCACAGAACTCGGAGAAAATTTCACTTAGTAGATCGCCAGTTTATGAGAGAGGGATGGAACCCAGGAATAGCCAGATGGAGGAAATGCATAGACCAAAGCATGGGGAGGGGACGCGGAGGGTCCGTGCTGACGGTGCCACTTGTCCCACACCTCCACGTGCTCACCAACCTGGAAAGCTCTCCGAACCCCGTCCTTCAGGGTTTCGTGGAGGTTTCACCACACAAGCACGACTGATTCAATAACTAGTACCTGACAAGGGAACTCAGTCTCAAACCCTCCCCCCCTCCCATCCTTAAGTGATCCAGGTGCTTTCCAAAAGTCGCCTCATTAACATGACAAAAGACACCTTACCCTCACCTAGGAAATTACAAGGATTTTAGGAGCTCTGCGCCCAGATCCAGGACGAAGACTAGATATATATTTCTTATGAAGAATCACAATATCACAGAGGTCTATCTTCAAGGTGTCCAACAGAGGAACAAATATGAGAACCCCAACTTGCAACGCACCCTATGTTACAGCCTGACAATTTCAACATGATTTAAAAATTTCTATTAAGCCTTTCCCATCCAGACTAACAGTTTAAGGGTCAAGCATTAGGGACTCTTATTTGGACAGTTTCTTTTACTTGGTTATAGAATTCTGTTATAGAATTCACTAGAATTTCGATTATAGTTTCATATCACATTTCATTGTAAGGAATACATATTTTTGCCTAAAGATTTGTTGTGAGCACACATATTTGTATATACACGTATTTGGTAATTTCCTTCCTTGTTCTTCCCTTCTCACGGTTTCTAGCAGTAAAATCTGTCAACAGTTGTACCACAAAAGAGGATCCCTTCCAGAAAGTTTCCACTAGGTGCCTTTGTCCTGGTAGAGTGCTCCGCTATTTATATGGAGAAGCCGGAGCTCCCCTCGGGCACAGGGTCTATGGATAAGCACAGAGACCAGTGGGCTTCTGTCTCTGGACGTTGCTTCCTTCCCCACAGAGAGGATGATGAAGGTCATCTGAGCACCAGACACACCCTCATTATAATATGGGGACATGCCTCTGACTGTGAACCTGGGACCTATCAACCAAGAGGGTTGCATGGCTCTGCATGGGATCCCAGCCATGTGCCTTGCCCAATTTATTCTTATTTCTTTAGGGATTGGGCAGAGCCAAGGGGAATCCAATAATCACATCATTATACAGCTGCCATTACAGCCAAAGTGCCATTACAGCCAAAGTCCTGCACAACGAACATGTTTCATATGCAGGCCCGTCAAAGGGGCCAAGCCTGAGTGCCATTTGGAGCCCACGTGTGGAGGCCCTTTGCCAAGAACAGTATATGAAGACAAGGAAGGTCCTTCTGGGAGACTGGTGGGCTGGTGTTTTTGCCGCCTACCAGGTTGTTGGACTATTTTCCCTTTTTATTAAAGCGCTGACCCTCAAGAGCCAGTGTTCTTTCCTGTGGACCCCCCCCCCCCGCCCCCACCAACCAGGACCCTAATCAGGGGCACAGGTCCCTTTAGGGACCGGAGTCAAAGGCAAAGACTCAAGTATGTGCAGCTCCAAGATGCAGAACTGAGGCCAGATGACTAGTCCCTCTCTATCCCTTGCTGGAGCAGGGCAGTCTGGCAGGGACCTTCTGAACACCTGGCAAGGGGCTGCATAGACAGGTGCAGCCCCTTTCACACCTAAGTAAGCTGCAAGCCACGGTGGGAGCGGGACAATCCCCATATGCTGAATATTCTCAGTCCCTACTGGGTGTCACTGAAAGTCCCACAGAAGCCTCACCGTCCCTTACTCTGTATTATCCCTTAGTTTTGTCAAAAAACACATACCACCACTGGCTGGACAAAGTCAGGATAGCACAAAATTCACTCGATTGTCAGCTCCAATCTCATGGCGACGTGAGATCACATTTACGCTCAGTGAGAAAGAGTTCTGGGATCAATTAGAACTGTCTTCCGTGAGCAAAGGTGGAGGTGGTGGTGATCAGCTCGCTCTATGTTTCCCTCCCCTGGTCTCAATCTGTGAGGCCAATGTATATCCCTAAGTTACAAGCTACAGTATCTCTCCCCTGACCATCTTACAGTAAAAATAGAGGCTGTACATTCTCTTGAAGTCTCCAGAATATGTTTGATGTTCTGTAGGGTGGCCCTGAAGAAACCTCCCAGCAATGGGCATCCAGCAACACCCTGTCTTTGACTCTGACAAAGTGCGTCAGCATCATATGCACAGATGGACGGAGAAGTGGTACTCAGATTCAATATTAAAACTGAGAGGGGGGCTCCTGGGTGGCTCAGTTGGTTGAGCGTCCAACTTCAGCTCAGGTCATGATCTCGTGGTTCGTGGGTTCGAGCCCCACGTTAGGCTTTCTGCTGACAGCCCAGAGCCTGGAGCCTGCTTCAGATTCTGTGTGTGTGTGTGCCTTTCTCTCTGTGCCCCTTCCCAGCTCGTGCTCTGTCTCTGTCTCTCAAAAATGAATAAACATTAAAAAGAATTTTTTTAAAAAACTGCGAGGAAAGTCCCCATAAAACAGGGGATTGGCTCTTTCTAGGAGTCTTGAACATAAGGCCAAATTTCAGACCAAGCAATAAAGAGAACTGAAGCCAGAAGGTGAGTCCCAATGTGGGACACAAACGGAGCACAGCAGGGTCATGGCAAGAATGCTCAGTCCAAGGGTCTACAAAAAGGAGAGTGGAGTCTCAGGGGCTATGCTCAGAGAAATAGCAATGTGAGTGGGTTCTGATGACCTTCTTCAACTGTCACGTCATAGATTCTTAGGGTTTGAAAGAGCCTTTCAAGTGATTGAGTTCCCTCACTATCCAATACATTCTTCTTCACCCCCAGTCTCAGGAGCTAGGACAGAATGACAGCCACAGCTGTGGTGGTGGTCTCTCAGGGGAAGGATGTTCTACCTTCTCCACTGGTTTAAATCCCCTTGTCAGGCACAGAAAATTATTCTTCATTCAGCCTTCATTCATTCACTCATTTGGATAGTCAGTCAGTTATTCCAACATCTGCAGGACTTTTTGGAGGACCATGCCTTTGGTGGTCCAAGGCCCCTCTCTGGGAAACATCCCAGGTCTGGCGCTCCATCCATCCAACCGCACCTTGGATTTGTTCAAACGTTGGTTCACCAAAAATCGTCCAAGGGGCATTGTGGGTTGGCAAGGACTGTGTGCAAATATTCAACACCCTAAATTTCAGACCCACAAAGAGCTTCCTGTAGTCACGCACGCTTTGGACCATTATTAAAGCCAACAAACTGTTTCCATTTCTTCAAACTCATGCTGAAACACATCATCATCTGATGTGGCAGGGATGGCTGCCCTGCCCAGCTGTATTTTCCCAGTTGCTGGAGAGAGTGGGGGAAGGGGATCAAAGAGCCTGAGATACCAACCACATGGCATGGCTGTGAGCTGCAGCAAAAACACGAACAGCTGGAACTCTCCACTGAGCGGAAGACAATTCGATGGTTGGTACCTCTCAGCCTCTGATGATTCTGAGATTTGTCTCAGCTTCTGCTTCCTGGCCTCTGGAACCTCTTTCTGGCTTCATGATGGGCTCTTTTCGTCCATGAAGCTGGTGGCTGAATTTGGCTACGTGGAGGAAGCTGTGGACACTTCAGTAGCATTGATCACCATGTCCTACAGCCCTTACAGTTTCCAGGCTCCTGAAACCTGCCCCAGGGTCTCGGGTATTACATGGGATGATGCCTTGGCCTGAGCTCATGACCACTTCCTCCTGTATGCTTGGGTTTTGCAGAAAGGAATCTGCGTTTGGGCAGGAATCTGCCTGCATTTGAGAAGCTCCTTGAGGAACTGGTGGGATTATCTCAGCTTGAAAAACAGTAAAATGACAATAAAAGGAAATGACCACACACCAGTAGGTGTTTGGAGGAGACCCACTGCTGAAAATCTGACTACATTTGTGATGCCTTTTTCATTTCAGCAGGACTTTCTCAGTCATTTGCATTATGGTTATGGAATTTTAGCCATTTTTAAAAATCCATTTTAAAATGATTTTTTGTCTTTTTTTTTTAAACAAAATCTCTAGCTTACAGTTCTGGAAATTATTAAACCTTGGTTTATGTAATTGTCAGAAGCCCTATTTGTTGCCTTAATTGTCTACTGTGGTGACATAAATATCTTTTCCCTCCTTTCTTTAGCCTGATTTGAACAGCTGTGAAATTTTTCTGTCATTTAGTAAGTTCCATACATACTAAGCTAACAGACCAGACCATTGGATACCAGAAATACAGATTCCTTTCTTTTCTAAGATCCCCTTTATGTACAGCAATTTATTAAAGTCAAGAGTTCTTATGGGGGGGAAAAGGAAAAAGGTAAAATGAGGGTCATGCTGAATATGTTCAAAATTAGAGGTTGAGGTGTTTTGTTTCCAAATTTACTATTTGCAATAACTTGCTACTGGCCAAGAGGACACCCCTCCCCCAAACTTTAAGTTCCAGCGTTAATCAGAGGTTGTTCCTATAGCCTCTATAGGATAGAAGGTGGGTCCTGTTTCCCTAGGCAAGTCTGAGGGGAGTGTCTGCTGTAATAAAGGAGAAAGACTATAGATCTGGCCCCACCATGGTGGGCAGAAATGGACCCAGAGGGGTTCCAGAAAAGGACAGTGTCCCAGTCACAGGCAGAGTGCCACATGGGACCCACTATGCCCATGCTCTTGACATGAGCCCTGAGACCCTGCTCAGCTCTTCTCTGGTCTCTCCTTGGACTAGAACTTGGCAGAGACCCAGGGCCTTGGTCAAACCATGACTGAGATGCACCCTGAGCCCTGCATCCGGTCCAACCACATTCATCACAGAAGAAGACGAGGGATGGGCAGTTGGTCCTACTTTATTCAACCACCACCATTCCCAGACTCTGTCTTCTTCTCTTTTAAGTGCCTACTACTGCTTTGACCAGACTCTGACAGATGTTGGGGAAAATTAAAGGTGAGGTCTGGCTTCTCTAACTAGAAAGGGGACATGTGCGACAAGCTGGGGTAACCGGACATGTGTCTTTGGCTTCCCTTGGTCTGTCAGCAGTTTCCATGACAACCCTGCATCACTGCTGTGGGGTAGACTCACGTCTCCCCTAAGGCTCTGTCCACATCAGAAGTCTGGGACACCCACTGTCACCTACTGTCACCTCCTGAGCATCCAAAATCTCCATGGGATCATGCTTGGATCTCCCTTCCTATGAGATACAGTTGCTGAGACTGGCAGCATTCAACGTATGCAGTTGGTACCCAAGATGTCCCAAGATGTGTCCCAAGATACAGCCCTCAACTGCTTCAACTTCACCAATGCCTTTGTGATAAGCATTAGGCTTATTTGTATTTGCAAGGCAAAGAACGGTAAGAGCTAGTATTTATTAATCATCTCTGTGCCGACTACTTTGCCTAACACTTTATACACTCTACCTCACTTTGCTTTCACATCAGTTCTGTGAGGTGGGCACTTGTTTCCTGATGGGAACACTGAAAGCTTGGAAGACGGTAAATAACTTGCCAGAAGCCACAGATTTTATCAACATTAGAGGCAGAAGATTCAACCCCAGGCAGCCTGGCTCCAGAGCCCCCACCGCAGGTATCCCAACACCCAAATGAGCTGCTTTCTGCTAATGGTACCCCAGGTCCCCAGGTCCACCTGATGCTTCTGGTCTACTGCGCTCTCTGAGATTACCCTGGTCCCCTCTTTCAAGTAGAAGAAGATAAATCTCCTGGACTGTTAGGTCACCTGGTGTCAGTCCAGTGACCCCCTCGGAGCCCCCTCTGGCTGAGGGCTGGGATGTGGAACTCCAGAGGAGATAAACTCCCCTCTTTTTGGGGGGGTGGGGTGGTTGATGGGCCGATGCTTGCCCAGAAAGCCTTGGACAATGAATGCATTCTAAACACAGTGGTTAAGCCTGATCCATAGAAGTGGTGATGGGGGCAGGGGGTGGAGGGGGCGGGTGCCAGAATGGCACAGGAGAATTTTTACATAATAACAACCATATGTCTTAGAAGAATGGGAATGGTTTTCACTTTTTGCACAAGGACCCTGGAAATTGCTTCAGGAAATCGGCTTCAACCCCCTGATGAAGTTAAACTAACGTGTCAGAAAAGCAGATGAAGTGAAAATGTGCCTTCGAGCATCTTCTGGCTTCTGACATCTTCTGACCATTACCCACGTTACAGTGAATGAGTACTGGATGTAGACAAAGGGAACATCAGAGTATCTCGGGTGAAACGAAATCCTTCAAAGATCACGTTGTTCATTTTTCATAGAGCTCTCTAGGTAGACTTGAAATTCAACCTCCTACTGACTGAATTCTTAGAAAGAGAAGTTCACGCAGAAAACAATGTGCATTATTTGCTGGCATTTGGTCCTAATTTTAAATACTGTAGTAAACAGTATTAAAACACTGATCTGCCCACCTTATTTCCACTAGACACAGTCTTGATAGCCGGCATCATTCAACACTCACTAATAGGAACAGTAATTTGTGTCATTAAACCCCCCCCACACACACACACTCATGAGACTTTGACCCTGGAATGCATAACAATGGCCATATTGACTTCAGTCCCCCCACATCATGTGACTGCTCCATGCACTTCCAATTTCCTAAGCATTTCTTTGTGAATTGGCATCAGATAATGGGCACTTGAAGGAAACCATTTCCTTTGCATTTTCTTACCTCATTATTCCGATTAGTGTGGAATGACACCACTTGAACTTGATTTTATGATCAGAGTCAAGGAAAAACTGGCCAGTGGTTGTGCCTTGTCTTTCCTCTCCTTCCAAACTGTGGATTCAGTGTTGAGCAATTCCTAGGAATCTTTGTCGTAAGACAGGAAAAGGCCTTATCCACCGAAGACGACGAAAACAGTTCTGCAGGGCGAGAGCCAAGGCTCAGGCACGGTGTGGAACGTCAACACCAGAACCAAAGGGTTCTGGGCAACTGGCAACTGGGAATCCTAGCCTGTGGTGGCAAGAGAAAGCCACATTTTTATGGTGATAAGTTTTATTCTCGGTGGCTCTGAGAAAATCTGTGCCCTCATCTGTGGGCACGCTGCGTGTCATAGACCTTCAGTGGGGCCCCACTGAGCTTTGAAGGGATCGCTCCCTGCAAATGGTGGGGGAGTTTTATGCCTTGGGAGCTGCCTTCTTTTTTTGTGGCTCAGAGACAGTGAGATGCTGTCGGAGGTGCTCCCTCAATAAGCAGCCATTGGAATGTGCTCCCTGGGACTGTGAGGGCACCTGCCTGTCCACTCATGTGGACTCTCTCCTGGGTGCAGTTCCCTGTTCTCTGTCCTCAGAGCCAGCTCCACCAGAAGGGACCCTCTCCTACGGAAACTTCTGAAATCCAAGGACTGCCGTAGCTGTCATTTTTAATCATCTTTGTTTCTGATTTGTTATGAGACATATACCCTCTTTGGTGACATTTAACTTTGTTCTGCCTTTTGAACTTTCTGCCATCTCCTTGGAACAAAGAGCAAGCTCTTACACATGGGCCCTGGCACAGATGTACGCATGACAGCTGAGTTATCAAAACAGCCACGGCAAAAGAAAACAAGAGTTATGCTTTCTCCAGGATAAGTGATGGAAAAAGACTCGTTGGCAGATCAAAATGTGCTGCTTTCCAACTCACTCCAAGCTCGTTCCATTTCCACTTAATGACAATTTTATTTGTGAAAGTAGTGTAGACAGTTAGATGTTTTCCCTCTAGAAATGACTTAAAATTTGAAGACAGGTGACACGATCTGTTTCTGTAACAGTGTTTTCACTGATATTTTAAGCACAAACATCACATGTCTTCACCACCCCCCACAATCCAAGTCACTTCTCGATTATAGCCTTCGTGGCAGCACAGATTTTCCCTTCTTCCCCTCTCTCTGTAACCTTTGGTACTGTGTTTCAGACTTAAACAGTTGTGTCTAAAACGGCATTAATTCTGGGGCGCCTGGGTGACTCAGTCGATTAAGTGTCTGACTTCGGCTCAGGTCATGATCTCACGGTTCGTGGGTTTGAACCCCACATCGGGCACTGTGCTGACCTCTCAGAGCCTGCAACCTGCTTCAGATTCTGTGTCTCCCTCTCTCTCTACCTTCCCTGGCTCATTCTCTCTCTCTCTCTCTCTCTCTCTCTCAAAAACAAATAAGCATTAAAATGGCATTAATTCTAAAGAGTCTGGACATTGTTGTGGTTGAACAGTGACTTTTCGATCAGCGTGAAGGTGTACCTGTGAAGTCCTTGTAGAGCCTGGCTGAATGCTGAAGGTGCTTAGTTAAGTGTTATTAAATGATGGGTAAGAAAGTTTGAGATGACAGTGATCATATTCGTAAGGAAATCAGAGTCTCGTTAAGCAAGACAAGCACTTGAAGACTCCCAACGTTGGAGGCATCAACAGAGACAACGCTGGGCCTCCAAAACTTTCCTGGTTTTGCCATGACAAAAGATTGTCGAAAAGATAACCATCAGGCACCTGGGTGGCTCAGTTCGTTGAGCATCTGACTCTTGATTTCTACTCAGGTCACGATCTCACAGCCATGAGGTCAAGCCCTGTGTCAGACTCTTCACTGGGTATGGAGCCTGCTTGAGATTCTCTGTCTCCCCCTCCCCCCAGTAAATAAATAAATAAATCAATAAATAATAAAAATAAAGCTCCAAGTCTTTAACACTTTCAATAAGGACAAAAGTAATTACTCCATTTTTCTTATTTTTCACACATTTGGCCATTTCTGTTAGCTCCTCTGTGAGCTACTTTTACAATAGTGACCTTCACTTTTGGAGACTATAACTGGGCATGTTGTTTTTTTTTTAAATATAAAATTTATTGTCAAATTGGTCCATACAACACCCAGTGCTCATCCCAGCAGGTGCCCTCCTCAATGCCCATTACCCACTTTTGCCTCCCTCCCACCCATCAACCCTCAGTTTATTCTCAGTTTTTAAGAGTCTTTTATGGTTTGGCTCCCTCCCTCTCTAACTTTTTTTTTCCTTACCCTCCCCCATGGTCTTCTGTTAAGTTTCTCAGGATCCACATGAATAGACACTTCTCTAAAAAAGACATCAAGATGGCCAACAGGCACATGAAAAGATGCTCAACGTCGCTCCTCATCAGGGAAATACAAATCAAAACCACACTGAGATACCACCTCGTGCCAGTCAGAGTGGCTAAAACGGGCATGGTTTTTTAAACGATGGCCCAAAACGTGCCAACAATCATTTTAAATAGTCTTCAGGTTAATACATAGTGACGCTTCACTACCCCTTTCCATAACACTATTCCATTACTGGCTTGGTTCTTCTTACTGTCCAGGAACTAACTCTAGATCTTTCTCAGAGGTATGTAGACTGGCTGTATCCATCCCTTGACCCTTAATTACTGTTTAGTGATTTATACTATGTCCCCACCCGTATCGCATTGCTTCCTGTTTGTTGTAAAACAACGGCAGAACAGCCAGGAGGAAATCGTTGCCTTTTCCTCTTGGTATTTATTTACGTGCTGCTCTGGGCATCATATGTAAAGAGTAGCTACGGCAAGCGTGGTGGGCCTGGTGTCCTGGGCAAACTGACAGCAGTTGTCAGGAGGGTTTGGGAAAAGTCCTCCGCGCTGGCAGAAGGGGTGAAGGGGAAATAGAGCAGGGCTGACCATGCCTCTGACTCATCCTGTCTCGGATTTGTCTTCGTTCCCAGGTTACTTCCTGTTACCGCAGGAACGTCCAAGGGGTTCTGCATAAATGGAGCTCTCCCAGACGTGTCTGTGGTGAGGTCAGCCTACATTTCATCCTTCTGATTGCTTTCAGTGTACCGTAATTGTGAGTTGGCGGACTGAATATCGTGTGTCTTGGGTGGTGGGAGCAAACCAGCTTACCTGGCCAGAATAGAACCCACACTTGTTTGTGTTATGCGTTGCCATGTTTATTCATTCATTCATTCATTCATCCATGCACCCCTCCAACGCACCTTTGGAACTTGCGGTCCGTGCAAAGTGTTATGTTAGGCTCTAGGAATGCCAACAGTCCTGCCTTGAGGCGCTCATGGCCAGCGGGTTCCCCAGAAGACTCTTTGTCAGGGCTTTCCACTCACCCTAGCAGAGGAAGAAAGTGCACCTTGAACAGACTGTCGTGTGGAATCCGATATCTGGAGCTATGCTGCCTAGAGAGGAATACAGGTTACTTCTAAGAGGGCAGCGAGTTACAGCAGGTCGAGCATGAACGTAGGAGCCATCAGGCACTTACTATGTCGTTTACCTATTTCACGTACTAACTCGTTCAATTTGGGCAACGTCCTTCACCTTCTAATGTATAAAACAGAGCTGAAGATATCGTCATAACAAATCACTATCCTATAGGAAGAAAGTAGCACAGTCAGAGGCAGGAAGAATTGCTTGAGGTTTTCAACGCTTCCTCTCCAGCCAACATCACTTACCTCAATCTCTTATTATTGAAAACCAAACGAGGCCAAAATAAAACTATGTAATCTGGATGCAACATTCTGCACCAAGCGACACTTTATAATCAGTTGCTGTGATTCTTGGATGCGACTTAGAACAAGAGCGGTGTAGCTGAAATGCAAGTTATGTGTGCAGATGGGCCAGGGTTAGCCCAACTGCTGTGGGGTATCGGGGGGCTGGTGGGGGTCTCAGGGAACACAAGGACTCCAGCATTTTCTGTGGCTTGTTGAGTCCAGATTAATCAGGTGGAGGGTTTGTGCTGTCGTTGCTGATAGTATTGGGGTTTTTAAAAGTAAAAGACGGAGGTAAATGAATCAGGCTCATCTAGGATCATCAAAATGTAGACGATTTCTTCCTGAATCGACATTTCGAAGTCAGTAGGCTTTGCTCAATGCTCGTGAAGTTATGCTGAAAGCCACATGCAGGAAGCAAAATCATGAACAAGGAATATGTAGACACAGTTGTGAAACCTTTTTTTTTTTTTTTTTTTTTTTTCAAAATAGGGACCTGGGCATAAAAAGGAAAACATTGGACTTGTCACGCATCCTGAGATTAGTCAAGACACATGGGACCTTTCACCTCCTACTCATGTGGGGTGCCTGGCGTGGCCAGAGGTGGCCGTGAGCATTTGGCACTTGGCAGCTGTGATGGACCATGGTGAAATCAGATCCAAGCCCAGGGCAGTTCTAGGGTAAACAGGTGCCCACACTGCACATGTTAAGTGCATTTTGTGAGGGGCGAGTAATCCCAGTGACTAGGTGGTCTGAAAAATGAAATTGCTCTGGGACCCCCTGAAATCCACTCATTAATGCCCACGGTCGTTAATCCTTAAGCCCCTACTATTCTTGTTGGGTTGCGAAGGGGAATTTTATATATTCTGTCCGGCTAGAATTGGAGAGACTATCACAGGATTCTAGAAAAGGCTGTGTGTGTGTGTGTCTGTGTGTGTGTGTGTGAACACAATGAGCAGGGAATAAGAAATTGCTTAGCTCAATAAGATTTTTGAAAAGGAAAGACATTTTTAGTTTGGTTCAGAGCAAGGATAAAGGTCTCAAAGCTGGAGGCTGAGGACATGATATTAAAATCAACACAGAAAGGAAAATTCCTTCCCCGCAGGCTGATTTCTGCAATCTTTGTAAAGTGAAATATTTAACTATATGTTTCTCAAGTACGTAGACAGAGCACTGATTTTTATTCTTGGCTATTTATTTTCGTGTCATAGGTTTACCTGTTCCGGCAGGAATTTCCCTTCTAACACATATTCATAAGTAGATGTGTATATAAAATTTCCAAATAATTTGAGTCCTGCTTTTTATATGTGTGCCTGTCCCTCTTACAGAAATGTTGATAGCGGACCTTAAGGGTCACTTCAAGGGCACCTGGGTGGCTCAGTGGGTTAAGCGTCTGACTCTTGGTTTTGGCTCAGGTCATGATCTCACAGTTCGTGGGTTCGAGCCCCGCTGACAGCATGGAGCCTGCTTGGGATTCTCTCTTGCTCTCTCTCTCTATGCCCCTCTCCTGCCCGCTGTCTCTCTCAAAAGAAACTTAAAAAATAAATTAAAAAAAAAAAACAATCACTTCAAGTGCTTCTGTATTTCCCCTGAATGCTCCAGAAAGTCTTGACCGTGACCGTTGAGGCTTTATTGCAAATCTAAGGAGTATAAGGCACTGTTCTACATCAAGGGCCAATTTGCTACAAAGAAGGAATGTTTTCGGGCGTTTTTCCTCCTCTCTCCTAACCTGAGGTCATGGTCCCTCTGTATTTTTCATGACGACTGTCCTTGCCTCTGAAATCTGTCAAATGGAGCCCGGGCTGGCTGTTTGCTCCACGGGGCTTCTGCTACGGGATCTAACCTCCAAGTCTCTGTGCTCAGCAACCGGGGCCACATGTGGCCCAGCGGCAATTGAAGGGGCTGGTTATATAAACAAGCTCAGAGCAGAGACTGGTGACAGCCACTGGCAATAGACCCTCCAATTAGCGAAGTTCAATCCCACCCCACCCCCCCCCTTTCTGAGAACTTACTGGATACCTGGAGGAGTTGCCTCAGGAATGTATTTACAGCTAATAAAAGGTGACCCTTCCTGCAAGTCTCCTGCCTCTTCAAACAAACAAGGCTCCCCTGCGGCCAGCCCTCACCTCCCCCTCTGTCCTTTGAACCTATTACTATGCACCCCTGCCCCAGAGGATGTCAGGCCAGGTTTCAGATTTCACTGGTATGCAACAGCTCTTGCTTTTCCGATAAAAACTTCAAACATCAGGACTGTGCTAGACAAAGCAGGAGAACCATGGAGCTGGCTGTCCTTGAGCTGAGGGCATTCTGCGAGACGGGCCCAAGGGCCACATGGATGCCTGCTGGCTTTGGCGGCTATAGATAACCTCGCAGAGTCCATGCCCGCGTGCTTTTAAGGGGGAGACCGGGCAGGATGGGCTGTCCCCACCTCTGTTGTTTCCTTTCCTTCCACATCATTTGCAGGGAGAAGCTTCTTGTCAAGACTGTATTATCCAACCAGAGACGTCGTTAGAATAGCAAGATATTGATTGACTTTAGTAAGCTGTGCTAAGGGTCTAATAATAGCAAGAGACAGTATTGTCTTAGAGTTACTGCCCTCGGAGAAAGCTGGGATTGTTAAAGCTTTGAGAATCTGCCATCACTCTGAAACAGAACCAGATGGAAAGGGACAAGAAAGGCCCCCAGAATCCTGGGGAGGAGACAAACAAGGCCAGAGAGAGATGCCCAGGAATCACTTGGCAGAAGACCCCACGAGAAAACTCAAAAGGTGTGTATGTAATCCGCTACAAGCGAGAATTTCCATCTGGTCAAGATGTCTCAGGCTCCCGGCCCAGCCAAAGGCTGCATAAAGCTTCTTCCTCCTGTTTTTTTTTTTTTTTGTTTTTGTTTTTTTTAGGGATTATTTTGAGAAAGGAATATCAGAAGGCTGTATAAAAGGCATAACATTCCTACTCGTCTCTGAAAGCTCGTAGGGTCGAAGGAACATTCTCTGGGTGTTTCAGAGCACAAAGCAGTGTTTGCCCTACCTTGACGAAATGCTTCCAGATACAGAACAAGTGATGGCCTGCCTCATCCTGGCCCCAAGGGTCCCAAAGGGCTGCAGGCAGTGGGTCCAGACAGCCTGTGGGGAGCAGGCGGAGACCTGCACTCCATCAAGGAGGCCTGGGTTGTCCAAGGGGAAACGGAACCTGCCAGCCCTGTCTCATCTTGGCTTCCAGTCACCTGCACTCTACCGTGTGCAGAGCAATGATGTGTCGTGAGCTGTGTCTGGACCTGCTGTCCACAGGCTTGCAGTCTCCAGCTGGAAGAATGTGGCTCCCTGTCTGGCTTCCTTGATGTGTCCGGGGGGATCAGAACTCGTGGGGTCACCAGGTTGTCGGAGCTGACCAAGGGGGCCTTGGGCAGAGCCCCCGGGGTTCCTTTCTCTCCCCCAGGAGCTCCTGGCCAGCGTGTGGTCGGCTCGCTGCGGGGACAGCTGACTCACAGGGGACCGCGCAGAACCTCCGTACCCCTCCTTTCAGCCTCCAGCTCTGCAAGATGAAGAGTGTGCGGAAGGTTCGCTGCTGTTCTCTCACGACGGCAAAATCAGACAGCCACCTAATGCGGTGGAGAAGAAATGCATCAAGCCTGCCATTTTGCTTCATGCAGACCAACCACACTATTCATTGATACGTTCTGGCAGAAATTCACATGGCGCAATAATTGAGATCCGTGTCTTGTAGGCAGGGTGTGTCTGTTCTTCTGACAGGAACTTTTAGCTCATCAAGGTGGTGTTTGCAGAAGCTGACAAGGTGATACATTTTGCTTATTTTAATCCTTTCCTTTTTCCCATCAGAGGTTAATTGTTTGGTATTCTTTGTTAAACTAAACACTTTTGATGGCTTAAGAACCACTAAGGCTGCTTAAATAAACAGACCCTTCAGGTAAGAACAGAAGAGGCAGTATAGACACAAGCTATTAACTTGCTGCCTTGGGGTTGGAGTGTTGGTTGATGGACACTGAAAATGACTTGTGGATTTCACTCGCAGAATTTTGTAAATACCCATCAACTGCCAACAAGTGTTAACATTCTTTTTGGAGGCCGGAGAAATGGATTCCTCGATATTTAATCTTCCTGAATTATTGAGATAATCCTTCTTAAGTAATGTTATACCATCCTCCAAATGCACTGCGTACTCTCCTTGACATCATCTTTAATAAAGTACATTGACTTTATCACATTTCTGTGCACCGATGTTAGAATCTAGATTGTACAAGTTTGCGGAAATGACTCAGGAAATACTCCATTTGTCTCTATGCTCCAGAAGAGATGTTGTGTGGTGGAAATTCTGAATTTGCTTCACAGACCATTTTACAGTCTGGAAGCAGGATAGTCATTTATGTCCATGACGGCAGGTGTAGAAACCCTGGCCTATCTGCCCTTCTCCCAGAAGTGTTTACATCCTCAAACTTCCTCCTTTTCTGAACTATTTTGCCTATTCTGAAACATCTAAAACTCTGAATACACTTCAAAATAAGCCACAGATTTGTACAAAACCAAGTGTGCTGATAACTTGATTTGAATGGCTTAAAGCTACAGAGGAGACTGAGAGGATAGACGTCTTAACGCAAGGGAGTCTGACGACTTATAGGCACACATCTTCCTCATTTAGGTAAGTCTTCATTCGTTTCTCAGCAGTGTTTTGTAATTTGCGTGGTATAACTCTTACACGCATCTCGTTAAATTTATTCCCAAGTGTTTTATATTTTCGATGCTATTGTAATTATTACTTTTTGAGTTTCCAATCTTTAGTTGTTTGTTGCTGGTACACAGAAGTACAGTTGACTGTTGTAAGTCGACCTTAGGCTGATCCATCTGGCTGAGGTCATTCCTTAGTTCCGTCAGCTTTTTTTTTTTTTTTTTTTCCTCCTGGTAGATCCCTTAGAAGGATTTTCTACGGGCATTTTTTCTTCCATTTTATTCTAAATTCTTTTTTATCTCTCTGTATTGCCCTGGCTGGGAAGTTCAGTACAACATTCACCGGAAGTGGTGAGGGGGTATTTTGCATTGTTTCCATAGGAAAAAATGCATTCAAATTCACCATTAAATATGAAGTGAACTGTGGATTGATATGCATGTTCCAAGGTGAGGGCAATTCATTTCATTCCTAGTGGGCTGACAATTTTAAGATGAACTGGGTTTAAGTAATGTCAAATGCTTTTTCTACATTTGTTGAGATTATCATGTGATCCTTCTCTTCTGCTCTGTTAATATTAACAAATAAGTTGAAGTGATTTTCTTGTATTCCTGGAATAAACCTCACTTGGCAATGATATTTTTTGTATATGTTTCCGGGTATTTCCTAACAGGCTATGAAGGATTTTGTGTGTGTATTCATGAGGGGTATCAGTCTGTAGTTTTCTTTTCTCATAACACTGTTGTTGGGTTTTGGCGTAAGGTTGATGCTGGCTTCAAAAAATGAGTCTGGAGGTTCTTCCTATCCCCTTCTATTTTCTGAAAGAATTGGTGTAGGATTGGTATTATTTTTTCCTTAAATATTTCATAGAATGTATCAGTGGGATCACATGGGCCTTGTGTTTCCTTTGGGAGAAATTCTGAAGTTAGGAATTTGGTTCCTTTATTGGATCTAGGGGTACTGAGATTTTTCTATTTCTTGTTGCATCCATTTTGTTAATTTGTGCTTTTCATGGAATTTGTCTTTTTCATCTAAGTTACTGTGTTTGTTGTCAAAACATTATCAAATATTCTCTTATTGGCCTTTTAATGTCTGTTGGATCTGAAGTGATGTCCCCTCTTTGATTCCTGATATTGAGAATTTAAATATTTTTCTTTTTTTTTTTACTCGATCAGTCACACCAGGGATTATCAAATCTTTTCAATAAGGCAGATCTTAGTGTTACTAATCTTCTGTATTGTTTGTCTATTTTCTATTTCATGGATCACCACTCTTACATTTCTTCCCTTCCACCCACTTCAAGTACAGATTATTCTTTCTCCGGCCTCTACATTGGAAATTTGGGTCATGGATTTTAATCCTCTCTATAAGCATATAAAGGTAGAAAATTTTCCACTACAATCACACTGTACGTTAAAATTTTTACTATGTCACATTTTCATTTAGTTTGAAATATGTTATAATTTTTTCTCTGATGTTTGTGTTCTTTAGATGTGTTTGGTTTCATTTTCAATAATTTGGGGATTTTCCAGATACCTCTCTGTTACTGATTTATCATTTGATTCAGTCACGGTGAAAAATAAAACACACAACAACACTGTGATTTCAACCCTTTAATATATATTGAGATTGATTTTATAACCAAGTATTTTGTCTGTTTTGGCAAATGTTCCACATGCATCTGAATAATATGTTTTCTGCAGCTCTGGTGTGTAGTGTTTTCTTTTTTTGAAGATCAGTCAGGTCAACTTGGGTCATAGTGTTCCCCAAGTCCAGTGCATCCCAATTGATTTTCTCTTTGCTCTGTCATTTACTGAGAGAGAGGTGTTTAATTCTCCAAATATAATGTGTCCATTTGTCCTTTCAGTTCTGTCAGTTTTTGCTTCATCGATTTTGAAGTTCTGTTATTAGGTACGTGCACATTAGTATCACATGCCATCATGATGAAGTGAGTCCTTTATCATAATGAAATGACCCCCTCCAGTCCTGGCAGGATCTCCTGTTCTCAAGTCTCCGGTTCCGGCTCTTTTGTGATTCATGGCCAATGGCGTGTCTATTTCCATTCTTTTGCTTCTATACATCTCTGTCTTTATGTTTATGGCTGTTTTGTTGTTGTTTTGTGTTTGTTGTTTTGGAGACAGCATACATGTGGACCATGTCGTTTCATCCCATCTGAAAAGTCTGGGTTGCAGTCGAAAATGTTTAGATGGGCATTGTCTAACAGGACTGTCCATGGTGATGGAAATGTTCTCCATTCACACTGCCCAAGATGGCGGCCACTAGCCACCTGGAACTACTGAACCCTGGAGATGTTTCTAGGTTGACTGAGGACTGACATATTTATTTTATTTTTTTAATAATTAATTAAATTCAAATTCAAATAGCCACATGTGGCTAGTGACTATCATATAAAATAATTCAGGCTTAGATCATTTATATTCAATGCACTCATAGCTGTGTGTGGGTTTAGGTATAACATATTTTGATTTGTTTTCTATTTATTAATCTGATAAGTGTTCCTTGTTTTCCTCTCCACTTGTCTTTTTAAAAATTAATTTTTATGTTTTGTGATTCCATTTTGTATCTACTGTTACTTATTAACTTTACCACTTTCTTTCTTTTTGGGGGGAGGGGTTGTTCTAGGATTTAAAATACATATTTTTAATATTTCATACTTTATTTTCAAATGATATTATATCACTAAAATATAATTTAAGAAGTTCATATCTACTTTCCATCTTTTTGCTGTTGTTACACATTTTGTATATACATATATTATAAAATACACAAATCAATGTTATTATCTTTTGCTTTAAATAGTCAGTTGCTGGTGAAAGGAATTTAAAAACTAAAAAGAAAGTTTCATATTTCTGTACATATTTATAATTTGTAGTACTCTTCAGCCTTTCTATATATTCAGGTTTCTAGCTGAAATTCTTTTTTTTTTTTTTTGCCTAGAGAATTCCCTTTAACCTTTCTTGAATGA
Organism: Panthera pardus; assembly: GCF_024362965.1. Lineage (NCBI taxonomy): Eukaryota > Metazoa > Chordata > Mammalia > Carnivora > Felidae > Panthera > Panthera pardus. Next base: position 4,040,933 of record NW_026526655.1, on the reverse strand, counting down.
AGTTCTTAAGGCCCAATTTTTGGTGAAGATTTGCTAGTGATAAATTATCTGTTTTTGTTGATCTGATAAAGTTTTAACACAAGTTTTTAAGATAAAATTTTAAATTGAAGTGGTTTTTTTTTTGTTTTTTGTTTTTTTTCCCCTCTCAGCCCTTTAAACATGTAATCCAATTGTCTTCTGGGTTACAACATTTCTGATGAAATGTCTTTGTTCCTTTCTTTATAATGTGCCTTTTTTTTTTCTTTTCGAGATGTTTAAGATTTTCTCCTTATCACTGTTTTTCAGCAATTGTACTATGAGGTGTTTAGGTGTGGTTTTCTTTGTTTTGTTGGGCGACTTGGACCCGTGGGTTATAGTTTTCATCAAATTTGAAATATCCCCAGCCATTTCCTCAAATATTATTTCTGACCCCACCTCTCTCTCTCTCTTTTTTTGTTTTTTCCTGATTCTAATCACACATTTGTTAGGTGGCTTGGTGTTATCTAAAAGGCCATTCAGAGTCTATTCATTCTTTTTCATTCTTTTCTCTCCCTATGTTTTGGATAGTTTCTATTGTTATGTCTTTTAAAAAAAATTTTTTAATGTTTATTTATTTTTGAGACAGAGAGAGACAGACAGAGCTTGAGTGGGGGAGGGGCAGAGAGAGACAGAGACTCAGAATCCGAAGCGGGCTCCAGGCCCTGAGCTGGAGCTCAGCACAGAGCCCGATGCGGGGCTCAAACTCACAAACCAGGAGATCATGACCTGAGCCGAAGTCAGACAGTTAACTGACTAAGTCACTTAACTGACTAAGTCTCTCAGGCGCCCCTCTTTTGTTGTGTTTTCATGTGCACTGATCTTTTGAGGTTCTTACTCTTCTCTTAATCCAATCCAGTGGAAATGTATATTTTAGAGTCATTTACCTTTAGAAATTCCACTCTTTTGGAATCTTTTCTTTCCTTGTTATATTCATGTCTTCCTTCAACCCTTGATCATATTAAGCATATATATAAATAATAGCTCCTTTGGAGTCCCTTCTTCCTGAGTTTACCACCTTGCTCCTATCTGGTTCTGTTTGTACTGACAGAACTTTCTCCTTGTATATGTTACATCTTGCCTCTTATGATGTCTAGTAATTTTTCTTAGATATCAGACATTGTCAAAGTTTTTAGTGCTAGGTGTTTTGTTTTGTTTTGTTTTGTTTTGTTTTAAGGGTGTTAGGCTTTGTTCTGGCAGGTAACTCAGACATTTGTGGGTTAACTTGCTATTTTTGAGGTGTATTTTAACCCTTTCTATGGCCTTCCTCTAGGGTTAGTTTAGCTCACTGTTATAGCATGACCCTTCTAGGGTCTCAGTTCAAGACCACAAACATCCCATCTTCTCTGGATGTAGCAAATCAAAAGCTTTCTGGCTCTGTGTGGATAACTCTGAGCATTGTTAGACCTATAGCTTCCTGGTAATTTTTTTGTGCCTGGAAGCTCTTCTTCCTCCAGCCTCATATGCAAGTGCAGAATGGTCCTCATCCAGAAACGCAAGGGGACATTTCTGAAGATCTCTCAAGCTCACTCTTTGCAGAGCATCCTCCTCTCTGGCACTCGGCCTTGCAAAGGCCTCAGTTTCCCCAAACTCTGATAGCTATCCCCTTGTATCAGCGATGTGGCCCTGCTCTGTTGAGGATTCTTCTCCCTGTCTTACAGTCTGGGATTTGCTTCCTGGAAGGAAGCTGAGGAAATCTTGTTTCCATCTTGCTTGTTTCCTTTTTTTCTCAGGGAACATAGTCTTGCACTTCTTTTCCAATTTCTGAAACAGTTGTTTCAAATAGCTATTCAAGTGTTTTTTATCTGTTCAAAGTAGGACAATGAGGGGCACCTGGGCGGCTCAGTCGGTTAAGTGGCCGACTTCAGCTCAGGTCAAGATCTCGCGGTCCGTGAGTTCGAGCCCCGTATCGGACTCTGTGCTGACAGCTCAGAGCCTGGAGCCTGTTTCAGATTCTGTGTCTCCCTCTCTCTGACCCTCCCCTGTTCATGCTCTGTCTCTCCCTGTCTCAAAAATAAATAAAACGTTAAAAAAAATTAAAAAAAAAAACAAAACCAAGTAGGACAATGAGTCTCAACGTTTTTACTCCCCTTTAGCCACAGTCATATTTGATTTTTAATGTATATTTAATACATGCCTTTAATTATAATTATATCATCATTCACATAGATTTGTGCCTGGTTTTAAAAATTTATCTGATTTCTTTATATTGTTTATACACTATGTGGGCTATATGACTGCATTTTGAATGGCATTTTAATATGATCTCATCTATTTTTTTCCCAGAAGACATTAAGATTATTTCCAATATTTCCAGAATTATGATAAACATTTTGGGCCCATCTGTCCTCTTCATGTCCTATCCCCACTTTATCTAATAATTCACTTCATCTTTTCCCAGCGTGATTCTGCAAAAGAGAAGTCCATTCAGGTGCTCTATGAGGAAAAAGCACATGGTTGGGTAAGTTTGGGAAATAGTGGGTGATAGACCCTCTTCCTGGTGAATCATAATGTGCCTTGGCTTGTTACAGGCTTGGCAAATTTTTCACCAAGAAGCCACACTTACCTTTTTTGTTGTTACTTTAATTGTTTGGAAAGTTTTAGATAGTTTTTATTATTTTGTTAAACAACATCCAAAGCAGGACTGATTTCTGTTTCAAACAGGAGGGCCTTGGAAGCATTTATCCTGCTGGGCCTTTGGCCTGCTCTCCCACTGAGGCCTCAGCTGGGGATTTGGATTCCAGCAGATGACCCGTGGCATTTTTTGCCCATTCCTCAAGTACTCTAGCCCGAGAGGTCTGGAGGTGAGCAGACTCCCACTTCATGGGAAGGGATTCAGACTCCCTGCTATGGGTCTGAGGCACAAAAGCCGGTAGGTTCCTGAGGGAAGGAGACGGGGATGGAGGTCAGTAGCCATAATGCCCCTTGGAGACTGCAAAGGCTCTGGAGAAGTAGGTTTGTTGGAACACACGATGCTATGAGACCCCCAAAGTCTTTGCATCCCACAGGCCCTGGGACAGGTGGTGGTGGAATCTGGAGATCATGAGGTCTGAGGCCCTATCCCAATAGAATTGTGGAAGACGTGCCTCTAGGCTGCAGACTCTGCCCTCTGGGTCCCCTCTTGTGTCCTACACACTTCTGTGTCCCCACTCTAAGGGATAGGCCAGCAGGTGGGCAATGTGGTGAGGGGAAGGCCCCTTGATGCTGATACAGAGGCAGGTAGTATGTTCCCCCATGGGGAAGCATAGTTCTGCTCCTGGGTGTCCTGTGTTGCTAGGTGCTCCTAAAGAACACCGTTATGTAAAAATCTGGTGGCTCTGATGGCTCACTGTGGAGACATCTGTCACTCACTGCCTGTCTCCATAGGTTCTGGCCCATCATAGGGCCAGGTAGGTAGCATAACCGACTTACTTCAAAGAGAGAGCTTTCCTCATGGGGTTTCCTATCTTCTCAAGGTGAAAATGTGGGTCTAGTCAGGATGAAATGATGTCACCACGGCCACATGCAGGATCTACTTGGCCTTGTTTGCCGGGACAGCTGGTATCACTGTCCAAAGCCAACTGGGACCTTGGTCACCCTCAACATTAGGACCGTGGGGAGCTTCTCTTGTCCTTCTCTTGTGTAGAGGATGTTTAGAGGACAGAGATAATAGGGAAGGGATATGAGTGAGGCAGTAGCAATCGTCCTGAAGAAATTTGGCGAGGACCAGAACTGAGCCCGTGCAGATGGAAAGAAAGTGAACGACTTAAGACTCTTGATAGAAACTCAGCACCACTTCCAGCCCATCTGATGGTTCTGTTCCCCTCCAGGCATCTTGTGCTGTGACCTCTTTTAGAGGATCATCAACAGCCCTATGCTTTCCTGGCTTCCTGCCTTGCGTGACGTGATGCCATTCTGCCGGCCTGGAATGCCACCTGCCTTTGACCCTCTCTTCTGCCACGATAGCTTCTCTGAGGCTGCAACCTCCCCCAGAGCTTCCATTTCCTGCCCAGTGAACACTTTCCAAATCCGTGAATAAAACCAAATGAGTAAATGGAATGCACCTGGCAATGAGTGGCTCCCCTCTTTGCAGTGGCCTGGATGTGGTCACGGCTTCCCACTGATGATGAGTGACCTCTCCTGCAGGATCCCGTTTTCCTCTCTTTTACCTCCCTCACCAGTTTGTTCTGTCTCACAGCTGCCTGTGGGCATAAACTTAACATAGAGGGCACTTAATAAGGGCGCTAGATGGCTCAGTCAGTTAAACGTCCGACTTCGTCTCAGGTCATGATCTCACGGTTCGTGGGATTGAGCCCCACATCCGGGTCTGGGTGGGCGGTATGGATCTTGCTTGGGATTCTGTCTCTCCCTCTCTCTGACCTTCCCCCCGTTCAAAATAAACAAGTCAACTTAAAAAAATACAGCACTTGATAAATATTCGTTCAGTGCATAAAGCGATAAACAAATCACCCAAGCAGCAGTTCAGAAATCAATCAATCAATTACAACATTTCTTAACTGGAGATGACCAACCCATGGAATAGTATCTCCCCTATATCAAGTAATGGGGCTGCTCGGAGAAAAAAAGAGCCCTCTTCACACACTCTCCCCATGCCCTGGACGGTGGTGGAGTTGAGGAGGAAAGTCTGGGCATTTGGTGAGGACACTCAGAGCTGGCCAGTGGCCGCTGTCCAGCTTGAGTTGCCCTGATGGACGCTTTGTAGTCATAGCCTCATTCTAATAGGTTTGTAACAAATGTGTAAGACACATGGGTTGCATTTTATGCTGCAGGGCTTAAGCTGGTTACCACACATGTTCATTTTCCTGGCCAACAAGCATTGTCAAAACCAAGGAGTAAAAACTCAACGAGGAAGTGGACTCTACCTGGTGTGATGCACGGCCGCCTGTGGGGAGGAGGGGCTGTGCCTGGAGGTGTCTAGGTATTTGGGGAGCAGGACCCCAGCCGTGGAAACACAATTATCTGCCCAGACCCAACACTGGCTTGGTCTGTGTAGTCGGACAGGCATTTTTACTGGCTTTTACTCTCTCCCTGGAATTTTTAGGTTGTTTGCCGGAATTGGCTGCATTAATCAAATAGTTGTTTCTCAGAGACATCGTTTATGTTTGCTGGAGCCAGAGAGGGATCTGTGGGCCTTATTTTTACTTGCCGAAAGTAAACTCCGGGCCAGAAAGCGAAATGCCATTGGTTTTATTTCATCACAAAGCCCCGAGGACAAATTCTCGCCCCTTCTGGATTTATAGTTGGGCTTGTGACAGAGTAGGAGGAAAGAGACCAGAGAGTAAATGCCAGGGTATGAGAAGGAAGAGAGGGGACGGTTCTGGTTCTCTAAGGGGTAAGGAGCAAACCAGGGAACCGCTGGTGTCCAGGCCCCATCCGGGGATGAGGACACCCCCTTCCCCCAAGGAAGGCCGGCTTGTCTTCCTATGCCTCGTTGTCCCCCAGTGAGTTTAAAGCACTTTTCCTCGGCCAAAGGGCACAAGGACTCTGGGGATGGTGCTGAGCATTTTCCAAGCAGGTGCAGAGGACTCTGGTAGCTACTCGCTGACATTGCCCCAAGTACCAAATTTAACAAAGCTATGCGGCTAATCCACATCAGGTTATTACTAAAGGCTGTGTCCTCCTTTATTTTAAGACGGCATTCGTCACTTCTGCAGAGAATAAAAGTAATCTATGAATTCCGTTTTTTTTTTAAAGGGAAATAGAGAAAATATAAAAAAAGGAGACATTGTCTGCAAGCATAGAATTCAGGTATCACTTCTGACAACATTCCGGTATTTTTCTTTCGTCTCTTTTTAGACAAAAGAAAAAGGCATGACCTTTACTATTCCAGAAGAATATAATTTTTATGGACTTGTAATATTCTGTATTATGATTTGGCTACCCCTCAACTATTATTGAAGTTGTTTTTTTCCCCCACTGTTACAAAGAGGAAGACATTGAACATCCTTGTACACAAACCACAGGCCACTTTTTATGTATTGTTTTTCCAGGGCACATTTCTATAGGTGAGAGTGGGAATAAAACAACACTTACTCTTTCAGAAATCTTGATACGTCGTGCTCAGAAGAAGTCCACGTGGTGCCCTAACAATGTGTTCATTTACCAAGAAAAACAATCAGACTTATTGTGAAGGCGTCTAGACTCTGGTCATTTGATTTATTTTTGTTTGAAACTTTCAACCAAATGTCTTACGATAGACGTAATACGAAGTGGAGAATGTTGCTACAGCTAGAGAAAAGCTTCGCTCATTCTTACATTTCCTATCTTCTGAAACAACATTTTCCCATTTGTTCGACTGCATAGCCCTCTGTCTCACTGCATGAAGATGATTTCGAAGAGTTTCCACGTGTGGGGCACGTGGGTGGCTCAGTCGGTTAAGCATCCGATTCTCGATTTCGGCTGAGGTCATGATCTCACGGTTCCTGAGATCGAGTCCCGCATAAGGCTCTGTGCTGGTGGCACAGGGGTTGCTTGGGATTCTCTTTCTCTCTCCCTCTCTCTGCCTGTCCCCCTTTCGCACTGTCTCTGTCTGTGTCTAAATAAATAAATAAAATTAAAAGAAAAAAACTAAAAAAATAAAAGAGCTTCCACTTGTGAGAACATAGGCTGGTCTCTTCCCCGGGCACAGGCAATACAGCCCTCCAGGCAGCCCATAACTCCTGAAAGCCCTTGCTGGAAAACAGCCTCAGCTTTGGTCGCCAGCCTCAGGCACACGACGGTTAATGCAGATTGCAATGGATAAAACAATTTGTGTGGTTGGCATCACATTCACCCGAGGCTGTCACTGCCTCGACAGAGCTGAGACTTTCCCTTTGGTCCAGTCCTCCCAATAAATCAGGTCACACCATCAGCAGTGAACTTGTTAGCTTCTCTCGAATAGGGTTTCTTTTTCAGCCTTGAAATTCCTACCTCTGTATGTAACTTCCCCGTTAACTATGACAAAAATAAATAAATGCATTCCCCGAGCAAGTAAAGAAAGAAAGACAAGCAGAGAAAATGACATTTGCACCCTCCGGGCGGACTCCTGATTAAGGACTAGGAAGGTAAGAACAATAGTGTCCCTAAGATCCAGTGGCCCAGCGGCTGCACCCTCCACCCTGTGTCTTGGAAGGATTTGAATGAAACGCTTCATAGATATTTACACGTTGGTAACTGTGTTAGGACGATAGCCATGGTCTGCACAACCTGATCTGAGCCAGGAAGTTTGGACGTAAGGCAGCAGGAACTCTGCAGTCGGGCCTGGTGCCGTGACTCGTGAATCCTCGGCTGCCCACCTACTGTTCAAAGGCCCCTGACGACAAATTCAGCACAGAGACTGCATACCTGCTTGTGTCGCAGCACAGCACCCTCTCAGGGATGGGACAGTAAAGCCAGACCAATGGCTTTATTAAAAGACATTTTTTGGGACGCCTGGGTGGCTCAGTTGTTTGAGTGTCCGACTTCGGCTCAGGTCATGATCTCCCGGTTTGCGGGTTCAAGTACCACATCGGGTTCTGTGCTGATAGCTTGGAGCCTGGAGCCTCCTTCAGATTTTGTGTGTGTGTGTGTGTGTGTGTGTCTTTCTCTGCCCCTCCCACTCACATTCTGTCTCTGTCTCTCTCAAAAAATAAACATTACAAAAATGTTTTTAATTAAAAAAATTAAAAAAAAAATAAAAGACCTTTTCCCCGGCATATACATCCCGCCCCCGCAATTCTATATTGGAGAGGAAGGGGTTGGAGAGACACCATGCACTCGAGGGGCCACACTTGATGGGAACACACTATGTGTGGCTCCCATGATGCCTGAAAGTTTGCTCTGTTTGCCCATCTGTGATTCTGGGTGCTTGGAATGCATGCAAAGACGCAGTGCCCCGGCCTCGTGGCACTTACATTCTATGGGGAAGCATGGAAGGCACATGTTATTAAGTGAATCAAGTGCAAATCTATCGTCATCGGCCACAGGGTGACATTGACATGTCACACGGTGACATTGACATATACAGTGGAAAAACAGAGCCGCGTGAAGAGAAGGAGCCTGCGCACAGCCTCTGGTGGCCTGCTGGAGAAGGTAAAGGACACAGCCCTGAAGGGCAAGGCCTCCCCTGCAGCAGCCCGGGAGAAGGGGATTTCGCACAAAGGCCGTGACACAGGCACGAGAGTGGAGAGACAGTAGGGCCACGGTGCGCCACAGGTGACAGCCGACAGGTCCTGTGGTCACCAAGAAAGGACTTAGAGTTTGCTGAGAGATGGGCAGCTGCTGGGAGGTTTGGAGCTTGGAGACCCACGGGACCACGTCCAGGGGTTCTGCCGCCCCAGCCTCCCCGTGGGCACCTCGATGCCCCAGCCCATTCGCTGCTGGAACCCTCTCTCTGGAGCCAGGGGCCCCAGACTCGCTCCTGGGCCCACATTCTGCCTGTTGGATCAGCAAAAGGGCAACCGCTCAGCCTGGTGAGTTTAAAGCAATTGCAGCCTCCTTAAGTCACTGAGAGAGAAGCTGGGGGCCGCTCCCCCCGGGCTATGCGTCTTCCGGGCCCGCCTGTGATGGCAACATGGGGCGGCGCTTCCGGTCAGGGAGGGACCAGCTCACTTGTCTGGGGGTGCCCCATGTGGTCCCTGCCTCCCTCTGAGCCCCGCCAGCAGGCTGGGGGTGGGGGTGGCCAGATGTCGTCAATTTCCAGGTTCAACATTATATTCCCCAAACATAAATTAATCTTCCCACGAAAGGCAGAAATACGTTTTGCTTCATATTGCTTTATAGTTATCTTCAGAATGACTACGGATGAAATATCACTAGCTTCATATCTCAAGATAATTCCCCTTCCGGCCAATGTCCCCCCACCCCAGGAATAAAGACATGGCAGGCACACTCTGTTGTGACTGCATTTTCTCCCTTTGTGTAAACACGCTCCTCTGGGCTGCCTCTGATTGCCGGGCCCAGCATGTGACGGTCACTGCTGGCCCGAGAGGTCTGGCTTTTAGCGTCCTAGATCGGCCAGGGAGGTTAACAAGTTAATAAAATCCTATTTATCAGGCTCCTGACTCCATTTCCTCCTCCCTATGGCTCATGGTTATAATTATTCTTTATGGACTCTCTGTGTTCCTTTAGATCTGGTTTCCTCGAAACCCTCCTATTTCCTGAGAGTCAGGGCCACAGAGAGAGAGCTCAGTTCCATGGAAAGACGTCTGTTACTCATTTCCACCTGGTGTAACAAGGGTCAGTGGAAGGCGGAGCTTAGATAGTCCCCATGTTAACCCGTGCGCGGGTCCCTGTCCTCTCGGGGTCCCCACATGGCCCCAGCCCTAGCCACACACATCCGGAGGCCCCGACAAGCTGCTCCAGGGTTTTACCTGAAAACCACGCGCACGTACGGCGATAAACAACAGTAGTTTATGTGAAAGAACTTTGAGAGCGGCCCCAGGAAAGCACGGAAAATCAAGGCCTGGTCTTGGCTGCATTTAGCAGGTGCCCTGCCAGCCTGGGAGACCCGGCCTCTGCCGCCGAGACAGTTAAGTCCCGGAGAAATGAGGACCCCTATGTCCCCTTTCCCTCTATCCATACCTCAAAGCACCGCTCTGAGACCCAAACACCAACAGAATCCATCCACCCCCGGAAGCTGGGCCGGCAGAGGCTGGCCTTGGCAACGATTTAAAAACCAGCGCATCAAGCACAACTAATCAGGCACGAAAATCTATTAATTAATTCAACATTCAACAATCAAAAGAAGAAAGTAACGTGATCAGTCCAATAAATGCCAGTGGACCTGTCTGATATAATCGAACCTATCTTAACAAATTTTTCAGGCACACGTGCTGCACCACAACCCTTCCGTAGAGGAATGCACTGTAGTCCTCAAATGATAGGCGCCTAAAAATCGCAAAACAAAAATCACGGTCAAGCTGAACGGTTCAGATTAGAGTCAGGGCCGTGAAAAGGTATGTCTGTGCCCACTAGTAATATTTAATGTAGTTTTGGAAACATCAGCCAATGGAATTAGATAAGAGATCATTTCATGATAATACGATCGCGCATCTGAAAACACAGAAGAATCAGCTAAAGTAATTATTAGAATGGACAGGAGAATTTGGTGAACTGCCTGGTGGTCTTTAAATTGATATGCAAACATCACTAGCTTCCCCTTGCCTGAAAAATAAGCATTTGGAAAATACAACTGAAGGAGCGCTCCCTTTACAACGGCAATAACATTTGAATAACGAGGCAAGAATTTTACAAGACTTGCCGAACCTATGTAAAGAAAATACGTTATTCTGCTGAGAGAGATAAACTCTGCTGTGAGTAAGTGAGATAACATAGCTTATCTCTGGAAAGGGCGACTGGATGGTGTAAAGGAATAAATTACCCTAAATTGGGCTATATATTCCATGAAATATTAAGTAAGCTACAACAGGATATTTTGGAATTTCACAGCGTGACACGTGGGAAATCGCACGTGGGAAAATAGTTGTGAATCATCAAGGGATTTGTGGAAAGGAAAGTGATGAAGGCTCTCTTTTTCCAAAATGTACAATGTTGAGATTTTCCAGAAAAATCAGCATGCCCTGCACTGGACCATGGACAGACACAATCACCGCACTGAAACGGACGGGCCAGAAAGAGGCTGAAACACAATGCATCTCTCGGACATGCGGCTTCAGGAGTATTTTTATCCCTCGTAAGTGTTTTGAGCATCTTTGAATATTTTGAATGTTTTAACATTTGTTCTACTCTCTTTTTCCTAATTGCCCCTGTGGTTTTCTATTTTATTTTGTACAAATCCTTAAGTCTGTTCCTCAAGTCCTTGAGAGTATGTTTAGTTTAGCTTTAGTATCAGTTTTAGTCATTTTAATTACTATTTTAGTTTCAAGAAATTAGGTGCATTATAAATGCACATAAATCACACAAACTCAGTTAATACCGAAGTGTATACAAAAAGTTGAGTGTCTCTCTCGTTGTAGATACCTTGCCTCTCATTCTGTCATCTCCAGAATTTTGTGTATCTTTCTAGAAATTTTTGCCACAAATGGCAACATGATCTACGGAAGGGGCAGTGTAGTATAACATTTTTTAAAAACATCATGTCATGACAGCACACATAAATGTACTTTATTGTTGTCATGACTATAATATTCCTTCTGGTACAAACACTGTACATTATTTCTGAACCCTTAAGTTTTTGCACTTTTCCATTTTATTTTTCTCAAGAAATAATTTTTTTTCTTGAGTCCATTTTCTAAACATATAGTAATGAATAAATATTTATAGGTAACCCCCCACAATAAAATAAATGCTATGTGTTAATACTGCCTTTGCCCACACGTGGAAGAATATCTAGGAAAAAATTCTGCACGTAGAATTGCTACTTAAAATGCCATATGCTATAGTAGGGTGCATTTGGCAAAGTCTGGAGACTGTTTTGGTCATCATAACTAGGGAATGGGGTTCTAATTAGCATCTAGTGAGTGGAGGCCGGTCGTAATGCTAAACATTCAACAGTTCTTGACAAGGTAATTCTCAGCATACACATGGGCACCTGTCTCTGCAAGATTAAACACCTTGTCTCAGCCCAAAGCAATGAGTGCATAACCAAAATTGAGCTCTGGTTTCTCTGCTCTCAAAGCCCACGCTCCACGCTTTTCACCATGAAGCTGATACCCAGAATAAAGACCCACAAGAAAGAGATGAATGAAATTAAAAGGAAAAGACGGGCAATGGAGGTCTAACATATCGTCAGCAGGTGTCTCTGATGTGGAGAATAAACCCACGAAGCAGTGAGCAAACCTAGAGATGTCAGAGGAGAAACCATTCCCAACATGAAGGAGGCACTCAGTCTGCTGTTGGAAAGCTCACATCATCTTCCTGGAAAATTCGGATAGAGAAAATTCATCTTGACTCTATCCTGGTAAAATTAGTTAACTCTAAGGACGGGGAAAGAATACCACAAGGCTTCAGGTGGAAAAAAATACAATCAGCCTAAAGGAGAAGAAAGATGAAGCGTGGACTCCACGCGACACAGCTCTGACACAGAAGCAGGTGTCATGCCATTTAGAGGGGAAGGCGTGAGCCCTCGATCCTGTACCCAGTGAGGGTGTTCTTTGTGTATAACGTCAATACAGAGTCATTATCAAAAGTGCAATGAATTCCTTCTGAAAAAGTAGCAAGCCATATCTGAAATGATTACAAATAAAGAGCTCAGGCGAGGGGTAGTAGTGAGCATTTTAAATATAGTCATTATGCTTACAAAACTCTGCAACAGTCAACATTTTGAAGGAAGAGATTACAGAGTAAAATTTTTAATCTATGATAAAGACAGACTGTTTCCTGTGTTTGTTAATAAAAGGAAGAGGTCAGAGTGGGCTGACCTGTACATATAACTGATGTTCATAGGACAGAGGCAAAAATTATTTTAAGATTTCCTTTCTTGGGTTGAGCGATATTTAGTGCTATCTGCCCATATTATTTAAAGCTATAAAGTTAGTCGCTGAGAGAAGTAGGGACAAATTATATAGCTCTTAAATTATCACAAGATGAAAAACATATTGATCATAAAATGGGACGTACAAAAGGAATAGAACATATTTCATTCTGCCTGAGAAGCGTAGGGAGCACGGATAACTTAATATGTGAAAATCTATTAGCATAATTCCCTATGTTGCCAAATTTATGGAGAAACCATATGGTCATCTCATAGATGCAGAGAAAAAACATTTAATTAAATTTAACACTCATATATGATCGAATAACAACTCTTAGCAAACTAATAAGGAAAGGGAATGTTCTGAACTTAATAAAAGACATCAACGACACCGAAATCATCCCGTGAGTGGTGAAATGTTAGAAATATTTTGAAGTGAACTGTAAGAGCATGTTGTCTGTGATCATTGTTTCTGATTAATATTGTTCTGGAATCCTTGGCAAGTCTCATAAGACAAGGAAAAAGGACTCCTTTCTCCCCACCCCCACAAAAGTCCCCAAACTAAATAAAACATGAAGAGATTGGAAAGGAAGAAACACAGTTATTGTTTCCAGCAACCATGAATTAGAAAATGTAATTATAAAAGTTTCTGCCAACAACACAGCAGAACTCACAAGAATCTGGGAATAAATCTCACAAAAGACAAGTATGACTTTTATTGAGAAAATTAAGACACAATTTACAGATAATTGAATCAGTGGAAATGTATTGTGTGTTCACAAGTGGGATGATAACTTTATGGTGATATCAATTCCCTCTAAATTAACTCTTGAGTTCCAGGCAGTGTCAGTCAAAATCCCACGGGGTTGTCGATGAAAGTTGGCATTAGCTTTATCATAGACTCCATCTGGGCTAAGAATAGAGAGCAGAGGAAGCATTCTGAAGAAAGGTGACCATGAGAAGTGGGACAGGTGGAGGAGACAGACCATTTCTCCCAACTTTGTAACATTATAGTAATTAGAAGAGGGTGATGTGTTCAGGGGGACGAGAAAATAGACCAAGAAAACAGAGCAAGGGACTCAGAAGGCAATCTGTGTGGATATGCTCAACCAGATTCTACCAAAGCTCTGGGACAAAACATTGGCAGAAAGACCAGCTGGTGCTGTGTGCTACCTGAACAATTGCCCACCATACAGGCAAAATCAAGTGAAATCTACACCTGATACCATGGCCCATGATGGATTCCAGTAGGCTAAAGAAATGAGTTTGAAGAGTAAAAAAAATAGGACAATAGGCAGTGTTGGGGAACATGGAGAGAAAAGATGACACTTCGGTCCCATGGGCGTTCGGGGGGTGGGAATGTATATGGGACGATTTCTCTGAAACACCGTGGATGATGGATATATGCTACATGCCTGCATTTCACTCACTCAGAAAGTCTCACATCTGAAGACGTTCATTACAGCACCGTTTTCAAAAGGGACGACTGGAAAATAGCTATGTGCCTTTTCATGCAAAAATGCATAAATTATGCCATATATAACAGAATCCTACATAGATCTGAACATACCCATGGGGAGTAGAACAAGACCAGAACAGGAGCTCCAACCGTGTGAATAACATCACATCTTTTCAAAGACGTAACATCTGAAGCAAATTAGAAAATGCAGTTGAATATACAAATTACCGTGTTGACAACTCGCACCGGTGTTCTTGGGGAGAAATTTGTCTGTTTAGGAAAAATGGTCTGCGTAAACTCCTTTAGGTCCAAAAGGGAAAACCCAGACGGTATATTTTGGAGGAAAAAAAAGGCATCTGAAAGAGGATACACTGTGCCATTGGACCATGATTAATTTAGGAGTGTGAGATCATAGAAAATGTTTACTTAAAGCTTGACTATTCTAGTCTGTACGTCACTCGAATGGTAATCACACATCATTATGCATTTGTGCAAGCCCACAGAACATGGAGATGAAGCCTAATGTGGATTGTGGACCCTGAGTGATAATGGCGTGTCCATGCAGGTTCATGCATTGTAACCAAATGTCCCCCTTCGTGGGTGGTGTTGATCATGGGGGAGGCTGTGCGTGGGGGACGGGAGGGCAGAAAGCATGTGGGAAATCTCCTCACCTTCCATTCCTTTTTGCTGAACCTAAAACTGCTCGAAAAAATAAAGTCTGTTGAAAAATACTCTCCAAACCAAACTTGTGATGTAGTAATTAAAAAAAAAAAAGCGTTTTCATTCAAAGATTTTAATATGTGCCCATTTTGCAATAGCGTTTATTACTTTTGTATTTGAGAAAAATAAGAAATTTCAACTATACTAGGGATTCAAAAAATGCAAATTATAACAAGGAAATACCATTTTACATGGACCAAATTGTCAAAAATGTAATTAAAGTGATGTGACCCCTGATTGGTAAGAGTGCATGAAACAGACATTCTTTTTTAGTGCTGGCAGGACGTAAATTAGTATTGATTATCTGGAGGGCATCTAAACCCTGGAAAACATTCAGACCCTTGAAATTGTGATTCCAGTTTAGGTGAATTAACCTTAGTGAAGGTCAGAGATGTGCAAAAATATTTACATAGAAGGGAGTATGTTGTTTCTTAAGCAATAGAGGTAAAATATAGGAGACCTCCGTGTACCCAACAATAGACATTTATTTAAACAAAATATGCTACAGCTATATAATGGAATATGACCCATCCATTAAAGCAAACTTTCAAAAAAAATATTCAGTCTTATGGGAAAATGTTTGTGATATATTGGTAAACTTAAAAAGTGAATTTCAAAGCAGTATTACAGTTTGACTCCTCTTTGTGTGTGTGTGTGTGTGTGTGTGTGTGTGTGTATCATGTGTGTATGTATGTACATATATATTTATTTATTTAATTACATAGATACACACATATAGATGAAAAGAAAGGAGAGGAGGCTGAGAAAGAGACGGAGAAAATAAATGAATAGAAACAAATAGACCTCAATGTTAAACATGTTTCTGGCAGGTTTAACACAGTTTCTGTATTGGCCCATTTTTGTACAATATACTACTTTGATAACAATTTTCTTTTTTTTTAATGTTTATTCATTTTTGAGAGACAGAGTGAGCAGGGGA
This sequence comes from Panthera pardus, assembly GCF_024362965.1. NCBI lineage: Eukaryota > Metazoa > Chordata > Mammalia > Carnivora > Felidae > Panthera > Panthera pardus. The sequence continues at coordinate 4,025,408 of NW_026526655.1, read as the reverse complement.
GGGGCAGAGAGAGAGGGGACAGAGGATCCAAAGCGGGCTCTGTGCTAACATCAGTGAGCCTGAGGCAGGGCTCAAACCCATGAACCATGAGATGATGACCTGAGCCAATTTTAAAGTGCTAGCAATTTTAAAGTGCAGGGGGAAATACCTCCAGCTTGGGGAGCCAGGGTCACCCGACACGTTGCTCACGTGACCTGTGGCTGGTGGAGTCAGACCCCTTCTGGTCTAGTGGCAAGAGTAATTTAGAATTCATTCCTTCTGAATCCACTCTTTGTACTACAAAGCAATTTAGAAATACAGAGGAAAGGGAAATTATATTGTAGTTTATATGCAAGCAAAGGAAGGAATCGGAAACATTTGGTAACACAAACGTGAAATCCCTCACCTCCGTGAACGCATGTGACACAGATAAATCACGACTGACGTGTCACGTGGGGCTCTAGTTCTTCAGAACTCGTGGTAAGGAGTAAATTAGAATCCCACCAGGGCTTGAACTGAAAATGAACTACTGGGGAGGAATACCATTTTTGTTGTGAAAATAAAGGTACTAATTTGATAAGGAGATTAAGGGAGTGGATTTCAGGGAAGGGAGGTTTCCTTGTTAAAAATTTACCATTGCTAATGGAATTCATTAATCACTCCCATCTGCTATGTCTGGTTATAAAAATAGCAAACCAAGAAGGAAAATTATGGAGATCTTACACCTCTGGAATGTTCTTATACTTTTTAAGGAATTGGACATTTAGCTTTCATATTTGGCAAAGAGTAAAGGTTTCTTAAAAGATAAAGTTCAGTGTGCATTTGCATAAATATTTATGCAAGTGTCTATACCAATAACCAAGGAAAGCACACACAAAGTGTTTCTGGGAAAAAAAAGTGAGCACAGTGTAAGAGACTTTTAAACCACCCACAAGGCAGAAGTGTTCTTGTTCACCTGTTGGGTGTATTCTTACTCTTTCGCAGTTAGGAAGCTAACAGCATGTTTGCTGATGTTAAGATTTCACTTCCCCACTCTATCGGTCATCTGTCCAGTCACATGTGATCATTTCCTTAGCCGTTCTGAAATCCTAATGATTCCAGAAATGATGCCTATTCCTTCTGGAAATTCAGCAAAGGAAAGACTAATTTATTTGAGGCTATGGTATATACTGTAAAAATACCAGATAGGAAGAATTTTAGTTGTTTAAAAAAAGTTTATTTTTTCAACACATTGAGCCTCTACCCTGTTCTGACTTCTGTTCTGGGATCTGTAGTTAGAGACAGTTAATACTCAGTCCCAGCCCCCCAGGAGTTCAGCGTCTGGGGGCCTCCAAAAGTACGATTCAATATGGCAAGTGAGTAGAACAGTGATTGACACAAAGATCTTTTGTAGCCTATTAGTTCTGCCCTAAGGTGTTGGGGGCATGATATTCATTTGTGCTATTCATGGATATTTTTTCGTTCTCCCAAACATGTGGTAGGATTATACTTGTGTACCTTCATTTAGTTGGGTGTAGCCATGTGGTTTGCCTTACCTCGATAATCATGGAAGCTAGACCTTCAATTAGATTCTTGAGTGGTTAAAATGGCAGTCTCACTATTGACCACGCTGGACACCCAACATGAGTGAGAAACAAGGCTTTGCTGTGTCAAGCCCCTGAGATTTGGGGACTGTTTGTTTCTGTGGCATAGCCCTGCCCTGCTGACTAATACCACGATGATGTATGGGCTAGGACTTGGAGAGTCTGCCCAAGTACAGAAGAACAGGGAAAGTGGGAACAGAGACAGCGAGACCCACAGATACAAACCCATTCTCCTGTGTCTTGACTGTTCTTCCTCATGTCCTTGTTTGCTAGGTCAATTTCTCCTCATCTCTTTCCAGACTGCTGGTTAAACATGGGGCATCGACCACAACCATCTATCTCCTCTCCTGCCCAAACTACACTGATACATCAGCAATGGAACGGCAAAATCATGACTCTGCCAATAAAAACAGCAGGGAACAGGAAACCTCAACAGACAACAGATATCAACACAATTTTGGATGAAAGAAGCAGATGGAAGAGACACCACCTGAAGGAACTCAGAGGGAATAACACTCAGTAGCAACTTGGTTCACTTTGCAGAGTCCCCAGAGGCTCAGCCCCCTGGGAGTGGTGGGGCAGAGCTCCAGGGTTGAAATCGGGGGGGGGGGGGGGGGGTGTAGAAAGACCAGGTGAATGGGTGGGCAGATCCCCAAACCCCTTTACCTAATGAGCACAGAGCTATACCACTTCCTGCAGAGGAAGATGGAGATCCCTGGTCTTGGGTGCACCAAACACACAGGAAGTCTTAGGTGAGAATCAGAATTTAAATACAACTTTTAATATATTTAACACAGAGACCCCCAGTTCTCTTCCTCAGTATGGCTTCCACAATGTTTGCAGCCATGTATATGTTCTCCAAATAAACTTCTCCAGGTACTGACATTGGGGAATGCTTCAATAAAACAATCAACTTGCTTCTCTCAACCACAGGGAATCCTACCAGTCAGTGAGCTCCACTTGTGAATCCAAGACTTTTGATTTGTTGGTCAGTGTCCCACACTGAATATGAATGACAAAAAAAGACCACCAGCATTTGAGTGACTCCAACTTGGAAGCATGAAAGTCAGTCAAACAAAGGCATGAACAGAAGGAGGCTGGAGGAAACAGATGGTTTGGGGACCAGAAGAAAAATCCCAAACAAACAAATGGAAAGTATTTTTGAGAAATAAAGAAGATATTGAATCCATAACACAAGCACTGAATGTTTTTATAGGATGAAAAATTAGAGAAAAGGAAGAGCTCTGGGAAAATAAACTCTTGAGCCAAAATTTAAAACATTAAATTGGACGATAGGATTGCAGACTCTGATAAAGAATGCAAAGGCAGAGAGGTATAAAATGTTAGGGACAAAAACAAGGCTTCAAAGCTTTATCCAGGAATTCCAACATTTTACTAATGGGAGCTTGAGATCAAACAGATTACCAAATTACCAAAGAATCAGGATGACAGAATGGCTGAGCGAGACCCATCTGGGCCCAAGTACGGTGAAGAGGGCAGCCATGCAAAGGGGCAGCCTGACTGGGATCTCAGAGCTCAAAGGTGGTAAGGAAGATATCCGGGAAGAACAGTGTCACAGTGGAAAGTCAGGCCCAAACAGGAAAGGAAGTCATCTACGACAAGGGGCATGGAGTGCTGGTGGACCTGTGAGATTGGTTACATAAGGGGTGGTCAATTGGAAAAGTATATAAATATATGAAGGATAAAGGGAGTCAGGTCCTCAGTGTCAGAGAAAGGAGTTATATAGAAAAAAAAAAAAAAAGAAAAGAAAACTAGAATGAACTCTGGCTATTGGTTTCGAATTAGAGGTATTGAGTATTATTGTGAACTCAGGATCTTCAACATACGGGTAAGTAGATGATAGATGGATAGATGATAGATGATAGATAGATAGATGATAGATTAGATAGATAGATAGATAGATAGATAGATAGATATTGATTCCTAACTCTCTATACTAGGAAGATCAGAGCACAATGATGTCTCCAACCAAGATCTTGGTTTCTACATATCATTCTTCACTAAAGCACCAGGAGGAATGTCTGAATCCAGGGCTGGGGGACAGAACAGTCAAGAGGAGCCTGGAACGCTTTATACTACAAAGCAAAGAATGAAAAGAACATGTCAAAGCTGGACCAGCTTGAATGGTCTCCTTCTGGCCAATTTGAGCATCAAAATAAATCATAACAATAAGGGATTATAACCCATTGGATTGAATAAATTAAACAGGAAAACCTGAGTCCATACAGATGCAAATAAAATAATTTAAGAATTGAAGGTTTAATTAGAAATAGGATATTCCCATAATTTCAAAGGCTTATAGATTCCCTAGGAGAAAGAAGGACACCAGACAAGAGGCCAACACCATGTTCACCAATTGATCCATTCATCATGAGGAAGGGGACAAACAGAAGAAGAACGTGACATCCTTTCTAGGATATTCCTACAAAAGATGCAGAATCGGAAACGTGAGGCCAAGGCAGAGAGAGTGGTGTTCTACAAAACAACAGGTCTGGAATCTTCAAAAGCTGGTCTTAAAGGTCAGGGAAAGGCAGAGGAACTGTTTCAGACTGAAGTAGAGTAAGGAGAGGCGACGATCAGCACAGCGAGTGGTCGAACAGAACCCTCTCCCTGTGGAGGACAGGCCACTCCTGAGTGGGGGGTGGGGACTGGCCTGTGGACAGTAACAGCACTACCTTCCCGATGGTGGTGGTTGCGTGTGGCTTCACAGGAGGTGCCCTCGCCGGCGGGCCTCACGTACTAACGAGTTCTGGATGGATGAGACATCAGTTGAGCAACTTATCCGTTGCATCAGAAGGAGAAAAAAGGGGGCGCCTGGGTGGCTCAGGCAGTTAAATGCCCGACTTCAGCTCAGGTCGTGATCTGACGGCTGGTGGGATCAAGCCCTGCCTCGGGCTTGCTGAGGTCTGCGTCGAGCCCTCTTTGGATCCTCTGTCCCCGTCTCTCTCTGCACCTCCCTGGTTCATGCATGATCTCTCTCTCTCTCCAAAAATAAGCATTAAAAAAAGAAGGGAAAAAAGTGATTTGCACTTTACTACCAACTTTTCCATAAGTTTGTGGCTGTTGAAAAACATTGTTCAAAAATTTGCCACTTCTCCTCAGGCAGAGGCTTTCAAAGTGCAACCAATTTTTACCTCCTTTGACTATTTCTTCTGGAAGCTACCTACTTAGTTCTAAATAGTATGTTTTCACCGCTATTTGGGGGAGAATATTCCATTAACTGAATGGTTTTGCTTCTAGCCTACGGTAGATTAGGGAAGATTTTGCATGGATGCTGTTTGTCCTTTGTTGTTTACTTTATATTGGAATGTTCCGGAGCCACAGACAGAACAACCGGTGTTTCTACTGAGCATTGTTTGTTTCTGTAGATTTCGACCCATTTGCCTTTTTTCTTTCCCTTCACCAGTAAGCCTCTCAGGGATGCTGCCCCCTTGGAGCTGCCCTCCCCCTCAGAAGCAGTACCTGCCTGAGGCTGCCCTGAGCCCCCTCAAGCCAGTAGCTGGTGCTTCTGTCCCCAGGGTTCCAGACCTGCCCTCAGAACCCCCACCAGGGACGGGAGACTCTTTCTGGGTGACGCCATCTGTGGTCAGTCATCACCAGGTCCACGACTGCCTCCTTTTCCAGAGCTGGCCTTGTTAATTAGAAACTCTCTTTTTTTTTAATTGTTTTTTAAACGTTTGTTTATTTTTGAGAGAGAGAGAGAGTCAGAGAGTGAGCAGGGGAGGGGTGAAGAGAGAGGGAGACAGAATCCGAAGCAGGCTCCAGGCTCCGAGCTGTCAGCACAGAGCCCGACGTGGGGCTCAAACTCACAAGCCGTGAGATCATGACCTGAACTGAAGTCAGAAGCTTAACCGACTGAGCCACCCAGGCGCCCGCCCCTCGTTTCCTAGTTACTTGTAACGCAAAGTCTGCAATATTCTCTGGCCTCCAGTTTACGCTGCGGGTGTGGGTGGTACAGACTTTTGTCTGTTATCTTTGTTGACCTGTGTGGTTTTGGGAGGGCATGTGGGGACATTGGGGTTTAGGTGGTCACTGTTGTCCTATAGGGACACGGTTACGCTGCAGGTGTGGGTGCTACAGACTTTTGTCTGTTATCTTTGTTGACCTGTGTGCATTTGGGAGGGCATGAGGGCATGTGGGGGGTTTAGGTGGTCACTGCTGTCCTATAGGGACACGGCCATCCAGAGACTAATGTGGAGCGATGTCTTCGTGTTCTTTGGATACGCAGAGACGTCTGCAGCAGGGGAGTAGCTAAGATGAGCAGATGGAAAGTACCAAGTGTTGGCAAGGCCGGGGAGCCGCTAGCCCTGACATTCGCTGCCAGAGGGAGTACAAGTTGATACAACCGGTTTGGAAAACTGGCGGTTTCTACTAAAGCTGAGCACAGACACACCGGAGGATCCCACACGGATTTTCGCTCCCGGTGACACACTCAGCGAAATGTGCGCACGTGCACTCAAAGACACACGCAAGTATGAGTCCCTGGTCCTCAAAGACTAGAACCCCAGATGCCCAGCATCAGCGAGCAGATACATCCGTTTCAGCACACGCCCGCGGTGGGATACTACAGAGCAAGGGAGAGAAAATCACAGACGTAATATTGAGTGAAAGACGTCAGACACAAAAAGAATACTGCAGGTTTCATTTACATAATGTTTAAAATAGGCACAGACAGCCAACTCCAGAACAAAAGCCATGGTGTAGGCATCCGGGAGAGTGGGGCCCCTCTGGGGAGGAAGGGAGCAGTGAATGGGAGGGGCATCTGGGAAGCTGGTTTGTTCCGTTTCTTGGTCTGGGGGTGGGGGCGGGGGGTTGGGGGTTGCTAAAAATAAGAGTTCACTCTGCAAAACTTCATCCAATTGTGCACGTTGACGTCGTTTACTTTTCCGACAGCTTTTTATTGCAATTGAGAATTTTATTGAGAGTGGGGATGGCCTAACTGGGTAAGGGGCCTTAAGGAATCTACTCCTGAAATCGTGGTTGCACTATATGCTAACTAATTTGGATGTAAATTAAAAAAAATAAAATAAAATAAAGAGGGATGTATAAATGAAACAGTGGAGGCTTTGGGGGAAGGGAGACAGAAGGACTGATGAGGTTAGGAAAGAAAGACAGAAATTTTCAGGACACAGAAGATATTTGGGTTTGGGCTTTGGGGGAAGATGATGGATAGAGAATGTTTCAGGCAGCAGAAATGAAATGAGCAGTGCAAGGAGAAAAGTGCAAGCACCTAATAAATATTTACTGAATGAAAAAAATAAAAAATAAAAGTTCGTGGCCATTTTTTTAAAAATAGAAACGTAGAGGGCAAAAGAAGCCTTTGGAATGGTCATTCTAAAGCTTAACAATTAGCCAACAGTGCTATCACAATGGAATTAGATCTCCATGTGATTAGCCATTGATGCTTTAGCTTTACTTCAAAAACCCGTTTTGTAGAAAATTAGGCTGTAATTGTTTGCATTGTTAAGTGATATTTATCTGGGAAACTAGCCCAAGAGAATTATTGTACGTCGGTGGTTTGGAAAAGGGGTTTTTATTGTGCAAGTTAATAAGCCATAATACAGATCCCTTTATTTGTACTTTTTGCCTGATTTTTTTCTACAAGAAAAATAAGAAAACTCTTCCTGATGATGGACTGAAAGGTGCAAATAACTTTTTAATTAAACATAAAATTGTGGATTCTGCCAAAAATAGAAGGAGTTTATTGAGAGCAATCTTTAAAAAATTTTTTAATGTTTATTTATTTTTGAGAGAGAGAGAGAGTGTGTGTGTGTGATTCGGGGAGGGGCAGAGAGAGAGGGAGACACAGAATCCAAAACAGGCTCCAGGCTCTGACCTGTCAGCACAGAGCCAGATACGGGGCTTGAACTTGAACTTACAAGCCGTAAGATCCTGACCTGAGCCAAAGTTGGATGCCTAACAGACTGAGCCACCCAGGGGTCCCTTGTTTACTTTTCTGATAAATTTTTATTGCAATTAAGACGTTTATTGAGAGCAATCTTTTAAAATTATCTTCAATTCGAAATAAAAAATTTACTCCAGTTAAACATGATCTAAAAGTACGGTTAAGCTTTTCTTTGGCTGTGAACGGTCTTCCGCTTTTCATTAGGTCTATGCATTTTGCCCCTAAAGGAGGCGCCCTCATCAGGCATGCATCTGGGCACTGCCGCATGGACACTGCAGCGCCATCACCTGGCGAGCCCGTGTAGAGATGCTTGTTCAGCCAGGTGCAGAGGAAGAGCGGCCAGCAGGGAGGGGGCGGGGACCCACCCCACCTCTTTTCTTTAACAGTGGTATTTCCAGAGCCTGGAAGGAGGTGGGTGTGGCACCAGGGGGCGGGTCTGTGCTGGTTGCTATGGTGACATTTAAATTCTCTCATCACCTATTTTCTGCCAGTTACACAAATTCAGGGTCCTGTTCCTGTTCCCAAATGTACTAGATAGAATTCAAGTAAAGAGAATGAGGTGACGGCTTGATCCGTGGAAGCTCCATCGAGATCTTACAGATGCGTCTGCCAAACGTTACACGTGGAGACTTTTCTTATTTAGATTCTTTCCAAGTTGTATGAACAGAAAACCGTGACAACCATTTTCTCTGAAAGGCCGATGTGAGCCCTGCGATCCCACAGCCTCACAAACTCCCATGTGTTCCCATGAACCCTCTGGGCTTTATCCACCTTGTGTGGATTTCATACCAGTGACCGTCTGGCACATGGGATTTCACGCTTGCATTTCCATATAAAACACTGTATCATGTATCATTCTATTGCGGTCGCAGACAATTCATAATTATTCTAATTGTGTGGGGGGGACAGCGTGACAAAAGTTTTACAGGAATTTTTGAAGATAACAGATAAGTTACCCAAGGCCATGTTTGAGCTCCTCGCTCCCGAACCAAAAAGCCTCCAGTGGCCTTACTCTGCTCCGGAATGAGACCAGACCTCAGTGCCTGGCCAAGTCTCTGGCCACTTCCCCACCTGCTACCCATCCCTCTGCATCAGCCAGGACCCCGTGTTCTTCTTCGGGCTCCCAGGAGGCACGCTGGCGAGACCTCAGAACAAACATCGCTGCCTCAAGGGGGCTGTTCTTGATCCCGCCCAGGCAGAGGTGGGGATGACCAGTCCTGTATGTCCTCCTGGACTTTACTACACATCACAGCGAGTAGTTGTACTGTTATCTCCGGGTAATCAGCTCACTAGTCTCTCTACTCGCAGATGGTAAACCACACGGCTTGGGTCGCCGACGCCTTGCCTGATTCTGGCAGACATTCAGTACTGGGTTTGCTGAATGGCAGAGCCAGCCTGCCACCCCAACACGCGAACATTTTCATTTTGTATGTGTGCTTCCCTCTGATCTTTGTTTATCTGCGTATATACCTTCTACCAACCTGCCATCTGTATATTCATCATTTTACGTTCAAGGACCTTTTTAAAGTACAAACGCCCGTGAACCTATCGAGGTTATCATCTGACTTCAGCCCATGCATGGGCGGAAAGTTTACAGAGGTGAGGCTCTTGCACAGTCAGAAGGTGGGCTGTGAGCAGGGCAGTGGGGGCTGCAGACGGGGAAGGTGGGGGCGGGGGGTGTTGCCACACGTGCCCAGAGCCGACAGCCTCTCAGAGCGCTCTGTACCTGTTCTGCCTGCCACTGCGTCCCCGAAGGCTGAGCTCGGTTCTCAGACACCTCAGAGGCTGTTGGCACCGCGTCTGTGGATGAACTGACGTCACTTAATTTCATGCACACGAGGCAAGAGCCACGGTACTTGAGCTTGATAACAAGTCATTCACTGCACTACCCTTCCCACATCAAAACTGTGCATACCACAGCCCTTGGGACAGCCTGCATTTCAAGGTGGCTCCTTCATGGATGAGGTGGTGCAGAAGACAAAGCTTAGTCAAGTTTCTGTAAACTTGGGAGATGTGCACTTTTGGATCTTTTGTATAGAACCTGGGGTTATGATCCCATTTTAAGGGTGAGCAGGCCCTATTTTTAAGCCGGCATTCTTTGGGGCCACTCTGCCTCTCCCGACACTTCAGACCAGACACAGAGAGACGTTAGTGAGAGGTGCAGGGCAGCAGTTGCCGGTGATCTGTCATCAGTGACCTTGGACTGACCCGGAAGCCCTGGAGAACCACTCTAGGGGCCCCCGTGAATGAAGCGTGTGTGGTCTCCCCAGTAAACTTGAAAACCAAAGACCGACAAAGACCCCTGACCTACTCAAGGGGGCATCTGAATTGGTAGTGGACTTCAACACGAGCACGTCCAGAGGGAAATCTGCCTGGCATCTACCCAGGGAAATTCTTGCAGTGAATGAGGAGTGTCCGTTCAGGATCTCAAAACCCTGTTCTTTCCGCCCCGCCCCCCACTCTCTGCATTTTCTCCATACGCTGCATCGTTTTAGCAGATTGATTGTGCCTTGTTTTTAATGCGCACTTGTCTTTATTCCCACAGGAGAAAGCATAATAAACAGAAAGCAGGTCTTTTTACCATGCAGAAGACAGGCCATAACATTAAGTCTACCCCGGATGCTCTTACTTGAAGCCCCGTGACTCTGAGCCTGAAGGGCCCTGATGGAAATGAAAAACAGAAACAATAATGCAAGCACAGAGCCAGGTCTGGGTACCCGACACCAGATAATGGGTTTAATGAATTTTTTCCCAGGACGTGGCAGACTGCCTGTCTCGGATAAATTGACTGGCTGTTTTGGCATGATACAGACAGCCTTGAATATCAGATTCAGTTTGTGTAATCAACCAAATGACCATTTCACCTCTCTTTCCCTATCCACAATGCCCTGCCTCTCCCAATTCTTCACCCCATTCAGAGTGGGAGGAGTGTCATGGCCAGAACACGAGCGTTGCGTCAGAAGGCCTTGTGTGATACCAGCTGGGCGATTTACCATGGGGGTGACCCTGGGCCAGGCCTGATCTTTCTTCGCAAAGTGGAGATGGTGTCAGCTTCAATGAGCACACAGAGCTGTTACAAGAATCAGGGTGCGTGGGTGCGACGGAGCCACCAGGGAAGCCTAAGTCACTACCCGTAAGACATTTAAAAACGATTCTTCAATTTCTATTTCCTCCCCGCATTGTGTACCTTAAATGAATTAGAACTCTTTTAGGGCAGGGGCTGAGTCACGTTCATCTTTTCCCCTGGAACTTAACAGATAGTCTGTATATATTTGCTGAATTCAATCATAATCTCCGGGAACTCATGGAAAGTAATCATTTGCTTGGCAGGAAACCAGCATCCCCAGGTTCCCTCATCCCAGGGCTTCGCACTACCAGGTGTTTTCTTCTTGGTTTATTTGTTTTCTTGCTCAACTACAAAAGTGCCTTAGATACGGTAGGCACCCAGCTATTAACTGGCAAAGTCTTCCATTTGGAATCCGTACTTGTAGAACCAACAAGTCCCTTGGCCAACACTCCGCGTAACCATCATTGGTCTGTTCATCTGATTTCATTGTTGGTTTGTAAGTTGGGGGAATACAGCACAGGACCCATAATGTGTGTTCCTAACTTAATGAAAGAACACCTGCCATATTTACTTATATTGTTAACCTTCTTTACCCAGGTTTGTCTTAAGAAAGTATTCTCTGAGCCTAAGCCAACAGTTGACAAGAAAAGATATTGGAAATAACAACAACAAAATCAGAACAAAGGGCATCTGGGTGGCCCAGTCAGTTAAGCATCCAACTCTTGATTTTGGCTCTGCTCATGATCTCACAGTTCATAGGATCGAGCCCTGCATCAGGCTCTGTGCTGACAACACAGAGCCTCCTTAGGATTCTCTCTCTCCCTTTCTCTCTGCCTTTCCCCTGCTCTCTCTATCTCTCTCATCTCTCCCTCTCCAAATAAATAAACATTGAAAAACCCAGAACAGTGAGATAATCACTTCTTGTACCTGTCTGGCAAAGGTTAGATACTCCTGAGTGTTAGCCAAGGTAAAAGAAAATTCAGAAACTTACCACTGATAGGAGTGTTAATTGGTATAAGATTCTGAGAGGTAATTTGAGAAATTGTGGCAAAATCCACTTAAAACTGTATACATTTTGACCTCGAACTTCTGCTTTGAGACATTATTGCCAGAGGTCAGCAAATATGTGAAAACCCGTTCATGAAGAGAGGGTTATGATTCGTGGTGAAGAATGTATTCACAAAATGGCGCACGCATTGTATCCTTCATGAAAACTGGGCTCCAGACCCACTGTTTTCTGTCGAAGAGCTTTCCAGAGTTCTTTTCCAACAGTGAGTCACTATAGACTGGTGGGATCATGGATAGTGTCCTCTGTTTATCTACAGTTCTTGTATTTTCTATAATAAATACCTATTATGGGCAGAACAAAAATCAGTGTATAGAGGCAACCAGATCTTCTAAGACCTTTGCTACAGGCATCATTGACAAATTATGCATGGTCGACTACAGTGTGAGTGACTGCAAGGTACACAGTGGCAGCTACTAACTGAAGAATATTAAATATTTACATGATGCAGAGGCCAGTGGGGAGAGCACACACATGAAAGGGCCATCGGAGGAATGTTGTGTTTACACTGAACGCGGTTGAAGGAAGTTGGTTAGGAAGTCAGGGAGGGAAGAGGAAGAAATATTTGATTGTGAGGGAGGCTGCATTGGAGATGTGGAATGCAGCCAGTTTACTGTGAGGATGTCCTAAGACTTATCTGAACCCTACTATTCCCTTCTTAAGATGGAGATGTCCACGGCCATGTCCCTGGGCCTTATCTCCCGCGTTTCTTTCTTAATGTCTGCCAAGATCTGAAATGAACAGTCGGGAGGGAGATGCTTTCTGGCAAGCTGGCAAATGTGAGGCCCACACAGTGCCATTTTCTGTGCTACCTGACAGACGTCTCTCATCCATCACAGCTCTTCGGCCAACCGAGACGTATAGCCAGAAGCTACCGAGAAATTGGAGAGGGAGGGCAGCGGTTGAAACTATCCAACTACTTAAAAAGCAGAACAAAACGCCCCAAACAACTATCTTCATATTTCCGGTCAGTTTAAAAGTTCTCTTCTTATCAAAAATATCTTGCATAGGGTGCCTGGGACATAACAGACCCCTAACAAATATTTGTGGAGTAAAGTGGATCAGGGTGGAAATGAATGCAGTTAGAGACACTCATCAATGTTTTGCATACTGTTCTCGTCTAGCCATAAAAGTAATATGGTGGGTCATTACACCGTAGCCTCGGGGAATTGGACCCACAGTTTTTGAATTTCTGCACCGTCCGAGGCCCTGTCTGAGGCTCTTTCCCAGTGGAAATGAGAACACATAGGCAGGCTACCTGGGGAAGGAGGTGGTGCGTGATAGGATTAATATTAAAATGACATGAACCACAATGGGAAGTCAGTGTGGGCCGGAAGGTGCAAAGATTTTGTGCAAGAGGTAGACTTGGGGTGAACCTCCAAGGGTTGGCAGGATTGGGGGAGCTGCAAGGATGAGGGAGAGCCCCTAGGAGATGGGAATCGGGGACAAGCACGGGAAGGCCGAGATGGGGGCAGACTGTTCAGGGAACAGGTGACCACAGACATTCTGTTAAAGAAGAGTACAGCCAAATCAGAATTTGCTCCATGACATGGGAGTAAGGAATGTCACATTTCATTATTTTTATAACTTGGGTAAATCTCTCTGAGCCCTGGGGTTGGCAAGAATTTGAAATGTGGTCATTCATTCCCAAGCTGCTCCCCATCGCCAGGCCTGGTTCAGTGTCTACGGTGGCCCCTGTGCCTACGTGTGGTTGGCTTAGTTACGAATGGCGGCCACTTTCCTTTCAGGCTCAGCTTCCCCTCAACCGCCCTCTCTGACGAGACATGGCTTAGTCTGCTTCCGTGGGGGCTCAGTGCTATGCTATTTCACCCTCCAGATACCCGGGAGCTGCCGGAGCCTCGGGACACGGGGGGCTGGGTTGTCCTCTCCTCCTGCACCCTCTTGCTCGCTCCACTTTTCCCGCTGTGTCCTTCTTGTCATCTCTTGAGGGTGAACTCTCTGGAGTCTCTTTCCCACCGCTGGTCCTATGCTCTTCCTCCCGGAAAGGCGGCCTTTGTCTTGGCCTGGCCAACGCCTACTCATGCTTTGAGTCACAGTGGATTGCCCCCCTCTCAGAAGCCCTTCCCGGAGCCACCACCCCAAATTCACGGTGCCCTGCACTCCCCTCGCTGTCTCTCATTAGATTCCATTTCCTTCAACTGCACATCAACCACGGGTAGCTTGGGCCATGACCTGTGAGGAGCGAGACCGTCCCTGCGCCGGGCCGAGGACCTTTAGACATGGCAGACGCCGACTCGTGGTGGCCCCAGAGTGACCGCAGCCCACCCTTACCCTCATCACTGTCCCGGTCTAGGGGGCAGACTGAGATGAGGGCGAGGAGGCCCTGCTTCAGTGAGGCCCTGCATGATGAGGACCGAGAAACTTAAAGGAAAGAGGACACTGAGAGACCTCTCAAGCCCTCCCCAACCCCCGTCGCGGCGGAGGCTGGTCAAACTGGCTGCAAACACACCAGCACACACAACCACCATTTGCCATGCGTTTCCTGTGTCTCTACCACCGACAAAGCGAACACGGCGTGAATGTATCCACAAGCCTTACTTCCCGTCTCCCGCAAGCTTTGGCCAAGGCTGATCATTTCACATCTTACGGTTTTGTTGATTCCACTGTAGAGACAGTTTATCATTTTTCCTATTTGTTTATCTCCCGTTTTCATAGGACAGATGGAGAAGTCGTTTTACGCCGAGGGAAAAGAAGAGACCCTCAAGGCCCAGGTGGACGGATATTGTTACGGATTCCTGCTCAGTGTTGTGCTGTTAAACAGCTGGCAGATGCCTTATTCTCATTTCCTCCATGGGGCATCTTGAGGGGACAGAGTAGGAACCGGGTTTGGAGCACTGCCCCCCGGGGTGATTCTGCTGTGGCTAGTGTTGAGGCTTTTCCCTGCAAGGGTCCCCTCGTCCAACTGTCCCCGCACAGGAGGCTTAATCCGCGTCTGCACAATAAACGTGAGCTGCCCTTTATGATGAATCTATTGTGCATTTTGTAGGCTCTAGCATTCGCCTCCTGTCCAGTTAGGAGGAAGAAAATGTGTTGTGTAAATACAGCTTATTTACCTCGCACAAGGCGATTGAATTGCAGATACGCCACATTGTCAAAGAGCGTGGGACATTTTGTAGCCGCCACCTTTGAAAACGGACGCCTCCGATACGTGACAAAGGTCAGCCAACGGGGACAGGGGCATGGTTATACTTTCCTTTTCGAACTTTCTGGTATCATTTGCAGTAAGACGTAAAAAGCTGAACGTCAAGTTTAAAAACCTCAAAGGGAAGCGATATCCATTAAGATGGAATCCGGGTTAGTCTTTGAAACAGGAAATGTTCTCCTTCGCTCAGGTCTCCCCTTCGGGAAGTCTAAATGTTTGTGCGGCACCTTCATGCTGGATGCGGGGGCTTGGGCCCCTGGCTTCCTACTTTCCCGTCTTGGAACCGGCACGTGCATTTTGTACTCAGGGCTTGTATTTTCAATTGCCCTCCAGATGCAGAGGTGGCTCCTCACAGCCAGAAAGCTGCAGAAGCAAGTGCCCCCCTCGGGAGAGGCCCTCCACTCGAATGTTCCCACTGCCTTCCGTGGGCCGTGGGCCGTGGGCCGTGGGCCGTGGGCTCCCGTTCCTAGGAGTTGGACTGGATTCCTTTTTAGGGTCTGACACGAACCATTTGAACTCTTCCTTCCCACGGTCAGTTCTCACTCTGTGTCCTGATGAGGCATTTTACCATTTTATTTTATTTTATTTTTCTTTTTTATTCTATTTTATTCTATTTCATTTTATTTCATTTTATTCTATTTTATTGTATTTTATTCCAGTTTATTTCATTCTATTTTATTTTATTTTATTCTATTTTATTTTATTCTATTTTATTCTATTTTATTTTATTCCATTTTATTATTCTATTTTATTCTAGCCTGTTTCATTCTACTTTATTTTATTTTATTTTATTCTATTTTATTCTAGTTGATTTCATTCTAGTTTTATTTTATTTCATTTTATTTTATTCTATTTTATTTCATTCTATTTTATTTCATTCTATTTTATTTTATCTATTTTATTTTATTCCATCTTATGCTATTCTATTTTATTCTATTCTATCTTTATTCTATTCTATTCTATTTATTTTACTCCACCGTGCTAAGAACACTTAACATGAGATCGACTCTCTTAACAGGTATTTCAGGGTAAATACAGTACCGTTCTCTATAGGCGCAACACTGCACAGCGTTTCTGGAAGTTACTCATCTTGCATAACTGAAATTTTATTCCCAGCGTTCAGCAAACCCCTCTCTCCCCTCCCGCAGCCCCTGGCAACCACCATTGTATTCCTTCCTTCTGTGAGTCTATTTTAGATTCCTCATGTATGTGGGATCGTTCAGTATTTGTCCTTCTGTGACCGGCTTCTTTCACTTTGCATCACGTCCTCCAGGGCCATCCACGTTGTTGCGTACGGCAGGATTTCCTTCTTTTTTAAGCCTGAATAATAGTCCATTGTGTACCTATGACACGTTTTTTCATCCATTCATTCATGAACGGATGGCGAGGAGGTGTATGAAAACACGCACGGTGTCCCTGATCCCCAGCCGACCGCAGACCAACACCACAGCCACACCGCCTCACCGCTGTGGGGACGGCCACCGCCAGCAAGGGGACAGGTGTCGGCGGGGAGGCAGACCAGAGACCGGTGCGTCTCTGCCAACAGCAGAGGTTCCTGGAACGTTGAAGTACCACAGCCGTGTGATCTAGGAATCCCACCTCCGGGGATTTGTCCAAAAGGACTGAAATCAGGATCTCCTAGTGGTCCAGCCCCACCCAGCCTCTTGCAGCACCGGTCCCGGTAGCCCAGGCCGGAAAGTCCTGGTGAGCTGCCGAGCCCAGAGTGCTCCTCCTCCTCCTCCTCCCCCTCTTCCTCCTCTTTCCCCTCCCCATAGCCCACCTGGCCCCTTCCCTGGCGCACTCCAGGATGAAGCATCTGTCTCCCAGCCGGCCTGTCCTCCTCTGTTGGCCTCAGCCTCAGACATGGTCTGTGAGCTATTGCCAAACATAACTCTGTAAGGACCGCGTTACCCTGTGAAGCCGATGCTTAATGGTGCAGAACTCCCCACTTCCTACCCTTAATTTGTCATCGTGTTCCTTAATAGCCTGTGCACCCCACTGACACCGAACTGGGCTCTTCCCCAGAAACTCAAAGCCCATTCCCGCCAGCACACTTCCTCTCCTCTGCCCCCCTAGGCCGTGCCTGCACAGTCCTGGGCACCTGACTCCCCCTCAGGGACCCCACGCGTCCCTCCTCCACCCCTTCTCTCTGGGCACCCTTTCCCTCCTCCCCCCACCCCCCAGCCCCGCTGTCCTCGAACCTTTGCAGAATTTGGATCTGTAACAAATTACTTGCTATTTCATTCTGTTCTCTTGCCCAAGCTGATCTTGGCTGTGAACTGCCCACTCCTTGAAGGTGGAAATTCCTTATTGTCCTGTGTAGCCCCAAAGCACAGATCCCACGGGAAGGGGCTTCCGACCTGAGGTCATCTGACCTCCATCAGGCTTGCGCACGTCTTCACGTCTATGTTTTCCCAGACCAACCATTCCTTTAAACTTAGATGACTTCCTCATTCAAGGGACTTCTTATCACCTCTAGAAATGGAAAACAGGTATCGCTTGCCCTCAGCAGAAGTCGATTGGAAGACAAATTCCCTGCAAGCAGAGTGGTGCTGTCCGTCAGCGACTAGCTCCCCACGTCTGAGACGTTAGGGATGTGAGAGAGAGGGACTTGGAGTGAACTAGAACTCTCGCTGTATCACAGTTGTGGAATCCAATGTGCAGTCGCCTCCTGCGATGGCCACCCCGCCCACACTCAGGCTCTAATAACTACCACTGGTTGTGCGATTCTCAAGCAACGGGTCCTGGGTCTTGACACATCCGAGCCAGCCAAACTCTCCTGGAACGTGGTGCTTTCATCGGCCATTTTCCAGATGAGAAGACGGGGGCCCGGCAGGATAAGCTAGCTGCCTGAGGCCCCACCGTGCCAAGTCGCCGCATCAAGACCCGACGGCATGACAGCGGCCATTCTGAACTGCAACACAGAGGGGATTTAATGCGGGGACTTCACAGGACGGAAGCTGGAAAGGCAGGGATTTATGTCACAGGAGCTGACACACAGAAGGCAGCAACGTGTGCGCCTAGGAGAACGGCCGGAGGGGGGAGCGATAGTGTGAAGAAACTCAGTTCCCTCCAGTCTGGTGGGTCGAACACATGGAGTCGGAATCGGATGAATTAGAAGAAAATAAAGACGTGTCATTTGTTGCACGCCTGCGCGTTGTAGACCAAAATTCCCAGCTGCTATGGGATGTGGAAAATGAGGGCATAGTATGAGGTCAGTCTCTGCCCATCCGGGGGGGTTTGCTTGAGTCCCTGCAGGCAGGAGTTGGTGGATGGATGTTCATGGGGGCCTCTGGGAGACCCTGGGCCCAAAGCAGACCTCCTCCCCGGCCAGGTGTAGGCGTCACCCAAAACTAGAAAGGGGCCCATCCTACCCAAGGGGGGACTACAGAGTCGGGGAAGGTGGTTTCCCACTGAGACACAGCAGCCGAGGTCGTGGTGAGTCACCATAGCAGAAGTACTGACAGACTGGTCCCCGGGCCCAGGACAGCTGCCCCTCGCAGGTCCCGCGTGAGCAGGACGCAAGCAGTGGTGAGATGTCCGGTCCTTCCCCACTGGGCAGGGGCAGGACATTCAGGGCCACTTGGGCCACTGTGAGTCAAAAAAGCATTTTCTGTCCAATCATTTCTTTTCACAACCACCTGAAGGCCGTGGACAGTTTCCTGTGCTGGTGTTTTACTGCGTTTTCATGGGAGTTCTGCAGACCAAGGACACTATTCACGTCTCTTACACGAAAAACCCGAAGCTGTGTTATTTCCAAAGAAGCAGTCATCAGAAAATAATAGGGTCTCTCGAGAATTTACTTCCTGCTTCCAGGGAAAAGAACTGTGTTTTCGGCTTATATCTTGGGGACTAAAAGCTTTCAGGTCACAGGTTGCTGTTCCACTGAAGCCAATTTCCTCCCAAATTTCCTGGAAGGGTCTTGGCCATGAAGTTTAGGTGACCCAAAGATTCGTGCTGGGCCCCCAGAGGCCCTAGGGAGGTTCCGGGCCCACATGGGGTAGTTGACCCCCTGGCAGTGGCTGGCTCTCCCCACTCCTGCTCTGGATGTGCTTTGGTGAGCTGACATGTCAGGCGTGGCTAGTCGCGAACTCTCCCACCCCGGGGAAATAGGAGGGCCGTGGGGCTTGACTCCCAGGACTTGGCCCTTGGGACGAGGGCCACGGGCATTATGTCCCCCGGAGCAAAATTCTTAGACCCCCCCCCCCCTCCCCCCGGGGTAAAAGTCACACGCTCAGAAACGCTCGGGTTTCAAAACGGTCGGTTTTCATTTGACATCATGCCTGGGACCTACTGAGTGATTTCTTGGAAATATCTAACTTCTTGGAACCGGTAATGGGGCGTACAAAGCTGAAACAAAGAGATTAACGGGAACCTCAGACTGAGAGAGAGAGAGAGAGAGAGAGAGAGAAGGAGATAAGAATGCAGCTGTGGTCTCTCCTAAGAACGCTGGCGGTAGGTGGGGCTCCCTGGGATGTCCCTTGTGCTCTTGCTTAACCTTAACCTTCCTTAAGGCCCTTGAACAAAACCTGAGCTTTGCTCTTTAAACCCGGCGTGGGCTTTTGTGTTGGGAAGAGGAAAGCCAATTTGTCTGGGGAGGAATTACTCGGAGCTGTCTCACGGGCCTCCGGGAACAAAAGAGGAGCATTTGCAATGGGAACAGAAGCCTCTGAAAGGGTGTCTTTTAGACTCAGAGATGTGAGGCCTCAGATACTCGGGTCTGTCCCCCTGATTTGCATTTTAACTGCTGTTTTCAGGCGCGGCCATTGTGAACGGGCAAGGCGTCTTCCCTGTACACCCTGTCTGGGCAGCTGGACACTCTGCCCATTGTTGGCAGGTGCAGTGGGGGACATCGGTCGCTTCTGTACTCTTGTTTCAGCTTCTTTTGGTATGTTAACGTCTCCTCTTTCGAAAGAATTTTGTCTCTTATTTCACTCGCGCAAATAGATAGAATTCCAAACAACCCCCTTATTTATGAAATATTTACAACAAAAAATTGGAAGAAAAGAAGAGTAACTATGGATCTCTCATAGGGGGACAGATAACCCAAGGCACACGAAAGCTTAGGATGTTGTGACAAATACTATAGACTGGGGTTAGATGGTGTTAGCGGGTCCTCCACGGTGAGGACCATGATGTCAGTCCCCACAGGTGCTGAGGTGTCCTGGGTCACCTAACAGAATTCCATTTGAAAGACCAGGAGCTGCAGAAAGACGTTTCAGGGAAGGACTGGGATTTCTCATCTAGAAAATCTCATCTCATGGATGATTCCCTTGCAGTTATCACAGAGGAGGAATGGTCAAAAAAAAAAAAAAACAAACAAACAAGAAATGCAAGGAGAAAAGAATCACCACGTGCCCTTTCAATGTCATAGAATAACCTCTAACATTTTAACAAGCCCATCCAAGGAGCATCTGAAACTCTAGAAGAATGTTCTTTTAAAAATGTAATACTTAGGGATGCCTGGGTGGCTCAGTTGGTTGAGCATGTGACTCTTGATTTCAGCTCAGGTCATGATCTTACTGTCCTGAGTTCGAGTTCCACTTTGGACTCTGTGCTGATGGTGCAGAGCCTGCTTGGGATTGTGTCTCTCTCAAAATAGATAAATAAAAACATAAAATGAACTAAAATAAAAATGCAATGCTTATTACTGATGTGGGGGTACAGCAATGTGATGAATGATCAGGAGCAAATTTTTCTGTCCAGTAGGAAGGAGGATCAAGTCAAATGGGTTCCTTTCGCTGTTCGTGATCTGTTTTGCTTTGCTTTCCCTGTAAGCCACCAGCTTTGTTTCTAAGTGCGAGCTCATTCAACATACTTTCCCCATGGATCACATACGCTCACATCTTTTTTTTAACATTTGTCTATTTATTTTTGAGGGAGAGAGCATGAGTGAGGGGCAGAGGGAGAGAGAGAGCGAGAAACACAGAAAGGGAATCTCCATGCTGTCGACGCAGAGCCTGATGCAGGGCTTGATCCCACGAACCAGGGGATCATGACCTCAGCTGAAATCAAGAGTTGGATGTTCAAGCGACTGAACCATCCAGGCACTGCTCGTATGTTCTTTTGACCTAGCTTTTATCCTTGTGGCTTCCTCATTAATGAGTTCAGCAAATCTTTAAAACATGCTCGCTGTGTATTTGTACGAGTTATATTTTATAAGCTTCAGGAAATAATGCTCTGATTGTGTGGCTAAGTTTTTAGAAAACAGTGATGGTCTTTGTGCTACGTTTACAACAACAGAGAGAACCAGAGGAAGAGCTTTCATTCTGCACATATCCCTAAATAAAAGCAAGGACGCAAGATAATTGCCTAAGGGAGTTTTGAAAAGCCACCATTGACTTGGGAGAAATCTCCTCACGGTAGAGCACCCGTGACAGCATCAATGTTATCCACACATCAAAAAATATTTTGTAGGTAGCAGCTGAAAGAGATATTATTTCCATTTCTTGAATGAGAGTGGAATCATAGCTGGGCCTTTTCAGTTGTGCATGGAGTCGCTGTTTAGTCATGGTTTTTACTGTCCTTCCCTCACAAAGCCATGTTATTCTAGAAGAAAAGGCGATCAGAAAACAAAAAAAAAAAAAAAAAAAACTGGAAGATGACACAGTAAAGAACTCTACTTCAGATCTTTTCTATATGGAACAATTGACATTTTTTCCAGGAAAACTCCACTTGTTTGTAGAGGCAAATATCAACGCACGAGCTCCAGGAGTGTAATTGCTTTAGGAAAGGAAACTCAGCTGCTCCGTGTCCTTTCGAGGCTTCAGATGAAGGCCTTGACTTCTTTCCCAGGGCTGTTTTGCTTATCTGCTGCAGCTGTATTATTTATAGGGTCAGAGAAAGTCAAAGTCTCACCAGTGCTCACGGATCAAGGGGACCCTCCCGAGAGCTAACTTCCTAACGTTCATTTGGAGAAATCCAGGACGTTTCCTACACAGAGTTTGGCTACTGACAAGTTCAGGGGTCTCGTGATAAAGAAAATATATCTTCCTTCTGAATTCTCCTACAAGACAGTGAGAAGGGTAGTGAGCTATCATCTTCCTGAAGATACACAGGACAGTGGCCACAGCAGCAGTTTCACAGTGAATCGCAGAGCCTGAATGGTCAGAGTGGCCAGAATGTCCGTCAGATTGAAGTACCACACTTCAGGAAGTGTCTGCCGGTCAACTCACAACCTGGGATTAAGGCATATGTGCCTCTAAAAGCCTCGTCAAAACAGAACATGTTATTTGGGAGGAATAGCTTATTAGCTAATCAGGACAGACTTACGAGTTCTTGATTAGAAAAAAAAGGGCACAGTGGTGAGAAACAGAGGTGGGAAGGGAATTCAAGAGAATTCCTGCCCAGGGAGGAGTTTTGCCTTGTTCTGTTTTGTTTGCAGGCGGGTCCGGGATGTGGGCAGTGCTGAACAAGGGTTGGAGGGGCCAGGGGAGGACAGCAGGGAAGGAAGCCTCTGTTTCCCAGTTTTACCAAAGACCTCACATTTCACATACAATTTTCTTATTTCTGTAATCTCTGATAATTCAGACACACACACACACACACACACACACACACACACACTTTCTTTCTCGAGCCTGTGTAGCTTCACCGTGGTCATCATGAGAGGAGCTTTGAAGTCAAAAGCCCCGATTCCACCTCAGCTCTGCCCCTTCCTCACCGTGTGGCCACAGATAATTGGCCAGACTTTGTGAGTTTCAGTTTGTTCTTCTGTCAAATGGGGACAGTAGCCCTTATGCATGTGCCTGGCTTGGGACAGACAGTCAATAAATGTTGGCAACTAGCATTCTATTAACACACTGTAAAAACATAAAGCTGCTTCTTGGGAGATGCAAACTGGCATTTCGAGTAGGCTTGAGTCTTTGTGTTATTTGAGTTCTTATATAAGGAGTCTTGGTCTATCTGATGCTTCCACTAGGAAGAATATGTTCTTACCATTGATGCTGGACGATCATATGCTCCAGGTACAAGAGAGGTGCACAGCATCCTTCAACATTATATTGTATATCCTCAACCATAACTCTGGTTGCGGATGTTGAACAACTTTTGGAAGGCAATAATTATCTGAAATGTAGACAGAAATCCATGAGATGCTCCATGGAGCTGATGGTCCCATGCGGTTTAGGGCCACAACTCCTACCAGCTGCCTGGGGAAGTCAGGTGACATCTCCCTCAGGCAGAGCTTGAAATGTGGGATCTGGGTACTTGGCTGAATAAACTGGAGTGCATCAAGGGAGGGAAAATGTGTCTCCGAGGCCCGGTTTAAAATAGATTCTCCTCTTGACGAACTGGAGAGATTGCCTTTGTCTTCTTCCTGAGCTATTCCCTTAACACTCACAAAAACACTCCCCAGGTGATATGAAATGTATGTAAGAACATGTAAAGATGAGTATTCATAGTCACGAGTCTTTGTCGTACCTGTTTAAATTCTCATGTATTTGGCCTTTGTTTAAGATTTTTTATCAAGTGGACAAGAGAAGCAGCAAATTTGTATTTCACACAAATTGCCAGTGTGGCCTTCATATCCTCAGGTCCCAGCAGCTTTGGGAGCAAGGGGTACCTCACTTTGCCGAGTACTTAACTTTCAGCAGAGTCCTTGCTGGCCCAGAACTGGCTATGTCAGGAGACCTGCAAGGGTCTAAAAGTTGCCTCGCTGGTCTTGGACCCCGTATCTCCTGTGCCACATCATGCCACTTCTCCCTAGTTGCCACCAAAGTGTGCTCTTCCTGGCCAGCTTTGGAGGTTCTCCGTCATTTCTCTCCAACAGTTAATGTCTTCGAGATATTGCCACCAGCACTGCTCTCACCTTGGCCCCATTGGTGGCCACCGAGGGTGGTCTTGGTGTTCCATTTCCTCCAAAGCAACTCTTTGCCCATGGACTGGGGAGGAAGTTTGGAGAGATATTCTCCCTCTACTGGCATTACTTGCTGGCCAAGTCTTTGTGCCGTGAGAGTCCCCAGGTAGAGAAACTTGGTCAGAGAACATTTGAAAGGTATCAGGCATCGAAACTCTTTCTTCATCTTTGATTCTTCTAGTGGCTCACTGTCCCTCCACCCACAGGGAACTGTCTGGGACTGGGGCCGTCTGAAGAGGACCCTGGAGAACTCAGTGAATCACCAATGGGTCTAATTTTGGAAAAAATGTCACTATTCAGAACTTACTGAAGAGGCAAAGAAAAGCAATGTCTTTCATGAATAAAGCTTGAACTTCAGACAAAACCACAATGGTTGGCTGCCTCCCTGCAAAGAGGGCAAAATCCCATCAAAAAGAGAGCAACTCACTTTGCACTTTCTTCAAAAGTGTGGAGAAAATACCTTTGGAAAAGCTTAGTTCATTCAAACTTACAAAACAGCCATAAGGTCACTACAGATTTAAGTACGATGTGAACATATGGGATAAAATTAAAGAAAGGTTTATGAACTTCTGAGGAAAAGTCCAAGAGCAGTTTTCCCTTTCCAATATAACTGCCTTCTTCCCTTCCTCCTCTTTTGAAAATATATTGTCATCGTCGTCATCATCATCATCATCATCCTCCTGAGTGGGCAATTTAGTATCCAAATTAAATGGAAGTCAGCAACTCTGCATTAATGCTTCCTGATTTAATATATTTTTATTAGTACTGCTATTTAGTGTGTTGCATTTTTTCATAACTTTAATGATCATAATTTTTTTAAGTTTAGTTATTTTTAAGTAAGCTCTACACCCAACATGGAGCTTGAACTCACAACCCTTGATCAAGAGTCTCATGCTCTCCCAACTGAGCCAACCAGGTGCCCCTAGTGATCATAATTTTTACATTTTTATTTATTTTTGAGAGAGAGAGAGAGACAGAGCACAAGTGGGGAAGGGGCAGAGAGAGAGGGAGACACAGAATCGGAAGCAGTCTCCAGGCTCCAAGCTGTCAGCACAGAGCCTGACGTGGGGCTTGAACTCATGAACGCTGAGATCATGACCTGAGCTGAATGACGTCAGATGCTGAACCGACTGAGCCACCCAGACGCCCCTATAATTTTTAAAAATCATATTTATTGGACTTCTATTGGCTCGGTGGTAATACAGTTCTTTTAATATTTTACATTGACTCTACTCTTGACCATAAGTGATTCTCCAATGAGCGATGCTTAAGGAAACCTAACCCTCACATTTTGGAAAGAACTGCCATACATAAAATGGTACCATAAGATGCTTTATGTATATTTATGGCCCATCGCTATGAACAAATTTAAATAGTTTGTTGAGAAACTATTTAAGGAAACACATATTTAATTAGAGAAATGTTAGACTATTAGGGGAAAATGTTCAAATTCTAAAAGTAATATATTTAGCAATCACATGTTGTTGATTTGTAATATATGGCTATATTGCCTGGAGACATTTTGATGATTGATGAATAAGATTAGCAAGTACAGAGATTGCTTTAGTTTCTAAAAACTTTACAACTTGTATTGAGCCCTCACACGGCAGAAAGAAAGATCAATTATCCCAAGATGAATAGCCACTCCTTTTGTACAACATGCACCAGATTAGAATCAAAGTTTGGATTTGGAATTAAAAGGCATAATTGTAACCTGCAATTTTGCACTTACTGTAAGAAAAAGTGAATTATGTATAAAATAGTGTTAGCACAGCAAAATTATTTTGTGACACTTGGTTTTGAGGTGTTAAGTACATGGATTTACACGGAGTTAGGATTTGGATAATTCGCGGGTTTTCATTTTAATGGTATTTGCGTAAATTAGATAGAAAGGCAGGGCCATCAAAGTTCCTAATCAATGTAAGGAAGGGAGAAATTTTTGACTATGTGTACCGACAGGTTATTTTCACTTAAAACAGCAAGAAACTTTAAACCCATGTTAATATTTGGACATCTTCTGATGCTAATAATAGCAAGCACTTCTATAGAAGGTGCAGCGAGCACTGTTCTGAGCAGATGTGCATCACCTGTGTAATCCTCCCCTCAACTTGACAAAGTAGGTATCATCACCATCACCACCATCATCATGGTCATTGTCTTTGTCATCACTATGTCACAGGCAAGGAGACCCATGCACACGGAATGTAAATTGTCTGCTCAAGACTGGGCAGCAAGCATGAAGGAGCTTGATATAAAGCCAGGCATTCTGGCCACCTCGCCTGCACCCTTCATGGTGGCTGTGCTCAACCTTTTGCCGGTAGAGCACCTTGGTGTAAGCACCTTCACCTCTGGTGTGTCTGCAGTGTTGGTGCACACTTCACCGTGCTGTGTGTAGACACTGTGATGTCTACTGTTGCTGGCCTCTAGTATCTTACTTCCTGAGAAAGACAATGCCATCGATCACACACAGACACAGTTGAGCTTTTGAAAAATCTAACTTTGCCCTGAAATGTTGAATGACTATTTTGGGTCATCTGTACTAAGTGCTTTCTGCTAAATGACATAGTCGCTCACCGGTGAGTGTTTGTTTCCATTTGTGTTTTCAAATTACAGGGTTTCATTTGTCCTGAGGCCATTCTCTACTGTAACGTTGAGTTTTAATTAAGCCTCCTAAAAATAGAAAATAGAACTGGATTAGCCATGGGTATTTTAAAAGTATTTTTCTCTTCTCTTTTGTTTCTGGTTTATTTTATAACAAGAACACAGAAAAATAAATGACAGACCAAAGTATCATTTCTCTCTAAATATCACTTCCTTCTCTTTTCTTTTCCTTTCTTTCCTCTCCTCTCCTCTCCTCTCCTCTCCTCTCCTCTCTTCTCCCCTCCCCTCCCTTCCCCTCTTTCCTTTCCTTTCCTTTCCTTTCCTTTTTCCTTCCTTCCTTCCTTCCTTCTTTCCTTCCTTCCTTCCTTCCTTCCTGTGTGTGGCTTATTTAATTACACTAGTCATTTACTTTTATTTAGCCAAAAATTATATTATTTATTCACTTCTTGTGTTTTTTTTCAAGAGAATGTTCTCTGATGCTCACATCATTCTGATGTTCAAGTCATATCTTTTTTTGTTTGTTTGTTTTATTGTTGTTTTTGCTTTTATTTTTAATTTATTTTTATTTTTTACTTTTTAAAATATAATTTATTGTCAAGTTAGCTAAATACAGTGTATACAGTGTGCTCTTGGTTTTGGGAGTAGATTCTCATGAGTCATCAATTACATACAACACCCGGTGCTCATCCCAAAAAGTGCCCTCCTCAATGCCCATCACCCATTTTCCTCTCTCCCCCACCCTCCCCCCATCGGTTTGTGCTCTGTATTTCAGAGTCTTTTATGGTTTGCCTCCCTCTCTGTTTGAAACTATTTTTCCCCTTCCCTTCCTCCATGGTCTTCTGTTAACTTTCTCAAGTTCCAAGTTCAAGTCAGATCTTATTTCTTTAGTACTTAAAGGCAGATAATTCTCAGTCCAAAATTATCTTGTTACACTTTAAATTATGAGTTATATGGTTTATGAGTAAAGCGTACCTTACTGAGAACAGCTTAAAAGATAGTAAAGCTAGCAAAGGAATTTACTTAAAATTGTCTATTGTTTTTTAGGCTAGAAATATATTTGTACACATGTATTTCCCATTTGCAAATCGATAGCCCATAACATTTCTAATTCAGATTACCTCTCAAATTTATATCTTTGCAATAATAATGACAACAAGAGTCCCTTAGTGTATGTCGAGTACTGTTCTAAGCACATTACAACCCTTAGCTCATTTCACCTCACAACCTGCCCGTGAGCAGTTGTTATATCCACAAGGTCAGAGGGGCTAAGTGACTTGCTCAGGTCACACTGCTAATAATGAGATATTACAGAGGCATAAAAATATTTTTTATCATCATCATTTTTATCATAAGGTTCTTTATTGGGAGGATACTATCTATGACTATCCCAACTGTCCCGTGAGTGATGCATTAAACATGTCGCTCTGGTGTAGAGTCAGTAGTGGTAACTGACATGTGGAAGATCAAAGACCTGAAGTCAGTGCTGGAAATCAAGTTCCGCTATCTCTTCCTCTGCTCTTCCACACCTGTTTACATCTGGGGGGGGGTCTCAGTGTTCTCAGGCAAAAGATGAAAACAAGGCCTTTCTAATCATGACAACACATGATTGCATATGAAAGACAATTATTATGGCTCCAAGTCTGAACACTAGCAGTCATTTCTTAAACAAAAGGCAAAAACTTTTGGTGTTGAGATAAAACATTCTTGATAGGAAAAAACAAACAAACAAAAAAAAAACAGTCCAGGCAGGTCCAGTCTGATAGACATGATACAGATTTTCTGTGGTCTTAAATAATCAAAGAAAAGGCCTGAAGGTTTAGAATCTGTTGAGGCTTAATGTATTTCTGGGACCATTCGTACTTCTTTAATATTATTTGTCTTGGGTGGGTATTTGGCAAGATTTATAAAGGAGAATATATGCATGTCAAACTTGAGGACTTGTGTTTTAGGCATTCTTGGCTCTTTTCTGCCTTTTTACCATCCGTGAAGCTTATTTTTTATTTTGTGTAGATCCAAAGTTCTATTGGGTATCCCATCCTTTCTGCTAGAAGAACATTCCATGTGGTACAAGTATGCTGGCAATAAATTCAGCTTTTGCTTTCCTGAAAAAGTCCTCATTTCATCTTTACTTTTGAAAAAGCATTTTAACTGGATATAGAACTCTGGGTTCACAGTGTTTTTTCTTCCTTTCAGTACATTAAAGATGTCACTCTACTGACTTCTGGCTCATGTGGCTTTTACTGAGAAATCCCCTGTAATCACTACCTTCATTTTTCTGTGTGTTATATCCTTTTTCTCTGGCTGCCTCCAAGATTTACTATTGTAGGACTGTGATTATGATGTATCTAGGTGTATGCTTTTGGAAATTATCCTGCTTGGGACTCTCTGAGATTCCCCTTCTTGTGGTGTGAAGTATGATATTATTTTTGAAAAATCTTGATGATTATCTTTTCAAGTACTTCTCCTCTTTATCTTTTTTCTTTTATTTCTGAGAGTCTAGCTATACCTATAGTTAAAAAAAAAAACAAAAACCTGTTACTGTCCCCAAGGTCTTGAGAGCTCTTTTATCATTATTTGTTTTTCCCTCTTTATGTTTGAGTAATTTCTCTGGACTTCTGTTCAAGGCTACTGATTCTTTTCTTAGTTGTTTCAAGTCTACTGAAGAGCCTGTCAAAAACATTATTCATTTCTAATATTATGTTTGTTTTAATTCATGGCATTTCCATGACACCTTTTCTTACAGTTCCCATCTCTCTGGTAAAATTCCCTGTCTGGTCATGCACATTGTCTGCCCTTTCTGCTAGATTATCAAACACATTGGCCAAGTATTTGAAAGTCCCTATTAGAGACTTCTAACATCTATGTCATTTCTGAGTCAAGTTTTGTTAATTACACGGAGTTTCAGCAATGAAATTTTTTTCCTTGCTGTTTTTCTTTTTTTGGTGTGTGTGTGTGTGTGTGTGTGTGTGTGTGTGGTTCCTAATCATTTATTAAAGCTTCATGTGTACAGCCCAGTATACCATTTATATTCCAATAACCAAGGAAATTTTAGAAACCACACTTATAAAAGCAAAGCAATAGTCATTTATTTTACAGATCCAGATGGGACTTTAACACACAGTTGGTCCATAATACATGGTACTGTGACTGCCCTGAGTCCAAAAGACGATTACTGGCCCACCCAGCCTTACTATGAACAGGAGTCCCACAGCACCTGAACAGCAAGAATAAGAATTAAATGTAGACCATCCAACTGTCCTATTGGTCCAGGCTCTGGCAGGTCTGGTCATCCTGTTTTCGTTATTCTGGATGAGTGAACAAGTGAACTACTCGTGAGAAGACTGCTAGGGAGATCTTTTAAAGTGGTCCTCAAACCTTCCCAGCCACACAAATAAAAACAAAGAATGGATTACAGAGAAAATATAATCTAGAGCAGACAGACATAAAAGTTATCTAGCATCAAAAATAAAAACAGAAATACAGTGGAGAGATGCCATTAAAAACACAAGAGTAAAAAAAGATTTATTAAGTGTTTATTTGTTAATTAAATAAATGATGCTTGGTCCATTGGTTAGTTCTTTGAGAGAAAGCTGAATAAACACATGAATTCAGAATCTTCTTTAATACTGCATCCAGGTGGCCACTATCAATTAACCAGAGTTAACATTTAACTGAAAAGAATTGATCATCCCTTATACAGTATCCTACTTCTAAAAGACTAGAAAAATAATCAACATTCTCAAGGACTTCCATGTACAAAGATAGAGGATAATTTTGACATATGGTCTTTGGACTGTTAAAGACTTTCCTTTTTAAAAATTTTAATTAGTTAATTCTTTTTATTGATGAATAATTGACATATGACATTACATTAGTTTCAGGTGTACAATGTAATGATTTGATATTTGTATATATTGCCGAGCAATCATTGCAATAAGTCTAGGTAACATCCATCACCATACGTGGTTATAATTCCTTTTTCTTGGGATGTGAACTTTTAAGGTCTTTTTAAGATCTCTTAGCCGCTTTCAAATATGTAATACAATATTATTAACTATAGTCACCATGCTATTTGATACCTCCCAGGACTCATTCATTTTATAACTTGAAGTTTGTACCCTCTGGCAATCACCAATCTGATCTATGTACCCCTGAGTTCCATTTTTTCTTTTTTTTATTTTAGACCCCACGTATAAGTGAGTTCAGACAGTATTTGTCTTTGTCTGACTTAATGCACTTAGCATAATGCCTTCAAGGTCCATCTATATTGTTGCAAATGTCAAGACTGTATTTTTATGGCTTTAAAATGTTCTATTGTGTGTGTGTATATATACATATATATATATATATATATGCACATATATATATAAATATATATATCAAGTTGTCTTTAACCATTCATTCTAAGAACTAAAATTACTAAACAAACCACTAAGGAACAGATTAATAAATGTGAATGAAATTACAGAAAAATTTTAGATGTCTCCATAGCAAAAAAAAAAAAAAATCCTCTAGCTAACAGTAAGAAAATGAGTTTATCTATATATAAGATTTTTGAACAAATATGACATGAGAGAATTATGTATACTGAACAGTGAACTCGATCCCAACTATCACATCTCCAGCACAAGCTTGGGGCAAGTTCTGTAGTCATTATTCATGGTAAAGATGAGACCTTAGTTCCTTCATCTCTAAAATGAAGATGTTAATAATTGTCACCCCACAGGATGATGATTTTCAATGACTTCCTTTTGCATCATCGCCCTACAGTAAACACTGTACCATAGTGAGTGTTTGCCACTATTAATATTGTTTCTGACTAAAGCAGTGCACTTATTCACTAAATACTTAGAACTAGTTAATACGTATTGTCATAAAAATAATATATAATCACTGAAGACTATTTACCTAAGAAGTTTAAACAAAGTTATTCATAATCATAGATAAGCCCTTTAGGAATTTTTCCTTCTAATTATATGTATGCATTCTCTTTAGTATAACTATGGATTGTATTGCATAAGTTGTTCTGTTCTGCTTTATTATTTACTATTTATTTTAAACAGCATGTTCCCCTGTATCACTAAAGGTCTTAAAAAATCTGGGTTTTTGCTGTTTATCCATTTCCTTTGAGGACGCTTTGCCAGTTTGTTTATTTTTACTACAATAATCCAACAAAGAGCACTATTGTGTAAATGCATCTCTGGTTATTTCCAAGAAGAGTCAAGATATTGAAAACATATTTGTTTGAGTGGAGAGATGGGTGAATGGATGAACTGAAACATGGATGAATGTGTGAATGTTAACCACTGGCATGTAAATGTTTGCATAAGACACAAAGCTCCAAGAATATCCATTGACAAGTGAGACAAAAGTCAGTTTTTTTTTCATGAAAAGGTCTTGAGAATATTTATGCGTTGAATAAAACTACTTAGGGAGTTGAGATCCTAAGCCCAAGATGGAAAGAATATGACTGAGAGAAGCAGACCTCCAGGGAGACCAGAGAATCAGATACAGAACAGAAGTAGAAGGCCAGTGTCTCAGGAGTCACCGCATCCTTTGCAAATGGAGAGGAGGAGGCAAGATTGCAAGGTTGTGTGTTGATGTGACATGATCTGTGGAAACAGAAAGAAAGTTAGGAGGGTTCTGAGGCTCCAGTGGGGTCTCTAGGTAAAGTCAGGATGATTTTTTCAAAATGGAGGGGGAAAGGAGTTGGTATTAAAGTGTGGGCAGATAGCAAAAGTCCACAGGAGCCTAGTTACTACAGAATATGAGAAGACACTGGCAAGGGCCACCCAGAGAGCTGGCCAAGCAGCTCTGCAGTGCTGCTTGATCCTGGAGGCCTCACAATGCCAGATGGAGGGGGGGAAGTCATGACTCAGCTTTGCTAGAAGGAAGGCATAGAAGGACAGGTCAAAGAAGGGAACCACCCGAGTGTCTTGGCAGGAATGTGAATGTTGTGACAACCCAGAATCAGGGCTTGATATCAGCACAGTGGAGGCAAGGCCGAGGGAACATATAGATTGGCAGAGTCCAAAGGATCAACTCCTCTGGGTTTCACTGCATCTCAGACAGAGCTCATAAGAGAAAGCAGGAGTGATGGGAGATCATGGTCAAGGAATTCCTGGAGTAGAGGAGTTTAAGATTTCAGAAGTAGGTAAATTCTAGGCACAAGTCTAAGATACGGCCCTAGGACTGAGCACCTGAAGGATGTGCCATTGGGTTGAGAAGCTGAAAGTCATCTGGTCAAACCCAATGGACACTTAAGTCATCCAGAATAGAGATGAGTCTTAGAGTACAAACGGAGACAAGCATCTGGTGAGAATGTTTTCTAGGAACATGAGCCCATGATTTAAACTGGATACATGGTCAAGAAAAGGAAGGCCAGAAGGTGGTAGACAGGATGACAGAATCTTCATCGACACAAGAACACCTGGCCCTCGGAAGGGAGTAGAACGGGATAAACAGGATTGCCATCAACAAAGGAGGGGAGGAGAGCCTGTTAAGCAAAGGCTGCGCCATGAGTAGAGTCAGAGTTCCTAGACCATGGTGAACAAGAGAAGAATGGACAGCAGTGAGTCCATGTGGCCAAGATGTAGTCAAGCACTCAGCATTTAATGGCAGGACTCTTGTACCAGCGAGGCGTATAGTCATGAGTAATGGAAAGTGTGTTTCAGTTGTCAAAGTAAGTGAATAAAATGCATTTTATGGGGTGTTATTTTTAGTTTTATAAGGCCAGATGTTCCAGCTGTGCAGTGCCTTATGTGCCTGTATTTCCTGGAAGCGTCACAGTCTCCATTTTCCTTACAGTCTGGAAACACCAAGTTTGGCCTCTGTTATCCAGAGTCAACCCTCCCATAACCTCACTTATTTGAATGCTGGAAAAGGAAACAGAGGGGACATGATGGGCTTCGGAGTGGCCAAAACAGATGTCACAAAGCCCAGGAACTTCAGCCACTGAACATCAGTCACAGCTCATTGGATTTTAAGGCAAAACTTTAACAAAGAACAGTTTTCCGGGTTTTTAACCCAGAAGTGTAGGTTCTGATGCTAAACTTGAAGAGCAGATAGGGAATAATAAATCCAAAGGATCAGCTCTCAAAGAGGCCAAGCAGAAGAAACACGAGAGGCTGCCTCATTCTGGGGCCGTCAGGAGCAGCTAGGACAGGAAGAAATGTGTGGTTTGTGGCCATGATTCTGTTATTACCATAAAACTCTGTTACAATAAACAGTCCATTTCACCTGAATTGAGGGCCTCCAAGGTAGGGCCCCCTCCTCCCTCCCTGGCTGTCACCTTCCTTGAGTGCTCCTGTGTCCCTCCCATGGGGTCCAGGAGCTGAGCCATCACCCTATAGTCTTCTTATCTTGTGAGCCAGCTGCAAACGGAGAGCCCCTTTTCTTTTCAAGAGTTTTTGTACCAGGGTTTTGAGCCAGAAAAAGATAGAGAGAGAGAGAGAGAGAGAGAGAGACAGAGACAGAGAAGAGAGAAAACAGATACATGGGAAAGTTTCAAAGAACGAGAAGTTCTCTAAGCAGTCATGCTACGGTCAATAAATATTTGTTGGGTGGATTAATGATCTGTTTAGGATGAACTCAGACCTCAGCCAAGCTCTCACTGCCCTTCCCCCAGGCCAGGGGTCTCAGCTGTCCTCTGGAAGTCAGAGTGTTTTATTTCCATCAGATGCTTTTGGATATTCGGGACGGAGGGACAGAGCATCAGCTGGAGCACAGACTCCTGAAATAAGCCTGGGGCCCTGAGGTTTTTCCACATTTGAATCTGCCACACAGCGCTCCTCCCCTTGGCTCCTCCCTAGGCGCCTTTCCTCCAGCCCATTCTTCCAAAGACTCGTTTGTAATGGGAGATCAGTCCATCTCTGGACTGGCTCCTGCAGTGAAAGAATCATTTGCTGACCCAGAGAATTCCTGGTGAGTCTGCTGACTTGGTCCATTCTCCTTATTCCCTGGTACTAAGGAATCAAATAATTATTATATATATTTTACAAAAAAATATTAAG
Organism: Panthera pardus; assembly: GCF_024362965.1. Taxonomy (NCBI): domain Eukaryota; kingdom Metazoa; phylum Chordata; class Mammalia; order Carnivora; family Felidae; genus Panthera; species Panthera pardus. The sequence goes on along the minus strand of NW_026526655.1, from coordinate 3,991,154 downwards.
ACCATTAATGTTTTATAAGCCGTGGTGGTGAACATCATGGTCTTCATTGTGAAAAGTGGACTTTTGGGGCCACTGTGTCCCAGCTCCACATGGACTCGATGAATGATGACAATAGGTCTCTCCCTTCATCTCAGACCACTCAGGGCTCTGAGTCGCTCACCATCTTCTCTCCTCAGTGTGTGCAGAGGTGTGTGTGTGGCTAGTGGTGATAAAGGGATTCCTGGAGAATGAGAATGAGTTCTCAGCTTGCAATAAAATCTGCACAGAGAGACAGGGTAGAATCTTCTGGAAGTCAACAGAGTGGTCCAGAGTAGTGCTCTCTAAGAGTACAAAGACTGACTTCGGAAATGAGAAAACTTCCACTTTGGTTCAATTCCCCAGTCACTGTGCACAAATCATGAGCCAGATGTAGGCTACCTGCTAGAGATACAGAGAAGAAAATTCAGTCCTTAAATTTGCAAACCTCACAGTCCAGAGGGGTGAAATGGAAGCGGGAAACCGTTCAGATGCAGTGAATGAAGGGCGTAGGGTGAGGTCTGGATCTCTGATGTGGACAACTTAGTGAGGGGTGATGCCTTGTCTGAGCCAGCAAACATAACAGAAGTGGGTTGGAGGAAAAGATAGCAGGTCCAGTGCCGAGACTTACCGTGATTCTTCTCTGAGCCAGGACCGTGTTAGCGTTAGAGACAATCGTAGAATCCAGTCCAGTGGAACACAAAGAGTCTTGCACAACAAAGCATGGCAGGAGACTCGCAGCTTGGGTTTTCATGGATTCATTCACCCTGTGACCAGCAGGACGTACATACAATGAGGACAGACCCAGATCCTGCAGCAATGGATGGAGAAAGATGCGATAAATCTGCTGGAGAAGGGGGTGGGGGTGGGTAGCTGGCGGTAAAGAGGAAAGTTGTTTTGCACACAGGTTGGTGGGGGGACGAGCAGGGCACAGAAAGTTGCCCTTTTCAGGAGTGGTGGCCTGGCCTGCAGGGAAAGGGCAGAGAGAGGCCCCCCAGCCCCTAAGCCTAGTTCCTCCTCTCCATGAGTTGTTAAAAGTGATTCTAGAAAGAGTGGGATCAACACATTTAACGGCCTGGTGCACCTTGGCCTCTTCTCAAGGGTGCTTTGGAAGAAAATCTGTTCTTCCTTTTGGGCCACTGGGGCATCCACCAGACAGCCAAAGCAGAACAGAGCCCCTGGCCACCTTCAGGATCCCAGAATACTTTACTGTCTGGTGAGAGATGACACTTTTCCAGGAAGGCTAATTCTTGTACTCTCCTAAAGGTCCACAGAACCAGAATGCAAGCTATTAGCTCCCTAAAACCCCTCTAAAATGAAAAGCCTGTATTTCTCAACATTTTAATGAAATGCATTTTATTTTTTTAAGTTTATTTATTCTGGGGGGGAGGGGGGGGGAGAGAGAGCAGGGAAGGGCAGAGGGAGAGGGAAAGAGAGAGAATCCCAAGCAGGCTTCGCACTGTCAGCTTGGAGTCTGATGCAGGGCCGGAACTCACGAACTCATGAGATCATGACCTGAGCCGAAATCCAGAGTGAGACGCTTAGCTGACTGAGCCACCCAGGTGCCCCTAAAATGTATTTTAGAGCTGAAATCTTGACTACTCAAAACTCTGGTCTGGCTAACCAGGTGGCAAGTTTCTATGCCATTGTTGCTGTCATTGTTTCCAAGCAACATTATAGACTGCATGCTGGGACTGTAGAGTTCATTTTGAATCGTAACGGCACATGAGGCTTCTTTAAAACTGATTTTCGTGTAGAATCAGAACAGATGCAAATTATTTTTCCTGCCATTGACAGATCTGTTGCTTAAAGAAATCCTGTTTTTCGAATGTTTCAATCATATTATCTCCTTCAAGGTATTCTCTTCATTTGTTGCCTTTAATTCTTTCACATCATGTCACGTATCTTTCCTTTTGACATTTCACAACAGTAACACGGCAGCTGGGCCATGCCACATTACTGCAGCCTTAGTGTATGGAGGGTTTTATTTGATTTTAGACTTCCAGATAACAAGTGTGGGTGTTGGGGCACCCAGGTGGCTCAGTCGGTTGAGCGTCCAACTTTGGCTCAGGTCATGATCTCCCAGTTTGGGAGTTCGAGCCCCACGTCGGGCTCTGTGCGGACAGCTCAGAGCCTGGAGCCTGCTTCGAATTCTGCGTCTCCCTCTCTCTCTGCCCCTCCCCTGCTCATGCTCTGTCTCTCTCTGTCTCTCAATAATAAATAAACGTTAAAAAATAAATTAAAAAAACAAGCATGGGTGCTGATTGCAATGAATAAGAAGCCCTATTTCTCTGTGTACGACCAGCGTGAATTTTGATCACGTGATGATTTCAAATTTGTTAATTCCTTATAGTCAATGATCAGTTCCTGTGGGGCAGGGGGAGGGCACAGCATTTTGCATGGAGCAGCATGGAGACTGGGTCTTGCCCTCGCCATATGAGGGGAGCCTGTGGTACGTGACTCACATCTAGCACATAGAAGTTGGTGACTGTCTGGTGTAAGGTTGACCAATTGATACTTTCATCCATTTAGTTCAGCAAATTTGCATCAAGTAGCTACTATATGCCAGGCACTGAGCTACACGTGGAGTAGTTAGTGATGAGTAGTAGCACACACCTTCTTTGGGGAGACAGATGATAAGCCCACTTAGGAAACACAATGGCAAGTTCAATGAAAAGTATAGATGAGGCAGTGGTAGGGCAGAATACGAGTGTGTGCGTGTGTTCATGTGTGTGTGTGTGTGTGTGTGTGTGTGTGTGTGTGTGCTATCAAGTGTTAGGAGAACGCTTTAGCTAGGGTGGCCTGGGAACATGTCTCTGAAGAGGTGAGGTTTCAGCTGAGACCTGATGCAGGAAAGAGAGGCACATGAAGAGCATTTCAGGCAGAGGTGATGCACATAGAAAGTTCTGGAAGTACAGGAGTCCTGGGGGTGGTGGGGGGGGGGGGGTACAAAGACTGGTGGAACAGAAAGGAGGCCAATGTGACCGAAGCAAAGTGAACAAGGGAGTGAGAAAATGGAGGGGGTACAGATCAAAGAAAAGAGTTAAGAGCACTGGGGTGTCATTAAAGGAATTTTTTAAACATTTTTCAAAATACGAGAATAATTTTAGATTTGCAGACAAGTTGTAAAGATAGTACAGAGATTTCCTGTATACTCTGAACCTATTTTCCTCTGTTGTTAATCTCCTACATTTGTGGGATGCATTTGTTCGTAACTAATTAACCGATAACAATACATTTTTGTCATAGTTTGCAATTTGTGTTTTTTGAGTGCTTCCTTTCTTTCTAGCACTATAAGGTGCTCCAGACCCACCTGGTACATTTCCTGCCCCAGCCCTACCACCACCAGTCATTTCCTCAAGGGTCCTCATTCCTTTTATTGGAGAAGGGTGGTAGAAACCAAGATCTGGGTGCCAGGTGTGCTCATTGCCATGGGGTGCCTCTGCTCTGAACTCTCAGTAGAAAGAACTTAGAAATGTCTGTGTGTGAAGGGCACCTGGGTGGCTTGTTAAGCGTCTGACTTCGGCTCAGGTCATGATCTCGTGGTCCACGAGCTCGAGCCCCGCATCGGGCTCTGTGCTGACAGCTCAGAGCCCGGAGCCTGCTTCGGATTCTCTGTCTCCTTCTCTCTGCCCCTCCCCTGCTCTCACTCTGTCTCTCTCTTACAAAAATAAACATTAAAAAAATTTAAATAGAAGACATGTCTCTGTGTGTGCTAACCCAGATATCTGCAATTGCCTCTGTGTTTACCCGTATGTAGCCGTATCAGGATAGATGCAGATCAGTGTTTCCAACCCTGATGCTGTATCATGCATACACTCTCTCTCCATACCGCAGCTTATCTCTAACCTCCTACTCCAAGAGGCAGGGACCCAGTCCTCACCACTTGCTGCCCATTTCTGTGACTGTCCTATTCCAGCAGGCATATACTGGTTTCCGAGTTGTTAGCCCCTATGTCCCCAAGAAACAGTTTCACCCGTTGCCCGTGTACAGCTCCTTTTGCCTCTAGCCTTACAGACTCCACTCGTTTCCTAAGTTTCTCAGGTCAGCCCCTCTTTTCCCCTTCCACCCTCAGTGGCGTGGTTTCCTGCATCTGTGAGAGAGTCACGTTCTCTGGTCATAGTCCGTGTTCCATCCTGGGACCCCCTGGCCTCCGTCAAGACTTTCTCTGTCTCATTTACCTTTCTCGAGTCCCCTCCGATTTCTGAATGGGAACCGAGCTGCAGGGAGTTGAGTTGGGGCAGGAAGACACAGACGGGCCAACACAGCCTGCAGGTGAGGGAGGACAGGGTTTGGACCTGGGTGACTGCTTTGGAGATGAAAACATGTACATGAGCTCAATTGTGGGCATAGGTGGATAGATTTGAGGTTAGTTTTTGCAGTAAGTGTTAAGATGTCCCAGAGGGAACTAGACCTCCCCATTCCATTTTGTCCTGAAACCAGCCTCAGCCTCCTCCCTCCCAGCCCTGAGTCCAGCGTTAGGCCTGGTAGGAAGCTTTAAGGGTGACTCATCATACCCCCAGAGAATCGTGCTCACTAGCAAAAAGGCTTTATTATTCACGTGGATAACGTCTCTCAGTGCGGTTGAGTCAGGCCGTCCGATCATCATAAACATAGTTGCCGGGCTGTTTTAAAGAGTTATGAGTGTGAGAAGGACGTCGCTCACCTCCGCCATCTGCTCAGCACCAGGAACAGCTGAACGAGGTCTGGCAAAGGGGACAGTATATACATTTTCTGCCCCTTTGATAGATTTGTTTGGGGAACATGTTCTAGTGATTAATGAGCCATTTCCTTACTGATACACAACACGTGTCCCCATTAACAAATAAATGATTCCAGGGCAGGCTTGGCGGAGCCCTGCCTTGACCATATCTCAGGATGCAGCCGGAGGGGGCGGGCCAGGAGGGGCTGGTGTCTGGGAGGAGGTCATGACCCGGGGTGGACAGGCCTGGAGAAATACCTTTCTTTGCAGGCTGGTGGACTTGGTGAGCATGGTGGGGGACCCAGGGAACCCACAGAGGGGCAGGTTAGGGCACCCAGGCTGCAGGATGCAAAGTTCCCTCCTGTCCATTCCGATATCACTCCTCCTGATAGTTCCTGCAAACATGAGCTCCTGCCTGGAGGATGCATCACTCTCCCTCCGACTCGTGCTAGCACATCTCATGTCGCACCTGCTCAGTTCCTTTACCAGGGCTGTGATGAGCCCCATGCAGAGTCCAGGCACTCTCTCCCAGGACTTCAGACAATGAGATAGAGAACCAACAACCCAGAGTATACTTGTCACCCCAGCCCCCAGAAGGATTCCCTTAAAGCACCCATTGTGAGGTCCAGTATCCCTGGGACGATCCCCAAAGAAGCCTCTCTTCATGTGAGGTTCCCAGTTCAGAGCGATCTGCCAGGGCTCGCTCCCCACGAAAGGGGTCAGTGAGCCAGATCAGGGCCCCGCCCAACTTGGGTTTATTAATCTCAGGGTCTGCAGAGTCTCAAGGACCACCTCCCAACCCTGCATCTAATGCAGGTTCCCAAGACTGGGAGAGATGCAGCCCCCTCCCTACGGAAGGCAGAGGAGCAGTTTCCAAGGTCCCAGAGACCCAAGCAGCTTGGCCATGTCCACTTCTGAGCACGCTTTCTCCAACCCTGCCTCTGCTCTCGTTTTCCCCTGGCTCTTCCCTTTTCTCTGCCTGGTGGCCCTTTGCATTCTGCAGCTCTCAGCTCACATGTCACCTTGTCTAAGAAAACATGTTAGTTAGGAGAGACATCCTCCTCTCAGCTCCTATAATGTGCCATGCCCGTCCTAAACATAGGATTCTCGTATTGTCACGGGAGTAGCATTCTTAGTAACTTCCTCATTCTCTGGAGTGTGGGATTCTTAAGTCACAGATGAGGTCTTCATATTCCTGGAACCTCCGAAAAGTACACACTCAACAAGTGCCCGCGGAAGGAAGATTCAGATGAAGGAATGAGCCCGATCACTTCATAGGGTCTTTTTCTTCTTCCAGGTGGAGAGACCCCCACCTTGTAGTTCACAAAGAATTAAGACCGATCATGGAATGACTCCTTCCCGGGGATACTTTAAAGCACAAAGAAAGGGAACTGGAATTTGTTAAGTACTTTCCAATGCTTCTCAAATTGTGGATTGTGAAATCAGTTTAGAAGGTGGTGGCCAGCATTTGTTGAACGGAACGGAACGGAACGTAGTATAGGATGAAGTACAATGGTAAGGGAAATCATACCCACATGGTAAGGATAAGTGCTGTTTAATTCCATTTAAATTACAGCATTAACCACACACACACAGACAGACAGGAATGCCTGTAGTTTGGGGGAATCTGTCCTACATTTGTGGCTTCAGTCTTGGCCTTCAGAAGGCCAGTTAGCTGTATGCCTATTTCACCTCAGTTCTGGCTTCCCCAATCCTATGTGGATCAAGGATTGTGCGATCGTGTAGTATAGGTTATTATACTATCTAATCAGTTTAACAAAACAATAACTTGAACAAAGAGATGACATTCAGATTTGTTATCAGCATATGAATATTTGTTTCCAAACCTAGATAGCCATTCCAGATATAACCAGGAATAAAAATCTCCTTGTCTACTTTATATTTTAAAATTCCACCAATCCGTGGAAACATAAGTGCGTATTCAATATTGCATGAGCAGAATGCTACTATTAATAATAATATGAATTCTATTTTATATCAAATATCATTACAATTTTTCATATACTTAAACAAGAACAAATATTGGTAGATACTGAAGAGAGGGGCCATGTGTTAGGTGGTGTTAGGAATAGCATTGCTTTCTTTGGAACCAAAAATATTCATAAAAATTGAAATAGTAACACAGGCAGAACAGAAGTTAGTTCTAGCCTTCGTAGAATTTTTTGGGTGCTGGTATTTATAACAGTAAACACAATAAATAACTGTATTTCTATTTTTTATTATTTAATTCCATTTAGCTCATGAGTGTTTTAAGAAAAAACAATCCACTTGAGAATACGTCACACCTTATATGGAAGAATTAAAAACAGAAATGTCAACATTTGCCATCTTGAAATATTATAAAAGGCAAAAATCCAAAATTATGATCTTTAGCAAATGGAATAATCAAGACACAATAAACAGTGTAAGAATATGAAGGAATTAAATCTCAGGAACCCATTTTCAACTGAGGTCAGAGGAGGAACAAAGTATTGGAGGACATCCCCCCCTTCTCTGTTTCATGGTGCAAATGTGCAGTAGGGTGCCAGGAGTGAGAGGTGCCCGTGCCAAGAGATCATCGCTCCTGCACCACACTGCCAAACTTCAACATTTTGGTCTCTACATTTTTTTGAGAGAGAGAAAGAGAAAGTGCACAAGCAAGAGACAGTGGCAAAGAGAGAGCGAGAGAGAGAGAGAGAGAGAGAGAGAGAGAGAAGCTTAGGCAGACTCCACGCTCAGCACAGAGCCCGATGCCGGGCTTGATCCCATGACCCTGGGATCATGACCTGAGCCAGCCTCAAGAGTGGGACGCTCAACTGACTGAGCCACCCAGTCACCCCTTGGTCTCTAAAATTTTAATAAAAACACAATAATAAATAAGATTTAAATAGAAGTTTAAATAAATTTGAATTTTATTTTTTTATTATTAAAACCCAGATACTTTGATCTTAGTGTCAGTCAGTTGTTGATTTTAATATTTGGTCATTCAACATTTGGCCAATACATGTATTCAGTGCATCTCTAATGTCTCTGTGTGTGCGCATGTATGTGCCTGCAGTGTGTCCATGTGGGCACATGTATCTACATGTGAGTGTGTGCATGCGTCTGTGTGTGTGTGCATGTGTGCTTCTGCATTTGGAGACTAACGTGTGTCTTTGTCACAGCCCACACTGGGATTATGCACCCAGAGCGGGTTTATAAGGGTTCCTCCTCCTCAGCATCATCCTGAGCTGGGACTGACTTGGGTTGGATCTAAGGTTTTCCCTGGAGGAAGGTGAGAGTCCTAGGGATAGCGTCCTCCCGACCTTCTCCAATGATAATCTAGGTTACATCTAGGGACTTCCTCTTGATCCTATGCTCCTCCATTGATTCATAGATGCAGGGGCAGCCTCCGGAGTCTAGTATGTGGAACGACACAGTGGCTGTTTCCTGCAAGAGACTCTGAAGAACTCTGGGGATGGTGTATGAGGATTCCACGGGACTGGAGATAGCTCTGTACCCTAGTTACACTTCAATAGATATGTTGAGGAGGCCCCACAAACATCCCAAAACTACGGGTGTGTTTTTAAGAGTGTTTGTAACTGTCATCTTATTTTCAAAGGGGCCAGTGACCCAGAAATGGATAGAGGCCCACTTCTCTGAGAGTTTCATCAAACTTCTGAGTCACCGGCATTAATCCTGGACTGCTTTTGATGTGATGGTAGGAAAATCCTATTCTCTGCTCTGCAGCTGGTAGCAATCCAACATAAAGCAATGCAAGATCAGAGTGTCATGCTGAAGGTCCGGGCGTGAGTCAGTTGCTAGGAGGGGATTAGTCAGGGCAAGGAGAACTGTAGCCTGCCCAGGGTACCCAGAAGGTCCTGAACAGTTTCTGACCCAGCTATAGAAAAAGAGCATGTGGCCCAGGAACAGGGCAAATGAAGGACGGTATTTAGACTCAGAACCCTGAACACTTTCCTGGAATGCAGGGGTCAAAAATCCCTGGTCATTTGGCAAAACGGAAATAGGAAGAAATTTGAAAATTTTAACACACCAATAACCAGCAAAGAAATTGAGTCGGTAATCAGAAAAAATCCCCAACAAACAAAAGTTCAGGACCAGATGTCTCTATAGGTGAATTCTACCAAACATTTAAAAAAGAGTTAATATCTATTCTTCTCAAAGTATTAAAAAAAACAGAAGAGGAAGGAAAACTTTGAGATTCATTCTATGAAGCCAGGATTACCCTGAAACCAAAACCAGATAAAGACACCACTAAAAAAGATAACTAACAAGTCAATATCCCTGAAGAACATGGATGCAAATATTCTCAAAAAAATACTATCAAACCAAATTTAGCAGTATATTTAAAAAAAAAAATCATTCACCACAATCAAGTGGGATTTATTTCTGGGTGGTTAAGGATGGTTCAATATTCTCAAATCAATCACTGTGATACATCACATCAATAAAAGAAAAGATGAGAACCACATGATGATTTCAAGGCAGAAAAAGGCATTTGACAAAGTACAACATCCATTCATGATGTAAAACTGTCAACAAGGTAGGTTTAGGGGGAACATAGCTCAGCATAATAAAGGCCATATATGAAAAACCCACAGCTAACATCATCTTTAATGGGGAAAAACTGAGAGCTTTTCCCCTAAGGTCAGGAACAAGATAAAGATATCCACTTTTATTCAACATAGTACTAGATGTCCTAAACAAGGCAATCAGACAACAAAAAGAAATAAAAGACATTGGTAAAGAAGGAAAACTGTTACTATTTGCAGGCGACATGATGCTCTACATAGAAAATCTTAAAGACCCCACAAAAAAACCTGCTAGAACTGATAAATGAATTTAGTAAAGTCACAGAATACAAAATCAAGTTTAGAAATCTGTTGCATTTCTATACACCAATAATGAAGCAGCAGAAAGCGAAATTAAGAAAACAACCCTATTTACAATTGCACTCAAAAAAAGAGAGATTAAGGAATAAGCTTAATCAAAGAGCTGAAAGACCTGTACTCTGAAAACTATAAAACACTGATGAAAGAAATTCAAGAATCCACAAAGAAATGGAAAGACATTCCATGCTTATGGATCGGAAGAACAAATATTGGTAAAATGTCTATACTGCCCAAAGCAATCTACACATTTAATGCAATCCCTATCAAAATACCAACAGCATTTTCACAGAACTAGAACAAACAATCCTAAAATTTGTATGGCACTACAAAAGACGCTGAATAGCCAAAGCAACTTTGAAAAAGAAAAGCAACCTGGAAATATCATAATTCTGGGCTTCAGTTATATTACAAACCTGTAGTAATCAAAACAGTATGGAGTTGGCACAAAAATAGACACATAGATGAATGGAATAGAATAGAAAATCCAGAAATAAACCCACAATTATATGGTCAATTACTTTTCAACAAAGCAGGAAAGACTATCCGATGGGAACACGAATGTCTCCTCAACAAATGGTGTTGGGAAAACTGGACAGCTGCATGCAGAAGAATGAAACTGGGCCACTTTCTTACACCAGATACAAAAATAAATTCAAAATGGATTAAAGACCTAAATGTGAGGGGCGTCTGGGTGGCTCAGTCAGTTAAGTGTCTGGCTCTTGATTCTGGCTCAGGTCATGATCTCAGGGTCATGAGATCATGTCCTGCGTCGGGCTCCCCTAAGTGTGGAGCCTGATTAAGTTTCTCTCCCCTCTCTCTGCCCTCTGCCATGTGGACTGTCTCTGTTTCTCTCTCAAAAAAAAAAGACTTAAATGTGAGACCTGAAACCATAAAATTCCAAGAAGAAAACACACTAACCTCTTTGTCATTGGCTATAGCAAATTCTTTCTAGATATGTTTCCTGAGGCCAGGGGACAAAAGTAAAAACGACCTATTGGGACTTCATCAAAATAAAAGATTTCTGCACAGCAAAAGAAACAATCAATAAAACTAAAAGGCAACCTACAGAATGGGAGAAAAATTTGCAAATGACATATCCCATAAAGGATTATACATCCAAATATATAAAGAACTTATGAAACTCAACAACCAAAAAAAAAAATCCAATTAAAAAAGGACAGAAGATATGAACAAACATTCCCGCAAAGAAGACATCCAGATGGTCAACAGATACATGGACAGAGTCTCAACATCACTCATCATCAGGGAAATGCGAATCAAAACCATAATGAGATATCACCTCACACCTGTCAGAATGGCTGAAATCAGCAACACAAGAAATAATGAGTGTCGGCGAGGATGTGGAGAAAAAGGAACCCGTGTGCGCTGTTGGTGGGAATGCAAACTGATGTAGCCACTGTGGAAAATGGCATGGAGGTTCCTCAAAAAAGTTAAAAATAAAACCACGTCATGATCCACGGCAAATATGCTACTGGATATATGCCCAAAGAAAACAAGAACACTAATTAAAAGGGATACATGCACCCCCATGTTCATAGCAACGTTATTTACAAGAGCCAAGATATGGAAACATCTATCCATCAGGAAGACATGTGTGTGTGTGTTACACACTCACACTCACACACACACACACAATGGAATATTACTCAGCCATAAAAACAAATGAAATCTTGCCATTTGCAACAACATGGATGGCGCTAGAGAGTATAATGCTAAGTGAAATAGTCAGAGAAAGACAGATATCATATGATTTCACTCGTGTGTGGAATTTAAGACACACAAAAAAATCAAGCAGAAAGAAAAAAATAAGAGAAAGAGATATAGAAAGAAAGAAACAGACCCTTAACTATAAAGAACAAACTCACGGTTACCGGAGCGGAGTTGGGTGAAGAGAATGGGTTAAATAGGTGATGGGAATTGAGCAGTGAACCTGTTGTAATGAGCACAGGGTGACGTATGGAGGTGTTGGATTGCTATATTGTGCACCTGAAACTAATATAACACTGTTAACATGCAGCGTTAACTAATTGGAATTAAAATAAAATCTTTTTTAGAAAGCTCCGGTCCGTTGGGAAATGAAGTTCATTCGTTACAAGTCAAATTGCCTTGTAAACAACTATTGCTGAACCCCAGAAGGAAAGCTCCTTTGGTCAGGACTTGGCATGTGCCTTCGTCATCTGCCTCATTCTCCGGAGGGCTAAAGGAGGTCATGAAGAGCTCTGAGCCAAAACGTAGTCTCATGGTTAGACCACGTGTTTGTCCTTTGGCACTTGGGGCTGTGTAAAGTCACAGATGGACACACGAGCTGGACATTCCGCTTCATGTGGACTGCAGTGTAGGGGTGTGAACCGGGCTCTGCAGAATTCAAAGATTTCCTGACGCAGCCCATCTGCGCTGTGTGTACGAGGACTCGAGGGTTCACGTTGGGTGAAGTCACATCCTTCCATTTCCGGGGCAGCTTCAGTGCCTGCACTGGAGTTTCTCTTTCCCGTTTATCCCAAACCTATCCTGGCTGTGGTTCCTCAATGACACTGAACCTGCTCTTTATCCTCATTTTTGGTGCCTCATTCTTAAACTTCTCTCCTTGCTCCTGCTTCGTTGACCCTCGTGGGCCTACTCGGTCTTAACGATTGTCAGTCAGGATTCTGTAGTTGCAAATAACAAGAGTAGACTATGAGTAACTAAAGCAAAATAGTGTTCTACAGGACAAATATAGGGAATGTCTCACAAAATAGACAGCTAAAAGCCGACAGTTGCAGGGTCTCTAGATGGCAAGAACTGATGGGCGGATTCCTCAGGACTCAGCTTTCATGACTGACATGTCTGAGCCAGGGTCCGACCCTGACCCACTCGGCTGGATGTTTAAACATCAGAGAGGGTCTCATTTGTTTAGTTTGGACCATCTTCCCCCATGGATGGTGTTGGATGCACCTGGAGCGGTGGTGGAAACAACGTGGTGCATCCCCAAATGAAGGTCAAGGACTTGTTACCAGGATATGGGAGAAAGGATCCCGGGCAGGTAGAAACGGGGGCATCCGTCAGAATGCCTCACAGAGGACACAGACCCAGGAACAAGACAAAGCATGCACGGTGGGCAGGGGCATTTCTGAGTGCAGCCACATTCTTCCCTGCCGAGCCTCACAAGCTCAGACTGGTAACGAAAGTTCCCTGGAGTCAGCTTGTGCTCACCCCTCCTGGCAGGACGGAGGTTGATGGATTTTGTTTATGCAAATGGACCATTTGGTAATCTTGCAGACACACTCCAGCTATTGTCCCACAGGATATGAGATAAAACTTGCATGCCCCAGGAAGGGCGAGCCTCAAGCAGAATGTCATTTCAGCGAGGAATTAGATAGGGGAAGACACAATCTCTGACTGAAAGTCTGGAGCTCAGCACCCCTTCAGAGCCCACCGAGACAAAGACCGAGGCCAGCTTTGAACTGTAACACAGAAGTGGGCGCCCCGGGTCAGGAAAAATCTGCCACAAACCAGCTGGTGTCCTTAGATAGTCAGCTCACCTCCTTGAACTTCAGTGTTTTCATCATGAAAATGTTAAGGTAGCCATCCTCACAATAGCCCTCTGTGAATCTATAGTCAACAGGCGAAGGCTGGACAATGAGCAGGGCTCACTGTCCATAACTCCATTCTAGGACTTCTGTCACAGTGCATGACTGTGTGTGTGTGTGTGTGTGTGTGTGTGTGTGTGTGTGTGTCCCATGGTACAGTCATTTCTTCCATGGCTGGAATTCTTATTCATATCTATAGCCAACATATCTAGCACAGTGACTGATGTATAATTAGCTCCTACTGGATATTTGTTGAACAAAAAAATGGATGCATGGATGGATGAATGAATGATTGAATGAATGAATGAATGAATATGACTCAGAGGCCAGACTCCATTACCTTAGAGGATGCCATGAACAAAAGAATGAAGTAGGCCCCCTTCTGCTTAGAGCATCTAAGAAAGGAAACACCTAGCTCAGCTGTGCTGGTGTGATATCCTTAGTGTCACCTGTTCTGTAGCTCAGAAAACTTCTCTCTTTGGAGCCTTCTGAAAACAGAAAACCATGATGCTTATGCAGGGGGGTGGGGATTGGGTCAGTAGAGTCCCTAAAATTTCCAAGAGTAACTGGGTGGGAGGTTCAGATTAGAATCAACCTCACCCAGGGCATGGTGAGAGCCTCATAGCAGAGCAGAAGCCCCTTACATGTCCTCCGTGGTGACATAGGGCTGTGTCAAGAAGGGTGTGGAGTCAGAGCATCACCCAGTGCCCCCAGTGTCATGACACTCAGGTAATAACCCTGAGGCAGGACAAGGTCTTTGTTTCTTTTCTTTTCTTTTTTTTAAAATTTTTAAAAAACCTTTATTTATTTTTGAGAGAGAGAGAGACAGACAGACAGAGTGAGAGCAGGGGAGGAGCAGAGAGAGGCAGAGACACAAAATCCAAAGCAGGCTCCAGGCTCCAAGCTGTCAGCGCAGAGTCAGATGCAGGGCTCAAACCCACAAACCGTGAGATCATGACCTGAGCCAAAGTTGGACGTTCAACCGACTGAGCCACCCAGGCGCCCCAAGGTCTTTCTTTTCAAAGGCCATCCAAGGACTTGGGAGTTACAGACAGACCACATGTCCTGGAGCGCTCTACAGTTTTCTCCCCATCAACCCCCAAAAATGGGCTGCGGTTTTCACAAGAGCCAAAAGGTGGAAGCAAGCTAGGTCATCATCGAAAGAAGAATGGAGAAACAAAATGTAATCTGTCCACACAATGGAGTGTTATTCAGCCTTAAAAAAGAAGGACGTTCTGATACATGGACGGACCTTGAGAACATATGCCAAGTGAAATAAAGGCAATCACCAAAGATACTGTGTGATTCCACATATATGAGGTTCCTAGAGTGGTCAGATTCAGAGACAGAACATAGAGGGAAGATGGTTAAGGGCTGGGTGGGGGGGCAGGGAGGGAAGGAAGGCTAGTGTCTACAAGGTACAATTTCAAATTCCAGAGATTGGTTGCACCACAATGTGAATGTACCCAACATTACTGAACTGTACACTTAAAAATAGTTAAGGGGCACCTGGGAGGCTCAGTCGGTTGAACGTCCAGCTTTGGCTCAGGTCATGATCTTGCTGCTTGTGGGTTCGAGCCCCACTTTGGGCTCTGTGCTGACAGCTCAGAGCCTGGAGCCCATTTCGGATTTTGTGTCTCCCTCTCTCTCTCAAAAATAACTAAACATTTTAAAACATTGTTGAGATGGTTAAGAGAAAGAAAGCAAGAGTTCTGGTTGCGACCACATCGCTGATGCAAGGAGCTCGGAGATTCAGATTTCAAAGAGAAGCAATGTGGAATCCAATGTCAGCTCTGCTGATAAAGGAAGGAATTAAAATAAATGGCAAGCAACAAAGTAGGCAAAATGAGCCCATAGATGTGAGCTGGGGGCCTCCCTGCTCCTCAAGAACCAGGCATAGATAGCTCAGTCTCCTGCCAAGGCCCCGGTGCGTGGCAGCCTCAGGCCCTACCCTAAGCCCCCACACTTTTGAGGACATCCCACAGCCTCCGCGTCCAGGCTCCTGTTCCCGTGTGCATAACACAGATGTGAACCCCACACCTCTCTGAGCCTCACAAAAAGCCACAAACTCAAAGTAATTTGAGCACTCTGGGGTCTGGGGGTTGGCGATGTGAAAGGAGGGGTTTCCACTGCCAAGATGCCATGAACGGCAGGGACACTGCAGGCATCCCTGCTAAGGACCGGTGCAGGCTGAGTTGGCCGCCCCACCACCAAGCTTCACTGGCACCGTTGCTTTCCAAACCCACCCCCATTTCTGCCTTCCTCAGCATTCCCCACTCTCCCAAAAAAAGTCAATGCCTCCATGGGAGTCTCAGAACACCTTCTTCCCTCTGTGGGCCTTCAGCACCGGGTCATGTAGGCCTCCAGTGGTTCATCTCTGTGCCAGACCATCAGCAGAATGGTCCAATCAGCGTTACTTCTCCACCTATGTGGAATTCTCACGTCCACTGCTAGGATAACACAGGGCCATCCATGGTGTCACTGGGTTGCTGAGAAATTTAGCTCGTTGTGCAGGGTTGGGGGAGAGGATTCGCATTTCCATCCAGGTCTTACATCAAAGCAGCGGAATAAGCTTTGGACAGAGTTAGATGCAAAAGTAATCCACAGAAGGCAACATTTAATCTAAGCTCTTGAGACTGAAAGTAATGGGAGAAATAATAAAAATGGAAATTGACAGGCTCAACTACATGAAAATACAAAATTCCTAAATAAATAAGCGAAGTTTGAAGGCCTTGGAACAAATCTGTGTCGAACATGGCTGGTTTCGACCTCTTCTGTCCACAGCTCAGACAACCGATAAAAACAACAGCAACGCCTTTAATATAAGAGAAAGCGCTGATTCTCTGCAACAGTTTTCTCTGCACATGAAATAGAAACAAAGTGTTTTTTCAAGTCACTTTTAAAAGAACATGCAATACGACATCAAATGTGATTTATTGTCTATACAATTGTCAAAAGATTTCAATGACAATCCTCAATGCTGACAAATCGCGGTGACATGGAGAGAATAAAAACTTTTTACGGAATATTATGTCCCAACAAATCTTCTGGAAAGCAATTTTGGCAATAACGATGAACAGCCTTAAAGTGTTCATTTGGGTCAATCTTTCTAGACTCTGTCCTAGGTACACACACTGAAATATTTCAATACGTACCTAGCGTTTTCTCAGTCTCACTTATAAGTATGAAAATCTTGCAATAATTTGGCTAACAACATTGGAAAGGCTAAATAAATTGCTATATCGATATAATGAAACATTATGCAGGCACGAACAATTACGCTTTGGTGGATATAAATGACACTTAGTCAACATTAATTTAAAAAGCAATGTTAAAAACATTCTATATGCGTTGATATATATTGTAAATAAGCATGCGTATATATATATATATATATATTCATAATATTTTTGGTAAAAGACTGGAAATATGCTGAGTCAATTGGATATCCTCCTGGGAAAACGCACACCATAAAACAATCACTCCCAGATTTATTATAGATTTAAATGTTGAAGGAAAAACAGTGAACGATGTAGAAAAAAACAGAGCATCCTTATGAATATGAAGTAGGTAGAATTCTCTTTTTTTTTTTTTTGAAGTAGGTAGAATTCTTAAGCAGAACATAAAAGTGCTGAACTGTAAAGAAAAAAGGATTAGCATAATGTTTTAATATCTTGAGGAATAGAAATGCAAGCCACAGAGCAGGGGAGATTTGCTGCACATGCGTCTGAAAGGGATTTACAACCAGAATTATAAAGAACTCCTACAAATCAGTACAAAAAAGAAAATGAGTAGCCTATTGGCGAAACAGGTAAAAGATATGAATGGGCACCTCACAAATGAAACTATCCACACAGCCGCTACACAGGGAGGAAAATACAGCGTTGGCCACACTGTGGACAGAGCGACTCGCTCGCTCCTCCGCTGCCCGTGAGAGCGTAACTCCCTACAACCACTTGGGAAAACTGGATCGGCTAAGGTTGGACACAGATGTCAATAAATGGAACACGGGTAAATACAGCGAGCTCTGCTCACACAAGAGAACGCCATAGAAAAGCGACAAGGAGCAGCTATGTGGGGGTGGGGTCTCAGAAACACGATGTTGAGTACAAACATCCGGTTCCAAAAAAGAGGCATGCTGTGTGATTCCACTTACGTCAAGTTCGAAGATAAGAGGAAAACGTAATCTGTGGTGCTGTCACCCCGGAGGCGAGGGGGTGGGGGGACCAGGAGGGGCGCAGGAAGTGCTTCTCGCTGTGGCCAAAGCTGTTTATTTGGGTAGCGGGTTGCACGGATGTGTACAATCTGTGAAAATGTGGCAGGCTGCGCTGTTATTAGGACTTGTATACGTTTTGTATCTCTATGTTGCTTAAAGGTTTGTTTAGGACCGTGAGAAATAATCCCTGAAAAGGACACAGGTCGTTCCAATCTCTGGACGGTGGGGTTCCTTGCTTTCTTCTTTGTGTTTGTTTTCTGAAACGAGCATGTGTTACTTGTAAAACAACTGTTCTGCTTTGGGTTTTGCTTGTTTTGAGGACAGCCTGCCTGCCTTCAGCAGAACGAGCCCTGCGATGTATCACACCTGCTGGGCAAGGGTGCCCCCGGGGGGGACGGAGGGCACACGATGGGGTTCCCGCTCTCAGGGCAAGGCCCACTGGTGACACAGCTCCTCGTAATGCTGAAGCCGGAACCGAAACGCAGGCATGTTTTCGGGAGCTCAGGGGGTGTCCCTGACCTCCGCTGGAACTGCTCCCTCCCGGCTCCCCAGCCCGTGCAGTCCGGCCTCTGGCCACACGGGCACCATCGAAGGCACACCAGTCCAGAAAGCCAAGAGTGGATCCCAAACTGTCCTTCATGGACCGGAGCGTCAAGGAGGAGAAAGGTTGTAAACCCACTCCGCGTACAGCTCTTTCAAGGGGAGAGAGAACCGGTGTCAGAAGACGCCGATGCATTGACATTCTGATGGTCCAGCCAACAGCACGTCTTCCCTGACACGCCCTGTCATCCACATCCTTTTGGTTTCAAATCTCAGACCACCTGACTCACACTGGGTTACATAGCAAAGACAGAAAAAATTCGGAGGTGGGCTCGGTATCCAGGCGTGTTTTCCTCTGGACCCTGACTCAGACTTGCCCACCTCTCTCTGTTGGCCACCCTTCCCCCATGCTGGCGAGATGGCCTCATTCAATTCTGACCAAGACCTGAGCTTTGATCTGATGGAACGCTCCTGAACCAACCCCAGTGACGGGGAGAATGGCATGCTCTGAGGTCGTGATTTACCTGACGTGTCCACTCTGCCAGGGACACTTGGCATCCTGTGCCGAGGGTGGGGTCACCGCTACCCACACTGCTAACCGGGGAAGGAGGGCGTGGGGAGGCAATCCTGAGTTCCATTCCATATCCGTGTGCAAAATGGTTGTCCGACCTTAGGTTTCTTAGGTGCAAATTTGGAGTTCATCATTTTAAGAGGACGGAGAAGGGGGGACTCCTGGGTGGCTGGGTCGGTTAAGCCTCCGACTCTTGGTTTCAGCTCAGGTCATGGTCTCACGGTTCATGAGTTCAAGCCCTGCATCGGGCTCTGTGCTGACAGTGAGGAGCCTGCTTGGGATTCTCTCTCTCTCTCTCTGTCTCTCTCTCTGCCTCTCCCGTGTGCTCTCTCTCTATCTCAATATAAATAAATAAACTTAAAGACAAAAAAGGAGAGGAAGACCACAATAAGATCTTTTCCTTCTCCAAGAACCCTCAAAGTCTCCTTTTAAAAAATATATACCAGATACCTACCTACTTGGGGCCAGGTCCTGACCGAGGTCCTGGAATAGAAACATAAAAAGGATAGACCGTGTGACCTTGAGATACTCCAGGGGGCTCCTTTCTGGGGGTGGGGGTGGGAAGGGAGGGTCTAGCCTCTCCCACATGCACACGTGGGGAAAACCCTAGAGGCTGAAGCAGCAGGTGCGGGATCCTTAGTGCCTCTGGCTGGGCTGGGGGTGGCAGACACCTTGTCCTGCCTTCCTCCTAGGTCTGGAGGACCTGGCACCTCCAGAGTGATCCAACCTGGCATTGTCACCTGACCCAGAGGATGGCGAGGCCTGGGGAGTCACGAAGCTCCTCTCCACCCACTTTGACACCCTCTCCAAATTGCGTCCCGTTTTCCTTTATGTCAGTCTGCGAAAGGCAGGTCTGAGCCAGCGTGGCCTGGGAAAGGAAGGAAAGGAAACGCTCTGCTTTGGGAAGGGCCACTTTACGCAGCCTGCTTCTGATTGTCTTTTCCTCCGAGTGACCTCTTCTTTTAAAAGCACTGGCCTTTTCCGAGGCCTGGGAAAAATAGCCAAGAAAAGCTGAGGACCGCCTTCTTTTAGGGCCAACCTTTCCTTCCTTTCATGTGGTAAAGAAGCCCCCTTTGAGGGCTGCGCTGTGTAAGCCTCTTAATTGCAGAGCTAATATGAACCAGAGCAGAATGATCCATCCAAGAATCTTTGTTTGGATTCGTGACCGTTTTCAAAGGGGACTCGGGGTCCCTCCCTTATCTGGTCTCCTATCAGCTGAATGACGTAAGTGTTTACAAAGGGCTCAGCAGAAGAGATAACACATTATCACCCCTCCCAGCCTCAGGGGGGAGGGAGGTTTACTCTAAAGATTATCAAGTCTTAACTCCCAAAGGGTGAAGAAACCCAGGCTTCTAGGAAGCTGCTTCTGCCCTGTTCATGGCCCGGCCCAGCCAGGTGTCCCAGGGAAGGTCAGAAGGGGGTCCCACAGCACCGTGGCCAGAAGCGTGAGCCAAAAGGGGTGAGCAAGACCGGTTTTTGTTTCAGAAAGGAACTGGATCCCGGTGTAGACGTCGTGCTAAGGGGATGGGAATCTTCCTGCTGGAGCTGACAAGACTACACAGAGGTTATCAACCGTCCCTGTTATGAGCGAGCTGGGATTCCCCTTCAGGCTGAGAGCGGTGGCTGGCCGACAGATGTGGGTGACAACTTACAGGTCGCCCCCTGTTTTTGACCCAGGACCACGCTGATCTTGGGGCGCTCCCACCAGGACTAGGCAGGGGTGCGGTACGAGGTCCTGGTCGTTTCCACGCAGCACAGGACTCCTTGAAAGAGCAGGCCTGTTCCGGAGCTCAGTGTTGGGCAGGCAGGGAAGATGTCAGCTTTGCACTGTGAACCTGCTCCTGCTTCTTCCCTTTTCCTCTCAAAGCCATTTTCCGTCCTCACTCTGTCTCCGTGCTTGCTTCCCACAGGGTCCACGTCATGCGTCCATTCACCTGTCCGTGAGGGACTATCTTGTGACCCCTCGCATTTGAGGACGGAGCTCCACAGCGGGGTGGGGCCTCAGGGACCTTTTAAAGAACAGCAGGGATGATTTGGACAGTTGAGGAAAGAAGAATTTCTTGGAATCTGGCCCTAGATTCTCTTCCACCATCTGAATTCATTGGCCAAGGGCGGGGTGAGGGATACTAGCTGATTGAAGAAGACAGCTGCCCGAGGATGTTCCCTAAGGGAGGGCTCCTGTCAGATTCAGAACAGCACACTCTGTGTGTGACGAGCCATGCTGTGCACACTTGGGCGGAGATATGTCCGGGGCTTGCACAGCACAGGCGTGCCAGAGTATGCTGGGCTCTAGACTGTGTCCTCACCAGACAACACTTGGAAAGGTGAACAATATACTCCTCAGGGCGCCCGGGTGGCTCAGTCAGTTAAGCATCGACCTCTTGATATCGGCTCGGATCATGATCTCAGGGTTTGTCAGTTCAAGCCCCACATTGGGCTCTGTGCTGACGGTGTGGAACCTGCTTGGGATTCTCTCTCTCTCCCTCTCTCTCTGCCCCTGGCCTGCTCTCTCTCTCTCTCTTTCTCTCTCAAAATAAATAAGTACACATTAAAAAATTTTTTAAAAATACTTCTCATCACCCAGTTGTGCCCGATCTGGCCCCCAATGTCACCAAAATGTCCTCTCTCCAGGACCCGGACTCAGGCAGCGTCCAGCTGCCCCTGGCACTGCATCTGAGGAGGCATTTTGCACCTGTCTCTGGAGGACGCCCCAGCCTCGGCCGTCCTGGCCCAGGGCACGCTCCGTGACATTCCTCCCTCACCTTCGTGCAAGAGCTTTCTCCTGGAGAGTAGCCTGCAAACGTTCTAAGGCTGCCATTTCCTCCAAGATACACCCTAGTGGCTTCTTTGTTCCTTGATGTACAGCAGAAGATAGGTTTAAGTGATGTTTGGAGAATTTGGTAATTAAAAGAATATGTTATGCGGAGAGAGTTTTTCAGTTGAAATTTAATACATAAGTGCATTCAAACCAGGTTTCCCAGACCATAACCCAACGGTAAAATCTAGAGTGCTGACACCACGCCGAGCCCAAACTCCGCGTTTCTTGAACTTGAGCCCAGGGAAGAGAACGTATAACTGTCTGTCCACTGACATTTTTGCAGGGCATCAGGGGCTGTCCACAGTCTGGCACATCACTCTGTGAAAATATGTCTCTGAACCAAACCATGATGGCTTTGTTTTATTTTTACAGTGGGTGGGTTGCAGAAAGCCAGGAGGAAATTCTGTTTTCTAGCCTGCTTATTTTACTTGGACAGGGAAAATGCCTCCCTAACGGGTGTCCTTGAAAGCAATCAAAGCCAAGAAAAAGCGTTGCCAAGGTTCAAAGGGTAAATATTCCAAAAAGTAATATTTAGCAAATTATTTTCAGGAATAATGCCGACTACCACCACAATTATTTATTAAGGTTTGGAAGTCTTGGTCATTGTAACATTATAATAACATCGGAAACAGAATAAAATGAATGCATATGGTAAGGGGAGAACAATTCTCTTCACAAAGAGTAGCCGTTAGGAATATACTATCGTTTAAAAACAGTTTCGGCTAAGTAACTTTAAAGGACAAATGTGTAAAGACTAATAGTATCTCAGTAAAGATCTCACCTGCCATAGTGTTAAAAAATTATATAATAGAGATGATTTTGAGAAAATAGACAACATATAAATAAAACCTCAACGTTCCATCAGAAGTCATAAAAGACAATCAATTTGAGAACCGAAATGTATTTCTAGATGTAAGAATGAATAATTCAAACAGATTCTTTATGGATTTGGCAAAAAATTGGCTTGGACTTTCAAAAGACTGAAATATAAGACTAATGGGGAAAATGTTTACAGTTCCAGCAGATATTAAAATATATTTTAATAGAAACATTAATTAAAACATTATAATATTGGCTTAAAAACCAAGAGAGAGATGGATGGAATATCGTACATATGCCTTGAGGTAAATGAAGGCAATCGTATATAGAAATTCAGCCAGGAATATATGGAATTTTTGATGATCTAGCAGCCACATTTAACAAAAGTAAAAGGAAATAAGTATACAACTAATTTTAATAATATATTTTATTTTACCTTATATATCAGAAGTATTTTAATATGCAACCAATCTAAAGAAATGTGATTAACGAGATTGTTTATGTTCTTCTTGGGTACTAAGCGTTTGAAATTTGGACTCTCCACATGTCGAGTGTTTGATAGCCACACATGGAGAGTGGCTACCCATCATTACAGCATAGATCGTGGGGAAGGGGATTTTATACATTATGAACAAGAATCAGGAAAACAACAGAGAAGGAAAATAAATATTTAATGAAGAGTATGAGGTCCTGGTAATGGTTTGTAAAATCTAGAAATCCATAAACATGGAATCACACTATAGGCCTTCTGATGCAATAAATTTTAGAAGAAGAAGATTATAAACAATCTTAGAAACCAAGAAACAGATAAGCCGACAGTGAGTTGCACAGAGTTATGACTTGGGTGGATCTGGGTGGGAGGCCCACTAGTTCCAGGACAACATGGCCTGCGGAGGAAGGGAAGAAGGCAGAAGGTGACAGACACAATGGAGACAGTTGACCTGTTCACTAAGGCAAGTCCTGGGGATGGAAGGCAGGAGTCCAACAACCAAAAGGCAGAGAGAAACTTTCCAGAGTGATTCAGATAACTCTCAGGACCTGGCAGTCCTGGTGGGCGAGGCTATGTAGCAGAAGTTTCCGGGCCCTGAACCAATTTGAAGTCCAGAAGGGTGTTGCCTGGTGTTGGGTAATCTATCCGCAGTGGACAGCACCCCACCCGTGGAAGCCCCACCAGAAAGAATGGAGCTTGTCCTGGGGAGAAGGGCTTGTGGAATCAGCATGCCTCAAGAACTGCCAGGGTTTCAGACGGCTTCAATCCTAGAGGGACAGGAGGACACCCTCAAGACCACAAACATACCGTTAAGTGAGAGAACAAGGCAGAAGGTAAATGCCTTGGACAGATAGCCATGGGAGTGGAGGATGCTGTAATGTGCTGAACTGTGTTCCCCACATTTATGTGCTGAAATCCTAATCCCTAGTACCTCTGAATATGACTACATTTGGAGATAGGGTCTTTACACATGTAATTAAATTAACGTTAGGTCATTAAGATGGGCTCTAATCCAATAGGACAGATGTTCTTATAAGAAGAGGAAGTTAGGACACAGAAACTGAGAGAGACAGCCATGTATGTGAAGACTCGGGGAGAAGAGGGCCATCCCCAAGCCAAGGAGAGAGGCTTCAGAAGAAACCAGCCCAGAGGAAACCTTGATTTTGGACCTCCAGCCTCCAGAATAGTGAAAAAATAGACTTCTGTTGTTGAAACCCAGTCTGTGTCACTCCACTGTGGTGACTCCAGCACACTAATATAGATGCAGAAACTAAAGACTGCACCAGTGAGAGCCCCCAACCCCAGGCCTGGTGAGCAGAAAAGGAGGATCCATGGGATCAGCACACAGGAGCCTCACTTCTGTGTCTTGGGCAAGCCACGCCTCCTCCTGAGGACTGAGAACAAATGTTTAACCTGGTTAGAAGACTTGACACAAGACACAAAAGGGGACCCTAAGCTAGGGTGGTTAGATGAAACACAGGATGCCTAGTTAAATTTGAATTTCAAACAAGCAACAAAATTTTTTAGTGCCTGGCTTAAATTTTGCATGGGGCATGCTCATTCCAAAAATTATTTGTTGTTTCTCTGAAATCAAAATTCACCTGGCCATCTTATATTTTAACGTCCTAATCAGGCATCCCCATTCAAGGATAAGGGAAGGGCCAGCATGTGTAGCAGGAAATGCAAAGGAAAGCAGAAAGGGAGGACCTGAGATGAAGCAGGCTGGCCATCAGGGAACACTCACCAGGACTCACCAGGGCAAGGGAATGTCCAAAGACCAAAGCCAATGGATGGGATTGCAAAGAAATGTGCAACACATTTAACTCTATCAATGCTTCATAACTAAAATGAAAAGAGATAAGGAAAAATAATAGGCTGGGCAAACCATTCCTACGATATGAAAGGTTTGGTATGGAAATAAATAAATACCAATATCTCAGTAGGCAAACAGGTCAAGGACATGATCGAATGATTTGTACAAAAAGATCTACAGTTTTCAAACAAGTTTGCAGAAGTATTGTCTTTTTCATGATTTCTACAGCCAAGTTTCTAAGAAAGTAAGGATCAATTGTCATCTTTTTAAACAGGAACTTAAACAAATAGTAACTAAGATTCTCAGTGAGAATGAGAATGCGGTGTAGCCGACAATGCCCTTGCTGGTGGTGGACAACGTGTTTAGCAACATGCTCACGCTGGCTGACCCAACACAACCATTCCTGATTTTATCCCAAGGGTAATAATTTAAAATAAAGAAGGAAAAAATTATAAAAGATGGTGCATTATTTCGTTATCATAACTGTAAAGTAATAAATATGCTTGAACAATAACTGGAAGGAAACATGGGGGAGAAAAGCATTTGATGTGAGTATAGCTTTATCTTTAAAATTTCCTCTTGGGTCATGAGTACACTCTTTTATAATGACACGTTTTAATGTGAGAAGCAGTTCCACTGTTGCCAGCAAGGACTATTGGCGAAGGTGCACCCGGCAAGGATTCCGGCAGGGGTAGGGGGAGGAGGGTCCACCTCTGGATCTGCTCAGGGAACACCTCCAGGAAACTTCCTTTATTTGTCTGCATCTGCAGGGCCATTTCTGGCCATCCAGGTCTTTGAAACAGCTCCTCACAAGCTCTAAATGTCTTCCTCGGGCCAAAGGTTCAATGGACTGTTGGCCATTCTCAACAAACAAACGTTTCCATTGAATGAGACTCATTATTCTGCCATCTATTTTCACTGGAATATTAATGCCCTTCATCAGTCTTCACTCTGTCTTCTCCCAACCAAAAGCCCAACTCCAAGGAGTTACTGTGCTGCCCATCTTTGTGTATGGTCTGCAGTAATAAATCTTTGCTGTCATTACCCTGTTTTCCAACATCCCAGAGAAGGGAGAGTGGTCTGCTGGCTTATCCCCCAAGTGCCTGGGCTTTGGTTCTGGAATAGACGGTCATTGGAGCTAGCAGGAGAAAGACACTGCATTATTGGTTGGTTAAGTGCATGTTCTTACTACTTGGGGCGGGAAAGGGGGGCTTCTTTAAAAACAAAGAATTCACATTAACATCAAAGCATGTTGGACTCTCCCGAGGTTCATGCAGCTTTTCTCACAGCAAATGAGCCAACAAGAGACCACTCGTGTGTTAATCTGCCCCAGGCTGCCATAAGGAAGCACCTCAGACCCGGGCCGTGAGGAGGGGGTGGCTTAAACAGCAGAGATTTATTGTCTCACAGCTCTGGAGGGCTCAAGTCTGAGATCAAGGTGTCGGCCGGGTGCGTTCCTCTGAGGCCTCTCTCCATGACTTATAGATGGCCGTCCTCTCCCCACACCCTCACCCGGTCACCTCTGTGTCTGTGTCTTAATCTCGTCTCCCTATAAAGACATTACTCATCTTGGATTGGGGCTTACCCTAATGGCCTCATTTGAACTTAATTACCTCTTTAAAGACCCTTTCTGCACATACAGTCCCTGTCTGAGGTTCTGCACATACAGTCCTGTCTGGGGTCAGGGCTTCCACCTGTGAATTGGGGTGGGGGTACACAGCTCAGCTCAAACGACTCATGAGATCATGAGCCTTCTCATGACCTTCTCTCTGCACAAGAGTTAAAGAGGTGAGCCATGAAGCCTACACTAACCACTGAGACCAATGTGCTAGAAAGGCCTCTTTGACCTGCCTGTGGCGAGTGACGAGGACTTGCAGGTGACACACATTTCTCCTTGACTTCCTGAGATGGTCGTCTCGATCCTGCAATTGCCTCTTAGGAGAGGAACCTCTTGCACACAGGTGTCTGTGCGAGCCCCGCCCCAGATGCCACTAAGGAGTGCGTCTCCAGTAGGTGGCTTTGGGCCCATGAGGGCTGGGTGAAGTCTCCCTGCCTGGGCACCCCTTGGGTTATAAGTTTTCTCTGTATCTTGTCATTCTCCCAAGCCTCGTGGCCTGATGCCACCTGTACGTGACCTGCGGAGAGGGCTGTGAAGCTACATGATCCCTGGTCTGGGCCCTCGTTCACATTTCCTTATATTGCCACGGTGCACCTTAGCATGGCCAGCATCGGCCAGGCTACCCCAGCACGCAGCCTTACTGCCCCCTTACTGGCCTCCTGGCCTCCTGCTCGGACCCTGTCCTCCTTGTTCCTGGACATATGGGATGCACAGAGCACTGGGGGATGTTGTACTCGCCTTGTGGAACCCCCACCCCCTGGGGGTCCCTAATACACTGTGAGGCTAGAGTGACACTTTTTTTTTAAGTTTATTTATTTATTTATTTATTTAGAGAGCACATGGTGGAGAAGCAGAGAGAGAGGAGACAGAGAGAATCCCAAGCAGTCTCCATGCCTGATGCAGGGCTTGAACTCACGAACCTCGAGATCATGACCTGAGCTGAAATCAAGAGTCGGATGCTTAACCCACTGAGTCCCCCAGGCGCCCCTAGAGTGACACCATCTCTAACAGCAAGCTGAGGGTCCCGATCCATTGGCTTCCTCTCCTTCCTCGTACTTTATCTTTTAGCCACACCGAGGGTTGAAGCACAGGGTGGCAGGAGACCTCCGTCCAGCTCTCTGTGGAACAAACAGGAAAGAGCATGCATGCGACATGTGCAAGTCATTCTGGTGGCCGGCTGTCCTCCTCCCCAGCGGGGTATGAGCCCTCTGTTGAGCAGATCCGTCTGTCTACACTCTTGGGCCTTAACGTGTCTCCGACAACATGTGGAGTCGGTGGCCCAGGGCAGACTTGGGATTGCGCTGCCTCCTTCAGAGGACACGCAGCCAACTCCGTAGCTGGCGTTCATGCTGCAAAGAGGTCAACAGATGTTACGTAACATCTGCAGCTGCGGAAGGGATCCCAAACACACGGGGAGCGGCACCGCCCTATCTGCCTGTGAGCGTCAGGGCACAGGATGAGGTGTCTGTGCCTCTGGAGAGCATGTGGTTGGTGTCAGAGAAAGTCAGACCTGTCACTGGCACAGTTGAGCAAGACCGAAGGAAATTCTCCAGGAATCGAACTTACCGGACGTCTCGGTCAAATGCTATCTGGCTTTCCCTCAGGCGGCCCCAACACATTAAATATGGCACCACCGCCTTATCCCCCCGGCCCCCGGCTTGCCTGCCGCTTAACTGCTGATTAAAAACAACCTGAAACGCTTTGCCTTATCTGTATTGGAACACAGGCTCTGAAATTATCCGTAAAATCGTTCATTACTCGAATGCAAAATAGTACGGGCAGGCCAGGCCAGTACAATTTCAGATAGATGTCTTACATCTACAAGCAGGAGTTTCTGGATCACTGGCTGAGCTTGGTTTCGTCTTCTTTGTTTGCTCACTAAGCATTGTAATTTCTAACAGGAACCACTACTGGAGAAATAGGACAATGGAAGGAGTTAAAGATCCTGGTTTGGCAGATGGACTTCAGAGCAGGAAGAGGTGAGACCCCTAGAACCAACAGAAGTAAGGCGGGGGGAGGGGGGGCGCTCGGGAAGCTCCTCCCCGCCGCCTGGTCAAGCCCCACCAGGAAATTGCCTGGCTGTGGTAGCGTCCAAGGAATGGAAATAACACATGGGATCCGTCTACGGCATTTTTCACAACTGCGTGTGCATCCTTAAGTATCTTGAAATTGAACGTTTACTTTCAGCTCAGGCAGCAGGTATGTGGTCCCAGTGGGCTCCCCGTCCGCCACACAACACCTGAGCTGTCCTTGTGTCCCTGACACCTTAGGAAGAGAGCACCTTGGGGGTGGGGCGGAGGCCAGGCCTCTCTGCAGACCCGTGTCACTGGCGCTCAAGTCTGATGGGTGCTGTTTTGTTGGGGGGGGGGGGGGGTGGTTCCTAAAGCCAGGTTGCTGCCCCGCGCCTCCTCCCGCCCCACAGTGACCTGCTGACCGGGGCACACCCCCAGGGGAGGAGACGGTGCTGCCCACATGACACTCTTCCTCACATCTGAGAAAGGAATACGGAAGTTTGGGATGCAACTGCCCAGACGGAGACGCGATAGCATGAGCCCCACTCTCAGAGAAGGAAAATGACCCCAGCATAGCTATAGCTTTTGGAACCTCAGTATTTCCTCAGGCTCTCAGATTTGAAGGGAGGTCTTGCAATGTGAGCAGTAATTAGTGTGTTTTAGTGAAGACCCCAGCAAGAATAATCATGGCTCAGTAAGCACTGGGTTGGAAGGAGGGAGGGAGGGAGGGAGGGAGGAAGGGAGGGAGGGAGGGAAGAAAGAAAGGAAGGAAGGAAGGAGGGAGGGAAGGAAGGAAGAAGGGAGGGAGGGAGGGAGGGAGGGAGGAAGGAAGGAAAGAAGAAAAGAGGGAGGGGAGGAAGGGAGGGAGGGAGGAGGGAAGGAAGGGAGGGAGAGAGGAAAGGAGGGAGGGAGGGAGGGAGGAGGGAAGAAAGAAAAGAAGGGAGGGAAGAAAGAAAGGGAGGGAGGAAGGAAGGAGGGAGGGAAGGAAGGAAGGAAGGAAAGAAGGAAGGAAGGAAGGAAGGAAGGAAGGAAGGAAGGAAGGAAGGAAGGACGGGGGGGAGGAGGGAAGGATGGGAGGAAGGGGGGAGGGAGGGGAGAAGGAAACTAGACTAGCCCAGGTCTAGCTACATCCAAAACTAGGCTGGAAAGGTCTTTTCCCTGTAACGTGGACCTCCATGATCCAACAGTGCTTTGAGGCAAACACTTCCGGTCAAGAGGAGGCAAGCACCCCCCCCCAACACCCCCCACCCCACCCCTGCTGATGATGTCTCTTACCATTGGGGTGGGGAGCCTCGGAGAAGCCATCTCTTCTGGAATCCATTTTTGCTGGCAAGGATGCTTCAATATTAATTCTGTAAAAAAGAAAATAGCCACGTTTGGCAGACAACTCCCAACATGCAAAGGCTAAATTCTAAACAACGATTGTCAACAGTTATGTTGTTCAGTTCCCAGGGATACTTTTCATCACTAACCCACCCCGGGGCGGATCCCAGCAGAGCTCCCAACCCAGGGGCGTCTGGAGCAGGGAGTCAGGGGGTTGTTCTGGACGGGTCACATGTGACCCCTGCTCCTCGAGTCTCCCAGAGGGCTGGAAACATGACAGCAAAAAGGGATTCACCCTCCTCTACCCTTCTAGCGGCGTTTGCTGTCCACGCACGGAGCGCCGGCCACTGGTTGGTCACGCTGCTGGACGATGGCCACCCACCCAGCCACCCACCCCAGCAAGGGCGGCACGTAACACCTCCAACACATACTGAGACTCGAATGTAGCGGGGGCCACATTTCTGTAGTTTGCTTACTGCGAACCCACCCTTAAAGTGACCATTCACCGGATTGGGGGAAAAAATAGCGAACCGCTGGTTCTTTTTTAGTGCTCGCTCTCGTCTGATAATGTCAAAAATTGCTTTTGTCCGTCCTAGAACAAGAGCAAAAGGTTCTGTTTCTCAGCAGCTCCCTCTCCGCCTGCCTCTCGACGACGACGTCCTTCCCCACGTCGGGGAGCGGGGCTTTCTGGGGAGTTTGTGCTGGGGGTCAAGAGTTGAGGGGCTTGTGCGCAGAACTTTCTGGCAGACGATGACCTGGGTCCCCAGACTGCTGCCGGCCTGCCTGGCATTCCCAACTCCCGCTGCAGGTGCGAAAGGCAGTCTGGTCCGCCTGGGTCAGGCAGTGCTCTTGCGATGCCTCCTGGTGGCCTCGGCTGGTGCTGGAGAAGCTTCAAGACTAACTCCTGGTTTAGGGCTCTGGCTCTGGCGTGAACCGGGGCTGCGGCAATGGGGCCCAATCCCGGGCTGCCTCAGGTGTGTGCGGCATGTGGGAAGGACTGAAGGACGTCACATGACCTGGAAGGGCTGAAATAAGAGAGGATCCTGCAAGGAAAAGGGCCAAGGGGCCAGTGGTTCCCCAAGTGTGGTCCCTAAAGCAGTAGCATCAGCATCACCTGGGACCGTGCTAGACATGCAGAGGCTCGGGGTCCACGGAATCAGAAACTCTGAGGCTGGGGGTTTTGAGAAGTCCTGTGCCGGGGGGGGAGGGGTCTTGGGGGGGGGGGGGTGCTCTGCGGCAGGCCAAAGCGTGAGAACATGAGGCAAATCTGCCTTCCTGCGGAGTTGGGAATGAGCTGGGAACCCAGCCTGAGCTGGGAACATATGACCTTGCGGTCAATTACTTTGCCTCTTTGATTTTGTTTTCAGGTTCAGAACCCGTGTTTCATCAGCTTGGGGACCAACTACACAGCAAGAGGACAAGTTCTGATCAAACGCGTCTCCTCTCCTCGGGCTCTGCCGAACGTCACCGGGGTCGGGGAACCGTGGCATTTGACGCTTGCCTACTGTTGGTCCAGACGTGGGGCCCAGAGGGGGGCTTCGGGCTCCTCCCAGGAAGGAAGGTGAGTGACCCCACGGGGGCCGGGCGTTCAGAGAGGCATAGGGTGGGGATCAAATCTATAAATCCATTTCCGGAGAGTCCAAACGCCCCATCTGTTATAAATGAACATGCCTTCTGAGTGACAGAAGGCCTCTCCTTGAGCCGGAGGGTGAGAGAGGGTCAGAGGGAGGAGGGCTTGCTGTCGAAATTTTTGTCTTTCCAAAGCATGGCTGTCAGCATTTTGGGCAGCTTCTGAAGGCCGGGCTCCACCCGAAGCAAGGCCAGCCTGGAGCCTGGGTTCCCTGAGCGGGTGCAGGGCGGTTCCTGTGCCTTTGTCTCCAGGCTGGGGGTCCACCTCGGAGCCGGGGCCCCTCTGAGTGGGCCAGCCTCGCCCGTCCCCTCTGCGTGCCCTGAGCTGGCCTCCCGTTCCCGTGGGCCTCGCTGTCCCTCAGCCGGAGAGGAGGCCCGCTAAGCACACCTCTTTGCCCACCTGTCCTGGCGGGGACAGTGTGGCTGCAGCTGTCCGTGACCCTGTGGGGTGAAGGATGCTCCCACCTCTGTGCCCTCAGGGAGTTCCTCCGAGCTCCTTCATCTAGAGATGCTTTCGGTATAATTCTGTTCGCAAAAAAGAAGTTTCTCAGGTCAGCCTCCGAATCCTAAATGTTAGACACTCATGAGGAGTTAGGAAACGGACGCTCTGTCTAGAAACGGACGCAACTGGCAGTGCCCTGGCCTTCCAGAACCTGACCAGCGGGCGAATTGAGGGGGCAGAGAACCTGTCACCAGGAGACCCGAGATTGTTTTGCAGAAGAAACGATCCCGTAAATGTTGCTTTCTTACAGACGGAAGCTCATTCACCCACACGTCCTCTCCGGTCCTTCTGGGCAGGTGTGCTGTTTTGTACAAACACTCAGCCCGAGTGAGATGCGTCTTCTGGGTAAACAGCTGACCCAACTACCTCCCCAGAAGCCCACCCCCTCCCCCCGCCTCCCCAGAACCTGGCAGGCTCAGGCCCATCCACTCTGGCTGCAACACTGAGTAGAGGGGACATATTCTGAGGACGAGAAGCTTCCAGATTGTCAAAGAGTTTATTGTGCTGCCCCGTTCCCCAGGACTGAGCACTTTCTGGCCCTGAAGCCTCAGGACGTGAGTGTGGGCCTCCCCGTACCTGAGGCTGCCGGCCACCCCCTGTGCCTGCCTCCTTTCGCAGGCAGGACTCTGGGACCCAGGCTTGTTGGAACCTCTGGCTGAAGAGAGGTGCCAGCCACAGCCTCCTGTCATAGGAGGCCCCCCGAGCGCCCTGCCTTCGCCCCAGTCCCTGTGCACCCCCCGCAGAGAAGGTAGATTGAGTTCTTCCGGTAAAAGGTCCCCTCAGTGAAAGCTCCACCTGTTCAGAAAACGACACCTTCTCCGAATCTGCCCCCGCCTGTTCCCCGTGTGCCAGCCGGGACGTAACCATAGACAACGGGATTATTTCCTTGACTCGGCACTGGGCCGTTCGTTCTATTACTCAATAGGACAAAAGTGCACGCATTTTGAAGATGGAGACCATTTCATCTCGTGGCAGACGGCCCCCCGGCTGTTCCCATGACTCCTGGAATCACACTCCCTCGCTGCAGTTGGGACATTCGGGGCCAAGAATGTCTGAGAGGGGCGGGCCTCCAGGGACCGAAATAACACTCGGGACCCAACCTCTGTCCTTCGAGACCACGTTCATTAAGCCAACCACGAAGGAGGCTCACGACGTTCCCCTCCCCCTGGCTCCCCTCACCCCCTGTGCCTCCTCTTCTGCCTCGGTTCCCTTAGAAATAGAGAACTACGGCTACAGTCTTCACGGCCTTCACCGTCCTGGAGGGAAAGCACAGTTCTGGACATTGTCTTGGATTTATCAGGCCGTGGTTCGTTTTCCTTATCAGGAGCATTTCTCTCCGGGAAGGCGGGTCAGTTTCAACTCAGCCAGGACGGGGACACGCGCCCTCGCGGGTCCCCTGTCGTGAAGACAGCCAGCTGGGCGAGCTGCGGTGGGGATGTTCAACCGCGAAAGGCCGGCCGCCGAGGAAAGCTCTGCACCCGTGTGTGGGCCGGCCCACAAGAATGTTCCTCGGCCTCCTTCCCCACTTCATCACCAGGAACCTCCCGCCCCCCTTCGCCCTGGGGTCTTTGCACAGCCCTCAGTCCGTGTGGGGGCTCCTGCGGGTCCTGCTGACAGCCAGCGTCGCTGGTGCTTTGGGCCACGTCTTCTCGGCCCAGCTAAGGTAGACACCGCTATGGCTCGACAGTGAGCTCTAACCCGGCAGCTCCCCGAATCCGGTGTGTGGGCTGACATCTGCATCATCAGGGGGCGGCGCGGGGAGCTTGTTAAAACACAGACTGCTGAGCCCCCCAGAGCTCCCGAGTTGGCGGGTCTGGGGTGGGGCCTGAGAACTTGCATTTCTGCCGTGCAGCTCTCTTCTCTGTAGCTAATTCTTGGGGACCACCCTTTAGAACCACTGTGGTAACTGTCGCTACTCAAAGTGTGCTCACGGGCCAGCATCAGCTCGTTTTCAGGCCCTGCCCCAGAACGACTGAATCAGAGTCTGCATTTTGACAAGATACCAGGGGAGTCAGGATTCGGGATTTAATGCAAACGTTAAAGTTTGCAGAGCCCTGCTCCCACCTATGCTACCGGAGGACAAGTTTTCCTTATTTTTCTGGATATTCCCGGTCTCTAGTAGAGGAATGAGCGAGACTGGGGCGTGGGGCTGGAGCAAGTATTCTAGCTTGAGAGAAAACCCCATCCTGGACGTGCATGCTCGTGATAGCACACATCTACTTACCCACAGTGGCTTACTGGGCGCTTGGAAGGAAAAACCCACAGCATCTCCAACAACCTGCAAGGTTCTGGAATCTCACAAACATGTACCATCATTTTGGTTCCCAGGTGATCTAAACAGAATTGAAACCTGGATTCGCAAGAGGAGGGTTTTGGCAGGTGTCTCTCCACACCCCGTTTCCGGAAAGAGCGAGGTGGGGGGAACTAATTTCCAAACCACCCAGGCATTGGCTTGTGGGACCTCCCGGAATGGACTGCATCTTGGCTGTCTGAGTCCAGACTTGGAGCTCAGTTTTCTGTTGACAACTTTTCCATTGTTTTGCTGTTGTTAAAAGCTTGTAAACCTACGAGCATTTCCTTCCCCCAAGCTCCAGGACTGATAGTCACGAGCCTGGAAACTCAGGGGCCCATTGTGATCTTCAGACTCACCCCCACACCCACTCCTGATTATTTGCTGCACGAAAGCCCTGCTCTCTGGGGTGAGTGTGGGCTGCCTTCGACAACCTAGCACACAGATGACGTACAAGACAGATTAGCACATCTGGCAGATGAGGCCCAGAACTGGGTGATGATGAACGTTTTCATTTGGGCAGATGTAATAAAATCCTCCTCGCTCTGCAAATAGAATATTCCAGGAGGAAGGAGCCCTCACCGGAGCCGCGTCTTACGCTAGGGATGTCGCGTTGGTGCCCTCCAGGGAAGGGGGGAGTTCAGCTTGATAGAAAAATGGTTCAACCAAGAGTTGCCCAGACAATATCTTGTGAAATACACATACGGATAAGGCGATCTAAAGAGCCCCTGTTATTATGTGTCAGGTTATGGATAGAGTCCTGAGTGTTCACAGAGTCGGGGCGGGAGCTGACTGGGTGCCCAGCAGCCCCTCCCTCCTCAGGGCAAGCAAATCCTGCAAAGGTGGGGTCAGCTCAAGTTCACATTCCTCTGATCTCTTCCCTCCCCCAGGATTGTCCCAAAGTATATTTTCCTGAAATGTGAGTTCTTAGGGTAGAGTGTAGGCAGGGGGATGTCCAGACAGGAAGGTATACTTTGTGTTCCCACGTTGAGGCCATGATTCATCCCTTGTTTTAAAATCTCTGATCCCAAACATTAAAAAAAAATGTTTTTTAAAGGGGGCACCCGGTGGCTCAGTCGGTTGGGCGTCCGACTTCGGCTCAGGTCATGATCTCACGGTCCATGGGTTCGGGCCCTGCGTCGGGCTCTGTGCTGACAGCTCAGAGCCTGGAAGTCCCTTCAATTCTGTGTCTCCTTCTTTCTCTGCCCCTCCCCTGTTCGAACTCTGCCTGTCTCCCTCTCCTTCTCTCAAAAATAAATAAACATTAAAACAGAATTTTTTTTTTAAATCTCTGATCCCTCTAGCCAGCCCACCAGCCCAGGAGGAACTCCCTCGGAGCTTGACGAAGCCCAGGCCTGGGTTGGAAACACCTGCCTCTCGCCCCTTGTCTTCCCGAACGCCACAGGGGTCCACGTGGG
The DNA here is from genome assembly GCF_024362965.1 of Panthera pardus. Classification (NCBI taxonomy): domain Eukaryota; kingdom Metazoa; phylum Chordata; class Mammalia; order Carnivora; family Felidae; genus Panthera; species Panthera pardus. Next base: position 3,955,899 of record NW_026526655.1, on the reverse strand, counting down.
GCTGCACACCTATAGGCTCCGTCACGTCCCCCTGGGCTGGAGCAGGACAGGTGGAGTCAGGAACGTGCCCCACGTCCCTTATTACTACAGCTCACTCTAGGGTCCCAGGTAAGGGGTGGCTGAGCTGGGTCTGCTGCTTCCAAAATGTGACCCTTTTGTTTCCCAAAGGAGAAAGAATTTGCCCAGGGTCAAGGGGGTGCTTCCCTCTGGACCACCTTTCCTCTACATTTGCCCTTCTTCCTGCCCGTGTGCCCACCAGACTTCCAAGCCACTCAGCCGGTGGCTTTGAAGGGTACAAAATGCTTCACGCAGGACAAGGGACGCTTGGGGCAAAGTGTCTGTGCTTTGAGGGTGTTGTGTCCTTGGGGCCCAGCACGAGCTCTGCCCCCAGACTAGCCCTCTCTTGGTTAGGCATCACCCCAACCTCCACGGAAGACCAGGGCCACGGAAGAGGCGGCTGGTTCTGCATCAGCCTAGCTCAAGCCCTCCTGGTAAGAATGTGGATCCCATCTACCAGCGGCCCCCGGTTCTGCCTTCAAACCCAGAGCAAGTGCCTCCTTCTCCTGATGTGGTTGGCTCCCCCAGAGCCACATCTGCTTCCCGAGCCCCACCCGACATTAATCATCTTTGAGCTAGAACTCGCTGACACCCCCGAGGTCCTCCCAGCGTGTGGCCTTAGTCACTAGCCTCGCGGAGGTCGTGAACTTCCCATTTCTGTCCTCGTGCCCCGGGGCCCGTGCTGGCATCCGACTGCACGTTCCCAAAACATAGCTGTTGTTCCATTTCTAAATCTTCTCCTCATTCCAGACTCGGTGGGGGGGTGGGGGGGGGTTGTTCCCAAACGACGGATGATTCCAGGTCTGGCTCCTCACGCCCTCTGCCCCAGGCCTGCCTGCCGTTATGGTAACAGAACTCTCCTGTCTGGATTATGGGCTGGAAAACCTGAAAGATGAGAGATTGTGGCTTTTTTCCAAAATCAGGAAACAAGTTGAAGGACAAGACCAGAAAATGATGCTTTTTCTCTCAAATTGGCTTCACGGTCGAGGGATGGCACGTGTGTGCGTTCCACGTGTGTGGCTGTGCATGTGCGTGTGTGTGTGTGTGTGTGCGTGTGATACGTGGGGTGCATGTGTGACATAGAAGGCTTTGAAGAGAGGGTGGGATTTCAGAAACTATTTGCAAGAAGAATTATAGAATTGGGGAGAGAGCAGGAAGAGAGAGAGAGAAAGGGAGGGAGGGAGGGGGCGAGACAGAGACAGACAGGGAGGATTATGGGACAGGTATGCCAGACTTGAGCCTGTGCAGAGCCAACCTAGATCCCTGCTTCCTGACGCAGTGAGTCTCTCCAGCCAGGACTCGTTCTGGTCAAGGTCCCCACGCTGGTCAAGGACAGGCGTGGACCTCAGGACTCTCACGAAAGCTCCCGAACCTTCATTACCAATAAACTGTACCAGGCTTCTAAACAACACGAATCTGTCTCTGGGGCCCTGGGCCATTAGGAGGGAGATAACACTGGCTCGATCCTCCTTCCCCAGCCAGTGGGCCCCCCAAGCAATGAGCCATCCCCAGGGGCTCACACTCTGGGTTCCGTCTGTGTCTCTTGACTCCGTCCGTCGGGCAGGACAGCCAGAGTGGCCCTGCGTCCCGTTCCTTTCTATGCACCCCTCCCCCTTCCCCACCCGGACCCCAAACCTTGAGGCCCGTGGGTACAGCACAGATCGGACTGAACATCTAGGAGCCAGAAGAGGATACCGTTGCAGGATTCCTGGCCTCTTAAAATACCGGACGTTTTTACTTAAAAAGCCCCCTGGCTGGTTCCAAAGCCCACTCTCCTGTCTGCGCCTTGGGTTCTTCCTCTCTTCGCCCTCCAGAGGACCGAGCCCTGCCTTTTTTCTCCTCATCTTCTGCTAATCCACAGCCACGAACAAAGCCAAGCGAAGAGAAAATTCTGCTCTCCGTTGCATATTTTAAAGTATTTACCTGTACCCGTTTGCCCATAGCTGCCCCGACACCCAAAGGAGATGCCAAGTGATCTCAGATCAACAGCTACCCTTGTCTACACTACTTGTGCCTAAGGACCGGCCCCTCCCCTCCACGACACTCGTCAGCTTTCTGCCGACGTTTGCTGGGCTATCAGATTCTGACAACAAGGGGCCCCACGTCTCGGTGGTCCTGACAGTCGCCTTTGCCACCTGAGTACGGAGCATGGAGAAGGAGCACAGACGACAGACCTTGGAGCATCGAGCACAGATCCCGGAGCAGAGAACTTGGAGCATGGAGTGTGGGACACGAGGACAGAGCACAGAGCACGGTGCACGGAACTTGTGCCACAGGGCGTGCAGCACGGAGCACGGGCTGTGCACAGAACAACTTCCTTCTCTGCTCTGCGTTGCGGTGAGGGTGCTGTTAGAGATCCCTGACGCACACCGCTTTCAGCGTAAGGCTGCCTCGGAACCCTCCAGGAGCCCCTGAACCCTGTGCGGTTCCTATAGCCACCTGCCACGCCCACCCTGCTCCACTCTCCACGTCCTGAGCAAGTGGGAGCTTCTACCTTCCCATTTCGGGGCCACCTGATAGCTCTGGTCAGACAGAGAAGTCGGGGGTGGGGAGGACGTGTTTGGAAAGAGGGCTGGGCTAGAGATTAGGAAACCTGGGTCTGGGTGCTGCTTGGGCAGAGGCCATGGCACCGACCCCGGTCTAAGTCAGCTCACTCCTGGGGGCTCTGTCTCCTCATTTGGCTCGTAATAGTTTGAATAATTGGATTACTCCTGGGGCTCCTGGGTGGCTCAAATGGTTAAGTGTCCGACTCTTGATTTTCGCTCAGGTCGTGATCTCATGGTCCATGAGATGAGCCCAGCATTGGGCTGTATGCTGACAACACAGAGCCTGCTTGGGATTCTCTCTCTCTCTCTCTCTCTCTCTCTCTCTCTCTCACTCTCTCAATAAACAAACATTTTTAAAAAATGAAATAATTGGATTACTCCTAAACTATTCTTGGGGCGCCTGGGTGGCTCAGTCGGTTGAGCGTCCGACTTCGGCTCAGGTCGTGATCTCACAGCTCGTGAGTTCGAGCCCCACGTCGGGCTCGGTGCTGACAGCTCAGAGCCTGGAGCCCACTTCGGATTCTGTGTCTCCCTCTCTCTCTGCCCCTAACCCACTCACATTCTGTCTCTGTCTCTCTCAAAAATAAATAAACATGAAAAAAAATTTAAAGGTGTTTCTTAGCAAGTTGTGCCTATTGAAAATCAGAGACCTCTCCTGACTTTTCCACGACCTACCTGAGGTCTTACTAAGATGCTAGGAGGTTCTAGAACTTTCCTCCTTGACCCTATAGAATTTGACTCCCCTGGTGTCCCAACTTGCTCTGACTTCGGGTTAGTCTTTGGCAGATGAAATGTTCCTGCATCTGCTGTTTTCCTGCAGCAAAGTTGCTCTGTGGTGCACAGTGTATTGTTTTATTCTTTGCTCTTGAATCCCAGTCAGAAGTTCCAGAAGGGGATAAAATAAGACAGTCCCGAGGGGGCCGTTGTTCAGCACAAACACCCTTAAGCCTCTGGGTGTGTCTGTCATCAGTTCTTGTGCAGACATCACGGGCTACCACAGTCTGTCGTTCCTGACTAGCTCTGGGAGGCTGTTTGACAATCAAATAGAAGGGAGTTAGCACAGACTGCTCCCCCCCCAATACCTCTGTCTGTCCAAGTTTTAATTGGTGCCCAGAGGCATAGAGATGATTTATTTTCAGTACTAAAAGAACCTCTAAAGGAACAGGTGTCCAGCCCTCCAGGGAGCTGAATGAACAAGAGTGTGAAGGAACTCTTTTAGGAATGGAAGTCAGCGTACCGTGATCCCCAGGGATAAAGAGAGAAAGCTCAGGCTTACCCCTGAGTATGGAGGACGGCCGGACAAGTCCCATCCGTCAGGGAATCATCGTGCGTCCTGCTTTATGGACTGACCAGCGACTTACTTTCCATCAGCAGACGGTTCGAATGAACCCAGAGATGAGGTCTAGGGACAATCATTTTGAAAATATAAGTCACAGGTAAGTGAGAAATTCTATGTGAAAGTGCTTAGCACAGCACTGGACATGGGGTAGGGGTCCTATAACTATTGACTCTGCCTCCCATATAAAAATTATTAAATGAGGCATTTTGTGGGGTAATCGGGACCAGTAGGGAAGCGGAAAGTGTGGCGTATTCGTTTCCTAAAATGGCGGCACTGGTACCTGTCGCCCCACATGACCCTTCGCAGTGTGACCCTGCTGTTCCTCCCAGTAAGAGGCAGAGTCCCTTTCTCCTCCCCTCAAATCTGGGTGGGCCCTGTGAGTTTTCTTGACCAAGAGAATGCGGCAGAAACAGTGTCGTGTAAGTCCCTAAAATGTCTATAGCTTCTACTTTGGACTCGGAGAAACCTAACTCTCCTGAGACCAACCACCATGCTGTGAGGAAGCCCAAGTCAGCCAGGGCGAAAGAAGAGCCATATGGAGGTGCCAGACCTGGGAGTGAAGCCTCCTGGGACCTTCCAGCCCAGCCCAGCCCAGGCACCCACTGAATCCACGTAGCCAATGATCCCCCACAGCACAGACCAAGCACCTGGCCAGACTTCCTGCCCCACGCGATCAAGAACAAATGAAATGATGACTGTTTGAAGCCGCTAAATTTACTACAGGTGGTCTGTGGACTGAAGCCGGGTCTCCTCTAACTGCTCATCCAGCCCTAACATTCCATCAGCCGTGGGTGGGGTATCTGAGGACTGACCCCAGGGAAGACGCTTTAGGCTCTACAACTACCAGAAACCAGAGAACTGGACAGACACAAGCTTATCTAATTTTTCTATCTACTTTTCTGGCACAACAATAAGGTCACAGGCGGGCAGTTGAGGGGCTGGCAAGACACCCGTACACTACGGCCAGGACGTGCGCTCCTTCCTGCCTCCTCCTCCAATTCTTCCATGCGGTTTTGGCCCATGTGCTCCCTGGAAGGGTCTACCACTTCTAGATAACTTGCTCACACTTCCAGGTAGGAAGGAAGAGAGGGAAAGGACAAGTCTCAAAAGGAAATTCCAGTTTGATCTGTGCCTTTTCATCGAGAAAGCAGCTGCTTTCCTAGAAGCGTCACCTGTCACCCCCGCTGGAATCTATCTTTACTGGCAGGAGGAGCTGGGCACACTCTGACACGAACCCGCTTTTGTGGTTGAGGAGAAGGAAGCGGGGTGGGGAGGGGGCGTGTGCGTATACTGGGGCGTCAATCAGTAACATCCACTGCAGTCAGTGGGCTGAAAAGGCCTTTGGACAAGACTTGGACTTCCGCGTTGGAGTTTGAGGCTGATTCTCTGACTTGCCTTCCTCCACATCTTCTCCAGGTCCAGTTAATGTGCCTTTTTTGCTCCACAGAGGCTAAAAGCTCGACACTAGACTTCCCAGACTCCCTTGCAGCAGGGGTTCCGGTTGGGACTTAGTCTGTGTGCCATTCAGGACCGCTCCAAGACAAATATCGATTTATTGCTGAACATCTGAAACTAATATCATGTTTTATGTCCATTATACCTCAAATAAAAAGGAAGCACTCCTTCAGGAAGTTCAGAAGTGAGTTGAGTAGGAGAGAGGCAGGTCCTGATGAGGCTCCCGAGGCATCTCCCCCTCAGGCAGCTCGCTGGGGAGCCTCTGTGGCATCAGAGATGTTTCTGGAAGCTCACCTGGAATCATATCCTCCAGAACCTCCATAAGTGTACCGTCCGCCCAATAACAGAGGTAAATCCCTTTCTAAACTGACCAGAGTGACTCTGCCCTCTGTAACCAAGGCTTGATCACAGAGCCCTCGATCCATTTCAGTCTCCCCTACTCCCCAGCTGTGGGACCTGGGACAAGTGAGGTCATCGCTCTAAGCCTCGATGTCTTTTCTCTCAAATGGACTCTTTGCTTCGATTGATTATAAAACCTCATGAAAAATGCTCTGCATAATGCCCGGCCCAGAGTGAATGTCCAACAAACATTAGCTTCCACAACCTTCTCTCAGAAGCGTTAGTGAAAATGCAATGGAGGTAGATGTTGAATGGTGGGGGTGGGACTAGAGAGACATCCTGATGTGAGATAATGGCCCTGTGCTCCACGGGGTTTCAAGGAGGAGGCACACAGGAGCCCAGACTCAGAACCCGTGCCGATATCTGTCTCTTCCAGTAACGTACAAGCCCTGGGGTCTTAGGCTGAGTTTCAAGCTATTTGTATTTCTTTTCGCTTCTCCCATAAATCCTGATACAGAGGAGTCTGTATGGAAAAGGCCTGGATGGAAACTTCCAAATGCTGAGAATAGTCTCGGAACTAGTAACCATGCCCTTACCGTCTCTGAGGTACGACTCATGTGCCCACGCTCTGTCAGCCGCAGCTGTGGTGGCGGCCAGGACGGACACCGTCATTGTCTTCCTAGAGTTTCCCATCTAGCACAGGAGGCAGACGCTGGAAAGTTCACCTCTGCTTATGTATATCTGTTAGGATTGATGTGATAGAAAAAGGGATTGCAGCCATGCCTCCAGGGAGGGCGCACCTGAAAAAGTCACGTTTAGGTTGATGCTTGATTAAGGAAATAAATCTGTATCAGCTACTTTACTTTCCCTGTGAGACTTTTGGTGGCCAAGCCGCTCGTGGTGCCAAATGTAGCTTTTGTAGGGAGCAGAGAGTAAGTAAATGTTGCTGAAGGCAGTAGGGAGCCAACGCAGACAGCGGAGGAACAAAGTTGTGTGCTTAAGGTCAGTCTGGCAGCGTGTGCAAGATACAAAAGGAAGTGGAGGGAGGCCTGGGGTTCGGTCACGGACCTGGACCACCTCAGTGGGAACAGAAAAACAGCAGAACGAGAGTTTTTCCCGAGAACCTACAGATTTTGTCACATGTCCAAGTTTCCTTCTTGCGGATCTTCAGAAAATAAAAGAAGGGAAATGTAATCATTTAATTGGCCCAACTTCTCCTTGGGGAAGCTTTAATGACACCCCGTGTGTGCCTATCAACAGCTCAGATCCCACTATTATTTGATGGGTAATCTGCTTTAATCCCCGTAACAATGAGAACTCAGTGGGGAAAGGATATCTTCCTCTCTGCCCTACGATGCCTGCAGAACGAGCATCCAGTAAGGGGCAGTCGGCAGCGGGAACAATTGTGGAAGGCACTTAACAAATGTTTACGGAAGGAGACGTTGCACAAATGAACAACACCCACATAGTAAACAATGTGGACGCAGCCCTTTCCCTCCGACTCTTAGAGGAATGTCCTGTCAGTTTCGATGTCCTTTGAGGACAGGCTGTCATAATCGGTAAGAGCTGGGGCTCGTGGAGCCAAGTCCTGAGCTCAGTACTGCAGAGAGTTCCGTGGGGTGTCTTGGGGACAGGGAGAGGGGAGATGCCCTGTGGATGGACCGCAGGCAGCCAGGGAAGGGGAGGGGCCGGCTGTGGATCCTGGCCACTCCCCTCACAGGGTGATGGAAGGAAGGCCTGTCAAATATCAGTGACAGTATCTACTCCGCCCAATTCATAGCATCGCCGTGAAGCCCAGACAGACAATGCGGGAAGGAGCTTCTGGGTCCCATAAAGATGCAGAGACTTACTAGTTACAATTTCGCAGAACCGCAGAGCGCAAATTCGAACTGTCGAGTGGATTCCCATGGACCGCAGGGACTGATCCGGCCCGGGTAAGCAGTACCATGCAGGCTCCCTGGCAAAGGTACATTCTGAGCAGAATTTAAAAGAAGGGAATGTAGGGATCTGCAGAGAAGTGAAGGAACTCTTTTGTTCTTCGTTAAGATTTCTTCAGCTGTCTTGGCCCTCTGAATTTCTGCAGTTTTCGACCAGGCTCATCAAATGCCACCACACAGACCTTTGGGGGTTTTTATTGGGATTGTATTGAATCCATAGGTTCCTTTAGGTAGGACTGGCATTTTTACAATCTTGGATTTTTCTATCGATGAGCATGGCATAATCGCTCCTTGTAGGTACAGGAAAAGCATTCACCGAAGATTTGACCGCCTGTACTATTGAGAATCCGTGAGAGGCTTATACTGAAGAAGGAAATCACAAGCTCACCCACACTTGAAGAATTGTAGTTTCTGTTATCCCAAAAGGGGGTCCCTGCATCAGAAGGGAATGAGGACCCTAAAGACGGAGCGGTATCACTGAGGATCAGGTGCCTACCAGGGGCTTGCTGGTCAAAGAAACATGGCTCCAGGAGCCCGACTCACAGCTTGCTGAGGAGCTGTCTGTTCTCGGCCAGGAGGATTGTTGATTCTGTGCCTCAGAGTTATCAGATATAAACAGCAACAGTAATATCTACCTTGTTACTTCATGGGTCATCTGAAGAAATTAAACAAAATTCCCTCCAAATTATAGGATTTCATCAAAATTTTAAAAAATTTTTTAATGTTTATTATTTATTTTTTGAAAGAGAGAAAGAAAGACAGAGTGTAAGCAGGGAGGGGCAGAAAGAGAGGGAGACACAGAATCCGAAGCAGGGTCCAGGCTCTGAGCCATCAGCACAGAGCCCGACGTGGGGCTCAAACCCATGAACCGTGAGATCATGACCGAGACGAAGTCAGACGCTCAGCCGACTGAGCCACCCAGTCACCCCTCCAAATATTTTTTAATGTTTATTTATTTATTTTTGAGAGAGAGAGAGAGAGAGAGAGAGAGAGAGAGAGAGAGCACAAGCAGGAGAGGGCCAGAGAGAGAGGGAGACACAGAATCCAAAGCAGGTTCCAGGCTCCATGCTGTCTGCACAGAGCCTGACACGGGGCTCGAACACACAAACCTCTGGATCGTGACCTGAGCTCAAGTCAGAAGCTCAACCGACTGAGCCACCCAGGCATCCCTCTATCCAAATATTAAAAGTCACTCCTACTCCCATCACACAATCGCTTCACGGGATGGCCGTTAGGAAACAGATTGCCACCCAACTTCTGCATCAAGGATGATAGGTGCTAGAAATTGCTACACGGAGGCAAGTTCCTAAGAAAGTAGCCCGCTAGTGGTGACCTCTTTTTTTTTTTTTTAAGAAGGCATCACTTCACTAAAATTCAGCTTGGAAGCCATCCTCGACTCTTTACACTCACCTCCGGTCATCAAGTCCTTTCCCTTTTTAAATGTGGCTAGATAATACGCCCCTTCCCAACCTTGATGCCTATTGCCCCAGTCCTGGTGTCGCGGCCTGGGTGACCCAGCAAGCAGGGTCCAAGGCAGAATCGGGCATGCTTATTACCCTACCAGAGGGTGCATTCCCTGGAAAACAGCCGTGAGCAGGGAGGGCAGTAAGCCAGGGGGCGGAAAGAGAGAGCCAATCTGAGGGTCGGGGTGTCACCAGATGACCTCCACTTTGTCACAAGTGTCCTTGCTGGCTAGTCCTTATGGAACCATTTTCTGAAGGACCTAGGAATGCTTGAGTCTGAGAACAATTCGTTCTGAGGAAGGAAGGAGAAATAACTCTACTTGCCTGCATCCTGCACTGATCTAAAGTTCGTGCCATGGGACTCTAATTCCCCATGAATTTGCAGGTGGCGCACACATGGACACTGGGGCGGGAGGAGAGGTGGGCAGGGAGGCACCCTAGGACTGTGCCGACGTGACTCCTTGGAATCCATACGGAGCTGGTCAGAGTGGTGGCCGCTGCAGAACAAGTAGCCAAAGGGCCTGGAAATAGACGAGGAACAAAAGATACACCTGCTCCCATCATCTCTCGTGTGGGCGACTTCAAGGGCTCCCCAATGTCCCGTGCGCTGGCCAGTCTTAATAGACATCGAAGGTATTTGCTGAATGCTCTTACTGTCTCTTCCTTTAAAAGTCTTCCTTATGACATCGTTTCCTACAAAGGGACTATTTCCTCTCTATTGCCATCTGTTGCCTGAGATAGCAAAAAAGAATCAGACCGAGGTTTGATATGGAGCCTCCTGGAGTCATAAAAACTGGATTTGAATCTTGTTCTGTTACACTCTTGCTTTGTGACCTTGGGTATCTCTGAACTGCATCCCGATTATAAAATGGGGAAACGGTCCTACCAAGTAAGATGTATTAGGTGAGTGACTGCATGTTGGACCACTTCACAGAGTGTTGGCACAAGGAAGCCTGCGGCATTGTCAGCGGCCATGACCGTCAACATTCAGTGTCACCGTCACCAGCATGACCGTCACTGTCAGGGGCGCCTGGGTGGCTCAGTCAGTTAAGTGTCTGACTTCAGCCGAGGTCATGATCTCACGGTTTGTGGGCTCAAGCCCTGCGTCAGGCTCTGTGGTGACAGCTTGAAGCCTGCTTCAGATTGTGTCCGCCTCTGTCTCCGCACCTCCCCAACTGCGTTGTGTGTCTCTGTCTCTGAAAAATAAATAAACGTTAAAAAATTATTTTTAAAAATAAAAAAAAAAAGACTAGGATGAGTCAAACTTGTAAAAAAAAGCTTTATCAACTATGGAGTCATCTGTGAGGATTGGGGGTCACAATTCCTCTGATCCCCCTCATAATTCCCAAGCTCTGCATCATCCAGAACACATTTAAAGAAAGGAAAAGCAAGAGAAAGGGGTTTGGATAGGGAAGGGGATGGAGATACATCTAAACAGGGACAGAGAGAGAGAGAGAGAGAGAGAGAGGAGACTTGTGGATGTAATGTTTCCTGGGAAATCACCTGTTCCATCCCCAGGACAACCCTCCAGGGTGGGATTTATTAACCCCATTCCGCAAAAGAAGAAAAGAAAGCCCAGAGAGATCAAGGAATACACCCCAGACTACAGGGCTGGTAAATCAGTGAGCCCGGGACTGTGCTCTTCCCAACCCCCATGTTTCCCAGCACAGAGCTCCCCTCTTGTGGCTTTGGGGGTGTTCTACTGCTTGAAGACCAGGAATTAATCCCTGTGCCCATAGGAATGCTCTTAGAGCAGAGATAATTCAGCAATACACCCCCTTGTATATTTTGTATGTTTCCCCTCTTCCACCTGGTTCAGAGCTGTAAGTCAATCTTTTAGCCACTCAGCTAAATTCCCGGGGCGCTCTTAAGATACAGAAATTCCAGCTGTAAATAGCAAAACTGTTAGACCAGATTAAACTTGCCAAAGTGATTTGAGCAGGAGCTGAGAAAAATGGACCCCCTTGAAATGATACGCTATCAGCCAACAGTAACATAACCCTGGAAACGAACCTTTCAGTTTGTTATTCAACACGCGGAACACATGGTAAGGAGGAGGCTCGGCCGAGATCTAGCATCAGCAGAGGGCGTGGAAAATGTAAGCTGTACTTAATTTGCTTTTCTTCTCCTGCTCTCCTTTCTCCTTCCCCCCAATAAAATGATCGTGTGGGGAATTCTCCGATTTTGACGCTTGAGATCTATGGAGTCTGTCTGGAAGGTGACTGATGATAGGGTAGCCCCTGTGTTAAGGATCACCATCAGAGGAGAGGAAAGTGGCCGGGCAGCCATGGGACGGAGGGGCAATTGAGTAGATTCAGATGAGGGACACATGTGGGGGGCATCTGTTCTCACTCCATTTTTCTTGTAACAGCTTAAAAATGGAAAACAAATGCTGTGGGGGACTTTTTCTAGGGAATTGATAAAGTTTAAAAAAAAAAAAAACCCAACCTGCGTTTCCATTGGTCAGTTTCTCCGTGAGGACCAGAGCAGCTGGGGTAGCATGCCCCTGTCAGCCCCGTCCTGAAGACGTCTGGTTTCTTCAGACCCACTCAAGAAATTCCAGGCTACGTTGCACACCCTTGTCTGGCCTCTCCTTCTCTTGATTTCTGGTTCTGGGGAAGCCCAGGCCCTGAGGTGACATTGGGACACGTAAGTTGCCTTAGCTGAGGAAGCAAAAAAGCTGTTATTCTATAGTCAGGTGGGTGATTTATTGCAAAATTGTTCAGATACCACCCCCCCCCAACCCGACCTGAACGATGCCCAGATGACAGGCCATCCGGTGTTTCCCTTTCCAGCTGGTATGTTCTATTGTAACTAGCACCGTGCTTTAGACCACTTGGGGCACTACATGTTGACCTGGTCTGTTGTCACTGTCCTCAACCGGGAGCCCAGGCGTGTTCCCTCTCTGGGAACCATCCATCTGGCCCTGGCCTCTTCTGTCTCTTTCTCCCTCTTCTTTCTCGGTCTTTCCTGTGGAAAAGTGCTTCCAAAATCTGAAATTACACCATTTTTAAAATTTATTTCATTTAAATTCAAGTTAGTGAATATACAGTGTCGTCTTGGTTTCACGGGTAGAGCCCAATGACTCATCTCTTACATATAACACCCAGGGCTCATCCCAACAAGTACCCTCCTTAATGCCCATCCCCCACTTGTTTTTTCTTTTTAAAAGTTTTTTTAAGTTTATTTGTTTATTTTGAGAGACAGAGACAGTGCGAGTGGGGGGAGAACACAGAGAGAGAGAGGGAGAGAGAGAATCCCAAGCAGGCTCCACGCTGCCAGCATGGAGCCCCATGCTGGGCTCAAACTCACAAACCATGAGATCATGACCTGAGCTGAAACCAAGAGTCAAGTGCTTAACTGACGGAACAACCCAGGCGCCCCTCCCCATTACCCATTGCACCCACTGCCCACCCACCTCCCCTCCAGCAGCCCTCAGTTTGTTCTCTGTACTTAAGAGTCTCTTATGGCTTGCCTCCCTCTGATGCACACCGGGCTTTGTTCTATGTATTTCATATCAGACTATTCCAGTGGTCACAAGAGGTAGGATTTCTTTGAAGAAAACCAATAACCAACAGATGGGGTCAACGTGCCCCTTTGATCCTTTTTCTACGGCAATGGTATCACCTCGTGTGAACTCCCCCTTACTTTGCTTTCCTTCTACAAGAAATGTTTAGCAGCCATCCGACCAACTGTTCATTGATTTGCAAACATCTATTCCAGGTCAACAGAGCCTGTTCCTCTCACAGGGGAAGGTGGGGGACGTCCTAGGTGTTCTCCAGTTTCCATTAGCGATGCCCTTGGGCATGCATGAAGATATGTTGCAGGCACTTCCGGTGGAGAGGCTCCTGCTTATTGGGGATGAACTGGGTGACCGGTAACTGAGTTGATGCACCCTCTTGGAATGCTCACCGGATCCGTGCCCCGCAGTAGGGGCAGCTGGAGAAGGGGCTCCCACATTTACAGGTGAGGTGACTGAAGCCGGGCAACCTGCTTCTTCTGGTCTCTTTGTTCTGGAGCTGGGATCCAGAAGGAAGTGGGTGGGAGTTGCTTGCCCCGTAGAGAAGATGACCTCACATGTAGTCTGAGGAATTCTTCTGAAAGATCAGAGTCTGGAGCTCTAGTTCCCGTTGCCCCCCACCCCTACATTAGGGGGTAAAGCCTGAGATCACCGCTGGGTGATGGGGCTCTGATGTATTTCAGTCTGGAAAACCATATCCTCTCTGACAGGTTGCTCTGGCTACCATTGCTGGGGCCCCTGGAGGGGGAATCCACGGAACTGCAGAGGGGCGCTTGGGCAGGCGGTGGGGGAGGGGAGACCCAGTCACCGTATCAACGCTGGGGGAGTCAGGGAGCATGGAGATACCAGCAAGGCACTGACAGCAGGCAGGGATCACTCTCCCCACCGTGTGAACCCCGAAACAGAGGGGCGCCAAACAGGCCAAAAAGGCCTGAGACTTTGCTTCCCCTCCCCCCGACCCTATACCGTGCCCAGGGAGGGCATCCCTCTCCTCCTGCCCAGGTCAGAGCCCCCTCCTCTCTAAGGGTCTGGAGGATCCTGAGAGGCCACAGTAGGGGGGCGGGATGGGGCCCATCAGTCCCAGGAACCTGGGTGCAGCTTAGACGTCCACTCATTGTGGGGCTTTGAGTGCCCTCGTCCGTGAGTCCGTCATCAGGAGAAGCATGATGTGTAATGCGTGATCTGACGTTCCGTAACCTGGGTCCCTGTAGTATGCCAAAGCATTCATCGCAATATGACAAAGAGAGGAGTCAGCCTTCTGCCAGGAGGCACTTAAATTCCTATTTCGGGTGATCCCTGGAAAGAAATTCACTCCTGAAACCGCAGAAGCAAACTCGGACCCATGGGCTTAGCCCTCGGACACAAGGAGGCCATGGTTTTTTCCCGAAATTCCAGACACAAGAAAGGGTTTGGGACCCAAGCAAGCAGCTGAGCTCTCAGGCCCAGGGGCCGATCTAGAACGCCAGCCTCCTTAAAAGAGAAAGAAATCAGTGTCACCAAGCACTGTTTTCAAATACCTGCGTGAGAGCTTAACATGGGGTCTGAGATGACAACCCTGTCCCATGATTCCTGCTCAAGGAACGCGTTTGTCAGGGGTGCTCACAAAACCTGGAGGGACAGATTTTCACCCACTGTTAGAGTCAATATTTACCTTGGAAGAAAGCAGGCGTCAGAACTTGCCAATGGAGGTTTGGTCAGCACACCTGGGTGCTCGGTTGAAATCATGTCCTTCAACTGACACCCCTTGGAAAATGCTGGGATTTTTCTTAGAATGGAGAAATGTCACCCAGCCCGGTGTGGCGAGAAAGCACCTGCCACGATAATTTCAACAACTCGTTCTAGGTGATTCCGGTGTTTCCTCCTGCATCACACAGCAGGCTGGGTGCACTTTCCTCACCTTATTTGTGTTTCTGTTGTTCTTTCTTTTAACCTTTTTTTTTTTTTTTTAAATTTTGGAGAAGAGACACTTTGTTCCAAGTTCCGACTCTGGGACAGCGACAAACCCCCACAGCCAAAACACTCTGCAGCTGTGTCCTTTGGAGCAAGGAACGGACGAGAGCTTCTCTGCTGACCTCACTTCACCCCAGAGGCGTGTCCTCTGCGTTCACCCAGGTTGGACTCAGGCAGGCGACAGACATGCGCGACACCAGCCAGGTCCCCCCGGTGGCCCTGCCCACGGCAGCACGCCATCCATCACGCCACAGTCAAGACGCCAGCCAGCAGCCAGGCCGCCACGACAAGCAAAACGAGGCGGGCACCGCTGGCTCCTGTCAAGGCCTCCCATGCACCAGCAGCCTTCATGTTAATGGGAGAGGTTGACTGAGACTATTTGACGCAGTTGCTGGAAACTAAACAGAGCAGGAGAATGATAAGCAAAGCTCTTACTTAATTAAAAGCACATTTATACAAGGTTCGGCCTGGCAGGAAAATGACAAAGGCAGTTAAAATTTTAAAATCAAGCCATTTTCTCTTGAGAGATTTCTGCCAGACCCTGGTGGATTCAGGATGCTGGGTTTTCTCTTCCAACAGAGCCTGAACATCTGAGCCGGGGTGAGCCAAGTGTGAGCTCCCTGGCTGTTTTCAAAGAAGTGGAACTTTTTCCCCAAAGTGATTCCCCTTTCTGGAGCCAATGGCAAGAGCGAGGCATGCTAGGCATGGGCCTGGATGTGGCCCCCTCCAGAAACACAAGGATGGATGTGGAAAGTACGGGGTGACTCTCTGTAGGAACAAGGGACCTTTGATATGCCTCCATGAAAATGGCTTCTTTGAGAAGACGGTCTTAAGAGTGGGTCACCGCGGCAGACGAAGGCACCAGGAAAGCCTGGGTGGAGAAAAGTGAAACGTTACAAGTTGAGAGCCGTCCTCCTCTCTTTGAAAAAAGAACTGTACGAATCCTTTGTAATTCCAGAAGGAAGACCTGGGGCCGATGGGGAAATTACAGAAGGGAGGATTTCCAATTAACAGAAGAACTTTCCAAGGAGTATTGCTCAAATAGGAAACCACAGGCAGTTCAGCCTGCCTCGGGATGTGCTAGAAGAGACCACAGCCCGTGTCTTGGTGGTACTGAGGCGGGGCGGGGGGGGGGGGGGGGGGCGGTGTCCCACACTGGGGGCAGGACCCGGGGACTAAGTAAACACCTGCCGTGTTCTAAAAATCCTTGGATTCTGCATCATTGCGTAACACTCTGTAGAAACATGTATTTATTGCTCAGAAATTTGGAAAACAATTGTTCTTGGACATTTTACTGTTTATTTGTCAAATCCATTTCTGAATGAGAATCCAGTTGGTAAGGCAAAGGCATTTGAACGCTCTCCGCTGGTCTAAGAACTTCATATTTCCTCAGTGAATCATTATAATCTGTGTACATGGACAGAATTCTCGCTCCTGGCGCCAAGAAGTACAATCAACCAAGGGAGAGTGTTTCTTAAATAAAAGTGGTGTTTCTAGTTGGCAAAACATAGATTATTTTTGCTATTAGAGAAATTGATTTCTTAAGACGTTGTGATTAATTATGTCTGTAAAACAGAAAATCCATCAAAGACAAAATATTTTTCCCTTCAGAAAACACAAATTCCTACAATGTCACTGACCACATATGACATTCTATTTATAGGCACCTTGTCTCCAAAGATATATCTGGGCTCACTTTCTACTCTGTCTTCCCCAGGCTCTGGGGAGATTGATGACCTATGACAAAACCAGGGGAACACTCGGTGCCATTCTGCTGGTTCTTGAGAATCGAAATGAAAGTTCTACCCTGTGCCTGGTCTGTGGAGAGGAACCTTCTGAGGAAAACAATAAAAGATGATTCCATTTCCAATGCGAAAAGGCCCTTGTTGGCGAGTCCTGTTGGACTTGGCTTCCAAATAGATCCAGACCCCTAGCACTGTTCATCCCATCCACTGCCAACTCCCTGGCCGAAGCAGAAGGATCTTATGGCACTACCCCAACAACGTTTGCTGCAATGGCACCCCCTAGCATTGTGTGGGCACAGCCTATGAGCCGCAGCCCTGTCCTACGCAGGTGTCTTTCACTTAGACCATTGTACTTCCTCCTCTCCAGGCTCCCTGGGTCTATGTCACTCCTTTTTGTTTATTCTAAACACAACAGCCAGACTGATCCTGTTAAAACCCAAGTGGGATCACTGAACATAGCCCCGATGCTTCTCAGGCCTTCTCATCCCAACCAGTGGCCTCGGTGCCTGCTTGATCCTTCTCCTCCTTACCCTCTGGGTAGGGCCCAGTGGCCCAGCTGCACTGCCTTTCTATTTCTAGAATATGCCAGGGCACCACAGCTCCAGACCTTGCTATTGTTGTCCCTCTGTCAGGAATTCTGCCCTCTGTGGGTACCTCCATGGCCAGCTTCCTCTCTCCTTGTAAGAAGGATGTCATCTTCTCTGAGGAACTGTTCCCAACCATTCTTGTTAAAATGTTAGCTGTCCCTTCACATTCCCTGTCCCTCTCCCCTGCTTTAGGGTTTCCATAGCACTGACTTTTGACATACTACATAACTTGCTTATCTGTCCTGTTTTTGTCTGTCCCCTTCATAAGGAAACAGGATTTCTGATGGCAGGATTGCTACCCGTTTTGTTCACTGCTATATCTCTACTGCCTGGCACTTCCCAGCACACATCAGTCCTTCAATTAATGTTTTTTGAATAAATAAATGGGTAGGTAGATGAAGAGCAGACAGATGGATGGATGTGCGGGTGGATGGATGGATGGATGGGAGGACAGATGGATGCAGGTAGATGGATAGATGGATGGGGAGATGGATGGATGGTGGATGTGTGGACAGATGGATGTGGGTGGATGGATGGATGGTTGGATGGATGGATGGATGGATGGATGGATGGATGGATGTGCGGGTGGATGGATGGATGGATGGATGGGCAGATGGATGGATGGATGGATGGGCAGACAGATGGATGTGGGTTGATGGATGGATGGTTGGATGGATGGATGGATGGGTGGATGGGCAGATGGATGGATGGATGGGAGGACAGATGGATGCAGGTAGATGGATAGATGGATGGGCAGATGAATGGATGGTGGATGTGTGGACAGATGGATGTGGGTGGATGGATGGATGGTTGGTTGGATGGATGGATGGATGGATGGATGTGCGGGTGGATGGATGGATGGATGGATGGGCAGATGGATGGATGGATGGGCAGACAGATGGATGTGTGTTGATGGATGGATGGGTGGATGGATAGATGGATGGATGGATGGATGGATGGATTGGCAGATAGGTGGATGGATGGATGGATGGATGGATGGGCAGATAGGTGGATAAATGGATGGATGAATGGATGGGTACATGTATGGATGTGGGTGGATGGATGGATGGATGGATGGATGGGCAGATACATGAATGGATACCTTCTTCCAACTTCTGAACTAGAAAACACTTGAAGGTCCACAGTATTTTTTGCTTATGCACAGCATCATTAAAGGTCTGTGCACACAAATGTCCAGTCATCCATCATTGCCAAGGCCTAAAATGAGTAGCTGCTCAATAAACATCTGCAGACAGGAAGGAGGGATGAAAGGGAGGGAAAGTACAACAGAGCGAGACCATAGTGGTTTATCAGAATAAGACACAAAGCACCAACTTAACAAAGAAATGAAAACAAAAAAGCAGCAGAGGAGAGTGGAGGTACAACCTTTTATTAGATAGTGTTAGAGTCCATCATTGTCACCTCAGCAGCCTCCACTCATGGGTGTGCCCATGGCTTCTTGCTGCAAGTCCCTGTGACCCTGTGCCAGAGGGCTTTTTGCGGCTGCAGAACCTGGCTTGACTAAGCGCTCTGGAGAGTCAAAGCCCAGAGCAGCCCTTAACCATGATGGAAGGGAGTGGGTGGGTAAGTCATCCAGCTTCCCACCCTTCTGGAGGGACAACTTGCAGGCATGTTCTCTGTGGTCTCCCAGAGTTCAATGAGCCCCAAATGCCCAGAGAGGCAATCTGCTCCTTAGGGCACCTGGCCCTGGTTTCCTACAATTCCCTGACACCTTTCCCAACTCATTTGCTCTTGCTTTTCAGGATCACCTCCAAAGCTCACAACCTGCACTCACATCTTGGTCATGGGGTCTGCTTCTGGGGGACCCCAAGCTAGACAGGCACCAACAGGAATAGGTGTGAACCCCTTAGACGGAGGTCACATAAAAAGTTTTGATCATCTCACACTTACCCTGAGTGGTTCCAAAAATGTGCAGAATTATTAAAAACCTTTCATGAACTAGGGAAAATCTCAGACCTAGCACAATGGCTGACCAGTTGTAAAAATAGTTTAAAGCAATTTCATGCTTCCATCCCACTCTGGAGTGTGCAAGAATTCAATTCCCCATTCAGTGCAGGTGGATTTCTTGAATCTTCCTTTGGCTGATCCCTTTATACTCTTCTGCTGTAAGAAAAGTTCACATGTGTAACTCAGAGTCCCTTTGTCCTCAACCAGCTTCCAGACTTCACCCACTGAACAGAGTGATGGAGGGTCAGGCTCTGGTGTGTGGGATGGCTAGTGTCCGTCCACCTTGGGAGGTGGCCCTGTGGCAAAAAAAAAAAAGTTAGTATTAGGAACTGAAAAAAAAAAAAAAAAAGAACCAGAATGTGCACAGCATGGTTCCATTTTAAGTGCATGGGCATCTATTAGTTATCTGATCTGATTTTTTTCCACAGGAAATATATAGACATATATGAGCCATTATCTAATGACTCTGACTACTTCTAACTGATGTCTTCCCTGGGGGCCAAGGGGCAGGGTGCTCTTGTTCTTTCCTTCACCGAAAGAGAGAACCACCTTAGCCATGTCTCTGTTCCTCTTTCGGAATGTCACTTTCCCAAGAACTGACACAGTGTCTCTTTCTCCATTCCATAGGCCATAACCAACCTCGTGCCTGGTAGACGTTCAGCAGACATGGGTTGGGTGAATGAATAAAGGATGGATGGATAGATGGATGGATGGATGGATGCTTTCCTGCTAGTTTTCTCTCCTTCTTCTTTCCCTTTTTGGGAAATCCTTTTCCCAAAAATCTGCCTTCTCCATTAATATGATCATGTTTTAAAGAGAGTTTGAAAGGAATTACAAGTTTGCATTTGTTTTTATATGGTCTGAGAGTTTATACAACAGCTTAACACATTTATTCTGCTGCATTAACTGTTTGCTTGGTCTTCAGTCTGTCATCTTCGTTTATGATTTCTATTTTTTATGTTTTCTTCATGTTTCCAATTTATTTCCTTCCCTACTTTTTGCCATATTGCATAAGCAACGCTTGTTCTCTTTTCTTGTTATTATTTTTAGAAATTTTCTGCTTATCTTTAACAATAGTAATGTTTACATTTCTAAGTACAACAGTAATGACTACATATATCATTATAATAATAATATAAGTTTTCCATCAACATTTATAAGCTGCATCTCCTCGCTCCTCCACATAAATGTTAATATTTTTTCTTCTTCTGCCCAGCCTCCCTTCCAAGATTTTGCTGAAATCATTGGGAATTTGAGGTGCAAATTATCACCATTGCATGATTTTTATATAACAGGTCATTTCTTTACAGTATGTTATTTTTCTTTACTTTTGCATGAAGTTGTATGATCTTGTTATCAATGGTTACTTATTAACTAACTCATTTCATGCAACTTATTTTATACCATATCTTCACCATTGCTGCTTCCACGTTTTCATCACTGTTCAGTTTTCAAGGGCTCACCTGTGGCGACTTTTGCTGTAAGTCGTCAGGGCCCTTCTGGTTCCGGGAATGTCACCATGTGGCCACAGTAGGGGACAGGACTCGGCAATACTGGATGCTGGCGTCACATCCTTCCCATCAAAACTCAGAGGCTGAGGCCCCGCTAGTACGGCTCTCTCATGCCAAGAAGTCTGCATGTTGGCCTGTTCTGTTTTGGAAGGTTACCTGCATTTCTGGAACTGGACATCTTCACCAACAGATGCCTCCTTATACACTTCTCTTTTTAAAGTCCAAAATGCAAACAGCTTTACTTCTTCCTTTTGGTCCCAGACAGCGGGGAGAGAGAAGGTATGTCTTCCCAGTGCTGAGGCTACAGGTGCACAGGGCCCAGGTGGGGAGGCAACCCCGGGAGCAGAGCCTCTCAGGAGGTGCACCTGCTAGCGGTCAGAGCCCCCGAGACGCCAGGGCGCGGCCCTCCCAAAGGGCCCACTTTTACCAGCTGTGCATGCACATGACAGCAGGCTCACAGGGAGCCCTTCAGAGTTGCTGAGACCCCTGCCCACCTGCCCCTCTCCTCCAGCCCTGGCTGTTGAGCCTGGGCTCTTTCCCCAAGTAGCTTTCTGGAAAGCAGCTCTGTCAGGAGCAGTTATAGGACAGGGGCCTCCATACTGTGCCTAAGTAGAGGCTTCCTTATGGAGTTTTCTGTGGCTTCCTGGCATCAAGACTCTGCCCCTCTCCCACTTACTTCTCTAACTGTGTAGAAGCCTCCTGAGGTTGCCTTGGAAGTCTTGGACCCCCTTGAGTGAGCACAGCGCCTTTCAGCCTGGGCACCTGTCTTCTGATCTGTTTCGGGAATGTGCCCACAGCCGGTTATTGGAAAACCCCAATGTTATGTCCAGAGTGGGGCTGGGGCCTTGATTTTTCAAAGTGGGGCTGGGGCCTTGATTTGGAAAGACAAAGCTCACTGTCGGGAAAACCCATATGAGATGTCAGGCCCTTTGCATATATCCTCTCAGAAACAACAGCCATGGTTTTTGCACCTTCCCCCACCCCCTACACCTATATAATTGACGTCTTCAGTTAGCGACGTCTTCAAGAAAGAGAACACATATTTGTACTTCATATTCCTGGTCACAGTCACCACAAGGGAAGGTAATACACAGACCAATCCACGCATGCCACTCGTTTGCGTGGTGGAATTGTGGGAAGTAACGAAATATGAGTGTTTGCAAGACAGATATTCCAATGTGATATTTTATTCTTTCTTCCCAAAGGTCTTGACCCACCCACCACGTGAAGCAATTATTTTTCCGGACAGCTTCCTGACATTCCCAGGTAATTGACAGGTAATTAGGGGAAAGCATGCCAAAAAGCCCTCCACCCTAACATGGCAGAAGGGTGCTCCCAACACCTAATTTATCAACACTTGTTCTTTCTTGCCCGAGCCAAGGACACAGGATTGCTTGGCAAACAGGGAAGAGAAAGGTCAAGTCATTCTGTGCCTTTTCTGGAAACGTATTTTTGTTTGGGTCAATCCCCCCAATAAATTATGGTCTTGTCCTACCGCTGCATTGGTGGGATTCTTGCAAGCATTACTTAGTACATTTAAGAGCCATGCAAGACCCAAATGGATTTAAAGTTAAAAAAAAAGTTAGCCAAACTGAATGTTGAATTTGTTTGCGTTGTTCCACTGGTTCCCGCTGGAGCTTAATCATCACAGCCTTTCAGTCCTCGGTGCCTGCTTCAAGATGCAGCAGAAATCAAAACTTGAGGAGTCTGGACGCTTTGTTTTCATGTAACTCATTAAGCGTTTCCCCATGTGCTGTGATAGATGTTTCTCCCGGCCAGGAATTTCATACCACGTGTACATGTCCCTATTTTGCTCAGCAGAGTAATTCTCAGGATATACAAGCTAATGATGTCTGTGGTTTCGAAACGTCATTGTTATTGTTTGTGCAGGGCATTTGGAAAATCTGTAGACAGGTTATTAAGAGGATGCTGAGCAGTGAAAACATTATTAGGCCTTATTATTGTTTATTGTACCCAGATGTTGTGCATTTCGAGCGTCCCGAAGGATTAGGGGTGATGTCAGATACCAAAATCTTACTTTTCCTTGCGGATACTAAGTCTTAATTTTCCCCATTAAAAACAAAACGTTTGCACCAAGCAAGCGGATTATGCTTGGGCAAAACGTCGGTTGGCGGTAAAGCCGTGCTGCTCAGATGAGACGTAGGGGCATAATGGAAAACCAAAACAAAGCCTTGGCTACTGTCGGAAATTCCGGTCTGAAAAAAAAAGACCAACGAGGTGTACATTCAGGATGAAATAAATCATGCCAGCCAACATGCAGAGGGGCAATTTCAAAGAAAAATTTTTGTTCTCAATGAAAAGGCAGAGCAAACCCTGCCAATAAGTTCCTAACAAGGGCCAGGCACTCTGCTCAAGGCAATCAGAGGGCGTTTGACTGTTGGTCGATTGAGACACGTCATGGGAAAACAATGGTTTGGCCCGCAAAGTTCGCCCTGCTAGCTCCGTTGGATAGCAAACCATACCAAAAAGCCAACGATTTGTAATAATGAGGAATCCGTTTTTAAAACGACACGTTAAAGCTGCACCCAGAATAAACAAAACCAAGATTATTGTATGTGAGAATTCAATATATAACAAATAATCACTCCATTCTAGGAAAAGAAGAATTATGTAATCAATGACGCTGGCTTGTAAGCAATTTGGGGAAAGCGAATCTCGAAGAAACCCAGCAGGGATTGCGTTCACAGGCTTTCTGCCTTCGGGCTTCCTGCTGGCTTGGCCGATGGGAGGACATCAGGAGACCGGAAGGAGGGGGACAGTGTGTGTAAGGTAGTGTCCCTGATTCCCCGCATCAGGTGACTGCGGGAGGCCTGCTCCCCTGTCCTAATGGCCACTGTGTGGCTCAGGCAGCCTTTGCATACAATACTCCAGGTTCAGGAAATGGCTTCCTCCTCTGCCCCTTGAGGTGTGAGGATGATCGGAGTTCCCAGTCGCTGCCCCATCCAGGGAGCTCCCCATCCCTGAGCATCCCTGCCATTGCTGTGGTGACGTCCTCAAGCTCACCTCAGCCACCAGATCTAGCGGGCCATCTGTTTCCTCCTGGGGCTGCCGAGCGTTACAGGTGCCCTGGGGACAGCCACTAAGCTTCAGCCTCACGTGCAACTTCGGGTTGTGAGGTTTATCCATTCACACGAGGCTGGAGTGGTTCTGGTCCGTGCTCTGCAGACATGCACACGGCTGGCCGTTGGGTAACACTGCCCTGTCACCCGGTGGTTCTCACCGGGGGCCACTGCGACCCTGGAGATCTTTGGCTGTGTCCGGAGACATTTACGGTTGATACAGCGGGGGTCAGGGTGCTGCTGGGCCCTTGTGGGTGGAGCCCAGAGATGCTACGCACCCTACATTGCACAGGACACCGGCCCTAATAGTGACCCCGCCCGGGATGACTATGCTGCCCTCGAGAACCCTGTTGTGCCTGTTGGAGGAAACATGCATTCACAGCAGTAGCTCAGCAAAGCCGACTCTTCCTCAGTGGAAAGCTGATGAGTCCACTTGGAAAATAAAATTTCTGCCACTGGCTCATTAGTGAGTCCCGACCAGAGAGGGAGTAGTGGCTGCGTGATCCCGAGAAACACTGTTGTCAATCCCTGAAGGCCCCATGTACCCCTCTCTGTCCTTGGGATGGGCCCCCCACGTGAAGTGGGAACCTCTCACGAGAGCCCACGAGTGTCCCTGTGCGGGAATGTACAGGGTGTGGCCTCTGCGTCCGGCTACTGAGATTCAGGTCCAGCTGCTACTATTGCTTGATTGGGTTGATTTATTTCATCTCTGGTAGGTTCTGTGTCATCATTTGTAAAGCATGGGTACTGCCGGTTGGAAATTTTTTTCTTTAAAGTTTATTTATTTATGTATTTAGAGAGAGAGAGAGAGAGAGAGAGAGAGAGAACAGGGAGGGTCAGAGAGAGGGGGAGAGAGAGAATCCCAAGCAGGCTTCATGCTGTCAGCGCAGAGCCCCGATGACATGAGATCATGACCTGAGCCGAAATCAAGAGTCAGACGCTCCACGGACTGAGCCACTCAGATGCCCCTAATGGTCGCAAATTCTGTAGGGTAATAGAAGGGATTAAATGAGAAAATACATGCCAAATCCATCAGGATTTGCTTGTTTTCTTGGTAAGACCTATCAGAGCCTTTAAAGTGTTACAAAGCGTTTGGACTCTCTAGGAAAAGGGCACGATACACCACCATCCCCAAGCCCAGGCACCGCTCAATGCTGCTCTGAACCGGACTCCTGTTACGTCACAGAGGTAACCTCCGGCCAACACGGGTAGATGCACCATTGGGCCTCCACAACATGCTGACCAACAATCCAATGTGGTGGCTTCCATAATTGAGTTTTGAATGTTGAACCAGCCTTGCACACCTGGAATAAGTCCCTTGGTCATGGTGCTTAATTACTTTTATAAACTATTAGATTCGATTTGCTATTATTTCGTTGTGGGGGGGGGGTTGCATCTGTGTTCATGAGAGATACTGCTCTGTCATTTTCTTCTCTTATAATGTCTTCATCTTTGGTACTAAGATAATGCTGGTCTCAGAGAAAGGAGTTAGAAAGTATTCGCTCTACTTCTGTCTTCTGAACAAGACTGTAGAGAATTGGTGTGATCCCTTCCCTAAATATTTGGTAGACTTCACCAGTGGATCTATCTAAGCCTGGCACTTTCTTTTTTGGAAGGTTAATTATTGGTTCATTTTCTTCAATAGATATAAGCCTATTCAGATGATATGAGTTTTGGTAAATTGTGTCTTTCCAGGAATTGGTCCATTTCATTTATCTATGTAATTATCACATTTGTGGGCACAGAGATGTTCATAGTATTTCTTTATTATACTTTCTTTTTTTTTTAAAGTTTATTTATTTTTGAGACAGAGAGAGACAGAGCATGAACGGGGGAGGGTCAGAGAGAGAGGGAGACACAGAATCCGAAACAGGCTCCAGGCTCTGAGTGGTCAGCCCAGAGCCCGACGCAGGGCTCGAACTCATGGACCGCGAGATCATGACCCGAGCCGAACTCAGACGCTTAACCGACCGAGCCACCCAGGCACCCCTCTTTATTATACTTTCAATAGTTCATATATTTTATATTGATCACTTCCAGCTCCTATCTCAGAGGGTGGCACTTTCTGATTTCCCCCAAATCAAAGTCCACCTCTGGGAGTCTGTAGCTACATTGGACAATTTTACTCCTGACTGTCTATTGTTTTTCTTTGACCAGTTATTCATATTGACCTGGGTTTTCAATGTGGATGTGGATTGTTTGTGAACATGTGTAATATCTTTAGTCCTTTAAAGACACGTATATTTTGTTTTCCAACATTTACCTTTCTTAGCTTAACTTAGAAAACAGTTAAATCGGGCTACCTGCCCAACATATTCTGGCTATATGTGAAATATTTTTTAAAAACCTCTCTCAGGGCACCCGGGCGGCTCAGTCGGTTGAGTGTCCGACCTCAGCTCAGGTCATGATCTCGTGGCTCATGAGTTCGAGCCCCACGTCGGGCTCTGTGCTGACAGCTCGGAGCCTGGAGCCTGCTTCGGATTCTGTGTCTCCCTCTCTCTTTGCCCTTCCCCTGCTCGCATTCTATCTCTGTCTCTGAAAAATGAATAAATGTTAAAAAACAACCTCTCTCTACATTATCATGTCAATTCAAGAAACTGAAATAAATTCATATACAGAGATGACAGAAGTACCTTATTTGTCAGACTCAAAACATATATTTAAAAACAATTTTTTTTGAGAGAGAGAGAGAGCACACAAGCAGGGGAAAACAAGAGAGAGAGAGAGAGAGAGAGAGAGAGAGAGAATCTCAAGCAGACTCCACGCTCAGTGCAGAGCCTGACACGGGGCTCCCCCTCACGACCCCGGGATCATTACTTGAGCCAAAATCGAGAGTCAGACGCTCAACCAACTGAGCCACCCAGGTGCCCCAAAAGCATATATATTTAAAATGTGTTTATAAACCATAAAGTACTACAAAATATAGAAGCATTTACTCTCCAGTTTGGAATTACCCCACTTAAAAAAAATAAACAAATCCAGGTAATAGGAGAACGCCCAGAGAAATTACTGCTGGAGAAAAGGAATGCCAGGCTTCACATGCTGGTGATTTAAAGTTGGACAAGCACTAAAGCACCCCACTCTAGGTTCTGGGTGACGGCTTGTTTGAGTAACACATCCTGAAGGCAGCGGCCACTTTACTCTGTAGGTTAGAGAACAAGAAAGAAAGCAAACAAGCCACAGAGGACCAAAATAGAGAAGGAAACCCATCTGTTACGTGAAGAACTATGTTCCCCAAATCTCATATGTTGGAGTCCTAACCCCTAGGAGCTCAGAATGTGAGTCTACTTCAGAGGCATGGTCTTTAAAGAGGTAATTAAGGTGAAATGCGGTCACTGGGGTGGTCCCACTGGGGCGGGACACTGGGGTGTCCCATATGACAACGTCCTTACAAGAAGAGGAGATTAGGACACAGACGAGCGTAGAGGAGAAGAAGGAGAAGGAGCTGTCTTCACACCAAGGAGAAAGACCTCGGGAGAAACCAACCCTGTGGACACCTTGGTCTTGGATTTTCAGCCTCCACGACTGGGAGGAAATAAAAGTCTGGTGTTGAAGCTGCAGCCCACGCAGATGTGTCTCGTGCTGGATATCCTAGAGGCCCATCACCAAGTATGGATTCCCATCATCGCCCCAGCTGTCACCCAGAGAGGTCTCTGCTGGGGTGTCTCATCACTTACCCTGGCTTCTCTCATTATGGGTTTTCTCTTTGAAATGTAACCAAAGCTTCTCTGTACACATTCGATTTGCCCATAGGGCCATGGAACATCTGGTTTCACTGACTCACATGCAACTTCCATTTTGGTCCAGCAACATGACATCTTCCTTCTTCTGCATGTTTTAGAATAATTTCAGAGTCAACAATCTCTTCATTATAGGACTCAACCTGAAGTTCATCCCGTGGGTCAGTCTGATGTTTTGAAACAACAGCTTCAGTATAGATTCCAAATGATCACAGATAGTATCAGACTGAAAAAAAAAATTCTGTGTGGCTGGAAGCACAAGGGAGGAGAGAGAAAAAGTGAGAGAGACAGAGACAGAGACACAGGTGTGGGTACAGTTGAGTAATTAATTGAGTAAAAACAAGAAGAATGACAGCAAGGTTCATAAGGTACTGACAATAGTTCTTGTCTCTTGAGCACCTGCTCTGGTTTGGGCACCGTCTCTAAGTTCAGATCCTCCGATGTCCCTGAGAACCACGTCTTGTGTTCTCATGACACAGAAAGCAAGATGGTGGCACAGCATGTTAAGCAACCCCCTCCCCCCCACCCCGCCCCCGCCCAGGGCCCTAGAGCTGGCAAGACACCAACCCTGGGCTGAACTGACTTCACAGGTAGACACCGCTCCCACACAGCATGCTGCATCCCCTGCACAGGCGGGATTTCAGAAAAGACACCCCTGCAAGCCCGAGGCACCCTGCACGCTGAGCATAGCCCAGTGCCTTGTCACAGCAGGGGAGGATTCTAAGGCCAGACTTCCTGTTCTGCCGGGGTACGTGTGGGAAAGACATTGCTGAGATGGTTTAACTCTGTTGTCAGTTGTGAACAGCTCTGAGCACAGGGCCATAAACCAAGAGGCCAGGCACATGAAATGTCATGGTTCAGCATTTCCAAATAGTTCAGTCTTTATGCGACCGCGTTTTTCAATCAGAGATGTCGTTGGCTTTAATTGTTCCAATCAATATCAAAATAAGTTTAGAGAGTCATTTAATGCAGGGGTGACTCCTCTTACACTAAGCGATTAAAGTCCTTTAACACAGTGACACACGGGGTCACTGCCGTTACTTTAGGGTGAAGGTGTCTGATCCAGAGGGTCCCTGGCTCGTGCTGTCCTTGCATAAATGAACTAACATTGCAAATAGATGCTGAAGTGCGTCATAAATTCCTAACAGAACTATTTCAAGAATTCTTTCTTTGAGGCGCCCGGGGGGCTCAGTAGGCTAAGCGTCTGACTCTTCATTTTAGTTCAGGTCATGATCTCACAATTTTGTGAGTTCGAGCCCTGCCCCGGGCTCTGCACTGACCGTGTGAAGTCTGCTTGGGATTCTCCCTCTCTCCCTGCCCCTCCCCTGCTTTCTCTCCCTCCATCCCTCCCTCTCTGTCTCTCTGTCTCTCTCAGTTTAAAATAATAAGCAAACTTAAAAAAGAGAATCCCTTCCTTAAAATGCTTAACCACTGTTTAAAATGCCACATAATATGGTAGATCATTTGAAAGACAAATTCAGTTCAAAAATGAAACAGAACATAAGCACCATTTCTACTCCTTCTATGTTTTTTTTTAAGTTCCCCCCAATGCAATAACACAGGAAAAATAAATAACGGCGAGAATGTTCCCTGGAGAGATATTTAATAAGTGCCTGCCAACGGCCAGCCAGACCTGGGGACACAGTGGTGAGCCAGTTACATAAGCTTCCACCCACACGGAGCTTACTTCTCATGAGGCACAGACACGAGAAGCACAGAATTTAAGAGATAGGTGAAGGTGGGTCATGCCACCTTCAGAACATGGCAGAACATGACAGACATGGGTCCCTACTGCAATGAGTAATCGGGCCTCGGTGAGGAGGTGACATCTGACATGAAAGATTTGAGGAAGAACATTAGTGGCAGGAGAGAAAGCATGTGAAAAGGCCCTGAGGCAGGGACAAAGTCGGCGTCTTCTGAGGGACAAGGAAGAAAGCAGTGGAGAGGGAGCCTCAGGTCAGAGGAGGCAAACCAGGGCGAGGCCTCGGAGGAGAGAAGACCACTACGCAGGGATTTGGGAGGGAGTTGGGATTCCTTCA
Source organism: Panthera pardus (assembly GCF_024362965.1). Classification (NCBI taxonomy): domain Eukaryota; kingdom Metazoa; phylum Chordata; class Mammalia; order Carnivora; family Felidae; genus Panthera; species Panthera pardus. The sequence goes on along the minus strand of NW_026526655.1, from coordinate 3,926,623 downwards.
AAAGGGTGGGGATCCATCAACAGATGAGTGGAAAAACATGCGGTCTACCCACTAAGGGAATAATCTGCAGCCTTAAGAAGGAAGGAAATCCTGTCATACACCACAACATGAATAACTCTCGAGGACATTATGCTCCGTGAAACAAGCAGGGACAAAAGAACAAATGCTGCACAATGCCACTGACGTGAGGTCCCTGGCGGAGAGGGATTCTTGGAGACAGGAAGTAGAATGGTGGCTTTCAGGGGCTGTGGGGAGAATGGGGGGTTAGTGTTTAGCGGGCCGGAGTTTGGGTTTTGCAAGATGAAAAAGTTCTGGAGACCTTTTCCACATACTTAACACTAATAAACAGCACGCTTAAAAATGGTTATGATGGCAAATTTTATGTTACCTTTTTTGCAACAATTAAAAACATTTGTTTAATTAAGGGTATTAGGGGCCCACGGGGGAGTTTTAAGCAGGGAACAGCCACACTAGAATTTTAAAATATGATTAGTTGAAAACAACCTGACTCTACTCCTAAGAAAATCTAAAAGACAAACTACCTGAAAACCGAAAGGTTAATATATAAGCCTCTGTGGTAGGGACAGCTACAAGAAAAATACACGGGAAAAATAAAAAATCAAGCAAAGTCATTAGCCCTGAGAAAATAAGCGAAGTCGTTAGCAAATAAAACCATTTTGAAATTCAAGATCCCATTTATAAAAGACTCAAGGATTTGAACTCATAATAAATCAAATGACTTACAATGGATGCCGTCATAAAAAACCTTGCAAAATTGCAGAACTGCTGAAGCTCAATGAATCATTGCTGAACGGATGAGCAGCATCGTAAAGCCTTGCGAGGAGGTTAGAAAAAGAAGACAAATTAAGTGGAAAACGTTGTGTTCTGTTTTACAGATACAGTGTGATTCCAGTTAAAATATAAACAGGCTTCTCTTTTTGTAACCCACTGTGTGAGAATCCCCAGTCAGCCCCGTGACACAGGTGCCTGTGAGACCCGCCCATGCAGCCCCGTGACACAGGTGGGACAGGAAGAATCCCCACGAAAGTCAGCAAGCTGAGGTCAGGGCCCCTCACACTCCCTGGGCTCCCTGGCCCTTCGCAGGCAGCTCAGACATTTTGTGTTTATAATTTTGTCTTATCTTTCTTAAGAGAGCCCCCCCCCCAACTGTATGAGCTTCATGTTCCCCAAACCTGGAGTCTTTTCCCTGTGTGGGTATTGTAGAGAATATCCCAAATAGAAGAAAATGAATCGAAACTTAGCCTTTTTAGAAAATAGAATATTAGCTGCTGTAACAATAATAAAAAGCCACGTGGAGTTGTTCAGAAATGGAAATAAAGACGAACGGATAGAATACCCAAGGCAGAGTGAGCCCCAGCATATTATTCCACGATCTTTGTACAACAAAGAGCTAAGGATGAATTGTAATAGAAATAACACTGGGATAATGTCGCAATTTGGAGAAAAACTGATGTAATCCATAATTTACACAGTGAGCCCCAAATAAAGGAGGGTATTTAATGATTGCAAGCATATTCATAGAGAAAAATCGGCAGAAAACAGCCTGCCTTTGAAGAAATAAAAATAATACCTTTTTTCAATATTAAACAAGACGTGAAGGAAACTGATGAGCAAGTCAATTCAATTTTTTTTTTTTTTTTTTTTTTTTTTTTACAACAGGGGCACCTGGGTGGCTCAGCCAGTTAAGCACCTGACTCTTGATCTCAGCTCAGGTCAGGATCTCATGGTTCATGAGTTTGGGCCCCACATCGGGCTCTGTGCTGATGGCACGGAGCCTGCGTGAGATTCTGTCTTTCTCTCTGCCCCTTGTTTGCTTGTGCGCTCTCTGTCTCTCTCTCTTAAAATAAATAAATAAACTTAAAAAAAATAATAAAAATAAAAATAATTTACAACATTGATGAAAATAAAAAGTACTAGGTTAAACTACAGAGCATATCCATACGTGATGAATCATGGGAATCTACTCCCGAGGCCAAGGGGACAGTGTATACAATGTCTATTAGCTAACTTGACAATGAATTACACATATAAAAAGAAACTACAGAGAGTCACATGTAAGATAGAATATTTACATGAAGTGTGCGGACAAGTATGGTTTACACTGAAAACGCCCTGGGAAAACACTCAGATGCTCCGGGGGAATGAGTCGTAGCCAAGCACAAAAAATGTACACATAAAATAAGGTAAAATGAAGAAACCAGCACCTGAAATAGAAATTAGCGGAAGACCCGTCTTAACTGCAAGAACCATCTTAAACCTAGATCAGAAAAAGTTGCAACCACCACGTCCGGTGCGGGTGAAATCAGGTGGAAATGGAAGGCACCCACACCCCTGTGCACACAGCACGGCCAGAGGCACCAGAATTAGCACACGCCTTTTGTGGGTGACCGTATCGTGGTGACCAGCTTGCTTGCCTGGACTTCCCACCTCCAGGAACGTATCTGGAAGGAATGACGGGAGGAAATGCTCGTTAGCCACAATTAAGAGACTATGTGGAGACCCGGGGCAGCCACATGCTGCACTGTAATGTGAACCAGCTGCATGAACACAGACCCTCGCCCATGACCACTGGAGTAGAGAGAACTAATGTTCTACACCGCTCTGGCCCTTGAGGTATATCCACACACGCGCGCGTGTGTGTGTGTGTGTGTGTGTGTGTGTGCGTGTGTGTGTGATGTCGAAGAGCCGTGAACGCTCAGACTGAGAGGAAATTGCCAGATATCAGAACTGCTTTAAAGTAAGAAAACAGTGGATTCCACATACATCATAAAATAATCCATATTTCCATCCTGGGGTTCTATTAAGATTCTGCCTGTCAGGACTGGACGCTCTTAAATGTCGCCACCAGAATGAAGATGTCCATTACCTGCACGTAAACCCTGAGATCCTGGCAGGCAATTTTTAAACATCAAAAGAGTGCTCCAGGAATTCCAAATAAAAAACCAACTCTTCCTTTCATTTGCTTAAAAGAGTTTTCTCTCTTCTTAGTCTCTCGCTCTGGGTCGTAGACGCATCAAATAGATTGTTATTTTCCGCTTGGGGAGAAGGTATGGCTCAGTGTGACAGCCGCCTTTCAAACTTAAGCCTTTGGAGCCAAGTTCCAGTTGGGAAATGAATTTTTATAGCACAGTTTAAAGTAGAGAGGGAGCACTGTGAAATCCTTAGCAATCTTCGGCTTTATCGAGTACTCCTTCATCTTTCTCAGTCAGATGAGACGGTCTTGGAATCCCGGGGCCCGGAGGCTGGGTTCATCACCCTCACATCTCCACCTGGGGGCATGCTCTCGCAACTACAAAACAGAACTTTTACTGTAAATTTGGTTTCTTTTTTTAAGAAAGGAATGTACCTTTTATAGAGTGAACACTTTGGTGTTATAAATCAAACAGAAGGGCTTTGACCATATGTTTAAGTAAAAAAAAAAACAGGCTCATTCTCTATGGAAACTTTTTTAGCAAATATATAATGTCTGTTTGTGGTACAGCTGTGTATCTTGGGACCCTCTTGAGATATTTCCATCATATTCCAGCATATTCACGTCGGGGAAGAGTCTGGGTAGAACCCTCAAGTTTTTATATGAAATCAGCACTTAGAACAGTGCCTGGTATATGGTAAGCACCGCGTAGTTTTCAGATGTTGCTGTTATCACTAAATTGTGATTATGTGCCCTGTGTGAGTTTTCTGAGACCTAGCCAACAGCAGGGAATGTTTCTGAGGAAGATCAAATGACTCGAATTGGACATTTTGGAAACAATGATGCTTATGTTCCAAAGACATTGACAAAGGATAAAGCTTGCGAGATGGAAGATGTTCGTAATCAACAAGCATGTACTCAGTGCCCGTTGTGGGCTTTACCACCCACAGAAAGTATGACTCTACATTATGAAAGAGATATCGCTGATGGCCTCAGAGAGTGAACTCCTAGAATACTCAAGGTTAAATACACCATGGGGTGGGATTTGGATTATAAATAGCATGACACTTCTAGAAGATTTTCATGACTGGCTGTAGATTTTGAATTGGTTAGGTTACAGCTGGGGAAAACTGGTGGGGCCAGAAATGAAAGGCCACGAGGCAACTAAGAGAGAAGAACAAGCTTCTTGACCAATGAGTTTGAAGAGAAAATGAGAACGAATAAGTGGCCAGTTAGCTTGTAGTTTGATAAGTAGTCGCTCTCTCTGGCTCTTATGCTTCAACGCTCCCTCCTGTAACGTGTGACTCGTTAGTGATCCCACAGTCTGACCTCAGGCTCAGCTTGCCCAGAGGGTCGGAGCAAAGTGATGTAAACAGAGGCCCAAAATGTGCTTGCATGACAAGCCTTGCTTGCCTGTGTCCACCTGTGGTCAAGATGGGCCTGGCTAGGTTGGAGGGTAAGGAACCATGGACAGAGCCAACAGACTTCGGGCGTCCCAGCTGAGGCCACCCTAGATTGCCAATGGCTAGTGGAACCAGGACGTGGGATCCCAGCCCTAGACAGCGGAGACATCTAGATGATGACCCACCCTAGGACAGGCAGCGATGATGGTCCATTTGACCTCCTAAATGTTTCTGCAATCCATGTTTCCCCATTTCTACGACTATCACCAAGACAATTCATTCTCTGAAGAAACTATTTATACAGCACTTACTTTATGCCAAGTGCAAAGCCAGCCACCAGACCCCAACAGAGAGCAAGCCAGGTGAGTTCCCTGGAGACTCCTCGGTCCTTCTGCCTCTGCCCTAGGTCACCTGAGGTAGCATCTCCACACTGGAGTCAGGGTAGCATTCGATGTCCACATCTTATTATCTCATGCCCTACCTCCTGGGGTCACCACGCTTCCTTTTACTATGCGGACTCTGCCTTTTCTACTCCCTCTGCTGAAAACGTTTTTTCCTCCAGTCCCCACCTGCTTAACCCATTCTCCAACAGGCCTAACAAGTTCACGTTCCCTCGTGTGGGCTCTCCTAACGTGGTGCTCTGCTCCAGCCTGCTGAACGCACTTGTGGTTTTACGGAATGACAATTAGATAAGAGTCCTTGTGTTCACTACCGTCTCACTCCAGGTGTGGAAACTCCATTACATTCCCAGGATCAAGGTCTGTGTTCAATAAACATTTATGGAATGAATAACTGACATCATTTGATTTGAATTTGAAGAAATGAGAACCGGGAAGGTCACACAACTTACCCAACATCGCATACTGAGTAACTGTCCAAGTCTGATTCGAGCCAAGACTCTCTGATTCCAGAGGCCACATTGCCAAGCTTCCTTACATTGCTAGGACTGTGCACTCGGGTAAAGCCAGCACCACGACACCAGGGTGGCTCAGTCGGTTAAGTATCTGACTCTTGATGTCAGCTCAGGTTATGGTCTCATGGTTTATGAGTTTGAGCCCTGCACGGGGCTCTGCACTGACAGCATGGAGCCTGCTTAGGATTCTCTCTCTCTCTCTCTCTCTCTCTCTCTCTCTCTGTCCCTCCTCTGCTCTCTCTGTCTCTCTCAAAAATATAACAATAACAATAATAATAATAAAACAGAAAGAAAGAAAGAAGAAAGAAAGAAAGAAAGAAAGAAAGAAAGAAAGAAAGAAAGAAAGAAGCAGCCAGAAAGAAAAAGCAAGGACCCAAGCCTCCAACTCAGCACCCTGGGCTGATTGTCTCACCTTGGCTGCCCGGCCAGCAGTCAGCCAAGCACAGGGACGCAGGGACTCAGAGAAGCTTTCCTTGGTCAGAGTTGCTGTCGTTTCTGTGTCCACCATTGCTCTGTACCCAGGGGCTGTGGGAGAATAGGGACATTTCTCCCCGTTTCCACAAACTCCTCCGGCCTTTGATTTTCATTATCTCAAAAAAAAAAAAAAAAAAAAGTCTCAACCATGTAGGGGACCATTAAAAGCCTTCACTTGTTTCAAGGGATCAGTAGCTCACGAAATGGTATGTCTTTGTTGATGCAAAGAAAGGCCACAGTGGTCAGATTTCTATTAAAAGTAGATAGTTAAGCAACAGTCCTGAGGCAACCGCAGAAGTGATTAATGTGCTGACACACTGATCGATGATAAACATAATAGAGCTTGAAGGAAATTAATGATATTTTGAATCTTTAATAATGGTACATAACTATCTAAAAGAGATATCTCCATCACAATGTAATGCTTTTAAAAGCAAAGGGAGATTTAATGACAACCGGGTAACACATTTTGTGTGGATAAGGGAGAGAGAGAAACAGAAAATTTGTCAAATTTGTCAGAGTGGTGGGATTGTCCTTGAGCCTTTTAGTCTAATTCCTTTACTATTATCCTGGTGGGGTCTTGTGCAATATACCTTTTAAAAAATAAAGCATCGAGTAGACTGCTGTTCTCTCCAAAATATGTATATGTTTTTCGTGAGAATATAAAGATCAAGTTAATTCATGCCCTTTTCCCCTACCCCCAGCAACAAAAACCCTCTGTTCCTTCGTGCAAATGTAAGCTACACGCAGGGCCATTGTTCTTGAGTTTTTGTCCATTAGGAGTTTGGGAAAATGCACACTCACCCCAAGAGGAAAGGGTCAGATGTGGCAGAAGGAATGCCTCCAGGGACAATGGGTCATTGTGATCCTGGGAGCCTTGATTAATCATCTACATCTTGGGGAAAATTCCGCTAGGGACACCTCGAGTCAGAGGCTGATCCGAAGACAAAGGGGCCACGCTTCAAGCGAATCTGTGAGCATCTCCAGTGTAACCGGGTTTGTGGTCTGACGTGCCGTGCTGGGCACGTGGCTGCCTTTCATTGAACTCCTACTTCACAGCCTGGCTGGTTTTGCCCCTGACCAAAAGGGAATATTTGAGATGGGAAACAAAGATCCTGTGGAATCACAATATCTGGAGGCTATACCAGCGTCAGAAGCCATCACCAGTTTGTGTCGGAAAGACTTGTTTCCCAGAAGCCACAGAGTGAAGCGGGGGCTCTGAAGCCGACCCACGTGCAAATGGGGGAGGTTGTACCGGAAAGCTGGTAATTTCAGAACCACATCGAAGGACCTTTCCTGCACAAGTTTGCAAATTAGTCACAGTATTGCTTTATAATGATGCCATTATCTGAGTATGCTAATAATGTCTCGCTTATAGTCAGTTTGCCTCCTCTGACGAGCTGGTGATTTCCCATGATGACACTAAAACTCAGCACTAAAACCGGCCGCTAGACCTCATATTCCCGGAATGTCACAAAGATCGGCTTGGCTTTCCGAAGGGTGAATCATTGCTTTGATTCAGGATGGTCTTGGATGATCCTTCTGAAAAAAAATTGACCAGGACTTGCCTACGTGATGCCCCGCCAGCCACAAGGTGAAAGACAAAACTCACCCCTGAGTTACCCGATTAAATGTGAGTAAATGACTGACGGTCAAACGGCCCGACCTGCCACTTCAACCCAACGGCCCCCATGAATGCCACGCGAGGCACACAAACTAATTAGTCTCCCTGCAAACGGTTGGTTCCTGAGCTGTGATGTTTGGTTTAACAAACTGTTGACAGACACAGAAGACAGAGACAGAAGAAAGAGCAGCTTTGGGGGAAACAGAGTGATGGGTCTTCAAGGGCTCCTCTCCTTCTGGTACTTTCCGGTACTTTCCGTGGTCAGGCTGGGGTTTTCCATAATGAACAAGAGAGTTTCGGGGACAGGAGGGATCTGATGGGATAATATGAACAAAGAGGGAAGAAAGCACATCTTAAGCAGAGACTATGTGCCAAGAAGGATAAACCAGATAGCCAAAATTTATCTGTGTGGGAAAAGAAGGGAGAGCCAGGTATGGGGCCTCCCCAGCCCGCTTGGCCAGGGAGGCGCTGTCCTGCTGTAACAAAACAGTGTGGAGCGGTAGGACCGTCACCCCATGTAGTGTCCCAATAGCCTCTTCTCCTCCTTCTGCTTTCCCTCCCCCCACTGCCCTGTACATTCAGCCGTTTTCCAGGAAAGTGGGAGGTATGGACATCATAACTACATCTGCCCTGATTCCAGTTTTGCCACCAGATAACTGTGTGACGTCAGCATGCTGGGCCCCAGGGGCTCCCCTGGACAGCAGCAACGCTGGCCTAGCTCCCTCCACATCCTGCCCTACTGGTCTATGACGGGGCTCGATCTGCTCTCTGGTGCCAGTAATTCCACAGCCACCCTTCTGGGCACCACAAGGTCCATTGTCAAGGTTTTTGGGTTTTTTGTATGCATCCATTTCAACCAGTGCTTAGGGGATCTCCCTTTGTAGGCTCTGCTGAATGTGACAGAGGAAATTACAAGACATAGTTATTCTCAAGGGGCCATGACCTGCTTGGAGAAATCAAATACCCCAAGTTCTCTGGTGGGAGAAAAGGAATGGGAGTTGATGAGAACCAAATGCAGGGCAGTGCCGTGTACTAGAAGAAGCAGAGGGGGGACTCTGGGTTCCACCTAAATGGATGATCTGCTTTCATCTCGTGGGCCTCAGTCTTCTTGCCTGCTACATGGGACAGCTAGACCATGTGATGCCCCAGGGCCGTTCACGGAATACGGAGAACTGACCCACACGTGATGCTCTAGTGACTTAGGGACGTGGGAAAAAAGTGTGTGCAGGGTGGTCGGAAGGGGCGACACAGTGTATGACAGAGGCTGGGTCATAGGTGGAAATGTTCACAGGACAGAGCCAGGAAGGCCACTTAGAGCCAATCGGAGGCAGAGGTGGCCAGGACCATTATGTGCCCACTACAGAAGGCCAGATGCGGGAGAGGGCACTGGGCTGAATAGGTAAGGCCCAACCCCTTTGCAACGAGGACTGTGACCTTTCCGTTTTGTCCCTCTGACACCAGAGAGCAGTGCAGGTTCGGGGTGGGAGGCCACCATAAAAGTGGTATCGCCATGGCGGAGTGGCTGTTCCTGACAACACCTGGTCTTGGGGCATCTCCTGGCCTTCACCCCTGGTGCCACCGGGTCATTGCATCGTGTCCTGTGTCTGCTCCACCCTGAGAGGACCTGACAAGTAGAGTCTGAAGCAGTAGGTGGGAACCCCAAGGACCCTGAATCCTGCTGGATTCCTCCCAGGTGGGATTTCTGTCCCACCCCACCGTCTGCAGGAGCACAGGCGTTTTGAGCTGTTCTCAAGGCTAAGAGTGATGTAATGAGCTGGGGCATCTGGGGCATAGAGTGGCCTGGCCTAAGAAGCCCCCACACAAAAGCAACCCCACAACACAAACCTCGACCAGAGAGGACCTCCTTTTTAAAAAAATTTTTTTAACCTTTCTTTATTTTTGAGAGACTGAGAGAGACAGAGCACAAGCAGGGGAAGGACAGAGAGAGAGGGAGACATAGAATCTGAAGCAGACTCCAGACTCCAAGCTGTCAGCACAGAGCCCGACTTGGGGCTTGAACTCATGAACTGCGAGACAATGACCTGAGCCAAAGTCGGACGCTCAACTGACTGAGCCTCCCAGGCACCTCAGAGGGGACTTCCTTTTTAGCCAACAGAGTGGACGAGAAAGAGGTTTTCATGGACTCAGACTCTTGACTTACTGGACTGCCAGAACTGAGGGAGTTCTCAGAACTGAAGCCACAGACTGATGTGCAGAAGGGAAACCATGTTTGGGACGCCTGGGGGGCTCAGTCGGTTGAGCGTCCGACTTCCGCTCAGGTCATGATCTCACAGTCTGTGGGTTCGAGCCTCGCGTCGGGCTCTCTGCTGACAGCTCGGAGCCCGGAGCCTGCTTCCGATTCTGTGTCTCCCTCTCTCTGACCCTCCCCCGTTCATGCTCTTTCTCTGTCTCAAAAATAAATGAATATTTTTAAAAAATTTAAAAAATAAAAGAAGGGAAACCATGTTTAACTCAAGCACCGGTTCACGGGAGGGCATCTCTGCAATAAACATCTCCTCCGCCGTGAAGACTTCACCATTAAGACAAGACCACTCAGTGCCAATGTCACAAACAGAGCAAGCTAAATGTTAGCAGAAGGATTGCTTCGTGTTGGTTTTGCCTTCTTTACAACCACTAACCTTCCGCGGGCAGAGAATGGCATCTTACAAACACTTAGCCCTGCTCCAGGGAAGGACTACGTGCTTCTATCAAGTGGCCTGGCCAGAACCACTTAAGAAGTTACAAGTTCAAATATGACCCCAGTGGATGCAAAACAGCCTGGGCTTGTTATAATTTTTCTCTGAAAGGAAGTGAAGACAAAATATCTAATTCTCACAAGAGTGCAGGGGTTCGGCGGGAGAAGAATCCAACGAGAGCAGCCATCAGTCAGTAGCTCCAAGGGAGGCAGATTTTCCCTTCTGCGGCTGCCCTTTGAGCAGTTGGGCACCTGCAGCAGCTTTAAAGCTTCCTCCAGAAAGCGCTGCCTTGAGAAAGTACACCGCATCTGCTAGAACCTGGCCACTGGGATTCCCTGGGCTCCCCGCATTCCCGCTCTGGCCTCCACCTCCTGCTCTCCCCTGGCTCTGACTCTAGCTCTCGGGTGCCCCCTCTGATGAGGCTGCCACTGAATACCTTGTGCCACACCCACTGCCGGCCCCTCTCACCGGCCCCTAATGCTAACTCGGCCTCAGTCACCGTCCTTTCCTGGGTCACCACCTGCCAAGCCTCGGGATGCTTGCAATCAGCATGCAGTGAGTCCAGCAGACAGATTCATCTGCAGAACACCCAAGCGCCTGTGTACCTTACGTAAAGCCATGAGCCCCACGGAGCTGGGCCCTGCCTTCCACTGCGTCTTATTGCTTTGGGTCATTAGCACAAGGCCTGTGCAAGTTGGATGGTCAGCAAACATCCTTTGCATGAGTCACCAGAAGAAAGCCTGAGTGCATGCATTAGGACTTGGGAGTGGGAGAGGAAGGAGAGGAGGATCATGGATGCATAAAGCTGATTTGGAAGAAGTGCTTCCTTATGACCTGGCAGTGATGAAAAGAAAAGGAACAATTATAACACATGGCAGTGTAATTAATTAAGTGCCTAAAATACACAAAGAACGATAAGGACAATCCCATTATCTCGGAGTTCATATACTGCCTTAATTCTAAACCTTGGGAAATATTTGTGAAGCTGGCATTTGAGCTGGGTCTTGCACTATGGATGGGAGTTCTAACAAGCCAGTGTGTGCTCTACTCCTTTATCCTGAGCCAGTGGCAGACATCACTAACTGACCACCCAATGGCAGACATCACTAATTGATCACCCAACGGCAGCCATCACTAATTGATCACCCAGTGGCAGCCATCACTAATTGATCACCCAATGGCAGACATCACTAATTGATCACCCAATGGCAGCCATCACTAATTGATCACCCAGTGGCAGACATCACTAATTAATCATAGCTCTCTTTCCCACTGAGCTTTGCAGTCCTTCACAACACAGGCTTACATCCCCAGGCCCATGAGGGGCAATCTATTTACTGTCCCATCTCTGTCCTAGATTGTGACCAGCCATTCTGGGGCCTGGGACTCAGAATCAAAGGGATTCCAGAAGGGACAGACAACCACTGATAACTCAGGGACCTTGGTCATGGATATGCCTCCTCCTCTAGGGCTTGGTCATAAGTCCGTGAATGCCTGCACCCAGAGCCATCTTCCCCCATGTTACCAACAGTGTAGAGAGGAAATGGGGACTTCTCTCACTGTCAATATAACCTAGAGAGCAATCCCAACAGGTCCAAATCAGAGGCAAAAGGATGCTATTGGGACCCTTGTTTGGTTTTCTGGGAAGAGAGGAAGGGGAAAAAAGAGTTTTTATTAATCATTAGCTTTGTGTCAGCCACTTGAACAGGCATGCTCTGACACGTATCTTATTCAATGCTTTAATAGGTTAAGTTTATTTATTTATTTTGAGAGAGGGGGAGAGAACATGAGCAGAGAAAGGACAGGGAGAGAGAGGGAGGGAGACGGAATTCCAAGCAGGCCCCACACTCCCAGCACAGAGCCCAACATGGGGCTCGAACTCACGAACAGTGAGATCATGACCTGAGCTGAAACTAAGAGTCAGACGGTCAACCGACTGAACCACCCAGGCACCCCTGCTTTAATAGTTTTGAGAGGCATCAGATGGATAGATGCAAACATACATACATCACACACACATAGATACATACATCACTCACACATTCATAGATGCATGCATACATCATACATATATACATAGGAAGAAAAAAAGAATTTTTTTAGCCACGGGTGTCATTTGCAATACCAGTAACTAAGCTACTTTGTTTAACCCACACCAAGTTTGAACATTTCTTTTTCTTATGGGCTTTCACTGCTATTGTTAACTGCTCAGGGTACCCTAATGGGCAGTGAGACCGTGCCTTAAGATTAGGAGTTCTTTGCAATTTGCTATTCAGTCTCTAAACAGCAGGCAGACATCCAATGGGCCGTAATTATGATTTGAATATCATGAGATTCTTCCGTCCCTGTCTGGTTCCCGACTGGACTCCTGTCCTGTCAACCAAGAGCAATCTTTTGAAGTCTGTAACTTTCCTAACTTCAAAGTTTTCTCAGGGCCTGACTAACGGGAGGCTCTCAAGGTGGAAATACTAAATGGATGTCCTATGCATGGTATAAATAATATCCATCTAAGAACATTCAGGACTTCAAAACCATTTGTATTAATGTAGGTGGCCGTTGTGAGAGTCTACCCTTTCGTGATGTCCTATTATAAACATCAGAGTGGAGGGAAATTGGGAGGGGAGAAGCCTTGTTCATTTCTACTGGATTTTTGCCAATGTTTTCCTCCACAATACCTTTGACATGAAACCCTCTGAATGTGTTCGAGGGCCCCTCCTGTGTAATCACGCAACTGTTGTCATTTAAGGAAGCAAAATACCTTATCCCATTCTTTTATGGGGCTCATCATGCAAAATGCTTCCAAGGCAATTTAAACCCTCGAGAATTTAGAAATAGTTTTCAGCAGCCTCTATTGTTCGGTGGATTCTTAGACTCCTCTTGACATGTTGCTTTCTTAAATAAACGTTCAATGTTACCAGGGATGGTAAGCCCAGGTATCGGGGAATCTGTATCGGGTGCAAGGCTTCGTGCTTTGTCTAGACTATCTCAGTTACCCTTTGTGAGAGCCCCATTTAAAGACGTGCAAACTGAGGCTAGAAGAGGTCTATCTAGATAACTTGCCTAAATCAACAATTAGTAACACACGGGACCAGGATTGGACTGCAGCTGAAACCACCATTTTTCCCCTTCTCTAAATTCAGCCTTCCTTTCTTGTCTCCCTAGAATCCAGAAAAACGCTCTTCTGATGATTGATCATAAATTGTGTGTGTGTGTGTGTGTGTGTGTGTGTGCACGTGTGTGTATGTGTGCATGCGTGTGTGTTTTAATTCTCTAGTGTTTTGAAGTCTAAGGGCATCTATAAGTTCTATACATCAGTAATTATTCCATTTCATGAAATGGGAGGTAGCAATATTTTCATTTGGCAGGTTGTAAACTCAGTCAGACAGAATCAAATCATTTCCCTCAAGCTCACCGCAGGAAGGTAACCTCATTACTTAAAAAAAAAAAAAAAAAAAGCTTCCTTCTTCATTAGCCTTCCTCACAAATGTCCTCTGCATTTTTATTGCTGTTTTCATTACTTGGCTCTGAGATTTCCCCCCAGATGTTCTTAATTTGGAGGTTATTTTCCATTGCATGTGCGGCCTTCGGTACTGTAAATATTTGATCCGGTATTTTCCATAGCTTGAAGAACTTTATGGTGGTCACTTCAAACATTGCTACGGAATTTTCTCTGCTCTTTTAAGGTTGTTCTGTAAATTAGGAACTTGGTAGTTGATATCTTGCTGGCTCCGGGCACCATTTTTTCCCAGACTTTGATGTCTAGAAGCACGTGCGACTCTTTATGCCTTAAGCACAGAAAAGGATATCATTCAAGCGTATATAAAGGTAGCTCTTATTAATGAGCATTTTCCCCCAGTTAATTTCTCCTCCGTGTCAGGGTCCTCATGATCGATTTTAAAAGGTCTCTGCTAACTGTCTTTCAGCAATACCATTTGATGTACCTCAATGGGTCATGGGGTAGTGTTGTTACCAAACTTTTGCCTGTGAAATGTCCTTAGATGCACCCCCTCACAATCTCAGCCTGGACCTGCCCCTTGATCCTCACCCCCTGCCTCACCCTTTCCCGTGATCTTCTCCAACCAGAGCCCCTCCCCATCATGCCTTTCCTCCCTGGCAAGACCTGCCCTTGGGTAATTTTAATTAATATGTACTAATAACCATGTTAATATTAACACATCATCTTAATCACTAATAAATCAATTTTATGTCTTCTAAGGACATAGTCACGTAACGAATCTGACTTTTAAAAAATTATATTCGTTCGAAATCACACAGACGTTTTATCTTGCACTGATTTACCAATGGAAGGCTACAGCAGACAACTAAAATATCTTTCCGAGTTCATTCCTAAAAGCAACTGTTTCATTTTGGTGTTATATTTCATATTGCAAGAAAATAACATTCTTTAAGCTATAAAAAATTACAATGCTATAATTTAAATCATCAGTAGACACGAGAAAAAGTCTTATTAAGGCATCTGGTCCATCTTGCTAATATAGGAATTTTGTTGATGATGTGTTGTGTTATATCTTTTCATAAGATGTTGATAAATAGCATGTTTATAAATGGCTCATATAATGGATTTTTAACAACTTCCTTGGGAAATAATTTTATGTTCCCATAAGATTTTCCTGCCACTCGTCCTAAATTTCCTTTGACATATTTGATGGCTCAATAAGGTGGTGATTTCATGGAGTACTTTACATTGCCAGCATGTAGCTGGCATAATGGGTCATAAAACCTTAGGGCAAGGAAGGACCTACGAGGTACCAAATCACACAGGTCACGTGATCATCTTCTCTTTTTAATTCAAATTAAGTTGTACATGTTTATTGTCCAGAAAATAATCTTGACATATTTTTAAATGGGAAAGATTCATTTTGTACAACAGAATATTGAGTATGATTCTTTGGGGGTTGGGGGGGAATCTATGTGTGCTGTCTGTCTGTTGACATGGTCATGTTGGCTGTTCATGTCGGGGTCCATTGGGCCATTGGTCCACTCGGGGCCCCATGTGCAGATCAGACCCGCCCCCTGTGACTGGAGGCCATCTTGCACTGGGTCGGCCCTCTGCACCGCCTTCCGGGCCAGCCCTGGCTGTGGCCAGAATGCAAGCATCTGCCCTGGACTTTCTGCTGCTCCCGGCAGGTGACTCTGTCCTGTACCTGCTGCAGACCACGGTTCTCACCTTTCTTTCTATTCATTAAGAAAATGCATGTGTTGTTTGATTCCCGCCCCGCTTCCCGCAGAGGAATTCCTCTGGGAGAAGACATTGGGACTCAGAGATCCAACCGACCCCTTTTCTTTCGGTTTTGCCTTTTCCCTCAAGGAAGGGGGAAACTGGGTCAGAGAAGGTTCCAGTGTGCCCTCAGACCAGACCCGAAAACACCACTGCATCCTCACACTTGCCCCGCCAGCCTTCAAACTCACTTGTGGTGACTCTCGGGGCCGCTCTGTTCCTGTCTATGGTGTGGTTTCCATCCCCGCCCCGTCCCCGTCCCCAGGTCAGACACATCTGTGTGGTCAGGCTCCCCCTTCCCACTGAGCTCCGGGGCCTCCTGACGAGAAGGGACGAGCCTGTGCTCGGCTTCAGGGTCCCCCAACTTTGCCCAGCCTTGCGGTTGGACGTACCCACCTGGAACCCAGCAAGGACTGTGCAAAGTGGAGAGTCGCCCAGCTCCACGGGCCGCCTGGACCAGCCCGCGGCTCCGAACCAGTCACACTGTCTCGTTAAGATGAGCAAGGAGTAGAACCTAGGGGACAGCCGTCTCAGTGCTAACGGTTATGTTTGGGACTATGGGGGATGGGAACTTTTCCTTTGCACTTTCCAGGAGTGCTTTGATTTCCTTTACGACCTCCACATTCTGAATAAGTTATTTGTTGTAATCGAGATGCGGGGCATGGACGTGAGGCGACGGCAGTGAGAATGGAGGGGAAGGGAGAGACCTGCGAGTCATCATGGAGCAGACACAGCGGCCAGCAAGCAACAAGGGAGACACCGCCCGCGACGGCTGGCATCATGGGCTCCGCGTACAAATACGGGGCACGGCGGGGGAGGGCCATGCAAGATGCCGGGGTGTCCTTCAGGTTGTCTTCCTGGCCTCTCCCAGCCCAGCACTGAGCCCCCCACCCCCAGCCTGCTCCCACCCACCTGGCTCACCTGGGGGCCAACGGCATAGCTCCTTCTACAAATACGTACTGAGCTGCAAATACGTACTGAGAGCCAAGGGCAGGCCAATCATCAGTTCCTGTTTCCAGCAAAACAAAACAAAACAAAACAAAACAAAACACCCTACCCGGGAAGTTTCTATCCCAGGAAGAAGTTGGAGAGACCAACAATACACAAGATAAATTATGGAAAACGTATAATGTTAGCTATTAAGTGTTAGTGAGAAAAAATGTGTATAAAGCGGAGAAAAGAAGGGTATGTGCAGTGCGGGGAAGGGGGCACTGGAGTGCTCATCCTGGTGAACCAGACACGGGACACTGAGAGGGGACCATGTGAGCGCAAACCTAAGTCTAAGTCAGGGAGGCTGGCTTACAGGCACCAGAGGGAACAGCGCCACAGGCAGAAGGAACAGAAGTGCACAGAGCAACGTAGGAATGTGTTGGCACATTCAGGGCACAGTGTGGCTCGAGTGGAGAGAGAAAGGGGGAGACTGGAAGGAGAGAGACGGGATCACAGGACCTTGGGCATAATAATGAGGACTCGGGCCTTGACAGAGTGAACTGATGGCCACTGGGGAGTTTGCACAGAGGACTGATCAGAAACACGGTCTGACTTGTAAGAGGCTGTTTTATCGACAAGGCTGACAAAAGGCTGCAGGGGTGCTGAGGGAGGAGTGGTGAAGCCAGTCCAGAGGCAAGAGATGGGTTACAAGGCTCTGGCTGGAGTCCAGGGGAGCAGAAGGGTCTCAGAGCAGGCTGGTGGTAGCGGTCGGGTGGGGAGAAGAGAAAGAGAGGATTAAAAATGCCTCCCGCACTCCCAACATTTTGGGGGGAAACTAGGAGAATTTACTGAAGTTGAGGAAAAGCTGGAAGAACAGATTTGGTGGGAAATTCAGGAGCTCAGATTCAGACGTGGAGACCTTCCGATGCCCCCAGACGCCCAGGAGGAGATGCGGAGGAGACGCTTGGAGGCACAGGTCTGGAGCTCAAGGGAGGGACCAGGGCCAGAGAAACACCTTGGCCGGCGGTCAGGGTTCAGGTCCATTCACAGCCAGGAGGCTGTATGAGGCCCCCTGTGATGGGGAGGACAGAAAAGGGGAGGGACCAGAGGACTGAGCCCCAAAGGACCCCAAGGTTAAAGGTCAGGGAGGAGAAAAGGAGCCTCGAAAGTTCCTGGGTGGGGTCTGCAGAGGAAGGGTCAGCATACTTTCAGGGTGCGACAGAGTCAAAGCTTCTGTGGCTTCTGTGACCCGAGGGGCTATTGGGAAGGGGAGGGAGTGGGGTGGAGGCAGTGAAATCGGAGAAACCTTTCAGAAAATTTGCCATAAAAATAACAGTGATGACGATGTTGATACCTGGCATCTATCATCTGGTCTGGCACTTTATAAATATCGAGTAAGTGGAAAGGAAGGACAGGAGGTAGGCAGCGACCCAACGCTACGCGGGGCCCACGACAGGCTCCCTACTGCTTGGGCTGTATGGTGTGTGCAATACGGGAAACCACAGAGCATACGTATGGGTGGAAGGGAGGTGGCAGTGATGGGAAAAGCTGACAAGACAGAGAGGAGGGGCTCCCGGGGGCCAGGGTGGAAGCTGAGGCCAGACACGGGGGCTGCGCTGACGGCAGCCAGTGTATCGTCCCGTGCCCGAAGGAAGAAGGAAGAGCAGAGAAGTCTCAGCTGTTTAACTCGGAAAAAAGGAAGTCAAGGAGGGAGGGCATTCCTGGAGGCAGCGGAGGGGAGGTTGCGTTGAAGGATGGGACCGTCACAGGTGGGCCCCAGTGGGAGCAGGCTGGGTCATGGTTCCCAGAAGTACTGTCACCCAGCATGGAAGGAAGGAAGGAAGGAAGGAAGGAAGGAAGGAAGGAAGGGAGGAAGGGAGGGAGGGAGGAAGGAAGGGAGGGAAGGAGGGAGGGAGGAAGGAAGGGAGGGAGGGAGGAAGGAAGGGAGGGAGGGAGGAAGGAAGGGAGGGAGGAAGGGAGGGAGGGAGGAAGGGAGGGAGGGAGGAAGGAAGGGAGGGAGGGAGGGAGGAAGGAAGGGAGGAAGGGAGGAAGGGAGGGAGGAAGGGAGGGAGGAAGGGAGGGAGGGAGGGAGGAAGGGAGGAAAGGAAGGGGCAGGAAAGGAAAAGAAAAGAAAAGAGGAAAGGAAAGGAAAGGAAAGGAAAGAAGAAAGGAAAGGAAAGAGGAAAGGAAAGAAAAGGAAAGGAAAAGAAAGGAAAGGAAAGCAAAGAGGAAAGGAAAGGAAAGGAAAGAAAAGGAAAGGAAAGGGAAGGAAAGGAAAGGGAAGGAAAGAGGAAAGGAAAGGAAAGGAAAGGAAAGAAAATAGGGAAGGAAAGGAAAGGAAAGAAAAGAGGAAAGGAAAGGAAAGGAAAGGAAAGAAAAGAAGAAAGGAAAGGAAAGAAATGAAAAGAAAAGAAGAAAGGAAAGGAAAGGAAAGAGGAAAGGAAAGGAAAGGAAAGGAAAGGAAAGGAAAGGAAAGGAAAGAAAAGAAAAGAAAAGAAAAGGAAAAAAGAAAGGAAAGGAAAGGAAAGGAAAGGAAAGGAAAGGAAAGGAAAGAGTAAAGGAAAGGAAAGAAAAGAGGAAAGGAAAGGAAAAGAAAGGAAAGGAAAGGAAAGGAAAGGAAACAAATGAAAAGAAAAGAAAAGAAAAGAAAAAAGAAAGGAAAGGAAAGAAAAGAAAAGAAATGAAAAGAAAAGAAGAAAGGAAAGGAAAGATAAGAAAAGAAAAGAAGAGAAAAAAGGGAAGGGAAGGGAAGAAAAGTAAAAGAGGAAAGAGAGAAAACGTCACTACCCACAGGACACCTTCAAAGCGAGTGCTAACTTTCTGGCTGAGCTGATGCCGGGAGGAGGCCTGGGGTGTGTGTTTTTGCCGACGGGCGCTTGCTGCGTTGGTTCAAGCTCCCTTTTTGGCCACACGGGGCATGATGCAGAGGTGAAAATACCATCCCGAAAACTATTCAGTCCAACTCGACTAACATCTTCGAAAGGCCTAGTCTGTGCCAATTCAGGGACATAAACCTGGGAGCTGTCGGGACAAATTGGTTTGTGGGGAACTTAACCTCCCCACGTGCAATCAAGAGAGCAGACGTGCAAACACGTGAGGCCTTTGCCCAAGGTTCGCAGTCGGGGCGGAACCAGAGCCAGACCCCTCCCTTCGATGCCAGGGCTTGGGGCTCCGCAGCTGCCTGGGCCCAAGTCCGCAGCTGCCTGGCCCTGGGCGGCTGGCCCCGGCGGCCACCACTGCCTCTGTCTTCCTCCGAGGTCCTGGCAGCGGGTGCGGCCCTCTTCCGGCCGCCTCCCCGCCTCCCTCCTCCTGCAGGTGCACGAGGCCACAGCCCGAAGGTGAACACACTTGACCCTGGGGCCTCAGTACCTCTGTCGCAAACCTCAGCACAGACGCCTCCTCGTGGAAATCCGAGGGAAACGGAGGGCAGAGTCGCCGTCGGACAAGCCCGCTTTGGTCCCGTCCGCCCCGCCAGCCGTGCCCCAGGCCACCAGCCAGGCCGAAAGGCTGCGGGGACCTTACACGAGACCTTGAGGCCGCAGCCCAGAGGCACAAGAGATCTCAGCGTGATTCAGGGACGGGAGGCCACTGACCAGAAGTGGGTCACAAACGGAACACGGAGGGGAGCAGGCCCCGGGCAGACGTTCAGGACCTCGCAGGGACGTGGACTTCTTGCAAATCACATGATAGCGTGGAGCCTCCTCAGGCAAAGTGCACATGCACGGAAACTTCCAGACATAATTTCTGGCGTATCCTGATGCTCTGCAGGACACTCTCTGGACCTCAAATGGATAAGCCCCGAGGATGCGGCTCTTCTGAAGAAAGTCAAGAGCAAGTTATGCAGGCAGGGACTCCGCTGCGGCCGCCAGCCGCGCCACGGCGCCCACTGGGAAGCAGCCTGTGACTTCGGCGTCACCAACCCCTTCCTCTTTCTCCCCCTGCTCCACCTCCAGGCTCTAGCGTCCCCCCCCCCACCCCAACCCCTTCCAGGACGTTAGTCACCCTGCTCTGAGCCATCCTGGCACTTTGTTGACACTCGGCTTAAAGCCCTGGTTCCATGTACCTGGGCCGCTGCCCCGGGGAAACCGGGAGCCCCGGGACAACAGAGGCAGGATGCCCTTGGGCTCCCCATGCCAAGACCAGTGATCAGGACACACGGATCGCGTGGATGGTGCCCACGCGGCTCGGGCTCTGGGCTTGATGGCTTCGTAATTCTCCAACGTGACGAGAAGGCATTTACTGCTTCAAACCTGAGCACAACAGCGAACTTACAAAAGGCCTGCTTGATGACACAGCATTGCATGGTCTAGTGAGTCCTTTTATAAAATTATGTCTGGAATGTGGACTACCCAGTGCTCCAAAACATCGCAAAAGCTCTTACTCTGGAAATCAACTGTATTTGCTTCTCATGGCGGAAGTTTTACGGTGGCCTTTGGCGCAAAGCAGTTCGATTCTGTGGGACCCAAGCCACGGGCTGCCTTATTTAAGGCCATACGCCTGTGGCAGCTTAAGGTGACGGGGAAGGGGGGAAGAAGGGTGGTAGGGAGGTGGGCCTGGGAGGGCAGAGGCCCCGAGAGACACTGAGCGGAGCTGAGATCCGGGCTGGGTGGGGACGCCTGGAGCACAGCTGTTTGAAACCAGTCGTTACCAGGTAAAGTTCTGTTTCGCAGGTCAAAGCTGCGAGGGCATCCAGGAAGTAGGTGTGGACATCCAGAGCCAATGTCCAAGGGCTTCATCAGATATTTCAAAATGCCCGGGAGAATAGGAGCATCCCAGCTATGGAGAGGGAAGGCCTCGCTCCGAGTGCAGGCCCGGGGTGCAACATTCGGGGTGCTGCCCATGGGTTCAGTTCCAAGGGCGGAGCCCCGTCGCAAGCCCCGGGCTCTTGTTCTGACTGGCCCCATGAGACGTGGAATCCGGAAAGGGCAAAGAGGATACAGGAGTGGCCTGGGCTGTGTCTATGATCTTACCCAGGGGCAGTCTGATCTCCATCTGGGACGAGGTGATGGTCAGACCGTTAGTTCCACGCACGTGCCGGGGGCGCCTCCTGGAGCCAGGGCGGTGCAGTGCAAACCTCAGTCGGGTTGTGTCCCTCCTCTGCTCAAAAGCTTCCCCTGGTTCCCCAGCCCCCTCAGCGCGCTCCTCACCATGACCTTCAAGACTCGGCATGGTCTGGCCTCTTGATCCCCTGACCCCATCTTCTAACATCCCCGCCTATGATGCCCGCCTCCTTGCCCCCGCCTCAGGGCCTTTGCACATGACGCGCCCTCTTCCTGAAACACTCCCCCTTTGCAGAGCCGCCTGGCTGCACTTCCTGCAGCCTCTGCTCCACCGTCACCTCGGACCACCCCGTGCTAAGTCACCCTCTCCTCCCTCTTCTCCGTCTCCCCACTGCACTGAGCGCCGGGCGGCTTTCTACCCGTTCACTTGTTTATTTGCTCGTTGTCTGTCCCCTCCCACACACACCTCACTAGAACATAGGCTCTACCAGGGCAGGGGCCTGGAAGTGCCCAGCGCCATACCCCTAAATCTTCGCTAAACGAGCTAAAGCCCCAAAGAACCAAGAGTCCCTCTCCACCTACACATCAGAGCGTCTGGATGCCTCTCTATCGGCTTCCTGGCTTGCCCGGCGGAGACCTTTGTGGACTCAGCCTCCTTCTTGACTCAGCCTCCCTCTTTTTTAAGCTCTGTATCTAAATCAATTCAGATCATTGGAAACAGGCCCCCGGCCCCCTACTTTGTTATTTTCCCTCTGAAATGCCCCCACACAACCATGAGTCAACATCCTGGCTCCACGGCTCTTATCAGAGCCCAGAGCAAGGAGGACTATTTCTGTTCGTGACGAACTGCTATAGGCTTAAAACACATCAGCCTGATCACGTCTCCCATGTGGCATTGCCGTTCTCAGTGGTAACACATTTTTGCTGCATCACAGTGGTCTCCATGGTGTAGACCATTCGGAGCAGCGTTTGCTCCTTTGAACACTTTGTTATTGTGACAGATGAAGGGAGGCATGGCATCGGAAGATTCACTTCTACCTTTCATGGGAAATTAGCTGTGAAACCAAACATCCCAGGATTTGTTTCCTGGAGCGGTGGTTCCCAACGTGCGGGTGGCAGAGTCCTGGGGACATCAGAGTTCTGTCTTACTTCAAGGGGTCTTGTGGTCGCCGTGGCCACACCACATGCCACTGGCACACTAAGTAGGAGTTTCATGCAGGGCACCTGGGGGGCTCAGTCGGTTGGGCAACTGACTTCAGCTCAGGTCATGATCTCGTGGTCCATGGGTTCGAGCCCCGCGTCGGGCTCTGGGCTGACAGCTCGGAGCCTGGAGCCTGCTTCGGATTCTGTGTCTCCCTCTCTCTCCGCCCCTCCCCAACGTGCTGTCTGTCTGTCTGTCTGTCTCCCTCTCTGTCTTCTCCTCCCCCCCTTGTGTTTTGGGTATTAAAAATAAATAAACGTTAAAAAAAATTAAAAAAAAAAAAAAAGAAGTTTCATGGACCAAAGCTTGACTGTCTTCTAAAAACGTCCCCATGCACATTTTGGGATTGACCTGTCATGATCTCATGTAACTATCTTCACATGTGTATTTTCTAGTCAGTCTTCACCAACCGGCACCGTCATCCTGCACAAGGTCCCCACATTGCTAGCCTCACGGGGATCTTTGTACTTGGGAAGATTGAGAACAACTGCCCCGTAATTTGAATCTTTGGGGCAGGGGATTCAATATACCCAAAGCGAGTTGTTTCTCATCAGAAGACCCATGAAGGAGAAGCTGGGTGGGTAGCCAATGAAAGACGTGGTGGGAATAGCAAGCAATTACCTGGGAATTTTCTTCTTTCCCATTTCTTCTCTGATAGCTCACCTCGTGCTTCCATCCACACTCTCCTGGTACTCCAGCGACGATACAACAACACTCCCACTGTCTGCATCCACTTTGCAATACGGTCCTGATGCGAACATAAATGCAGGATGGCACACTCTGCTGCTTGCTTTGAACTGACCACAAAGCCTACCCCTGTGGAATCCCAGTCTCCATGTGCATGGCGGTCATTCACGGGGACTCCCCTATCTCTTCTGACGCCCTGCGTTGGCCTCTGAATAAAGCTGACTTCAGATCGATGAGCAGTCAGGTACTCCAAGCCTCGATCCCAGAGATTGCAGATGTGGGAAGTCTAAACGTAGTTAGGCAGGAAGAGGTGTAACACAGGGAAGTGATTTCAGGGGCTCGTTTTGGCCATATCTGTCTACGTATGACAAGATTGAGCGTATCTGAAAGAAGGGGCCAGCCGCTGACGTTTAACATCAACTCAATTTTGACTGTTGTTAAATTCATAGCCACCCTTGATTTTCAAGACCTACGGGGGGCACCTGGGTAGCTCGGTCAGTTAAGCATCTGACTCTTGATCTCAGCTCAGGTCTTGATCTCAGGGTGGTGAGTTCAAGCCCCGCATTGGTCTCTGCACTGAGCATGGAGACTACTTTAAAAAAAGACCTAGGCATCAAGACGCGTGTGCGTGCCCGTGTGTCTTACAGAGCTCAGCATCCGACGATTCGTGCTTCCCTCTGACTTCCAGCCACAGCCTTTCGTAATCCTGGAAAGCCCAGCTAGAGGATCATCGTTTGGTCCAGGGGTTTCTCTGCCAGGGAGCAAGGGGGCAGACTGATACCTGAATAGGTAGAAATACGGACCCATCCCCCTCCTTCAGGCAGAATAGTCCACTTTCCTCTGTTAATCAAATTTATCTGTTATCCATTTACTCAAATTTGCGGAAACGTTCTATCTGCTGTTGGGGAGGAGGTTTGAAATCCACTGCTCTGGCCTAAATTTTCAACAGTAATGAACAAACTGTTTTCCCTGAGTCAAAAATGCATCCACTAGGGGGCACCTGGGTGACCCAGTTGGTTAAGATTCTGATTCTTGATTTCGGCTCAGGTCACAATGTCACAGTTCGTGAGTTCGAGCCCCAGATTGGACTCTGAGCTGAAGCACGGAGCCTGCTTGGGATTCTCTCTCTCCCTCTCTCTCTGCCCCTCCCCTACTTGTTCTCCCTCTTTCAAAATAAATAAATAAGCTTTGAAAATGCCTTTAGTTTGTGAGTGATGAAAAGGCCATCTCTACTGTGATTAGTCTGAAAACTTTTATTTTGAAAACAAATTAAGTCCTGCAAATGTAGCTTTTTTGAGTAACCAAAGCAGTGACGTAAGCTCTGGGGCATCATGAGGCAAGACTGTGGAAAAGCAGCACAGGTGATAGAGTCAGGCGGCCTGGACCCGGAGGTCCCAGGAGACCCGATCCCACTGCATTGCATTACCCGAGTGGCCTGAGCAAGCCCCGAACCACTGCAATTTGCATCTGTCATTCGTTCCTGAGTGACCACCCATTCCTGAGAATATTCTCTTCCCGGTCCCAGGGCTTCACCACCACCTACCTTCTGAGGACCCCAACTACTCCTGCTATAGGTCCCTGCCTTTATCCAGCTGCTCTGGGCCTCACAGGTTTCTAGATCTCAATACAGACAGATTATATTATGTCCAACCCCGTCTGCCTCATGCCCTATCTTGATTGGCAAGAGTTTCTGCATCTAGAAACCAAGGGCTTACAAAGGAAGCCATGTCTGAGGACTCTCCCTGCTGAACGTCTTTCAGGTTCAACCTTCCCCGCCACCCCCAGGACTGTCTTAATCCAGCGACACCCCCCTCTTGCCTGAACTATTGCAGTCACTGCCCCTTGGTTTTCCCACACCTGAACCCGGCTTTCCTGAGTACGGTTCCCCGGTCAACATTGCCTCTAAACACCAGACTGCTAATCTCTTTGGCTTGACATGCTTTTCTGGCTCTTCGTGGCCTGCACATTCCCATTACAGCTCCTTAAGGGGCGTGGTCTGGCCTCTGCCCGACCCTCCAGGTCCATCCCAACGCCCTGCCCTGTCACCTGTCACTCCAACAATGGGCACCCCCTGGGAAGGTCAGGCCACTGAGAATACATAACACATAACTGCCACCTGCATTTTTTGTTTGCAGTTCTATGCTTCTGGCCCACTCCTCAAAAGCCCACCCATCCCTACTGTGGCCACCAGGATGGGACCTTGTGTGTTTCTCCAAGCCCAATCCGGATTTCAAATCCTCAAGGAAGCCTTCCCAGGTTGCCACACAGAGCAGAATCTTCGGGATAATCACTGCATTCTTCAGTCTGTGTTATATACTCTCTTCTCAGTGCGGGCGTGACACAAACATTTGTGGAATAAACAAACGAAGGAAAATTTCCCCGGGTGGTCACAGTGGGGATGTCCTTCTGCTGCAAATATGTACAGAAAACCTTTGAAAGTCCTCAGACTGGCTTTTGGAAAACACTTGTCTGAGTCAGTCCTGTTTACACATGGAACTTTCCTTTAAGAAAATTTCCAGTGTCTCAAACTAACTCCATTTTGTAGGATGTCGCTGTTTAATGAGAAATAGATACATCATGGTAACATCATGGTTATCACAAGAGGAGTTTAATATTGGTTCTAAAGGAGAATTAGTTTCTACCAGCTAAAGATTATTTCCTAAGAGAGTCCGAAGAAATGATCACTCAGTGACATCACTAAGGACCGAGAATAAAGGCCACTGATCACCCAGAGAGAGCACACTCCTAAGCGTCTCTGGCCTGGATGTTTTCTTTGTTCTTTTGGATTACAAAATATGACAAAAGAGGGGAAACAGCATAAACAGACTCCAGAGAGACCCACGATCCAGCCTCCACATCCTCTGCACGCACAGTCGCCCTGGTTCCAAAGCCCCGCCTCCCTCCGCTGCCCACAGCTCCTTCTCTGCCCCCTGGAGATTCCAAACCTTCCCCCTGGGCGACTCCTCTTCGTTCGCTAATTAGGCCTCTTTAAATCAGGAATCCAATGCCTTGTGCAGTTAGGCATTTAATAATTATTCCGAGTTGATGGTGATTTTTATAAGTTTGCCAAGGTCATTGAAAGCTAATGAACTTGAGTCCAATCCAAACCTGAGCACTTGCTCATTTACAGTCTTGTACTTGGAACACAGTAAATTTGTTTTCCCTCTAACTGCACTGGTTGGCTGCAATATTTCTGTTAATAATTTTTCAGTGATCTCTGGAGTAACGAGATTCTGAGGCCCCTGCCTTTCAGATCACGTGTGAGGCTCTATAACCGTGTTTTGTCCTCTGGGTGAGCTTTTCCGTCCTTTTCCATTCCCTTTTCTCATTGCTTCCTTAGGATTTCCATGTCATTCTCTCACTTTTTATCCATCACCCATGTGTCCTTTCTTTCTCACAAGATTAAGGTACTTTCCACACTAGACTAAGACCCTCTGCCTGTGGCTATTGGTAAATGTGTCATGCAGCATCTGGCAATGGCATCCATCACAACAGAATAAGTAATTCGCAAGAAAATTCTAAATATGAATCCAGTCCAGGAGACGTGAAGCTCGATGTGCACCCTGAGCCTTGGTTTTCCCATAAACGATCCCCAGGATACGGTTCACCACATGCATCATTTCTCTTCCGAATCCAGTCCGAGGATGATTGAAACCCCTCAGGGCATTCCTCTGTTGGGATTTTCCTTTAGATAATAAATACACACAGCAGTGACTCTCAGCAGCTACCAAGAGTAGCTTGCCCAGGGCCAGTAACTGCCCTGCACCTGATTTGCATGGCAAGCTTATGAGGTGGGCAATGTTGCCCCCATCCTACAGATGAGGAAACTGAGAACATTTAAACAATGTGCCCAGAGTCACATGCCTAGTACAAGCGATGACACCAGCATCTAGCCATAGGACTGACTCCACAGCCTGTCAGAAACCCAACGGGGCAAGACATCCTGTTCCCGTTAGGAGTATGGAAGTTTCCTTGTACTCACAAAGCTGACCCACGTAGCCTCTGTGGACATCAACCCAAGGGGGCTCACCTAAAGCACCCAAAGCCCCTTCCCCTCATGCCTGGAGACCCACGGGCCTCCTCCTCCAGCAGCTCTCGAGAAATCAAAGAGCGGAGCTCTGGGCAAGAAGTCAGAGAATCACCTCCCAGCCCCCGAAATGCCAGACTAGCCACCTGAGAGCTGTCAGACTCTCTAAATTTTAAGCTCTCACTTAAGTCTTTTGAGCTCCGGAACTCCCTTGCTCCTCCATTAATTGAAAAGACAAAACAAAACAAAAAGGCAGACTTGCAGGAAACGAGAACTCCCTTCCCGGAACGCTGTGTCACTTTGGAAATGCCTGGCCACTGTTTACATTTGCAATCACACCTTTAAAAAATCACTTCTTGGCGCGCATACCTCTCCAGCGGCTGTGTCAGGAGGCTTCGCGTTCACCGCGGGCTGCACAGACCCCCGCGAGGGTGCTGGCTGACTCAGCAGGCCGGCCGCGAGGACTTTGCAGTTTGTGGTTAACAGCAGCACCCCGCGTCCAAAACCTCAGTGTTTGAACAGGTGGAAAATAACGCACGCCGGCTTCCAAAGTGGGCTCCGTTTCTTAATCCACCCAGAGGATACATAACACATAGCTGCCACCTGCATTTTTGTATGTTTGCAGTTCTGCGCATCTGGCCCTCTGTTTTTAGAAAAGAAGGGGGGGAGAAAAGGCTTTGGAATATACAGATAGTTATAGGAAAAAATGCAAAGGGACATTTAGAATCATTAGCAAGTTGGATTTCGTTTACATGCCTCTGATAATGCTAAGGTTAGACTTGTGAAGTTTAAATACATTTGCGTGGGCGCTTGTTAATTGATAGGAAACTATTCCCACGGCCAGAGCCCGAGGGAGTGTCTTCCGGGGACAGTAGATGAGCCCAGGAAAAGAGTCGCCTCGGGTGGCCGCTTGTCCGGTATTACTGTTCAGCGAGAAGACGGGCCCATTTTGAGATTTCTCACATCTGAAGCGAACCCTACAAGCCAGACCTGAGGCTGTGTTCCAACCATCACTCACACCTAATAGCACGCGGCAGGTGTTTTCTTGGATCCATAAATCGTTGTGTTTGTGACCACCAAGGAAAGGGAGCAAATCTGAACTTCCTTCACAGGAACCTCTCCTCTGTCCCCTCCCTTACTCCCTAGTTTGTTTTACCTTTGTTCTCTCTTTATCAATTCCATGGGTGTGTGTGTGTGTGTGTGTGTGAAAGAGAGAGAGAGAGAGAGAGAGAGAGGGAGGGAGGGAGGGAGGGAGGGAGGGAGAGAGGTCCCCATATAGGTAGAAAGAGTAATCTTTTAAGGACTGGCCAGAACCCCTGCTAAGGTCCCAGGTCCCCTGCCACCTGCCTCCTGGAGCCCACACCTAGTCAACGCAAGCTACTGTAACAAAGTACCATAGACTGGGTGGCTGACAACAGACATTTGCTTCTCACAGTTCTGGAGACTGGAAGTCCAAGGTCAGGGTCCCAGTGAGGTCGGGTTCAGGTAACAGCCGTCTTGTTGGCTTACTGCCCCGGCTCACCCTCCGCGGGCCCCTACCTGGGGCATAGATTTGGGGCGAAGGGTAATGCAGGTAAACTCCTTCATTATCACCTTGCACGGCCTGCTCCAGAGGCCTCTTCCCTCCTTGCTTTAGGAAATTGACTCTTTTTCTTTTTTTTTTTTGATGTTTATTTTTGAGAGAGAGAGAGAGACAGAGCCCAGGGATGGGCAGAGAGAGGGGGAGACACAGAATCCAAAGTAGGCTCCAGGCTCTGAGCTGTCAGCACAGAGCCCGACGCAGGGCTCGAACTCACAAACCGTGAGATGGTGACCTGAGCCGAAGTCAGACGCTTCACCGACTGAGCCACCCAGGTGTCCCAGGAAAGTGACTCTTGGTGGTGTTGTGCTATCTTCTGCTAAATCTCTGGGTTAGAAAAGTTGTATTTTAACATCCTGTAACAGTCACAAGCATCTCCTCAGTGATCGAAGCAGATTATAGAAGAAATTGTTATGGTTCCATATCGGATTTGCTTTATTAAAGTGAATACTCATAGAAAACCCCCAAAAGATGAGGTATTACATGGTAAGGGAAGTAGACTTATTATAAGCAATTCTCATTTTCTTTTAGCCTCTCTGTATGTAACAATTACGTGTTGCAATGACCATGTACTTCCTCTATAATCACAGGCAATGACTGCAAACATATGGTCGAATTTTGAAAAAAAAATGCAGAAAAGACTACAATGCCATGAGGGCTATCCACTCAAATTCGAGTGATCTGCGTTAAAAAGAAAATAATGCTCATAGATTCCTGTGGTTGACAAACTCTTTCATTACAATGTCTCTTAAGTACGTACAGACTTAAAGCTAGTTACAACCCCTTCTCACCGGCAACTGTTATTTCCAGAGGACATACACAAAGCAATGCCTTCACAGGAACAAACTTCAGATCAATGATATCATTCCATATGACTGATTGTGTTATTTCGCTAAAATGAAATTGCCAGTTCTGGGTTTAAGAGTCGAAAAATGTACCGGTGGCTCTTTGTTTACATGTCATTGACTGGAGTACGTTCTATAGCTCGGCTCGATGGACCACTGTTTGAATCGTCAATGTCATCTTTGCCATAATTTACCCTTTTTTAAATGCACTTTCCTAGTTCTTGTTAACTGCCAATCCATTATGTTGACAGGCCAATCATGTATAAAGTATATTCCAAAATGCAATAATAAAAAAAAACAAAATATGCCATTGTTAAAAGACACACACACACACACACACACACACACACACAAAATGGGCCCCAGATGGAGTCACTTAGGCTAAGCTCACGTCATCCAACCAAGACTTACAACCTGACCTAATTGCAGGCTCAACCTCTCCCAGGAGTGGAATCTTAAACCAGTCCGTCTGGAACTACCCGGTCAGCACCAGTGAGCTAATCCACCTGATAGAAGGTAATCCACCCCGTAGACCTCTGTCGTCCCCTAAAGGAAGGTGACCTTGACATCAACTCCTTGTCCCACCCTTTGTGCCTCTCAAATCTTTCACTTTGTACCCTTCTCGGAATTTCTTTCTATTTGCTCATGGGCTGCTGCTCGATTCATGAACGGTTGACTGAATCCAAAGCGATCTTTAAAATTTACTCAGTTGAATTTTGCCGTGAGACACCCTTTATCGAAGAGTCACTCGTGGCCCCTCTCCTGCAACCTTTCCCCCGAACGCCTGCTGCAAGGGGTTCCACGGAAAGTGGGTGAAGTTGCAAGCTGGCAGGCACGGCCCCGCGAGCCTGGGTCCTGGCGTCTGCACCCCAGGGGTAAGGCGAGCTCCGAACTCACCCGCCGCGCTTGTAGACCTCCATGCTGTAAGTAAAATAGGACTTCGTGTCTGGTTGGTGCAGCCTTAATATCAAGTAGGCCTCTGCTCATCTAAACCCAGGACAATCGAAAAGAGTCTCACTCTACAATCTGAGCTCTTTTAAATGATGTCAGATCAAAGTTTTCCCTGGTCACATGACAGGAGAGTGGAGTCTTCGTCTGTGAGGATGATCCTGGGTACAGAGAAGTCTCCCCTTCGACACCAAGACAATGGCAGACAGAAGGACGCTGCCGGGTGACACTGAGCCTAGTGTACGAGACCACAGGGCACAGAAGTGGTGATAAATGTAAATGTGGGCCTTGAAATAACATGGACAAAGTGGTTTTCTGGAACATGCCAACTCTGTGCTAATTTTTCTAAACTATCATTAGCATGGAAAGCAAAACTGTAAATCGTGGAAAACTTGCAGACTGCTTTGAAATGTCCACAAAATTTATTTTTTAAGCTACCTAACCCAGAATGCCGGGTGCTCCTTGGCTCATGGACATGTGACTCCAATCCCTGCCTCTGTCGTGGAGAATTTCCCTGTGTCTGTGTCTTTGTGCCAAATGTCCCTCTTCTCCTAAGAACAGAAGTCCTTCTGGATTCAGGACCCCACCCTCCTTTGCAGTGGCCTCATCTCAACCTGGTGACCCCAACAACGACCCTATTTCCAAATAAGGTCACATTCACCCGTCTTTTGCAGGCATGGATTTTGAGGGGATACTGATCAACTCCGTAAAAATAGTAAATGTTTCTTGAGCACCTGCTTACTACATAAGAAATAATTTCATATCACTCGCTCTCCCAAACTTCACATTCCAATGTGAAAGTTCAGAAGCAGGCTCATACTGTTAGGATGAAGGTCAGCTCTGTGTTCGAGTCACTAAAGAGCACGTCGTAATCGTAGGGGCGTCTGGGTGGCTCAGTCGGTTAAGCACCTGACTCTTGATCTCTGCTCAGGCCACGATCTCACAGTTCATGGGTTTGGGGCCCATGTTGGGCTCTGCACTCACAGTGCAGAGCCTGCTTGGGATGCTCTTTCCCTCTCTGTCTGCCCCTTCCCCTCTCATGCACTCTCTCTCTCTCTCTTTCCCGCTCCCAAAATAAATAAATAAACTTAAAAAAAAAAAAGAGTACATCATAATTGTAAAAGCATGAGTTCTCTTGGCATTTTGCTACATTGGGGGGAAATAGTGGCAGAGCTTTTCATTCATTCCTCATTCAATTAGCATTCTTGAGCACTAAGCTACATGATTTGCATGTATCTTGGGGGAAAAGAATTTCAATATTCATAAGACCCGGTCCCTGCCCTTAAAGCCCTTATTAATTTTTAATAATAATGGGAAGAGCCCCTTCTCGGACTTGGCTCTCAACTCCACTACAAGCAGTAATCTCCCTTCCCCGCTGCAGGGGAAGAAACTCCCTCTTATCCCTTCCATTTCAGGACAGCGGGAATGTTTTGCAAAGAAAGCAAAGAAGATGACAGAGAGTTACTTCTTTTTCAATTTTTTTTAAGTTTATTCATTTGTGAGAGACAGAGTATGAGTGGGGAGGGGGCAGAGAGAGAGGGAGACACAGAATCTGAAACGGGCTCCAGGCTCCGAGCCGTCAGCACAGAGCCCGACGTGGGGCTCAAACCCACCAACCATGAGATCATGACCTGAGCCGAAGTCGGACGCTCAACCAACTGAGCCACCCAGGTGCCACGAGAGTTGCTTTTTTAGGGGTGAGGGGGGCTCTTTTGCAAATGCACCCACCTCTCAAAGCAAACTCTTCCCCTGGCAAGTCTAGAGTTTCCCCGTGAGACAGAGAAGCAAGCCTTACTACTGTCACACAGCTAAAACAGCCATTTTTCCCACTCCAAAAGGGGTGTCGCCCTCCACGTGAGAAGACTTTTAACATGGCCCGAAGTGGGTAGAAGACGTTTGGAGAAGGGGGCGGACAGATCAAAGAGAATGCTTCGCATGAGGGGTGAACCCTGCATAACATCGGGCAGTGTTTCTGACACCTGATGATGTTTGCCTTGTCCCTGCAAACAGCTGTCTTAATTCCTTAATGTTTCCTCCGAGTTGACTCATTTGAAAATTTAAATAGTGTATTCCCATCTTAGGCAATAATAACCGTGAGCAAAACGGGCTTCACCCTCCAGGTAAACGGCTTACTTATATTTTCCAGTAACAGTTTCTCTCGTTCACACTGAAATATAATGTAACTAAAAAAATTTTTTAGCATTCACCCCTTTCCAAGTACTATCCACAGGATGCTGCCTTGCTTGAGAATCACTGCTTTGACGTGACCTTCGTGGTGTTGAGTTCCCGTAATCAGCGACGGTGACTCCAGACCCGAGAAGAAGACAACGCAGATCAGAGCAGAGGAGGGGGCTGGAAACGGTGGTGGCCAAGCCCGTATCATTCTGCAGTCCTGAAGCCCCGGCCTTGGTGCAGCTCCAGTACTGAGCACAGAAACTGTCTTCTTCAGACCTCAGTCGCCTCATAAACACGATTAGGGTAATAACCCCTTACTCCCTGTACCGCCGTGACTGTTAGCACTCACTCACCCACTCGCACGCCTCTTCCGGGGGACCAGGCACCGGGCCCGGTTCCCAGTTCTAAGCAGGAACGCCATGGGTGCCATCCGACATCTCTGAGCGACGTGTTGGGTTAATCTCTCCAAACACATGACCGACTTCGAGTCAGGTCATGATCTCGCGGTTCGTGGATTCGAGCCCCGAGTCGGGCTCTGTGCTGCCAGCTCGGAGCCTGGAGCCTGCTTTGGATTCTGGGTTTCCCTCTCTCTGTGCCCCTTCTCTGCTTGCACTCTGTCTCTATCTCTCTCCAAAATAAATAAACATTAAAAAATTTTTTAAAGAACACAAACGTCTGAGCTGGCTTAAGAAGTAAATGAAATGTACATAAAGCCCTTTGTAATAGCCCATTATCCATGTTCGGCTGGTCTCGAGAATGACACTGGAACAAGAAGGAGAATCCCTGGAGTCTTTGATCCAGGAGAGGCTGGAGGCATTTCCGGGGGTCCCAGGCAGAACCCCCACTCAGGTTCTCTATTTAGAAGTTGACTGTTCATTAAATCCCTCCATGTACACGGCCACCTACGGTGCAATTGAGTTTCTTTTAATTAATGTCTTTATTTCTACTTTGCCAATCAAAGAACCACTTTGGGATATGGCTATAAGAGAATGTCTGCACAGTGTGGACCCCACAGACGTTAAATCAGTATGATAGTGTTCAGTAAGCGTTGACCTAGTAGATAATTTAGGTCATGTAACAACTGATGGTGCATTTTCCTAAAACCTAGAGCACAGCACCAACTACCCAACGGAATGCCATGGAAGCGGTTGGCAATGTTCCAAATGACGGCATGTGACATGCGCCCCCCTCTGTTGATCTAGCTGAGGTTGGAGAGTAATTAGTCCAACAGCACGGTAGTGACTTCAAGTATTTATTTTTTAAGTGGCGTATATTTATTCAATTTCACTTCAAAACATCACCTGGATGTTTCCTTTCTGCCGCCGTAATCATGCAAACGCAAACATTTGGACTACGACTGGATGACCTCATTGCTTTGAAGTTTGTGATCTTTTTAAATGTCCCTTTCTTTTACAAAGGTACGGGAAGTAGAGTGCTTGTTAAACGTCGCTGCGTATGCCCAATGGGGACTTTAGAATATTTAATGACTTTAGATTCCACTGCTGCTGAGTCCACATATTCCACTGTGAGCAGCAGAGCCAAGAAAAGAAATCACAGAGGAATCTTTGATGTCAAAGAAAAGCAGCCTGAATGGCAAGGAAGGAGATAATGGGTGTCGCTTCCTTAGAGAGGATAGGGGTAACATAAACCAGGACGTGGAGGGCAGCAGGGAAGCCTGGCCCTGGCGTGCCAGAATCCGATGTTTACCTCATGCTCGTATCAAATAAGCATCCCTACTCCTAGGCATCGTACGACTGCACACGTTCTGTTTCCTAGGGCGTGTTTAGACCCTTTCCAAGAAGATGGAAGCAAACCCAAAATCTAAAAATCCAACACGAGCAACCTGTTACTTAAAAGACATGATCCAAGTCCCAATGTTGATGGGCTAAATGGCCAATGGGTTTATAAGGCGGGTACTTGCTGTGATGAGCCCTGAGCATTATAGGAGAGGGATGAATCACTAAATTCTACACCCGAAACCAATTTTACGCTCCATGTCAACTAACTAGAATTTAAGTAAACACTTGAAGTTTAAAAAAAAAAAAAAAAAAAGTAAGAATTTTGGCTCAATACATTTTGCCAAAGAAATTTGACAGTTGATAGTCGGGCAGTGCTCCTAGGATTTTTTCAATGTTCAATAGTTGAATGATGTTATCAAGAAGCCAACGCGCGAAAACGTACAATTTGTGTAGCTTACGGAAAGGAAACTTGTACAATGAAGCTTGAAAACCCCAGGGAGGTCTGTCCCTTCGTTGTCATGCCCTCCTTCATTTACTTAGTCAGTCACTGAACTGACACCTGGGGTTTTGGTGATCACCTGGGCTCTGCTTCCCCACCTGACATCACCACCTCTCCCTCTGTGTTGACTCAAACATACCTGATCTCCCGGAAGCACGCAGAAGCCTATGAGAAAGGAAATACTCTCTGTGGCAAGAGAGGTCCATTGCTGCTGGAAAGAGAAAGAAGTTTTGGAAGCACGAAGAAAAGCACTCCAGAGAATGTCAACCAGAGCTCTCTGGCCCACCCACTTTGGTGCATAATATAACGTTACAACACTGAGCAGTGACGGATTCGTAGAAGGACGATTCTGGCTCATAAAAACAAGGTTAAGTTCATTTTGTTTCCTCTATGTTCTGTTTAAAATGTTATATTTCAAAGCCCCATGGAAGATTATAATGTTAAAAGTTTTGTTCATAAAAATTAGGGTTCAATTCTCTGGCAATTTCTCTTAGGTGAAATAATACATTCTCAAGGATATCAGATTGCTAAAGTTTACCACAAGAAGTTAACAACAGCGGGGGGGTGCCCATCATTAAAATATTTGCATGGACTGATTAAAACTACCAATAGTGGCTAAGCACCCACCATATGGAGGGTGATGAGAAGTTCTTTACAACAAGGGGAGCGATGTTTCTCAGTCCCCACGCATGACCCTGGAGGAGCTATTTGGGGAGAAGCCTTCGTTAGGAGCCCCACCCAAACATCAGGGATTAGGCACAGGGTAGCTTCCTAAAAGAAATCGAGGAGACCGTTACCACCACAAGATGTGGGCAAGCAGGCAAAGAGCAGAAACCCACCACAAATATAACGCAAGGTGATTTTCTAGAATATTCTACCCCCCACTGGAAGAATCTCCTGAGTGCCACCCTTGAGCCCAGCGGCATTCCAAGCAAGGACAAAGGGGGACACCTCTGCCATGCAAAGGGATAGTGGGGCTATGTCATCCTACCCCCCAAAATGACAATGGCACATCCCTGGGGGCCAGCGTTTTCCCAGAGTCCCTGGGGAACAGCATCCTCCCGGAGTGAATGAGAGAGGAGAGCAAGGTGGCCCGTGGTTGACTGGAGAATGTCTCCCAGACATGGATAGTTCGTAGACACGGATGGTTGGGCAGCCCCACCACATTCACACACCCGTGGGGGGAAGAAAGGCCCCAGCGTGGGTGGCAGGAGAGAAAAGTGCTTGGCAAGAAGCCTGCCAGTGTGTCCCCAGCTCACTGACATCCTCGCACGTACTCAACTGTCCTCACAGTCCTGTCGGAAGCTCTGACTTACTTTCGAGAAGATAAAAGCCATCAAAAGCCAGGAACTTAAAACATATTTGAAGAGTCACCTTTACCGTGTGGCCTTGGGGGTGTTTTGAAACCGTCAGTGGGCTCACTGATTTCAGAGCAAAGGCCCGGCACAGACACGGAGTCCCCCTCGTGAAGGCGAGCCCGTACCCAAGGACCAGAGTGAGACGCTTCCTCGCCCAAGGATTTGGAAAGAGAGAAAATGCTCCAAGGCTCAAGTGGAGAGAGGGTACCTGCCAGGCCTGGGCCTCGAGGGGACACCCCTGGCTTCATTCCACGCAGTTGTTTGTGACCTCAAGTGTGTAGCTCTGGGACGTGCCCATGGTCCTGAGGGCGGTCTTCAACGCCCAAAGAAAACTCTGTGATGGCAACAGACCCCGGTGATGTTTATCCAGCACTTTCCATTCTCCAATGTTCTGGCTATTAGAATGAGGTGGTTAAGAAGTGGGAGGAGTTAGGGGCCCCCCGGGTGGCTCAGTCAGTTGAGCATCCGACTTTGGCTTAGGTCGTGATCTCATGGTCTGTGAGTTCGAGCCTCGCGTCGGGCTCTGTGCCGACAGCTACGAGCCTGGAGCCTGCTTCAGATTCTGTGTCTCCCTCTCTCTCTCTGCCCCTCCCCTGCTCATGCTCTGTCTCTCTGTCTCTCAAAAAAAAAAAAAAATTAATTAATTAATTAATTAATTTAATTTAAAAGTTAAAAAATTAAAAAAAAAATAAAAGAAGTGGGAGGAGTTGTCAGCTCTCACGGAGGACCTGATTTTCCCTAAACTGATGTTTACCTCCCCACTTTTCCTGTCGCCCTTTGACTTCCCAGGTCTGCTAATCCTGAGAAGGGGTCCTAGCTGGCAGTCTCTAAAAAGGAAACATCACCTATGGAAAATGAATAGATCGCCTTTCTGCTTTATTGTATTCGTTTGTGCCATCGCTATTTGTTAAAACTGCCTCTAGGCCAAACTGGGCTACTGTCTGGAGGTTTCCAAGTTTGCATGGATGCAGCCCGAGTTCTCAAAGAGCTTCCATGAACACGTCTCCATCCTCGAGACATTTATGGAGCACTGTGGCACCTCACCTCCACTGTGGCCGGAAGGACGAAGAGTAGGGCCCCCCAGCTCGGTCTGCAGGTGGTCAGGAGTCTGGGCCAAGGTTGGATTCCTATGGGGGGAAGGGGGTTGGGGGAGGGCGGTGCCTGCACTGAGTCTAACTGGGAATAACAGGGGAAAAGAATGGTGGTGTGTGACAGCACGGGGTGCCTGAGAAACCTCGAGGGTCTAGACACAGGGTTGGAAGTGGTGGATGGTTCGAGACGTGCGGAGACAGTCACACGGGAGCCGGCAGCTTGCACACACGGGCTGCCTGGTAAAGGCTGGGCTGACTCTGGGCCGTGGCAGGGACCGTGGCAGCAAGCCAAGGAAGAGAGATGATGCTTGGCCGTTAGGAGTAAACTTTAAACTCTCCTGGAGGACAGAAGACAGGCTTGAATAAAGGGTAGATATTATAGACGTTTTGTAATATGTCATAACATTTGTGAAAGAGGAGGTTCAGTGTCACCAACACGTCATTTCTGCCAAAGTCAGTGCCACACAAACCCACCAAAGTCCCGCTAGCCTTGTCCTTGTGGAACTCAAGACACTGGTTCTAGAATTCTGTTTTGATGACGAAGTAGGAGACAGGATATCGGAGTTGGATTGTGTCCCTCTCAAAGCTCACAGGCTGCAGTCCTGCTCCCCGACACCTCCAGGAGTGGCTGTATTCGGAGATAGGGTCTCTGCAGAGATGACTGTTAAAATGAGGTAATTGGGGTGGGCCCCAATCCAGCATGACTGGTGTCCTAACAAGAAGAGGGTATTTGGGCACAGACATGTACGGAGAGGGAAGACGGGGAAACACGGGGAGAACAGAGCCACCCAGAAGCCAACGAGAGGCAACGTCTGGGACAGATCGTCCCCTCCGGTCTTCAGAGGAAACCATCCTTGGCGACACCTTGAGTTGGGGCTTCCGGCCCCCAGGTCTGTGAGGAAGTAAATTTCTGTTGTATAAGCCCCTACGTTGTGGTTCTTTGCTATAGCAGCATTGAAAAACTAAGGCAGAGGATTAGTCCAATAGATATTGAAGTTTGTTATAAGCTATGTAATTTAAAGAGCATTATATCGGGACCAGAACAGACAAACAGAACAACGCAACAGAATAGAACATCCAGACTCATTAGAAAAGCAAGCATTGAAATCTGACGAAGACCAGTGCTCACGGTGGTTCTCCAGGCACCTGGTGGGCACCTTAGCGGCACAAGTAAAACAGAAGAAGCAGTTACCCATGAGCCCACGATCCAACAACTCCCCCATTGGTGCAAATCTGGGCAAAATTCTCACATGGACGAAGAGCACGGTTATACCTCATCACATCCTTTGGGGGATTCTTTCCCCAGACCGGAGAGCTTTCCTCAGTGCGTATGCAAATCCGTATTCTGCTGAATCCATGGGAGCGATGCTGGGCACATCTCCATCTCGAGTTTTCTCCCTGTGAAGCTCTCCCCTGTGTGATTCCCTGTCCTGTAAGCTCCAGCCACCATGATTTCCCTGGACCCTCATCTCTTCTCAACTCAGGGGGTCACCAGGCTCTGCTGGATTGTCCCCTACCACCTTGTACAATAGCCTGGAAACTCTCTCAGGGCAGGAAAAAGGGCAGTTACTGATTCACTATCTCACAGCATCACTGTCCTCCACTGCCTGATGTCCAGTGACTTGAAAATCATCATTTCATATATTTTGTCCTCTTTTTTGGCTGTCTGAGGCAGAAAAGCAAATCCAATCTGTATTATGTCATCTTGACAGCTAGAGCAAGCTCGTTTGATGAGAGGCAATATCGCCATTTTAAGACATGAGCGAGATTAATAATTAGATCTTGCACATTAACATCAACCTTGAAACAACCTTGATTTAAAAAATTAAATTTGGAGAATCATCTGTCTGACACCTTTTGCAGAGTTAAAAAAATATACAAAGTTATCCTATATATTGAATTTACACACCAAAAGCATGAAGGTATGGATAGGAAAAACCCAAATCAGCGTGAGGTTGGTGATGCCTGAGTGGGGAAAGACTTGAAGAACAGAACCAAGAGATAATGAACAGAGGGCTTGAACTTCATCTGCGATGCCTTTTTTTTTAATTGGAAATATGGGGGCGTCCGGGTGGCTCAGGCGTCTGACTCTTGATCTCGGCTCAGGTCGTGATCTCATGGTTCATGGGTTCAAGCCCTGAATCAGGCTCTGTGCGGGCAGCTCAGACCCTGCTTGGGGTTCTCTCCCTCTCCCTGTATTTTTGCCCCTCTCTCACTCTCTCTCTTTTTCTCTCAAAATAAATAAAATAAACAGTAAAAAATTAAAAATAAATAAAAATAAGAAATATGAAACAAACATGTAAAATGTTAGTGGATTAGCATTACTTCAATCTAAGGGTTGGTTAAAAAGATATTTATCAATGAACTGTATTTTTTATATACCATCAGATCATTTTCTGATTTAAAATACCTATCATTTAGGTTGTTAGTAGTTTCTACTGTCAAGAATAGGTATTTGAGTTTGCCTTTGAGGCTCACTGTTTTTTGCTCACATTTGCATAATTAAAAAGCTCACAGAGGTAGTTTCCTGAGGGAAGAAGGCCCTCTTCCAACGAGGAAATATCCAAGGTAATAGAGCTCTGAAAACATCACTGCTCTGGCTGAGTGTTAGAGAAGTTTTTAATAGTAAGCAGTTCTAAAAGTGCATCACACAGTGTTCTCTTTTTTCTTTTCTTTTAATGTTTATTTATTTTTTGAGAGAGAGATAGACAGAGCTCAAGGAGGGGAGGAACAGAGAGAGAGGGAGACACAGAATCCAAAGCAGGCTCCAGGCTCCGAGCTGTCAGCCCAGAGCCCAACGCGGGGCTTGAATTCACGGACCGTGAGATCACGACCTGAGCCGAAGTTGGACGCTTAACTGACTGAGCCACCCAGGCGCCCATTTTTATGTTTACTTTTGAGAGAAAGAGAGAGAGACATAGACAGAGCTCTAGCAGGGGAGGGGCAGTGAGAGGGAGACAGAGAATCTGAAGCAGGCTCCAGGCTCTGAGCTGTCAGCACAGAGCCGGGTGCGGGGCTTGAACTCACGAACTGCGAGATCATGACCTGAGCTGAAGTCAGATGCTCAACCGACTGAGCCACCCAGGTGCCCCTCGAAGTGTTTTCTTATGGAAAAAAAGGTTTTGTCCTGGAAGAGAGAGAGGTGTCCCACTGCCGAATGTAACAGGAACAGGTTCTGGGGATAGAAAATGAGGAACTGTGGCATCTCTTTGTGGACGCTTCAGACAGTTGGCTTGCCCTCAAAGGCAGAGAGAGCCCAGCTGGGGGGCTCTGAACACCTCTGAGCATTTCTTGTGATATTTTTCTCTTCCTTTATCCCCCAAATTTCCACACCTGGGGGCACCCGGGTGGCTCAGGCGATTAAGCATCCAACTCTTGATCTCAGCTCCGGTCACAATCTCAGCGTTCATGAGTTCGAGCCCCACATCCAGCTCTGCACTGATGGTGTGGAGCCTCCTTGGGATTCTGTCTCTCCTTCTCTCTCCCCCTCCCCACTTGTTCTCTCTCTCTCTCTCAAAATAAATGAACCTAAAAAAAATTTTTTTAAGTTACCACCTGTTCTCTGCTTTGCTTTGGAAATTAAAGACAAGCTCATTGCATAGTTGAAGCAGACCATGGAGTCTAGACAGCATTGACATCCACAGCAGAGCCCAACAGGGGCCGGGGGAGGGGCAGTGGTCTATGGGGACACAGGACAGCCGCAGCTGAACGGAAGCAGGACCCGGAGACCACACTGAAGATGGTGAGGCCCATTCCTGAGCACAGGGGCCAGCTCCCTCAGACACCTGTCAGGGTAACCTGGAAATAGTTTGAGGACACCACTTTCCATAATTAAACTGTTCGGGATCTCTCATGACACTAACGTCTTATCGTCTGTTGAAATGTGACTTTATTTTGTCATCATGGATGCATGAGGACCAGACCTCACAATGATCAAGAAAGAAATACAAACCAAAGTTTGGAAGCTATGAAGCTGTCTTCCATTGCTCTACAGGAGGACATCTCAGCCTTTTTTCTCTTTCATGACAGACTTAGCAGGTGCCCATCCCACGGTGTGAACGGGTTTTAGCAGACTAGCTCTCGTCTGGCTTCTTCCCTCCTTGAGAGCTCTAACTGCATTCTTCTGATAACAGACCAGAGAGCAGGTGAGTGATAGTGATGTTATCTTACAGGTAGCCCGGGCTCTACTTCCATTTTTACAGCAAAGCAACTGTGACACTTTAATCCTAGTGACAAATCACTGTTCTATGGCTCACAACGGATCGTCTGTACAGCCGAAAGCCATTGAGAAAAGAAGAGCGGAGAAGGAAAGAGGGAAGACAGAAGGAAGAAAGGGCAGGTTGCTCAGAGAAACTCGAAGCATGAACAGCAAATATGCTTCTCCATCAAGGTCTCATCAGGAAAACGGAAAACACTCCAGGTATTTCAAACAGAGGAAATATAATACAGGAAACTGCTTACATAAAGCCATGGAAAAGCTCAGTGGTGACCGGAAACTCAACCAGAAAAAGAGAGAGGACCTGTAGTCTGGTTCTTTCTTTCTGACCTGCTGTCCGCCAAACCTATGCAGAATGTGAGGGGATGTAGGCTCTGTGAGGTACAGCAGAACAGGAAAGAGTGGGGAACATTCTAAGGGTGTGGCAGCCGACGTAAATACGGAATCCCAGTCAAATTCGAATTTTGGATGAACAACGAATAATTTTTTTTTTTAGGATACCCACACCTCGTGCAATATTTGCTACATAGTTCTACAAAAATGTACGCATTGCCTATCTGAAATTCAAATTTAACGGGGCATCCTGTGTGTTTACTTGTACCCCCAGCAGACCATCGAAGAGAAAACAGGGGAAAAACTAGCATGTATCATACTGAATGCTAACACGGGTTCCGGCCCTGCCCTTGGCCCACAGGGCAACACCCACGAAGGAAAGGGAGTTTTGCAAAAGACCACGGGTTCTTCCCTACAAGAGGAAATGAGAACTTGAGGGGGAGGGAGTTAAGGGGTTAATACATGAGGATCTTCACAATACTTCACAGGAAAGATCGAGGCAAAGGGGTTCCCACAGATGTTGGAAAAGGAAGCCCAAGACGGGGGGGGGGGGGGGGGGGGGGGGGGAGGGGGCGGGGAAGGGGCCTGAGGGTCTGCCCTCAAGAATTCCTGGTAGTGAGTCATGTCCCTGATTTACGTCTGAAACCAATTAGATGCAAAAATATGCTCAGCCTCAAAATTCAATCAGGACTAACGGGGCCAGGCATCATTTTGAAGGACGTGTGAGAGCCAGCGTGGACTGGCCTCCCTCCCCACCTTGCTGTGGTGCAGACCAGGAAGGGATTGCACAAAGATACCACTCGCTGCTCTCTGGACCCCTCGGGAGTCTGGAATACGTGTGGCTAGGCCTTCTCCTTGCGTGGGGTAGATAGCTTGCTTCCCGTGGCTGTTTGTGAAGGCGATCGTTCACTTTTCCACAAATAAAGATAGCACCGGAATATGTAAAAGGCATAGACCATATAGAGTTCAAACGACTGTCAAAATGAGGCCAGACCTCTAATTAAGACATACTATATCCATCTCATTAAGCAGCAAAATCACAGGGGGACAAACTAGCTGTTACTATGTGAGCATGGGCACGTGACATTGGCCGCAACGACACGGGAGGAAGGAACATGGCCAGCCAAGGTTTGCTTCTTGCCAAGTTTTCTCCACCAGAGTCAGAAAAGAAAGGGGCCTAAAACTTTAGAGATGAAATGATTTATTTTCCAAAAATCCAGGTAATTGGCCAGGAGATCATATTATAACCCAAAAGAGTAGTTAACAGATTAGGGTCTGTGCTTATAGAACCTCATTGTTGTCACGTGACAGGAGAAGAATTTAGTCCTGGGGGTCGCACGCCTCGCTGTTATGGGTCCAAGGACACGGCTTCCTTAATGGCACCGGTGGGGAGGCCCAGTGCATCCGTGCTGAGCCATGGAGTAGGACCCGCGTGCCTTGCAGGCTGCTCGCCCGCAGAGGGAAGGGACTCCTGGAGGTTTGGGGCACAGAGGGGCTTACTGCAAGCCTGGCTGGAAGCACAGCCCAGCAGACTCAGAGCGAGGTCACAGGAAGTCATGTCCACCCCCCATGGAGAGGGGTCTGGTGAGGGCTGTCAGCTCAGGGAGGCATGCCTCTGGGTTCCTGACACTTTTCACTCCCCCCACCCCGGGGAGATAGGGTCATACTCACAGCTCTGCCCATGTCCGTCGCCTAGAGCAGGGGCAGAGGGGAGTCCCCAGCTCAGGGCGGGGGGAGATGGGGGAACTTGTCTATGTGAGCACAGCAGAAGCTTCAGTATGTGAAGAGAGGGTCCCCTGCCCAGCAGCGCTGACCCTACTACGCCACGATGAGAAGAGCATTCCGAGGGCCTTACCCCTAGCTGGTGCTTTCAGAATTAATTTTCAAATAAAGAATAAACCAAATTTATTTTAAAAAAAAGAAAGAAAGAAAGAAAGCATAGGAGCGCCTGGGTGGCTCAGTCCAATTAAGCTGTGCCGACAGCTCGGAGCCTGGAGCCTGCTTCAGATTCTGTGTCTCCCCTCTCTCTCTCTGCCCCTTCCCTGTTCATACTCTGTCTCTCAAAAACAAACAAAAAAAAAAAAAACATTAAAAATTTTTTAAAAAGAATAAAAATTAAAAACTTTATCTACACTCCCACTGTGCAGAAGCAGCCACTGGTGAAGCGTTAATCAAACCTATCATTACTGTTTAAATGTGCCGTTTTTCACCCGCTATTTTCATTTCAGAACATTACGCCATGCCATTGGGTATTTTCAATATTGTCTATTTAGCAGATGCATAAAGCTCATTTTTGGATACATATAAATCCATCTCTCCATTGTTTAGGGTTGAAACAGACTTCATATTAAAATGATATATATATCCACCAAGATGCACATATGTTCGCTTCGGCAGATTTCACTGCTAAGAGAATTCCTTTCGTAGAAGTGCCCGTGTTTCTCTTCCTTTCCCCGTTGCAGGTGAACTTCTCTGGCTTATTGTCTGCTAACTGTTTTGCACGAAGGCCACGTTTCCTGTGGACGCCCCCAACCGATGACTGAGCAAGACAGGTCTGTCAAGACAGAAGACCAGGGGCTGCGTCCTCTGACCGACCATATTGTCTGGTACCCAGACTGGACAGTCCTGAGAATAAAGTGTCTTCGCCACGGGCTTGTTGAAATGGGCAGGCTGGACCTTACGCACGACGCCCAGTGGGCTCCC
This sequence comes from Panthera pardus, assembly GCF_024362965.1. Lineage (NCBI taxonomy): Eukaryota > Metazoa > Chordata > Mammalia > Carnivora > Felidae > Panthera > Panthera pardus. The sequence goes on along the minus strand of NW_026526655.1, from coordinate 3,882,011 downwards.
CGCCACCGTGAAAGGCGGGCAGAATTCGGCGAGGCTATCTCAGCACTTGAAATTAACGTTACATTTGTACGCGCACACACACACGAATGCATCCAGATTCGAATAAGAGGGAAACATTCTGTGACAACCCGCTTTTCCTGTGATTTTCCACGAGGAAACAAAACACACTTGTTCCCTAATTTCCAAAGTCGGGGTTCCTCGGTCTCTGTTGTTGGGTGGCTTTCCGGCCTCACTCCACGCCCCACGGCAATGCACTGCACCCTGAATAGTAATGCTCTAAACACAGTAATTTTGCATAAAACCAAACGCCTCCCTACCCCTAGAGTTTCTAGATTAAATGAAAACCTTCAGACCACATTCCGAAGGCTGGTCTGCCGGCTCCCTGATTTTGCCCCCTTTTTGGTGCTCTGGGGGTAACACAGCTTATGCATCTAGGAAGTCGCCGCTGGCAGGGTGTTTCTGTCTTCCTCCACGCTAGCAGATCACTTTGACGGATGGGGATTTTCTTGCTGGTGCTCCCAGGAGTCCGTGCCCGCTGTCCCGGACTAGATCGTGGGGTAACACAGGATCAGGTGGTCCACCCCAGCTGGAAACATTGGAAAAGAGGAAGGAACGAATGCCCGGGAACGTCTCAGATTTCTTTTGTTCATATTGCTGTGTTTTGAAAATCACAAACGAACGGAGAGATAAAATTCCCCGGGAAGCTTTCACTGGTCCTAGAATCCTTTTGTGGTGAGCGCCACCTTGCGGTCTGTCTTTTGCATTCCCGCAAGAACACCAAGGGCCCGCGCCCAGGCTTGGGTACTGGGGTCCCACCTGCCCCACCCGCACAAGTGCACCTAGCCTTCCTCCACCTCCCGGAGGGCTCAGAGGCGCCTCAGACCCAGGCAGCAGGCCCCTCCCACTTCTGGAATTCAGACGGAAGGGCAACCTAATGTCTCCAGGGTGCACACCCACCCTACCCCAACACAAGCCTATATTGGCTGGAAAGCACCACCCACCAGGACACCCCCCTGTTCCTCTCAGCTCCCAGCCCTTCCTCATCCAGACCCATCCTGCAGGCTGGGGGCGGCAAGGTGCCCCGGCAAAGGTGACTTCTGATACCAGCTCAGGAGGCTGCCATGGCTTCCGACAGGACACCAAAGATGTTATAAGCTCCGGGAAGAGCTGAGGCCCACAGGTGTCGCATTGCGGTGGTGTCACGGCAGAAGGAAGCAGAGTTGGAGAACATGAGAGAGAGGAGGAAGGACTGAGGGGTCACCGTCATTCAAGCCCAGATGCGCACTGGACTCATCTTGCCTAACTCATCCCCAACAACACTTTGGGGAGGCTATTACTGCCCCGTTTTTACAGATGAGGAAACTGAGGCTCGGGGGTCCTTATCTTGAATTTCCTTGGACTGATCAGCCTGGGAAAGAGTTTTCAGTCTGTCATAGATACTTAGGTCCTACTGGCTTGTAACTCCCCTCCAATGAAAGCAGCACCCAGCGTCCCTGCCAAAATCCCCCCTCAGTTATATTGGGGTGTCCCAGATTGTCTCACATGGGCTCTCGTCACTGACGCCTCTGCTCACGGAGCCATGGGGCAGCTCGCCCATTTGCCACGGCCACTGGTTGTTCTGGGAGAACGTTCCAGACAAAGTCTGGAAGGCCCAAGTATGCCAGGCTCCGTCGGTCCTCTCCACACAGGGGCCAGGAGTGCCCCCCACAGCCATGGGCGAAACGTCCTGTCCTTCACTGAGCGCCATGGCTGGTGACCCGCGTCTCACCTGCAAAGTGTTCCGTCACACTCTGCCAAGAGCCCTGTCACAACAGGCGCCCCATCGGGCACCTCTTTACCCAGTGTCAGTTTTCTACTGTTGCTGTCACAAGTTACCACAAGCTTGGTGGTTTCAAACACACATGGATAATCTGATGTTCTGTGGGTCAGAAGTTCAGTTCTGGTCTCACTGTAAGAGTAAGCATGGCAGGCTGCACTCCTTTCTGGAGCCTCTGGGGTTTGGCGAGGGGGGCGGGGAGGGACCCACGTCCTGCTTGCTCAAGCATTGGCGGAATTCAGTTCCTTGTGGTTGTAGGGCTGACATCCCCATTTTCTTGCTGGTTGTCATCTGGGATCAGTTCCCAGCTTCTAGACAGCAAGTGGGATTAACAAAATGGTCCCTCTGGAGGGCTGGTGGCTCTGAGACTCAACCCTGGGCCCACAGAGGCACCAAGCCTTCTGGTTCTTGGTCCTCAGAATTATCACTCAAGTCCAGCTCTTTGGAATCTCAGATAACCAGCCCGTCCTCCCCGGTCACTATTTTATGGAAGGCAGATGTGTTCTTTCTCAGTTCGCTGCTCTGAGTCGCTCTGGCCATTGCCCTCAAAGCTCTGTCATGCTCCCGTTCACCCACAGACAGTTCCCACCCAACGTGAGGTCCGCTCCCAGTCAGCTCACCCTCTCATCATGGGAATATCAGATTCTGGGCAACAGGGGATGGTAAAGGATCTTGTTTTCATGGGCCTGGGGCCAGAGTAAAGATGGGGGCAAAGGAGTGAGCTTAGCAGATCCCTGATTACGATTTTTAAAAGGCTTTGCGTGAAACGAGAGCTGTGCCAGAAAAAGCAGTGTGGGGGTGGCCGTGTGAGCGATTTGTAGATCGTGACCCTGCAGGTGGAGGACAGCGTGAGACCCTAGGGGGCTGATCAGGGCCGAGCTCCCTTGAAGGCCCCTGTCAGCTCCAGTAAGACATAGGAAAGCTGCTGAGTATATCTGAGGATATACTGAGTATATCTGTGTATATCAGTATACTGAGTATATCTGAGTATATCAAGAGCCCCAAATCTGTGGACCTAAATTTTTCATTTTCACTGAGGCTTTGCTCACGGGCAGTAGTCAGGAGGTTGACATACCGCTTAGGTCTGACCAGCGGGCCAAGCAGGCAGAACAAGGGAGAGACCTGGTGAGTCATGTCTCAGCAGACTGGTTTCGAAGGAGGTCCGGGCACCGAACCACAAAAGAGGGGAAGATGCGATAAATAACATGTTAAGCGCTGCGAAGTTTGGGTTTCATGTCTGATATCTGCCTCTGGAGATTCTGCCCAATGTCTTTCATTCCTCTGTTCATAAATTCTTATGATAACAGCTTTATTTGGGAATTAATCCAGATTCCCATCATTCGTTGAATTCTACTTTCCCGGTGTGTAAATTTCTTCCTCCTTGTAAGCTACAAAGCTCTGAAAGCCACATTAACTCTTTCCGGCGGCCGCTGCTTAGAGTGACAGGGAGGCATTGCCAATGCTCACGGGGTTTCAGAGTTGCATCTTAAAACACGAGTGTACGTTAGGGTTTCCAAATTAAAACCAGGGTGGAAACTGGCTCCTGAGAGGATCTGACGTATACGATTAGGGGACGCTTTGAAAACACGACCAATGCCTCTTCTGCCATCGCCTCTCGGCCCCCGTACACGGACCCGGCGTTGCTCCCGACATCCAGCACACGAGCTCTGGACCAGGACTTCGGGGATCATGTCTTGGCTTCGTCTCTCACTGGCTGCGTGACCTTTCCCAGGGTGCATCACCTCCCTGAGCCTTGGTGTCCTTATTTGTAAAAGGAAGGGAATAACGCCCACTTCACGGGGCTGTTGCGCGGACTAGATGATGCTGTGGGAGCATTTAGCAAATGGTGGCAAGAGCCGTTAACATTTACTGAGAACTTGCTGTGTGCCAGACATTTCCTACCAAGTGCTTTACACGCAAGAGCTCTGAGCAGCCCCATAACCCTAAGAGGTTGGGCTCAACGACCGTTGATCAATATCTGTCAGTTTCGATATCACCAGGCATATCCCCTCACCCTATTTCTGGTGACTGCATCAAGACTTCAGTGGGGAACCCACCCCACCCTGCCTCTAAGCCCTGGGCTCTGGAGGGTGAATCAGCTGACCCGGGCCTAAGCCAATCAGCATCTCACCCGGATGTCACCTACACGGTGACTGGTCTGTTGCTGGGCACTGGACCCGCGGGTTTCCCTCAGCTGCACTTGAACCTGAGGGAACGGCTACAGTCCCGAGTGGTGGGGGGGATGGGGGCCTGCCTGCAAGTGGGCCAACCTTCAGGAAACAGAGTCCCCTGGGCCAGGAGCAGCCGGTCGTCTCCGCTGACACCGTGTGACCCGCTCAGAACGCCTGCCTGGGACTGGCCCCGCTCTAGACTTCTCCATGACCTGTGTCCGTCAACTCGCTCTGGTTGAGGCGGTTTGGCTGGGATTTCTGGCACATGTAACACAGAGTCCCACATGATACAGAAACGGGACGAGCATGGTTGTAAGACATATCGGGGAACACGAACGCCTGTCCTTTTCTTCCCAAGTTCCCATCTGGGCCCAGAACGTGGGAGCTTCCTGGGCAAGCATGGAGGAGGGCCGTTTGGCCCAGACGCTGGTCCTTCCCCCATCTGCCCCTCACCCGGGAGGGTGGAGTGGGGGGCGGGGTGCGAGCTCTCTGTTGGGGGCTGATGTACATACACACGTCTGCCTCTCACTGCTCCTCCGGCTGCACTGACAGCAGATGGGAGGTTTCCAGGGGCTGTGGGGCACGGGGGGCAGGGGGGGTCACCTATTATTTAAGGACTACAGAGTTTGTATCTGGGTGATGAAAAAGTACAAGCAGTTAATGATTATGGGTTAATGATTAAGACGTTGGGAATGTGCTTAATGCCCCTGAATCGTACGCTTTAAAATGGCAAATTTGACATATGTATATGTGTGTATATGTATGTGTGTATATACATACATATACACACGTAATTTACTACAATCAAAGAAATATTTCAAAAAGTAAAACAGGGGCACCTGAGTGCCTCGGTTGATTGAGCGTCCGACTTCAACTTTGGCCCAGGTCATGATCTCACGGTTCTTGGGCTCCAGCCCCAAGTCAGGCTCTGTACTGACAGCCTAGAGCCTGCTTGGGATTCTCTGTCCCCCTCTCTCTCTGCCCTTCCCTGACTCGCACGCACATGCTCTCTCTCTCTCAAAAGTGAATAAACATTAAAAAAATAAATAAAAGATTCTCTCTCCCCCCCTTAGATATATAGATAGATAGATAGAGAGTAAAACGAAAAAACAGCCCTACTGGGAAACCACCCCACCTCCCCAGAGAACAGTCTGTGTGGCTCTGTGAGCATTTCACAATGACTAAGGGGCGCAGAGCCCGCGTAGGAACATGTGTATCAACGGGAACCAGCAGAGCAGCCTGGAATCAGCCTGCGGCCAGGCCTCCTCATCCCAGGCTGTCTCTGTCCCCTGCTGGCCCACACTCCCTGCTGTCTCTGTTGGCGATTTCCTGCGCTCTGGCTCTCCGTTCGCACTCGTAAGCCCAGCTTTCTGGCCACCAGCCCCTGACGGTCTCTAACGTCCTAGTACCCCCCCCCCCCCCCCCCCCGCTTTCTCCACCAGCCTTCCCCACGGACTGAGCTTTTCTACCGCAGTCTACACCGTATCCCTGATTTTTGCCCTAGTGGCTTTCAGGACAGGAATCTGCTGTCATTAGGCTGGGCGGAGCCCCCAGAGTCAGGAAACAACTCCCTGCCATTTACTACTCTGTTAGCTACCCAAGAGGCAATTCACAGGCATGTATTGACCCAACTTGAAAATCAAGAGACTGGGCTTCCCAGCACGGGGAGGGAGGGTGGGGAGGGGACAGCCACCTGTCACCTGGGGGAGACGGTCCGGGCCCCTCTCTGCTCATGGATAGAACTCAGCATCCACAGTAGCTGCATGGCATCGGGCCTGGGAGCAGGGACCCTGCAAAACTGCGGGCCTGGACTGTCCAGCAGGGCCTTCTCTCCAGCGCAGACCTGTGAGGTCACCCGGGGCAGCTGCAGAGGCGGGAGCCAGGCTCCCCGAGCAGCCACATGGAGACCTGCCCGAAGCACGGGCCCCTCCTGGTCCACGGCCTCATGGCCTCCATGGCCTGATGTGACGCGGAGGCTGGCGCAAGACATCTGACCTTGTCCCGCCGACCCGGCCCCTCCTCGTCCGTGTGGTCACTCTGCCTTCCCCAGTTCTTCCTCACTGCCACCACGCTTTGCAAACGCGAGCTGAAGGCCACAGCCCTCCACCTGCCTGGCCCGGGCAGACCGAGACACCAGCCCTCACTGGGACCCGCTGGCTACAGATGCGGGGGTCCCACACACACCGTCAAGTCCAATAATTCGCCAGAATGACGCGTGAAACTCAGGAAAGCGCTATGCTTACAGTGACCGTTTCATTGTAGCAAAAGGATACAAATCAGAACCAGCCAGCGGGAGAGACCCAGAGAGCAGAGCCGGGGCTTCTGTGTCCTCGGGGAGGCAGAACCCTCCTGTCCCTGAGGACTGACAGTAGGCCTGAAACGTCGCCAACCCGGGAAGCTCTCCGGAGCTCCAGCACTTATTGTTGGGGTCTCAGAATCGACCGAATTGTCCCCTGTGTGACCGGACTCCACATCCAGCTCCTGCCCCTCCCCACACACGGGGGAGTGATCCGTGGCTCAAGTCCCAGCTCTCTAACCACATCGTCCGTCTTTGCGGCCTGGCCAGCCCACAGGCTGAGTCAACCGTCGGAGCCTGCCCCGTAATGCCCCCGCTGGAAAGGCCGGCCGCTCACCTGGGCCAACTGAGCTTTCCACCGACATCTGGCCCAAGCCCTGTGGTTCTCATTATGATTGCCAGACACCCTGCAGCAACACCGGCAGGAAATGTTGAAAAATAGGGGCTCATTAAGCGTCCGACCTCTGGTCAGGTCATGATCTCACAGTCCGTGAGTTCGAGCCCTGCAATGGGCTCTGTGCTGACAGCTCAGAGCCTGGAGCCTGCTTCAGATTCTGTATCTCCCTCTCTCCCTCTCTCTCTCTCTCTCTCTCTCTCTGTCCCTTCCCCAACTGCACTCTGTCTCTCTCTCTCTCTCTCTCTCTCTGTCTCAAAAATAAATCAACTTTAAAGCAATGTTTAAAAAAAGAAAAATAGAGGCTTAGTCCTTACAGGGCCTGGAAATGACACAGCACCCCTGGGGCCACACGGCGAGGTCGCAGGTAGAGAAAAAGGGGTTTGGCTTTGGCTATTACTGGGGTCAAGGGTGAGGGCCTAGGGTTTTGTGGGCTCACTCTTTATCAGTGAATTTAAAACATAAGAGCAGGCATTTAAAGCACAGGAGGGTGGCCCAAATGATCAGTTACTGAATTCAAGCAGGATTTCTAAAACAAAGGGAACTCAGTATGGGGATGTGGTGAGCTCTTTAGTGACGTGGCTGGCAGTGTGCTTATTGTAGATAGCCCTCTGGAAATGGATGCTGGGAGCAATGAATGCTAAAGTCAGGCACTTGGAGTAAAAAAAAAAACAAAAACAAAAACAAAAAACTGTCTGGAGCGCCTGGGTGGCTCAGTCGGTTGAGCGTCTGACTTCGGCTCAGGTCATGATCTCGCAGTTTATGGGTTCGAGCCCCACGTCGGGCTCTGTGCTGACAGCTCGGAGCCTGGAGCCTGTTTCGGATTCTGCGTCTCTCCATCTCTCCGCCCCTCCCCTGTTCTCTCTTTCTCTCTCTCTCTCTCAGAAATAAACATTTAAAAAAAACTGTCAGGCTTTTATTTCTACTTCAGCATAATATATGCAGGGTTCCCGTACCATGAGTCACCTCTTTGGCAGAAACTGTCAGGTGTGGTCCAAGGCCCCCCCTTACTCCCCCCAAGAATTGCAAAGACACTCCCATCTCCCATCATTAGGGAAATTCCAAAGGTCTAGAGGTTACTTCCCAGGAACTGGGGCTAAAGGCCAACTAAATTCCTTATTATACAACCAGCTACAAACATCCCTTTGGGTATAAGGTTCTGGGACAGGAGCATCTACATTTAAATTCTGTAACTGGGTGGGTATTTAACCAAACAGCAAGATCACAGTCCCGTAATCACACACATGCTGCCTTTGGCCTACCCACTTTCTGTGAATAATTTTGTTTGTTTTCTAATTCCATAATTAACATCAGTAAGTATCATATTCTATTGAAAACCATCTGTTTTACCAGAACTATGTTATCGATCACCCTAAAATTTAGGAACTTCACCCTGGCCTCCCCCCTCCATTAGGCAGGTGGAAACCACACGTGGACAATCGGTGTAAGTCAGCATGTGCCCAGGGAGGCCACGAGAATTGCTAGGAATCTCCGGAAAGTCATTTACCACAAGGCTTTCCTGGGGATTTTCGGCACTCTCCAACTAACATCGGTGAGCAAAAAGCAAGTCGATCTAAAAGGAAATTATTACACCTGTAAAAATATGAACATTCTCCTTTTCCTTTGGGCAAATGGGGCAATGGTTTGCTATCTGCCCCAGATTGTGTCACCAATGGTCGAACTCTTCAGGGAATTCAGATCACATGGAAAGTTTCCGGGCCTCCGGGGAGGGAGACCGGAATACCGTGTCTGTACTTTACAGATTGGAGGGCTGTGAGCGATGATGCCCACCACAGCCTCCAGGCAGAACCAGGGAAAATGGTGACAGACACAGACCCTGGCTGAGCAAGTCCAAGAAACCATCTTGGTAGAATCCCAAAATGATCAGGGCAGAAGGGTAGTAACACATCCTAACCAAAGCCCTCAAAATGCCGAGCTGTCCTCGAAAATACTAACATGAAAACCCCATAATGAAACATCAGTTCTTAGAGGGACCAAACTTCTCCCCCCAGTCCCTTCCTGGGACCAAACTTTCCTTCAGAAAGTCACTTTAGGTGGTAGACGGTGGGAATGAAGGACATTGGGTGAATTTAAAAGCCCCTCACCATAGCACCCATCGCTGGCCAAGAAAGTCAGGGTGCTTCCTGCCTTCCCTGAGGAGTTAGAGTTGCTAAAGAGACCATGATTTCTGTGTTCTTGATCATACCGCTCTAAGACATTGGTGCATGCACTGTCCTTATTCCGTGTCTGCTCCCAATCTTTTGCAGCATATCCAAGAAAGGAGGTAGAAGTTGCTAGTCTTATTAAAGAACTGGCACAATTCACATTTTCTGCGTTCCGTCGGGCCAAGCAAGACACAAGGTCAGCCCAGATTCTTGATGTGGTTAGCCACGCATGCATGGTGGGACTGATGGAATTCATGGCGCTATCTGGGGACTCAGCCTCCCACGGCTCCTAACAGCATCCATTCCTTCGGAGAGCCATGTAGCTGCCGGAATATGTTCCATGGTGTGTTCAACCAATCTTCTACATCTCAGCGTTTAGACTGTTTTCAATTACGAATAAGCCCCTAATGAATAAGATTGTGCACATTCTTTTTTGTACCATTGGATACATGTCTTCAGGGTAAATTCCTAGAAGAGGCTTTATTTGGCTAAAGAGTACATGTACTCATTGCCTAGGGCTCCCCTAACAAAGCACTCTACTGACCTTGTGGTTTTAAACAACAGAAATTTATTCTCTCACAGTTCTGGAGACTAGAAGTTCAAAATCAAGGTGCTGGCGGGACCGAGCTCTCTAAGAAGATCCTAGGGGAAAATCCTTTCTGGCCTCTTCCAGTTCCTGGTGCTGCTGGACAGCCACGTTTAGCATTCCTGGGCTTCTAGAAACATCACGCCAACCTCTGCCTCCTTTGTCATGTGAACGCCTCCCTGAGGCTGGGTGTCTTCTCTTCTTATAAGGACATCGGTCACACCGGGTTTATGGCCCACCTTACTCCAGCATGACCTCATCTTAACTTAATGACATCTTCAAAGACCCTATTTGTAAATGAGGCCACATCAACAGGTTCTGGGTGGACATCAACTAGAGCAGACACCATTGAACCCAGCACTGTTATCTGTAGACGTAGTTTGGCTATGTCGTGTGGAGTACCCTCCATGGAGCTGTGCCTTGTCGTTCTCCCCAGTGGGCTGTGGGACCACCTGCTTCTTCCCAGCCAGAGACACAGCATGTCCTCAGGCTTTGGAGTTTCTGCCAGCCCGGTCCATGTTGGACAGTACCGCAGTGTTCTATTGTTCATACGGACAAAGCGAGCGTGTCTTCTCATGTGCCTACTTGCACATTTTTTGGTCCGTTCAAATCTTTGCCCACTTTTCCAATGGGTTGTGATCTTATTCCCTCCATTTTTCCCATAGAGCTCATCTAGTGTTTTCCCTCAGTCCTTTGCTGTTGTCCGTTTTTGTGCTGGTTTTCCCATCACAGAGCCCTCTCGGCTGTTAGCTTGTGAAGTGCTTCAAAAACATGGCAGCCGGGTTTCTGCAACTTCCTGGCAGTGTGGCCCTTTCCCAGGGGCTTCTAGACATTCTTTTTCCTCGGTTGTCCTTTTTCTGCAAAATATTTTTTCTTACCATGGGCATGGGGGGATCAATTTTGTGAGTCAACAGGGTCTAGACAGCTCCAGCCCCTTTCACGTATGGCAAGGACGATGGCAGTCAGCCACCACTGGGGTGGGCCCCACCCCTCCCAGCTTCACCTGCTGCACGTGTGCAAATCATTTTCTCTGCTCAACAGTGAAAACCCCGGGGCCGCTGTCCGGGTTTCCTCTTCTTGGGGCCATCAGATATCTTGGGGCCAACAGATACTTCCTCTGTTTTTTTCTTGCAGACACAAAAACACACAAGTCTCTGCACTGTCCATGGTTTATTTCCATCTGCCTGTATCTTGAAATTCTTAAGAACATCTTATGACCCAGTTTCATTGTTGTATAAATGTCATGCATGGTATCCATGGCTGTCTGCTTCTCCACCTAGTTGTTCTGGCTCCTTATGGGGGATTCGTAGAGAGTGAAACGTTATGCTACAGCCAGTGTGGCTGTCTCCACCCGCCTGCTCAATCTTTAAGAAATCTTTATACATTACTGAAACTGGCCCCATGTCTCCAATATACATTACACATAATTTCTACTGGATTGTGTGTTTTTCGCTTTAACAATGCATATAGTACTTTTCTGTGTGTACAGAGTTTTTTTTTTCTTTCCAATTTTTATGGGTTCAATTTGATTCATCTTTTCTTTCATGACATTTGGAATTGGGGTCATGATGAGAAAGGCTTTCCCCACAGAAAAATTCACTGACGTTGTTTTCTAGAACGTGTATAATTTCATTTCTTACACGTATATTGCTAATTTGCTTGGAGTGCATTGGTGCGTATGGTGTGAGGTATGGTTATTTAACGTCTCGGCATCATTTATTAAAAAGCCAATCATTTGTCCAGCATTTGAAATGTCACCTTTATTATATAATAAGTAATCGGGTTATTTGTGGACTTTATCCTGTTCCATTGATCTGACTACTTATGGACCAAAGAAACTTTCTTTTTGCAACACTTGTTATGAAGTATCAAAGACACACATACCAAAAAATTTGAGGAGTGTGACAATGATCGCCTGTGTCCCCGTCACCCAGGTTAAGAAAGAATTAGTCACCATCAGTCAGACCAGCGGGAGATAGACTGAGGAAGCTATTTAGTTGCAAACACTTTCTACCTTTCCTTAATAGAGGAAGGGCGAAAGAGGAGCCCAGAGACCCGCAAAACTATTCTCAGGGCTTGAGACAGAATGCAGGAACTTTCAACATTTGCCTGGCTGAATTTCAGAATTGCTATGGACTGGGGATTCCGGAGGCCCTGCATGTCCCACTTTTTCTGAGCAGGAAGATCTACAGCCGTCCCGCCTGTTAGTTAGTGCAACTGAGACAGGACCCGGGCCTCTAGCTTTACAGACCTACTGGTCAAGGGGAAGCATACTTACAGAAGCACACCCTGAGAGCCTCGTTCACACCCACATCTGACTCAGATGGTAAGACTCTGGGTGGCGAGCTGATGCGATAGGGGTGTGAAGTTTCAGGGGAGTCTTGCGAAGAGGGTGAGAGTGTTTTCCACGGGAGAGGGATGTGACTCTTTAAGGGCCAGAAGGCAGACTGTATCGGGCAAGCTCTAACATGCCCCCCAATCTCCCCGCCTTCTGGTATTCACAGCCCTTCCATTAGGTGTGGGCTGGACTTAATGACCGGTTTCTGAAACAGCAAAACAGCAAAAGCGATGGGATGTCACTTCCGATATCCGGTTACAAAAAGACTCTGGCTCTCATCCTAGGGGTTGTCTCTTGCGCTCTCTCGAGCTCCCTGTGAACGATGCCAGCTGACCTGCTGTGAGCCGATCTGTGCAGAGGCCCCCCCCTGGCAAGGAGCTGAGGAAGCCTGCAGCCAACAGCCCGAGGACCTGAATCCTGCCAACCTCCACATGAGGGAGAGTGGATGGGGATCCTTCCCCCGTCAGCCTGGGAAAGAAAGAGCCCAGAGCCTCAGTCTACCCCTCTGCCACAGCGGGAGAGACCCTGAGAGAACCCAGCAAGGCTCCGTCCAGATTCCTGCACCACAGAGAGTGTGAGATGGCCAATGTCTCTGGTATTAACCTACTCAGGTTTAGGATCATTTGTGATGCAAACATACACAGCACAGAAATGGACCAGTAAGTTCTAGAAAGCACAGACCCAAACGGAGCTAGAAGAATTCCTCTGGGAGTGGGTAACTTGAGGGCGGAGGCTGAACCTCTTGGCCACTGACCCCAGCTCCTGGAGCACTGCCTGCACACAGTCTGCTCAGGAGAACTGTTCCAGGAAGGATAAGACCTGACTCGGGGGGGTGGGGTGGCATGGGGGGTGGGGTGGTCAAGTAGGTCTTGGGAAGCAGACAGTAGGCAGAGTAGATCTAGGTGTCATGAAGTTTGGAATTGAAAGGAGCTCCAGGAAGGATATGGGTTCATAATGTTGCCTCGGAAATTCAGCCACCTGGGCACAAATGTGCTTCCGGGCTGCCCCTGACCCGATCCCCCGGAGTCACACAAGAGTCTGGACACAGCTGGAGTGAGCGCTCGTTGGCGTGAGGGGTCCCCTCGATTTCTGTGTGATGCTGTTGAGAAGGGGCCTTGCAAAGGGAGGCAGCCCAAGTTCAGGTCTCTGATGCTTGCTCGCTATGTGACTTTGAGACAGTTCCCTACCCTCTCTGAGCCTTGGTCCTTCGTTTGGTGGTTGTGCCGATAAGGTAGCTTCATAAACGGTCACTCGAATCCACTTAAATCCAGCTTCGAAATCACCCTTGATTCTATCAGACTCAGTCCCGGGTCTCACAGGCCATGCGTCACAGCTTCCACTTTGCACCGGCCCCTCCTCCGGCCCCTCAGCTCCCCAGGACAGGGACTAGCACCCTGGGGCTCCCCCTCCAGGATGAGGCTTGCACCCGAATGCCGCCGATTGGCCGTGACCTTCACTCCTAGCCTCGCCCACCGCGACCACTCACTTGGACTGTCCAACTCGGGATGAAGCCAAGTCTGAGGACGCCGCGGAAAACTGAGACAGATATGTGACCCGTGGCAAGGGACACCTCAAAAGCACAGTGCCCCTCATCCTTTTGAGGAGGAGGAATGAACCGTCCTGAGCTGGGAAATAAAAAGAGACTAAAGATGAAATAAAGCCGGTGCCCACCTGCTGCACGGGGAGGCCTGACTGGGACCCTCCAGTCCGGGGGGAGGTCAAGGATCCTCCGCGGTGCAACAGCGCCCCCTGGTGGCGAAGACTGAGCTCGCACCCACGAGGTCTCCATACCCGGCCCTCCTTGCTGGCCTCCCCGCCTTCTCCCTCAGAGGCCAGAAAACTGAACTTCCTTCCCCAGAACAAAACGTAAACATAGTATTTGCTTTCTACCGTGAAAGGTTTCAAAATATGCGTCTAAAAACCCTGTGCGAATAAGGTTATGGGACGTCCCAACTTAGAGGTCATGCGGCTACTTTTGTGGAATTAATGATAATCCCAGTACGTGAGCCCAGGCACCGGACTAGGACTAATCTAACTCAGTCCTCAAAGCAGCCATGCAGGAGCCCAGTTGTCACCCCAGTTTTACGGGTGCAGAGTGGACTCGGAGGGACGGAGGGCCCAAGGTTTGGAGGTCAGTGCTAGGAATCTACGACCGGGCTCTCAAACATTCTGCTGTAAAGGGGGCAGGAAACACGATGGTTTTTGCTTTGGTTCGCCCCAAAACTCAGGATGAATTCTGATTTGGTTTTCAAAATTCCTACATCTCTTCCCCCACCGAAGACCGACTTTCTCTTAAGCAATTCCAGATCCCGGCTTGTTTCCAGGGAAAGTATGAATCACCCCTTTGAGAAAGTTGATTTACCACAGACTTATTTGCAAGGGAGCCAGGTAGGAGCGGGGAAAGTGAGCCAGCAGGAGGCTCGCATTCTGGGCTGGTGGTTCCCCCAGGCCCGGTGGAGATAGGATCACCCAAGGTAGCCGATGATTCCAGAACAACGCTGTGCAGAGGCAGCGGGCTAAGAAATCAAATGAAGCCCAGCACTCATTGCCAAGCACATGCTGCTGCTCTAAGGCCTGGGTTGGGCTTGGGGATCTCCGTGACTCAGATGGGCACAGTTTGCTGGCACTCGGGGAGTCCTGAGTAGGCAGAAGGCAGGAGAGAGGAAGGAACAGGGAGAGAACTGCCTGGGGAGGAATGAGTCTGGATCCTCCCTCTGGAAATGCTCCAGATTAGGACCCCGATCGAGCACGTGGGACACAGCAAGTGCAAAGAATGGAGCAAATAGGTGGGTGCTGGAGGGTGAATCTGGGAGGTGACCTGCATGGCCTTCCATCCCGGGCTCTCTGAAGACTGGAGCAGTCCTGGGCACGCCCCACACTGGGGTCTGGGAGCAGGCAGTGAGCCAGAGCCCCCTCAGAGCAGCACCCAGACGCCCCTTCGTCTGGAGAAGGGTCCTTTGTGCCAGAATTGCCTTGGAGCTGAAGGCATCAGAACACCCTTCCGAAGGGATTTGGGGGACGAGGCAATGAAGCAAAGACTGAGGGACGACGGGGAAGAGAAGGCAATGCAAGTCCTGTTCTCAGGGAATGGATAAAGGAAACGGGGACACTGAGTCAGCGTTGGTGCCACCGACATTTACGGAGCACCGGCGATGTGCGTGCTCACAGTGCGAGGGTGTGGGACGCTGCCCCGCAGAAGTCACAGAGTTAAGTCACACTAGCCATGGATACTCCCGCTCATGCCCTTGGCCAACAGACGCATCTGTGCTGAGGACGTAAGTGAGGATGAGAAGGGCTTTCACGGTGACACCTTCTGCAAGACCATCCCCAACACCCGCCCCTCACCGCTCCCGCCTTGCCTGGCGCACGCGCCCTTCTTCCCTGCTTTATTTATAATCCCTTCGCTTCTATCACCGACATCCCTTTTTACCGCTTTTCTTTATGCCTCCAAACCTCCCCTAACATGTATCTGCCCTCAGCTCCCGGGCCTTTCTGAAGTTTTGCAAAAACGTTCTCTTTTATTATTCACCTGTGACCACAAGCATCGGGAAAAGGGCAGGGGGAGAAAGATGTGTCCTGATTTTGGATTTTGGATTGTTAAAGTTGTTTAAGATTTGGGGCAAAAAAAAAATCATCATTAAAATAATGTTACAATATTATAAGGAATCTTACGGGAAATCATTGTTCACCTTGTAATCCAGCCCCTTAATCTTACCAGGACTTTCGGGTCTATGTTCCTTCCAACACATAGCCATACATATGGTTTTATTATTTCCTGTTTTTCCCTGACGTTATCTCAGAAAAGCTACTTTTATGTAGACTTTATGAATTTAATAACTTAATTCAAAACCTCTCCCTGACTGACCATGACATGTTTAACTTTCACTGATTAGATATGTAGATCATTTTTTTTAATTTTTTTTCAACGTTTTTTATTTATTTTTTTGGGGGGGACAGAGAGAGACAGAGCATGAACGGGGGAGGGGCAGAGAGAGAGGGAGACACAGAATCGGAAACAGGCTCCAGGCTCCGAGCCATCAGCCCAGAGCCTGACGCGGGGCTCGAACTCACGGACCGCGAGATCGTGACCTGGCTGAAGTCGGACGCTCAACCGACTGTGCCACCCAGGCGCCCCTGTAGATCATTTTTAAAAAAATTTTTTAAGATTTATTTATTTTTGAAATGGAAATAGAGCACGAGCCGGGGAGGGGCACAGAGAGAGAGGGAGACACAGAATCCGAAGCAGGCTCCAGGCTCCGAGCCGTCAGCACAGAGCCCGATGTGGGGCTTGAACTCACGAACCGCGAGATCGTGACCTGAGCAGAGGTCGTACACTTAACCCACTGAGCCACCCAGGCACCCCTAGATATGTAGGTCATTTTAAGGGCTTTAGCTGTTCTCTTTGTATTTTATGTTGTTGAGCCATTTTGAGCTACAACGTATTTCCCCTTTTGCAATGACTTCCACAGGAGAATTTCCGGGGACGGGACCCTACGTTGAAGGCTACGACTGCGGTCGCAGCTCCCACAGTGTGTCGCTACCTTGCTTTCCAAAATGGTGGCACCCGCTGGCAGTTCCACCCGCAGGGGATGACTTGGCCAAGAACTCCATTTGAGATTTCACCGAGCAGAGACACCAATGTCCCTCTAAGTCAATGATCCGGCGACAGGACACGAGAACCTCTCTTCCTGTTCTCGGCCACATCAGCACCCCCCAAATCCCAGTTCTTCCAGAGGACCAGCCGCCAGAATTAATACACTCCTCTACCTGCAGAGAGTCTGAGGTCTCAGGAATCACACATGCATCGCTCTTTCTCCCTATCTGTTCTCATCCGGCCAACAGAGACAGCTGGTCATCCTCTGAGGTTAGCCTCCACCCCCAGGGTGAAGCCACAGAGGCTGGCGGGCTCAGGGGTGGCCCATTCCTGCAGCTACTTCTTTCCCTGCAACTTGGGGGCAGAGCTGTCTATAACCTCCATCCACAGCCCTGGTCCCGGTGGCCCACCCTCTCTCTCCGGGTTCTGCCACCTCCCGCCAGGATCTGTCTGCCTCCACAGGGTTGCCTGTTCTGGATCTTTCATGTAAATGAAGTCACACGATATTTGGTCACCGCAACTGGCTTATTTCACTCACCATGATGTTTTCAAGATTCGGCCACGTTGTGGCAGGTGTCAATACGCCATTTGTTTTTATTGGCAAATAGTGTTCCACTCTACTGGACGTACCACATTTTATCATCTGTTTGTCAATGGATTGATGTTTGGATTGTTTCTACTCCTTGGCTATCACGACTAATGCTGCTATGAACATCGTGCACGAGGTTTTGTATGGACATGTTTTCGTTTCTCTTGGGTATATGCCCAGAATTGCTAGGTCACATGGTGACTCTCTGTTTACACTTTGGAGGAATCGCCAGCCTGAGTTTCAGAGTGGCCACAGCACAGTACGTTCCCACCCACAGGGTAGAAAGGTTGTGACTTCTCCGCATCCTCACTGACATTTATTATCATGTCTTTTTTTATTATAACCACCCTAGTGGATGGAATTTGGGGTGTGATCTGCCCTAAGGAGTAATATCCTTGAGCATCTTTTTGGCCATTTGCATGTCTTCTTAGGAGAAATGATTGTGTAGATCTCTGTCTCCTTTTAAATTGGGTACTTTGCCTTTCTATTTCTGAGTTGTAAGAGTTATTTATTTAAGTCCAACTCTCTTACCAAGCATGTGATTTTTGAAATGTTCTCCCATTCTGTGGATGCTTTTTCACTTTCTTGATGATGTCCTTTGAAGCACAAACATGTTTAATTTGATAATGGCCAATTTATTGACTTTTTTTTTCTTTTATTGCTAGTGCTTTTGGTGTTGTGTTTAAGAAGTCAGTCCCTAATCCCAGGTCAGGAAGACTTGCTCTGTGTTTTCTTCCAACCATTTTAGCTTTTACTTTGGAGTCTTTGATCTAGTCTGAGTTAATTATTGTATATGGCATGAGACAGGGGTCTCAGCATGGGAGCCCATGATTCCCTTGACATGGGGTCCCTCCCCCCATGCTGGGGGAGAAGCGCAGCCCTTGCCACCCCAGAGCCAGCATCCCCAAGATGCAGGGCTTCCTTCCAGGGCCTGCTCTCTTGCCTACTGCCAAGTCCTGATCTCTCTCCTGAGGCCCATCTCTTGAACGGACTGCCTTTTACACCAGCCTCCCCTTTCTCCAATCCCTCCACTCCTCCTGTTTATTATTGAAAGTCTGGCAGTAAAGACGGGTGCAGAACGCACACAGTAACAACTTAAACCTGGATGCCGGCATCACAGCCCTGGAAATCCATCGGCCCTTCCCTGCACTGGGAAGGCCAACGTCTTACCTTTGACCCCGACTGCTCATCCCAGCCCACCGCCAATCCTTCTTTCCCAACACTCTCTTCCTCACCCAACTCCCAGCCTCCAATCCCCAAATGCCTGTACCTGTCTTTTAAAGAACAGTGTGTTCCTCTAAACGACACCCCAAATTCTACCAGTAACCTTCGCTCCTATTTCCAAAGCCCCCCCACCCTGGGATTTTCTATTCAGCAAAGAACCATTAATCACAACTTCACTTTTTAGCAAAGTACCTGCCAAGGCTTTCACTCATATTTTTCCCTTTAAATGATCAAATCACTGGGTAGTTGATCCCACTGAATCTTTCTCTGCCCGAAATATGTTAGCAGCCGTTATTACATGTTAAAAAATTTTAAATCCTGCTCATCAAATTTATGTCCAATGGTCTTTGAATCATTTTGCCCTCGGTCCTCCTCTTCACGTGCATGTGGTTGATGAAACTTGGCTGCTCTCTTTCTCCAAAAGATCTCTAGTCATGACATTTATTTGTCCACCTTCCTAATTAACATTGACAGTTCTTTGGGGTTTGTGGTGATTTTTTTCTTATATTCCATCCAAAGCATTGGTACACACCATCATTTCCACATGGAGAGTGTTGATTCTACAAAACTCATCAGTGAGGCTGTCACTGTTTTGAAATTCCTAGTACTTTCACCTTTGAGCGTGCGTTTGGCGAGTGAAGCTCATTGGGACAATGAAGCATCTACAGGTGAGCAAAGAGGTGCCCGCAATGTTTCCGTTTCCTGCCCCTTCCATGTAGGGTTCCAAATATCACACAAGTTCCCAGCGGACCCCCAATGGTGGGAGTTTGGTGAGACTCCAAGTGGAATCACAAGGTAAGCACCCTGTGTCTACACTTGAGTGAGCTGCATGCTGATAGCCCTGAGAGGCCACATTTTCCCTTGGAACCTGAACTTTCTGCAAACGTATAACAAAGGCAACGGTGTCCTAAGGGACATGAATGTCCAAGGAACTTGCTTGTGCTCTTTCTTACTCGTATTACGTGCGTGTGATCACGTAAATGTGCTGAAAATGTATGAGCTATGAAATACGGATTGTGCGATTTCTGTCATGCCACACAGGGGTTAAATGCACGTACATCTGAATTTAAAAGTTTTTTTTTTTTAATGTTTATTTATTTTTGAGACAGAGACAGAGCATGAACAGGGGAGGGGCAGAGAGAGAGGGAAACACAGAATCTGAAACAGGCTCCACGCCCTGAGCTGTCAGCACAGAGCCCGATGCGGGGCTCGAACTCTCGGACCATGAGATCATGATCTGAGTGGAAGTCCGACGCTTAACCCACCGAGCCACCCAGGCGCCCCATGTACACCTGAATTTAAAAGCGGCAGCGCGCAATATAAAGATGGGTGGTAAGATTCATGCTAATAATTTATATTTTTAACTTTTATTTACTTCGAATTATGTTAAATAGCAAAAAGCACTCTGGAGAGGTGAGATACACTGCAGAGGAAAAAGCTTTACCTTGTATTACCCTAAATGGCACTTCCCTCCCCCCACCCCATTTTTTGAACAAGGCTCCTGCATTTTCAGTTTGCTCTGGGCCCACAAATTGTGCAAACAACCCTACGGCAGGACACCAACGCGAGCCTCTTCCGAGGTGGTCTCGCGAAGGGCACCAGGACGTGTAGGCCAATGAAAACCGCACACGAGCGCGTCCGCTGGCGAGGGACACTGAAGGACACCCGAGGCGGCGGCGGCGGTCTGGGGCCGGACCTCCGGGGCCAGACCTCCACGCCCGGTGAGCGGCCCGGCCACGCCGGGTCCTGGGCAGAAGCCCACACCGGACCGGTTTCAGCGCACGCGAGTCTGGGGGTGCAGGAGGGGCGAGAGCCCCGCAGCCGAGCACCCCCCGCACCCGGAGGGGCCGCCCGATCGGCCTTCCTGCCCGGAATCCCCAGGCGCGGCTGGCGCCTCGAAGGACGCATGCGCGTCAGGCCGCCCCGCGGGGACGCCGAGCGGTCCCCGAACCTGCGCGCACCCCTCCCTTCCCGGTCTGGCCGCGCGCTCGGGCAGCGGCTTCGCGCGAGGCCGGGCCGGTCCTCCAGAGCAGCGAGAGCGCCGGCCAGAGCGGCGGCGAGCCTGCCCCGCCGCAGCGGCGGCCGACGACGCGCCGGAACCGACGGCGCACCTGCGCCTGGGCGCTCGGCGGCGTCGGCGGCTCGGTACGTCATCGCGGGCGCGACGGCCCGAGGGACTGTCTGGGGTCTGCTTTCGGGAAGGTGCCGCGGCGGGACCTGCCGGGAAGATGCCAGTGGCGGTGATGGCGGACAGTGCCTTTAGTTTCAAAAAGTTGCTGGATCAGTGCGAGAACCAGGAGCTCGAGGTAGCCGGTCGCGTCGCGCTGGGAGAAGCCGCGGGGTGTTCCGCGGCCCCGGGGCGGTGCCGGTCTCCAGGGTAACGGGGCCCGCGGGGCTCGCGGCGGGCGTGGGAGCCGCGCTTGGGGAGCTCGGGACGCCGGGGCCTGCTCCGAAGGCTGCGTCTCCCCGAACGGGCCCCCGTCTCCCCGAACGCGCCCGGAGCTTGTGGTTGTGCGTCTTCAGCTAGTGAGCCCGTGAACCCTGTGCATCTTCGCTCCTGACATCCTTCAGGATGCTTCTTGTGTGAACGGGACCAGGCATCTTTCCTCCCCGGGTGGGGGGAGGCGAGGGAGTGTGGATTTCATTAAAGACATTTGTGCAAGCATACACAGACCAAAGAAGAAGTAACGTTTTATTAACTCAGAAAGCCCTTAGTCTCATAACGTTATCTCCTAAGTTGACTGTTCTGCCTTCGGTAGGATTGTTGGAAGTTCGGTCATGCAGATGTTAAAGTTCATTGAGCTCCCCCCCCCCCCCTCCCCGCCCCCCGGCACTGAAAAAGCATGTATCACATTAGAATAAAAAGTTAACTAACCAAAGGATACAACAGCCAGAAGCAGGAGCTCACTAGTAGACACTTAATATGTGTTTGCTGGATGCATTAAATTTGAAGGCAGAGAGGAATGTCTTTGTAGCTCACCTGTGATTTTTTTTTGTTATCATCACTCATCACGTAATCGTTCAACGTGTTTGATACAATGGGTGGTGGAATCCTAGTGCTTTAGGGTTCTCTTGGAATTGGAAACGTTTGTTTCTTTTAAGAGTAACACCATATAAGAATTTGAGAACTGGGAAAGGGATCCCGTTTCAAACACAGAGGCTCAGAAGGAGATAAATCACAGCTGATGGCAGATCTAAACCTAACACTGTGGTTTTTAGTGTTCCGTACCTTCTCTAAAGCTCTTTCTACGTCTGTAGTACTAAGTATCAAAAAATAGGCTTACTTTTTAGGTTACTGTTAATAAAATACTTTTTTTAAAAAAGTGTAAGTGTAAATAAGGTTTTCCATTTTTGGCCTTTTAGGCTCCTGGAGGAATTGCTACACCCCCAGTGTATGGTCAGCTCTTGGCTTTATATCTGCTCCATAATGACATGTAAGTACCTTCTACCTGAAGCTAAGAGCAGCCGCGTCCCCAGGATTTACAGAAATTATTCTTGCGTTGAAGAAGCATCATTAAAACATAATGCGCAAGGAGCTTTATCTTTAATTGTATTACTTAATACACTTATTTCATATAACGAATCATGATTTAAACAATGATTAGGCCAAGTTCTTTTAAAATATACTTGTTTTACAAGTACATATATTCTCAGCACCTGGGTGGCTCAGTCGATTGTGTGTCTGACTTCAGCTCAGGCCATGATCTCACGACTCATAGGTTCAAGCCCCGCATCGGGCTCGGTGCTGACAGCTCGGAGCCTGGAGCCTGCTTCCGATTCCGTGTCTCCCACTCTCTCTCTCTCTGCCCCACCCTGGCTCATGCTCTCTCGCTCTCTCTCTCTCTCTCTCAAAAAAAAAAGTTAAAAAAAAATACATATATTCTCTAAAAAACATTCTAATTTGTTATGAGAAACTACAGTGTCTGTAAATTCCTTTAATTCTGTTGTCCTTTTTCATCTTTAATAAAACTTTCTTAAGATCTCTGTTTACTTCATTTTGCACGTCACCCATAGACCAAGAGAAACCAAAAGGGAAGATTGAGAAAGCCAAGAGGTTTCTTGAAAGGTGTCCTTTTTTCCTTATTCTTAATTCATGTTTATCGAAGGAAAGTCGGAAAGCATAGCGTACAGAAGGAGTCCCTTCTGGTGCTACGAGCCGTTGATGATTTCTATTTAAGTGTTGTTTTAAATTCTATTAAAGCTGGTTCCGTATCTCTTAGAAAACTCACCTGAGATTTCTATGACCCATACACTGTGTAACTGTCGGTTTCGCTTTGTAATCCTGTCATCATACCTGTGTTGTGGTTCAGGTTTCCACACTCTTAAAAACCACCTCGAAGTGTTGGTGGCTCTGTGCCCACTGGTGAGAGGAGGGCTCGTGGGGAGCGCCGTGCACCGTGTTCGTTGTCAGGACGTTCCAGAGCCTTGAAAGTATAGATACTTGTTTATTTTTATGTGTGTATACCTTATCTACTTAAGTGTTCATGTGTTTGGTGCACGTTGCCTTAATTTGAGACCCAGATCGTTCATAAAAAATGCACCGAAAATGGCAGAATGTTACTTTGGTAAAAATATTTCATTTATTTTTTTGCCTGGAAAGCTGCTCTTCCTTCCCCTGGACAAATTTATATAAAAGTCGGTTTCATTCTATCTAATACGGAGTACTTTTAAGTCTATTTCTGTGTGTTTGCAGTGAGATCTAGAATATTGAACATTCATTGAGATCATTCTTTTTGTTCTTTCTTGGGGGGATGTAAATTAGGAATAATGCAAGATATCTTTGGAAAAGGATACCACCTGCTATAAAATCGGTAAGTATTCTTTAGTATATGCTACTATTTGAATGTGGTAACATTCGTTCAAATGGCAACCTTTTAAAGTTTTTAAGGTTTCTATTTTCTTTCCTGTGTGGTTCACAGGAGTAGTTACTAAACTGGTATTAAAGTTTAAGAACAGATCTACAAAGTCCTCTAATCAGAAATTTTAATTTCCCTTGGATGGTATAGAAACCTGTACTTAGCTTCTGATCACATTTATTGAGACACTTCTTATAAGTGTCACTTTGCCTGGCAAACAGCTGAGACATTTTAGATAAAGGTTTGGTTTGGATTTTTTTTTTCCCTTTTGTAACTGATTTATGCAGTTTCCCGTGATGGTATTTCTTTGAAATTGGTGTTGTTGACAAGAATATTCTAAAAATGATTTTCACAGCATTGAAATCTTTTGCTAGTTAGCATTTTAGATTTCTTAGTTTCGATGGGAGATTAGAGGAAGTCGCCTCTTAAAAGTTTCTTCCAAAGTGAAATGAAATACATTTTTAACTTCATGGGATTCACTGTTTCCAGCATAAATGTGAATTGAGTTTTTTAAACAGTCACAGAATATGACCAAGAACTCACCCGAATTCTTTTATTCATTATTGATATTCAGCAGAAATTCATTTTAGTGTTTCTACTCTCTTTTTCTTCTCCAGACATTCTATTAAGATTGGTACTTAAGTAATTAAGTAATTATAAATGACACTCATAGTTTCAGTGATGTTAGTGAGAATTCTGTCCTGGGAGAGGCTACAGTGTATGGCATCTTAGATTGGCAGTCTTTATTATTAGCCATTTTGTTATACTTATATCCAAAAAATACGTATATGTGTTTTACATGCACACGTATATGAAGATGCTCTATCATGTATATTATGTATGTGTATATATGAGGTAACCAATATGTTTTTGAAAATGATGTGTAAGAAAATTAATTACCAGACTTAGTTCTGAAGTATTTTTAGATTATTTCAGGTTTTAATTTTCTATTATAATAAAAATGTGTGTAAACCACACAGATAGATTTTACCTTACTGTCCACAGCATTTAAAATCCTTTTTGATGGTGATTGGGCTAAAGAAATCATGATCCTCTTAAAAGAAATGTTGAATTATGTTTTAAGATACAGTTGCTGGTAAATCTGCAGACTGCATATTCTCAAAGGCAGTAATATTTATTGCAGGCGAACTCTGAACTTGGGGGAATTTGGTCAGTAGGACAAAGAATCTGGCAGAGAGATTTCCCTGGGATCTATTCGACCATCAACGCACACCAGTGGTCTGAGACGGTCCAGCCGATCATGGAAGCGCTTAGAGGTAGTGTTTCTTTGTGCTTAAAAATTAAATTAGGCCTGTTCTCTAAGTGCTGTAATGTTGAAGTAAGTCAGTTTTTTTAAAAAAAATAGATCTAATTTAAAAAGAAAAAAAAAGTTACTTTCTGCTAGGTGAGTGGGGCAGCTTTCAAAATTCTTTTGGAAGGATTTGCTGTAACCACGTGTCTTCATTTAGTCTTGCTTGAAATTCTATCGGTGGCCAAGGGATTCACTCACTGTCTCTTTCATTTAATTCTAAATTGAAAGTGCTCTTGTCAGTAGGAAGATTTTTGCTACTAAAATGAAATCTTAGAAGACTCTACGAAGCCCAAGCTGTGGGGTGGTTAAGGTCTTAAACCCCAGGTGTTTGAAAGTGGAGACGATGCTTTGGAGGTTGTCGACCTCAGCCTTTGGTAGGGTTTGTCTTCAGCTTCTGGGTTTGTAATTCAGTTCAGTACATAGATGCTCAAATGGTTTTCCATTGCTTTGAAAGATTACAAGTCCGTGTGACATGGCACTGATCCTACGATGCAACTTGACCCTGCCTGTCTGTTCTCCCACCCCGGGCACCTGACCGTCTGTCCCAGTCTTGCTAGTTCACTCTTACAAATTCATACAGCGATCTCTTAATGCGGTTACCTGGTTTCTGTAGGTAACACCTGCCTCCGCTCCCTGCCTTCCTTCTCTGGAGGAGTCAGCGAGCAGGGGTTTTTGAATAACCAACTGCTCATCCCTCTGTCAAGGGATAGCACCTTCTCAGGGGAGCAGGAGGTGAAGGTTGCTTCTGAGACGGACCTGATTTCTCTTGGAAAGGCGAAGCCGCATCAGCGTAAAACAGAACAAGGTCAGGGATAGCACAGGAGGCGCTTCCTTTAAATATGAAGGAAGTGAGCAGGACCGCAGGCCCGCAGGTGGGAGGGAGGCGTGCGGTACGAGGTCGCCCGGGGACAGCAGGGGCAGGTTCGGATGCTCCCACAGGGAAACCGCCTCAGCTTCTTCGTGTGAGTCCAGAGGAGGCCTCGGTGTGGCGGTGGACTTTCTCGGAGGATCTGGCTCAGTCTTAGGGCCGCGGTGTGAGGGCCCAGGCCGCGTGCCGTGTCCCCACGGTCTGCGGCGGGTTCCTTGGCGGGACCAGGGCTCGGCTCTCCTGTCGCGTCAGGCAGAAGTCCCCCCTGTGCCTGCGGTGGGTGTACGGTGTTTCTTCCCGGTGCCGCCTCTGCCCCCGGCCCACTGCATTAAGTAGGCCTTGAAGGCGTCCGGCAGGCCCCTGCGAGGCTGTGTAGCAGAACGTGGGGTGGGGGGGGTTGGAGTCCGGAGCCCTAGTTCTGGAGTTCAGGTCTCGGTGCCATCACTCGAGTGACCCCTCAGTACCTCATTTTTCTCATTTGTAAAGCGGGATCGTAAATAGTACTTGCCTTGGGGGGTCGTAAGTGAATTAATATGTATAAGCACCTAAGTATACTTACCTAACACGGATAAGCAGTCTTGTGTTCACCCGCAATATTTTTGGACCTATCCTAAGAATTTTACAAATCCCCAGGTTCACGAACAGTACTGGATTTGCCTTCATAAAATGCAGCCTGGTGAAGGAAGTCTCTTCACAGATTTGAATTACTGCTAAATTTAATATTTTGCATTTTAATGTGTTACAAACTTTCTGTTTTCTGGATTGTTCTAGGAACAGTGACTTTCTCCAATCTCTCCCTTTTCTGTTCTGGGTTAGTCACAGTCTTAGAAGGTTGAAAAGCATTTAACTAAAGACAGGCTAGTGAAGGAGCTGGCCTTCTAGTTTCTTAATGGCAACCAGCGGCCGGTGAAGCACCCAGGGGCTCCCTGTGGGCCCTTCCTCCACGGGCCCCAGAGGGAGAGAGCGAGGGACCCACACTCCTGGAGCCGCAGGAAAGGGGCTGCCCCCGGGAGCTGTGGCTCCGCCAGAGCGAGGCCGGGAGGGCGCGGAGGACACGCATTCACCGGACCCGTGACCCATCCGCGAGCAGGCCGTGCGGGTCCCCTGGGCCGTGGTGTCCAGCCCCCCCCCCCCCCCCCAGAATGGAAGGGCAGAGGTGGATTAGAAAGTGCGGGACCGCTAGCCCAGCCTCTCTCCGTGTCCAGCGCTAGCTGTTGGCGGGTGGGGGTAGATAACGCACACTTGTAGGTGCCGCCCACACGACAGGATGAGCGCTCTGTCAGCGTCTCCCCAGGGCTTCCGCCCGTGCTGAATGGCCGCAGACATTAGGTGCTGGCTCCGTTTATATTCCACCTTCTCACGTGTGGTTCTAATGCCCGCCCAGGTCTTAAGGGTGGCACGGTGACGAGTGGAATGGCCCTGGGTGAAAGCAGCCCGAGGTGTGTGGCCTCTGACCGGCCCTGTGGGACCCCGCCTGGCTTTTCGCTTCCTCTGCCAGCCCGCGCCCTCTGTGCTGCCCTCCCCTTTGCCAGGCCTGCCTCAGTTTCTCTCCTCTCCGGCTCTCTCCCACACCATTCTTGTTCTCCTCCCCATCTTCCTCCGCTCAGTTCTAAGCATCTGACCCCGGGGCTTGAACTGAAGTTAATATTTTTAAAATATGGTCTGTCTGTTTACCAGGCGGGTATAATTTCTGGTGGACACTTGGATTTCCCTTTCTGTTGTTGCTTGTGGCAGCTCTCTTTTATGGAGTGCCTGTGGCCTTCAGTAGGGAAAGATCCCCCATCTCTGACGTGGGTTCAAGCCCGACGTGCGGTCAGGTGCAGAGCCGGCCGGTAGGAGGAAGGAAGGAGCGGGCCGAAGGTGCCGGCGGAGGAGCACGCACGGGCTCAGGGGAGCGGGGAGGATGTCAGGCTCAGTGAGAGGTGCAGGAGCGCGCTGGGTGTCGGCGGTTTTTAAGAGGTACGAGAGGACGGGGCCCAAGCCTGGGTCCCGGTGGCAGAGTCAACAGGCGTGTACTTAGCGCTCCCTTAGAGAGGGTGGGCACTCCGGGGGCGGGTGGAAAGAGAAGAACGGCAGCCCTCCTCCTGTAGGGAGCTAGGGCATAATTGAGGTGATGGGAGCGCGGACGGGTGGGGTGAGCAGTGCTGTGCATTTAGAGAAGAGCAGAGATGGCCGGGAACCCGAGCGCTGCAGGCAGAGTTTGTAAACAGACCTAGGAGTCCGAGCGGAAACCACGTGACAGCATGAACCCAAAGGCCGAGACGAGAGAGGTGTGAGGCTCGTCTGGGAGCCGGGGGGCGAAGTGGAAGGGGTGTCTGAGCAGCTTGGTGCAGTCGTCGGGCGATGTCCCAGGAACGGAGAGGATGTCGCTGTGTCGTGGGGCCGTGAGGAACGTACACCCCTGCCTGCTGAATGTGGACAGTAACACGCAGAGTATTTGTCCGCACGCTGGCCGCCAGGTGGGGGAGCCCTTGCGTCGCCGAGGCAGCCGTGGGTGGAAGCCAGGCTGGCCGGACCGCACCTCCTAACCTGCAACCAACCGTCCACTCTTCTCTGCCTCATTTCTGAGACATGGAATGTGGGAATTGAAGCCTGGGGAGGTCCCACCCGTCACCTCCAGGGGGGCGGCAGGAGGGGTGTCGCTGGAATTGTTGGCGCCCCCCTGTTAGGCTCAGCCATTCAGGACTGGACCCTAGGATCTGAGCCCAAATTAAGTCAAGAGTTTAGAGCGGACTTGAAAGTTAGGAAGTGTCAAAGGACAAAACTTCAACTGAGCAAACCTGCAGACCTAACTGGCATTTCTAAGCAGACCGTGTCGGGCCACATTCCATCTAGCAAGTAGAGGGGACTCGGAGGGCTCCGTACACAATGGTAGGAAGGAACTTGGGGCAGGGAAGGTGTTAGCAAAAGAAAAAGGATTGTTTCCATCAGGCCATCTTCCCTTAAGGGTAGAGCAGGGATGGAGAGGGTCCCTGTGGCAGATTAACTCTCCCTCGCCCATCAGAAAATCCCTGACTTACCGGTTAGGATTATTTCTAGCGGAGATTGAAGCCGAGTCAGGTATTAAGTCCCGGTTTGTTGGCGTGGCGTTTGGGGCCTGTGGTTTTCTTTTGAACAGAAGAGTGCTGTAGTTATACGGTTTGTCTGAAATTCCTAGGTGTGATCCTGTAACAGAGACCCTCCTAAGAAAGGACAGCTAATTACTGAAATAGATAATTTCTGCCCCATTCATTCCAGTCTTAAATTTTTAAGTGGGATTAAAAGAGGTTCAAAAAAATTGTATACCGAGTACATAAACATATTTAAATGAAGTTTTCTTGGAGTTTGGGTCTTCTATTTATTAACGTTTTCCTCCTGGGTCATTTTTATTGTCCTCTGAGAGAGATTTGCTGTCTAAGAGGAAGCACAAGAAGATGATTTGTTTATTCGGCAATACCTGAGCGCGTCTTACACGCCAGGCACGTGGATCTATAAGCATAGAAACCTTTGGGTTGATGTAGTCTTGCTGATAAAGTTGGACAAGGCAGTGATGTAACTTAATTACCAAAAAAGCCAGTTCTCTTGGTTCAATGTGTTGTGTCGCCCTCCACCCCCGCCGTAGATGCCACACGGAGAAGAGCCTTCGCCCTGGTCTCTCAAGCCTACACCTCCATCATCGCCGACGACTTTGCAGCCTTTGTGGGGCTCCCGGTGGAAGAGGCCGTGAAAGGTATGGGGCTTGCTGGTTACTTTCAGCAAAAGCGAAAGTGTAAGTTACTAGGGCAGGTGTGCTTTTGAGACGTAGGTGGTGTTTGTCCTCTGGGAAGGGGATCTGGAACCCGCAGGGTCCCACAGCCACAGCGGGGCCTTGGGCAGGAGGCGGCCTGCAGCCCCGCCCCCAGGAGCCCTGCAGTGGCTCGGCGCGAGTGTCCACGTGGCCATGAGGGGAGGTCGTGCGGTTGTGTGTGGACCCATTTTACGCGGCCGCTGTCACCACCTGATGAGTTAAAGAAACAACGTTTTAGTCCGCAGAGCTTTTTGGATTTCCGGGTGTGGATGAGAGATTTCGTGTTCCTGCTCACTTTCGAAGCACTTTTTGCCAGAGGTAGTTAGTGTCACCTGAGAACGAGAGCTCTGCGAAGGGGAACGTTGCCGTTGTTGGAAGTGGGCATTTGGCGGTGTCGGTGAGGTGCGCTGTCCTTGCACGTGGCCGTTCTAGCTCTTGCTGGGGGCCTCTTGGATGTTCCCGTGGCCACTTTTTACCCTGGTTCCCAGGGCTGGATCCCCGAATGTTTTCTGCTTTTAGTTCTAAGAGTTTCGATCAAAACCTGAGTTAACGGTGGGCCTGTGAACTGGCGGTGTGTCCTCCCAGGCTGATGCCCAGGAAGGGAAGCTCGCAGCCACTGTGCGCCGAGCGTGGGGGGGTGGGGGGAGGGGACGGGCAGGAACAGAGTTACTGGAAGACGCTGTCCGAGGGTGAGGAGGAAGGCGCCCGACACAGCCCCGCATCCGCTCAGATCACATCGGTTCTCTCGAGCGGTGGGAAACGTTCATGGGATGTAAGAAAGTAAAGTTGCTTAAGTATGCCGGGAGAGTAGCATTATGTTAGTAATTCTGAGCTTAAACTCTGTAATTTCTTTAAATTATCTCTTTTCCTCTGAAAGTCAGCATGTTGATATATGTATTTTTTTACGAAAATAATTTTAATTGCCCTCCCAACACACATTTGGAAACCCCTCCTCGCTGTCTCTCACCGGTACCTCCCCTCCCTTCCGGCCCCCAGACGTGCTTTTGCATTTTCATTCCCCAGGTCATCCCCAGACCGGCTCCTCCCCTCGGTGGATCGCTGTAGAGTGTTGTACCCGGCCCGTAGCATTGTTTTCCCGTGATTGACATTTTTGAGTCTCCGACCCAAACAGAAACTCCGTTGAGGCCACAGCTTGTTCCTAAATTTCCAAGGCCTGCCACAATTTGAGTCACATAGGAGGCAGCTTGATGAGAGCTGTTGTGGCAAATCATACTGTTACTTACTCACAAACGTTTGTTTCGACTTCTTGAAATTGATCCGTAGCTCATCACATAATAAAGAACATACGTACCCCAGAGCCCAGATCTTAAGTGACTGCCTGAGTGTGAGTCCGGGTACCCTCCTTCCAGCCCCCTGCTAACCGTCTGGGCTGGGACGCGTCGGTGGAATTCAGACGTCATTTTCCACGTCAGTTAAGGGCGGCCCTGGTCCCCCTGTGGAGAGTGATGTGGTGATTGCCTGCAGTGACCCCCGTGGAGCGGTGCCCTCTGGCCAGCACCGCGTGTGCGCTGTTGTTTCCGTCGTTGGCGACGTCTTTGTTATTATCGGTGCAGGGATGGCAGGCCGTCCTGTCTGTCCCCCTCAGGTCTGCGTTTAGTCACGCTGACTAGGTTCATGCGGGAACACACACTTTACGGAAGATGGGTCATCTGTTAAGGGTGTGTCGGTCTGACGGAGTAAAATGAGGTTGGATACAGGTTTGGAAATATTGGAAAAATAAGCTGACCGGAGAACGTTGGCCCTCCCACACTTTGCTAGCAGAAATACACATTACGGGGTAAAGTGCACTGGTCAGACCTTCCGTACGAGCAGCGTCACAGACAGAGGGTGGATCTTCGATGTGAAATTGCAGGGGTCTCGTGGTCATTTCTTCATCTGTGTGTTAAATGCGTGTTTCTAGGTATATTAGAACAAGGATGGCAAGCCGACTCCACCACAAGGATGGTTATGCCCAAAAAGCCAGGTAGGTGGGGCTCCGCATCCGTGGGTGCAGCTCGCGAAACTGCGCCGGGGTCTTCGGCACTGGGTTTGGGTAATGTGATGGAACGTTCTGGACCGACAAGGTGGAAGTGACCCGGGACCAGTACAGATACAGACTGACAGACACTTGTGGCAGAAAGGATCTTAAAGACACCTCGTTTTACCTGAATTTTTGAAAGTGTATTTCTTGTATAAAAGACTATTTTATATGGGCTTTTTATAATCCTTATTACAACTTAATTTTCACTACGTTAATCTCCCATCCTTTTATTTATGGGGCCATTTCTTTCTTTTTCTTTTAATTTTTTTTAAGGTTTATTTTTGAGGGGGAGACAGCACACAAGTGGGGGAGGGGCGGGGGGGGGGCGGGACACAGAATCGGAAGCAGGCTCCAGGCTCCAAGTCGTCAGCACAGAGCCCGACACGGGCCTCGAACTCGTGAACTATGAGATCATGACCTGAGCCGAAGTCGAATGCTTAACTGACCAAGCGACCCAGGATAGGCTACTTCAGTGTTTATCCTTAATATCAGAACTGTTGCTTTTTTAAAAAAATATTTAAAAATATTTAAGAAATATTTTCTCCTTGTACTGTAGACATGTAAACTCTTCTCCAATACAAGACTTTCAGTGGCTTCAGTGTTCACGAAATTAAGCTCTTTGGCTTTCTAAGGCTTAAGTTATTTGACCTGGCCTCGCGGTCCCCATCTGAGTTGCAGTCCCGCAGTCTTCTTCCGAAGTGAGCCGTGCTCATTCCTGCTCGGAGGTCTCTCTTGTGCTTAGCAGGACTGGCCTTTTCTCCCACGTCTTTCGAGCCGGCCTTCATGCCCACATCCATACAGCCTTCTACTTCAACCCAAAGTTCCTTCCACCTGCTCTGAATTCCTGTTGTTTAGACATTGTTGACCTGACCGTAAAGAATTACTCAAATTTGGGTGGGTTCTGCCCCGTGAAGGTGCAGGAAGTGGTGAGACATGGTCCCAGCGAGTCTAGATGCTGGAGAAACCGCCATAATAAAAAGACTTGGGTGATCGAATAGAGCATAATTGTTAACTCTGTTAGAGAAGTCTTAAATGGCCATAAGTGCCGTCGCATGCATTAAAAATGACGTGTTCTGTGTGAAAGTTCTTGCCGACAACTTGTGTAAATTCAGTTGTTACTTTTAGTTGCAGGGGCCCTGGATGTTTCCTTCAACCGGTTTATTCCCCTATCAGGTATGTATCTTTTATGCTCATTTAAAACGTGTTTCGTTGTTTCTTTTTGTCGTATGTATCTGTTTTTCTTAGCTCTAACCTTGTAAAGGAAGAGATTAAATTCTGCACTTGCTATTTATAATAACGTATCTGGTTACAAGCGAGACCAGGTGGGTTCTCCTGTGTGGCTGACGTTGAGGCCGTGGCACCTCCTGACCCGGCCACAGCGCCTCCTTGATGTCACGTAGGGAAGCCGTGGTAGGGCTCCTCCCGAGCGCTTACTCGGACGTCATCCCTAGGCTGGCGTGCGCTAACTTAAAAGCTGGCACTAAACTCCTTGACGATGGGGTTCTTTGTGGGGCTTTTTTTGTTCACTGACAGCCGAATATTCTAGAGCAGTGCCTGGCACACAGTGAGCCCTTGGTAATTATTCACCAGATTTCGTGTCACATGGGCGGGTGTCTTTCCAAGAAGAGCTGTGTTCTCTTAAGAGAGACGTGGCGGGGCACCTGGGTGGCTCAGTCAGTTGGGTGACCGACTTCGGCTCAGGTCATAATGTCACGGTTTGTGAGTTTGAGCCCCACGTCGGGCTCTGTGCTGACAGCTGGGAGCCTGGAGCCTGCTTCAGATTCTGTGTCTCCCCCTCTCTCTGCCCCTCCCCTGCTCACACTCTGTGTCTCTCTGTCTCTCAATAATAAACGTTAAAAAATTTTATAAAGAAAAAGAGAGATGTTGCATGTTAACATGGGAAGTTCAACAAAGCCACACGTGCCTTTACTCCCAGTTTAGCAGAACCACCCCTGAGACGTGAGACTTCTTGGCTTATTTTTCAAAAATGTCTGAAATCACTAACAAAGTTTCCATTGGAGCCGTGGGTGGTGGGGCCAAGGCACTGTTCCTCGGGTGTCTGACCGTCTGTCTCTCTCTCTTTCTCCTTCGCATGTGCAGAGCCCGCCCCAGTCCCGCCCATCCCCAACGAGCAGCAGTTAGCCAGACTGACCGACTACGTGGCTTTCCTCGAAAACTGATGCGTCCTTCTGAGTTCAAGATCCACCTCCAGAATCCTGTATACTGACAAATAGAGAAATGTAAAATTTTTATTTTCAACCTATTGGCTGGATTAGCACCTCGGCATTCCTTGCGGAGTATGTGATAAAATACATATATAAAGTATATATTATATATTTTGTCCTTAAACATTATGCTGAATAGTTGTTGAAACGATTCTTGTTTTGTAACATTTGACAATTTGGATGAAGCCCGTCAGTATTACGCAGTTTATATTTCCTGGTGACTCCTGAAACCCGGCCGCCCGGCTTCCCGTGGGACGGCGCCTATCAGCCGTTTGTCCCTGCGCGGCACGCGGCACAGGCCCGTCCGCAGCGAGGGTTGACACTTAACAGCGACGCGCGTGGGAGCTGAGGAGTGGCCGGGGGTCCTGAGCCCCCCCCCCCCGCCCCGTTAGAGGACGTGCTCCCCTTCTCCCAGCCCCGAGGACCACACCCCGAGTGCTGACGCGTGGCGGAGGAGGAAAGGCCGTGTCCTCAGCCAGCAGAGCGTGAGCTCCTGGGGGTGTCAGCACACCCGCTGCCCGCGCTGGAGGGCTCGCCGTGAAAACGCGACTTTCGGAGACCTTCAGGAGCGCGAGCCGTCGTAGTCCTTTCTTGGGAAGGGGAGCGTAGGGCGAGAGGCGTGGTCCTGGCAAAGACGTTCTCACGACGAGTGATCCGCTTTGCGCCGCCAGCACCCTGCAGCCACCGGATGCTTGCACCCGTCCTTCGCTTCGAGTTCCACCTTTTGGAGAAATACTGAACGAGTCTCTCAGTTTTTGTGCGATGGCCTCTGACTGTTTGGAGGTGTTTCGTGTGTCTTCAGGCTAACACCCCCCCCCCTTCATTTATTCTGCATTTGTTCAATAAATATTTAATTGAATTCAGCTGTGTCACCTGAGATCGTTTCTGGAAATTTCACCATCCTGGTCTTTCTGTGGATACGTTCTGGTTTGTCACTGGCTCTCGAGATAGGAATTTCTTCCTTAAATACAAATGACCCATATGGTAGTGAGCACGTGTTTTCACCCGCTTTAAACCCATTTTTCAGTTGCTGTTAACATTTATGGAAATACTTTTCAAATTAATGTTTGATTTAACTCAGATGTAGAAGTCATGTTAAAAACCGCCTTGTCTTACAGCTGCGGAAGTGGAAATTCAAGAAGCAGGAGGGTCGATAGCTGGACAGCGATGACTCCCGTTTTTGAATTTGCCGGTATTGAGTGCACGTTGTCTCCGCGGGCCTGATTCTTAACGGACTGGAGTCAACCAAGTGTTCGCCGATGGGGACTCGCCGAGTAAACAGGGGTGTGCAGGGCGGTGCCGTGCAGCTCTCGAAGCGTCAACGACCGAGGGAAGACCTCCGTGTGCTGAAACACGGTCCTCTCCAGAATGGCCCCTTGGAAAGGAGGAGGACTTTCTGCTGTTGCCTTGAGGGTGAGAAAGGGCCGGTGGACACAAGCGTGCATACGTGCGTACTTAACATTTCGAAAAAACAATCGAAGGTTAAACCAAAAACTAGTGAAACTGATTCCCTGAAGGGGAACAGGACGTCTGTGGACTTCATGTAGCACAACAGTGATTATTTCAAGTGACTCAATCACAGTGTTTTGAGTCTGGGTTGTCAGTGGCCCCTACACTAAGGACACAGAGCCCTCAGGCTACTGAGTCTGGTTTTATGGTTTCATGGTTTCGTAGTTTTCAAAAAACTATCTTGATGTTTTCACCATTATTAAAAGTATACTTCAGGGTAAGAAAACTTAGAAATTAGGTCATCTTGTTAGAACCCAGTAATCTTAAATTTCAGTAAGAAACCTTAAATGATGTTTCTTTCTAAAGAAGAAATGGTTCCTGGCTCTGTCCAACTAAAAAGGCCTGAAATAATCATAGCCCAGCACCAGCGAGGACCAGTAAGGCTGAGATAGTGGTCTCCGAACTCCATTTTCGACTAAGCAGAAGCAGAACTTATTTTCAAAGTAGGTGCTAGTCTGGGGCAGTAATTGTACGAGTTGGTCCCCAGGACAGGATGTCCCAGGTTCAGGAATGTTTTCGGAGTCTAATGCGGTTTTTTTAAGTTTGAACATGAGACCAGCTGAACATGAGACAAATTGAGCATGAAAAATCTGCTTATGTGTTTATATTTTTAATCCCAAGTTCATAATTCTAGTACTAAGATGACCTCATCATGGTACAATAAAGCCAGGACAAGTGCCTGATTCAGCCTCTCCCGTATTTATTTATGAGTCTTCAGAATAATGAAGTGATGCCCTAGTGATATCCAAAGTAACAAAATGGAACCACCGAAGTAATCAAATGCATGATGATGGAAAATTCTTTATAGAAGGATTCCACCTAGTAAGTGGAGATAGAATTCGAAAACCAGTGCTTTGCAGTCCTTTTCCTAGAGGATCTATGAAAGCAGCGTCGTTGGCTGCTGAGACCACGGGGCCGAGAATATGAGACAGAGCATAAAATAAGGCCCCACGTGCATCCGCCCGTCTCTGTGCTCTGGCTACTGCCAAGACCGCCAGCTGCGTGCAGGTGTGGCCTGACAGCACCTTGTTTACATCCACGAGTGTACCTACCTCTGTTGCTCTGGGACTCCCGGGACAGTGCCGCAGCAGTCAACAACGCAAACCTGGGTGAGGGGGAGTTAGCCTCCGCAGCACCCCTGCAACAGATGCGTTAGAACAGATCCGGTGAGTACCGCTGCCCTCCGTGTCTTGGGAGGACAGCTCCAGGGTACCGTCTGTGCCTGGCTCCGAAGAAAGACCCCAGAGAGACCCCACTGTGACCAGTCTGCAGTGGCATATGTAGGTTGCTGGTTCCTCCTCCCTTGTTTCTCTCTTCCCAGTTCTACCACCCCCCCCCACCCGCCGCTGTTTCCTGGGTGGAGAGAAGGGGTCTGTCTGCGTGTAACTTGAAGGCACCTCAATCCATCCTTTCTTAACATCGCCAGCGGGCACCGGGAGCCTGCCGGGGTGTCGTGGTACAGCATCGACCATGACTTCATGGTTTGCCATGTTTCTGCCAAAACAAACTCCCCTCCCCGGAACGAACGGGAATCTAATCACAGTTGTAGACTCAACTGCCCCTTTCCATGAAATGTGGATATTAGATGAACAAGTGAAACGCCCCACCAAGAAGCAATCAGCCAGATCTAGAACATGGGGGATTTAACAGGACCAAAAAGTGAGTTTACTTACGAAATAAATGACCTGAAAAGGGAGGGTTGGTAGAGACAGCAACGAGTACAGATTTCTGCCCCGCGCTGGCATGCTGGGACGTGGACTCCGGTTGTGCCAAGAACTATGGACAGATGTCTGCGTGTGAAGAAACCTGCCCAAGGGCATCACAGTTCCTGAAGAAATGAGGCTGGAGGGGCTCAGCTCTGAGCGAGCAGGGAACCGCCTTCTGCAGGCGTTTGCTGGTCGGGGCAGGGTCCCCTGCTAGGGGGCCTCCAACCCAGGGGTTTGGGCATTGGAGAGGGCTCTCTCTTAATTCCCCTTCCATGTGACCTAACATAGTCACGGGTGTCAGGGAGTAGGATATGCACACCTTTGGGGACCATTGTTCTTAACCACTATGGGGATCAGTCCCGTAGGCAACAGGAATGTATAATTCTAACTCCATAATCTAAATCTAAAATGCCATGTAATCAAGTTGGCAACTGAGAGTCACTAGCCCTACCAAGACATTAAAACATAATCTAGGGGCACCTGGGTGGCTCCGTTGGTTAAGTGTCTTGATTTCAGCTCAGGTCATGATCTCCCAGTTGATGAGATCGAGCCCCACATCGGGCTCTGTGCTCACAGCGCGAAGCCTGCTCGGGATTCTCCCTCCCTCCCTCCCTCTCTCTGCCCCTCCCCTGCTCGCATGCATGCACTCACTCTCTCAAAATAAACTTTAAAAATATTAAAAAATAAAATGTAATCTAAAGCTTCTTATTAAAACCTCACAACAGTAGAGCATGAATAGTATGTAGCCCAGCGGAATAAGTGAGGTGAGAACTAGACCAAATAAATGCAGAAATGTACCATATGGTAAGAATAGCATCTCAGATCACTGGTGTAAAGGGGGACTTATTAAAAATATTCTTTTTTTATTTTTGAGAGAGTGCGCATGTGCGTATGCGCACAAGAGCAGGGTAGGGGCAAAGAGAGGGTGACAGGATCCGAAGGAGGCTCTGCACTGACAAGAGAACCGACAAGGGGCTCGAACTCATGAACCTTGAGATCATGATCAGAGCCGAAGTCAGGTGCTTAACCGAGTGAGCCACCCCCCCCCCCCCCCCCGCCGGGCACCCAGTGTGGACTTTTTAATAAATGGCTCTGGGAAAACTGGCTAGCCACTTGGAAAAATAAATCCATTAGAATAAAATCCAGATAGATCAGAGATCTTAATGTAAAAGAATGACCCCCGTGCCAGCACTGGAGGAAAAACGGGACTTCCTTCGTGACCGGGGTGAAGGAAGGGTTTTGGTGTCTCTAAATTCTGACTCGTTAGAAGTGTGATCAATTCGACTACTTAAAAATGTTGCAAAGTACAAAGACATCTGAACAGAAACAGAAACCAGATGTGAATATAGAGAACAAACTGGGGGTTTCCAGAAGGGGGAGGGGTGTGGGGATGCGGGGTGTGGAAGGGCTGAAGGGGCTGACAAAGCACAAACTTGCAGTTATTAATAAGTCCTGGAGATGAAGAGTAGAGCACAGGGAGCAGAGTCGGCAGTATGGTGACAACATGTGGGGACAGATGGGGCCACGCTCATCATGATGAGCCCTGAGTACAAGAACTGTCAGGTACCCCTGAGACTAATAGAACCTTGCGTGTCAACTGTACCTCAATTAAAAATTTTCAAAAAGACACCTGCCAACTGACAAAATATTTACAACAGAAAGGGCTGGTAATACTCTTCCCACATAAAGAGTTCTTAAAAACTGAGGGGATCGAAAACCAAAATCAATAGAAAAAAAATGACAAAAGATATATATTCCTCGTATATAAAGAGTTCTCAAAAATGGAGGGGATTAAAAACCAAAACAAGTAGGAAAAAAAGGAAAAGTACAAAAGACATGAACAGGCAATTCGCAAACACTTCCAAAGTGGCTCTTAAACATGAAACAATGTTCAACCTGATTGATAAGAGAAATGGAAACGTAAAATAACACCGAGTTTGCATTTGTGACCCATTCGAGCCGCAGAACCTCGAGAGGGTAACAACGCGTTCTGCCGCCAAACTCAGGAATCGGATGCTCTTAGGGTTTGCTGGTGGGAGTGCAGGTTGGAAGGACCCCTGTAGAGGGGAGTAGGGCACTACCTAAGAAGTCCGTATGCACATGTAGTTCAACCCCACAGCAGCAGAAGTATGGATATGCAAGGTTGTTTATTGCATCATTCCCGATTGGCAAGTCCTAGGAATAACCCAAACGCCTCTACACAAGGTAATGGCTGAATAACGATGGCACATCCACGTAAGCAATTCCTATGCGTCTATAATGAAGAGTGACGCAGAGCAATCTCCAGGAGACCTTGTGAAGGCAGTAAAAGCAAAGGTGCCTACAAATGCCTGGAGTCTGCTATTTTTTGTTTAAGAGAAAAGAAAATATACAGGTATTTGCTCACCAGTGGGGAAAAAGCAGAGAAAAGAAAATCAAAATAATAGGGAACAGGAGGGAACCAGGTGGAAAAGAAAGACACGGGGGGGGGGGGGGAGGGCGGGGGGAGGAGATGCCATTTCCGTTTTGTGCGGTTCTGACTTCCTGGATTATGTTCATGTTTCACGTACTGGAAGGAGAAATAAAATACGCCATCGGGGGAAAGGGGAATGAACCAAATTGATTTATTTAAAAAAATTTTTTTTAATGTTTTTATTTATTTTTGAGACTGAAAGAGAGAGAGCATGAGCAGGGGAGGGGCAGAGACAGAGGGAGACACAGAATCCAAAGCAGGCTCCAGGCTCCGAGCCATCAGCACAGAGCCTGATGCGGGGTTCAAACCCATGGACTACAAGATCATGACCTGAGCCCAAGTCGGACGCTTAAGCAACTGAGCCACCCAGGTGCCCCTAAATTGATTTATTTTATTTTATTTTATTTTATTTTATTTTATTTTATTTTATTTCATTTCATTTCATTTTTTAATGTTTATTTCTGAGACAGAGAGAGACAGAGCATGAGTGGGGGAGGGGCAGAGAGAGAGAGGGAGACACAGAATCCGAAGCAGGCTCCAGGCTCGGAGTTGTCAGCACAGAGCCCGATGAGGGGCTCAAACTCACAAACCGTGAGATCACAACCTGAGCCGAAGTCGGTCGCCCAACCGACTGAGCCACCCAGGCGCCCCATAAATTGATTTATTTTAAATGTATTACATAACTTCCCTGAAGGTAAGGGATGTGAACTGAAGGAAGTTTTGCACAATCCTGTTTAGACTGTATAGTCCCTAAGGTTAAAGACAAAAGTAACTTTAAACATATACTGAACTCCAGTTACTGGGTTTCTTTTTTTTTTTTTTTTTTTTTGCAGAAAAGAAAGGTTAGGAAGTCTGAAACTATCTCGTGTGTTCTAGGATCGAACAAAATATGCAGGAAACGTTTCACTGTCCGAGAAGGAGTCCCCATTCCCGGCGTTTTGAATTGCGCTTCACAGGTGTGGCTTTTTTTTTTTTTTTTTTTTGGTTTGCGGCTGATGAAAGAAATGTCTCAGATCAAAGGAGACTAAAGAGACACAGCAATTCGGTGCAGTGCTGTGACTAATAAAAGTAGATTATAAAGCACAATTGGGAATTGAGGAGATCTGAATAAATGCTGCAGATTACATCAGACATTGGCAAACTGCAGCCTGTGGGCGGAGGCCAGGCTACTGCCTGTTTTGGTAAAGAGAGTTTTTTTGGAACACAGCCACACCCATGTATTTATGTATTGTCTATGGCGGCTTTCACACCACAAAGCAAAATTGAGTAGTTGTGACGGAGAGTGTCCTGCAAAGGCTACGATATTTCCTGTCTGACCCTTGATAGAAAATGTCCCAACTCTTTTATGAGATAATGTTGTTTCAACAGCAATTTCCTTCATTTGGTTGATTTTACTGTGGTTATGGAGGACAACGTCCTTGTTTTCGGAAAATAAGCTTACTTAGAAAATAAAATATAGATAAACGTTTACATAGGCATATAGAAGTATTTGTCGGTAGTAAATATTAGAGCTACTTTTAGATGATTTCGTCAATGAGGGCACCAATTCTCACAATTGTTTTGCCTCCACGCTGTTCATATATGCAGTACATTCATTACAGAAGTTTTTCAAGTCTTCTTTGTCTTTTGTGAAATGCATGTTCCTGAAGAGGGCAGGCCAGTTGTGTTTTTAACTATCTTCATTTGGGGTTTGTCTGACGCTTCTTCATTATTAGGTGCAGGATATACATGTTTGACCTGCACACCTTAGAAGTGACGTGCTCTCTTCAGTGTTTTGTGTCAGGCACACGGCAGCGGAAGCCCCTACTTCCTTTTAGAGGAAAATGCTTCTAGAAGCAGTGACGAGGGCCGGGCGTGCTCTCCGCTGCTGGGGTGTCCTTGCTCTGTGATGTCTCCGTGGAGGGAACTGGGAGATGTATCTGTGTGCGCAACTAACTATGTGTGTATTAGTGATTCGTGAAAAGTCTCCTGACCATCCTGATTCTCCCTGCCTCTAATCGGGAATTATTCAACTAGAGCCACCTAAAGACAAAATGCCTCCAACCTTAGGAACTCTTATTGCCTAGTATGTTCATCTGCAGTCATCGAAGTGTTCAAAAAGGAAGAAAGATACAGATGGAATGTAGACTTTAAGTTACAGGTGCGTGTTAGGGACACTTCGGTGGCTCAGTCGGTTGAGCATCTGACTTCAGCTCATGGTCTCATGAGTTCGTGACTTCAGGTCATGATCTCATGGTTCACGAGTTCAAGCCCCACGTCGGGCTCCGTGCTGTCAGTGCAGAGCCCGCTTCACATCCTCTGACCCCTCTCTCTCTGCCCCTCCCCCACTCATGCTCTCTCAAAAATAAACATTCTTATTTTTATAAAAATCAATATATAATTATAATTCATAATCTGTATACATTTATAAAAATAAATATTTCTATTTTTATTTAAGTCAATGTTAAAATCCAGGGTGATTGCTGCCAATATACTTAGCTAAATGGAGAAAACGTCTGAGTCTAGACCAACTAAGATGCTGTTTAGAGCACTAAAATTATTTTGTGATATATTGATGAGCAGCCAGAAGAATAAGGGACATCGCCAAAGGCCAGAAACAACTAGTCTTCTCCTGCTGGGGGCATCCCCAACCTCCACGGCCTAGAAGCTGACTTATTTTGTACCGCTGATGGGAAGGAAGCAAGCGACAGAACCTAACGTTAGGTGAGGGGAGGGAGATCAGAAAACACACAAGAAGCAGGACACCTTAAAGCCAACAGCCTCCGAGAGAGACTAGAGAGAAATCCTAGCACAGGAGTGATAGACTAGGGGTGTAAGAGCACAAGCCTATCTTCAGGGCAGTCAGCAGTTACTCCCAGAAGCTGGGCGGAAGGAAAAGCAGGTATCTGCGGGAACGAATTTACCCTAAAGCCTGAACGCATTGCCACCATCAAGGTCCCAAGAAAGATGCATCCACGATCAAAGACGAAAACTCACACGGAAGATAGGCCGTTATGAACAAGAACTAAGAACTAGGGGACTAACCCCTCAAAGGCATTAGGTATCTAACTTATAAAATGTTAAATGTGTTACATGTGAAGCTACGTTCGCTATGTTGGGATCGGATTATTTCATCAGACAATTTGAATTTCCCTAATGTTGTTAGAGAAATATATTTAAGGAAATCAAGGTATTGAAAGGATGAAGGATGACCGAGAGACGCAAAGACAGTACCGGGCATACGTGCGAAAACACTAGAATCTCTCAAAAAGAAAAACATAATGACTAAAATGACAACCTCAACAGATGGTCTACCGCTCGGTAACGTCGGGGTAGGAGATTCGTGGGCACAGCAGGAATTCGTTGCCCAGTGAAAATGGCAAATTTGGTATCGGGTCCAGGCAGGTCCAAGGGGTACAGGGAAATGAAAAGGGTGACCCAGACTTACGTAGCTCCTCGATTGCATCCGCACCTCCCCCTCAACTCGTGCCCGTAGTTTCACGCGAGGTTTCCTTTGACCAGCCGATGGAGGAGACAAAAGCCCAAGGCTGGCTCACAAATGGGTCACCTCGCCGTGTCGATGCGAGCCCAAACTGCACAACTGCCACATTTCAGACCACTTAGCGGCGATCATACGGGATGGCAGTGAGGGGAGATTCTCCCAGTGGGCAGATTTCTGAGAAGTGCATTTGGCCAGGCACTCTGAAGGAAGAAGGAGCCTGCAGTATAGACTTTACGACAGTGACAAATGGCTAGGCTGGTTGGTCTGGGGCCTGAAAGGAACCAGATTGGAAAATTGGAGACGAAGAAGTCTAGAAGATGCACAGCTGGCTTTAAGGGAGTGGACACAGAGCAAACACATCTCTGGGTTTCACATTAATGCCCACCAGGGAGCGCCCAATAGAGAGGATAATCCCTACTTCCAAGGGGGCGAGATACTTTTTCTTTCGGATGTCAGCCAGGCTCTCTTCAGTCACCCCAGTGCCGGCACAATGGGCCCATAAATGGGGTGGCCTTCATGCCAGGGATGGAGGCTATTCCTGGGCCAGGCAGCGCGGGTTCTCCATCATCAACACTGACCCCACTGTTTGCTAACCCAGCATCAGCAGTCTGTGATATCGAAGCACCCACAATGGCACCATTTCTGAAAGAAACCAAATAACTAATTGGCAGCAAATTGATCACTGTGGCCCTTTCTACCCTGGAAAGGCCCGTGTTGCATCCTTACTGGAAATGACATCTGCTTCAGGTATGCGTTTGCCTTCCATACGTGTGGTGTCTTCTCCAGCACCATCTTCAAAGAACATATAAAATATCTGTTGACCACGAATCCTATAGAACGTTGCCTAGTCTAAGGGACCCACTCTATGACAAAGGAGAAGAGGTGATCACATGGGAGCGTGACCATGTGATCCATTGATGTTGAATTATCTCATTGATGCTAAATCCTTACCCCAAAGCATCCAGCCTAATAGAATAGTGGACGGTCTTTTCAGGGCTCAGCGGACATGCCAGCTTCATGACAACTACCTGATGACTAATGCTTCCTTCCAGGACGTGGAGTATTCACTGAACCAAACCACAGCTAATATGAGGCTGTGTCCCCAGGAGCTGGAGTACAGGGGGCCTGAGAACAAAGCGTGGCTAGATGTCCTCACCACAACTCCAAGAGATCTATGTATGGAAGTTTTGCTTTTCACCTAAGGTTATAAAGGACATTACTTGTTCCCTAGCATTAAGTTCTGAGTAACAATCTGCAACTGATAAATGGCCAGACGTTTTACAGCCCCGTAAAATCAAAGTTGCATTCCCTGGGAGAGAGCCCTGTGAAGTCACCCAGTCTTATGAGAGAGATGGCCTGGCAAGGCAGCAGCAATCATCTTGTCATTTTGGGGGTAAGTAATCTTTTTTTTTTTTTTTTTCGTAATGTTTTTATTTATTTTTGAGACAGAGAGAGACAGAGCATGAGCAGGGAAGGGGCAGAGAGAGAGGAAGACACAGAATCTGAAGCAGGCTCCAGGTTCTGAGCTGTCAGCACAGAGCCTGATGCGGGGCTCGAACTTACGGACTGTGAGATCATGACCTGAGCTGAAGTCGGACGCTTAACTGACTGAGCCACCCAGGCACCCCATGGGGTAAGTAATCTTTAACATGTCCTGGAAGGGATGTTTGTGATGGGCAGGGGGCGGGGGCGGGGGGGGGAGGGGGGGCATCCAGCATAAGAAGAAAA
This sequence comes from Panthera pardus, assembly GCF_024362965.1. NCBI lineage: Eukaryota > Metazoa > Chordata > Mammalia > Carnivora > Felidae > Panthera > Panthera pardus. The sequence continues at coordinate 3,837,894 of NW_026526655.1, read as the reverse complement.
GGGGCTGGGGGTGATGCCTGTCTTCCAGTACCAGACTGTCATGTGGGCACGTGTTGCTTATTGCTTCCAAAGGCAAGATCAAGTGGTTGGAAAAGGCTAGATTTGACTCCACACAAAGAGCTTTCTAACTGTCTAGACCGGCACCGTCCGGTAGAAGTAGAAAGTGAGTCACGCACGTGACTTTTAATTTCCCAGTAGCCGCAATAAGAAAAGTGAAAAAGGAAAGCGGGTGACATTGATTGTAACAACATAGCTTAGTTCAGCCGGGTCCAAAGTAGTATCAGTTCAACATTTCACCCATATCAAAAAGGCCGAGGAGCTGTTTTGCATTCTTCCGTGCTAAGTCTCGAAGTCCCACGTGGGTTTCACCCTTCCAGCCCGGCTCAGTTTGCACTAGCCTTCCAAGTGCTCCCTGGCCACGTGAGCCTCGTGCATACTGACGGCAGGGGTCGGGGTTGTGTCAGAGACAGGGAGCATCCTCCCGGTCCGATAGGGAAGCCAGGTTGAATAAGCCCCATCAAGGCCGCGTGGCGAAATGTCCATGCACTGATTACGTTGGGGACCGTGTCCTGACCTCCCCTCCCCCTTGCCTCGCCTCCGTGTAACGGCGACCGTCTTCTCTGCTCCCATCCACCAGGTTACGGCGGTAAGGGCTGCTATGCCTTCTGGGAGAGATGAGCAGTTTTCCTGGAGCCTCCCAGCTTTCTGTGTGTCTGGGGAGCTTAAAAACAACCCTCATTGCCACCCTGCCTTGAGAAGCAGGGGAACCAAGGTATCTAGGGGCTCTTGGCTGGAGTAGCTCAGGAGCTGGGGAGTCGGGACCTCCTTGCGATGCCTACCTTTCCTCCTCCTCGAGAACCGCTCGTAACACTGCCGTGTGAGGACGTGAAGTCTGCCTTTTTGGTGGAGTTAGTAACCCTGATTATTACTAATCTGATCCGTTTTGTTTGTTTGTTTGCTTACTGTTAAGCAAAGTAATAGCTTTCCTCTGATTTTGTTGCTTCTCTAAGTAAAGGAAGCGTTCAGACCTTCAGACCATAGTGGAAAAGACAGTGCATGGGCTGCCTGGGTGGCTCAGTGGGTTAAGCGTCCGACTCTTGCTTTCTGTGCCGATGGCACGGAGCCTGCTTGGGATTCGCTCTCTCCCTCTCTCTCTCTGCCCCTCCCCTGCTTGCTCTCTCTCTCTCTCTTTCAAGATAAATAAACTTAAAAAAAAAAGAAACTTCTGGGGCACCTAGGTGGCTCGGTCAGTTAAGCGTCCAACTTCAGTTCAGGTCATGATCTCATGGTTTGTGGGTTCGAGCCCCATGTCGGGCTCTGTGCTGACAGCTCCGAGCCTGGAGCCTGCTTCAGATTCTGTGTCTCCCTCTCTCTCTGCCCCTCCCCTGCTTGTGCACTCTCTCTCTCCGCCCCCCCCAACAATAAATAAACATTTTTTAAAAAAGAAAAAAGAAAGAAAAGACAGTGCAGTTTTATCCAAATATCAGAAGGCAAGCTAGAACCAATATGGAAATTTCCTTGATTTGAATCATTGACAACGTATCCTGGATCGGCTGAGACAGAAACCAGGAGTTCTTTGGACGTATTTTCAAGAAACGAGTGAACTTTAACGATCACATTGTGTGCACCCACCTGACCGGGGTGTGCATCCTGGATGTGAATCATGACTTTTCTCCTGGGTGCAGCCGTAGGAAAAGATTTCATTGTGAATAAAAGAGGACCCAGGCCATTTTCCACTTGTGAATCACATGATGGGGAGAATCGCCAAACACCAGTTTTGATTTAATAGCGTTCTCCTAATTGTACGCCTGTGTCTAGTCTCTAAGAGCAACTCAGGACAGCCAGCAAAATGCTCTACGCCTAACAATCCATATAGCGATAAAAACCTATTCGCAGGTTCCCATGTGAATTAAATAACATGCTTGGAAAGGTGGCTTAGGTTGTTTGTGAGGTTGGCAGCAAATGATGTCAAAGGAGAATGGTCCAAGAAATTCCAAATCCATCTGGTAGCCTTAAGCCTGTTGGATGCCTTCCCTTAAAATCTAGATTTCTAGCAGACTGCTTCACAGGATTTCGAGCCCATTTCCCCATAAACACAAAGAATGTGGATGGAAATATGGGAACGTGTCCTCAGCTGCTTTCATTTTGCTGAGGCACTTCAATATGGACCGAATTCCAAAGATTAGGAGGCTTTAGTTTTGAACTTGATCTCACATTATCAACATTATCTTGGCTAAACGTTTGTCTGATGTGCTTCATGTGACCAGAACTGCCGTTCTAGATGCGGGAATCTGCGCAGGAGAAGCTTTTCCTCCCTCCCTCCAGCTAGCAGAGGCTCCGACCAGGAGAACGAGATGCGCAGGGTTAATGCCGGGTTTCGAAACCCTCTTGAGTTGAGCTGTCTACGCTGGCAAGCGGCTTAGCCAGACATCTGTTTGATTCTTACCCTTCCCTGTCACTTGTGTTTTCTACTCGTTTGCAGTCTGCTTTTCCAGCTCACTAGTTGGGGGGCCGTCCTTGTCACTCCATTCTTTGACTATCAGGTCACTGGTTAACGACACATTCCCCGCCGAGAAAGCAGCCTTCCTAAAGGCTGGGGAAAGTGCCATCTGTCATTGGACATTTTTCACGAGACGCTTTGTTTTCTTGCTTTTTAATTTTTTTCATTGGTCCTTGAAATGCCCGGTCCTGTTGTCATAAGGGTGGAATGGATGTGTTTACGGAGAACTGCAAGAAACAAAATCCGTGGTGAACTTGGAGAGCTGAGCTCTTAACAGTTAAGGGAAACAGTAAAAGATCCGGCGAAGGTGTGATTGTTTTTGAGGAGGGGGGTTATCACATCTTTGTACTTTATCGGTTCTGAAGACCAAATCGAAATGTATGTATGACAAGCTTGAAAGATAAAATAAAAGAGAATCTAACCAAATTATCCTGGACGTTTGCGGAGAGGACGTGCAGACTCAGCATCCTGGAACCCCAGCTGGACGCCGATTAACGGCAAAGCCCCTCCGTGGAGAAGGATGATGGCCTTGGCTCCTGTCCTGGGCAATATTGTCAGGGACAGACAGTGTGGCCCTGCCTTTGATTGCAACACAGAATATAAAGACACCCAACTCTCATCAGAAAATTAACTCTGAGCGCTCTGCTCTCCGGGTTTTATCAAAGGCCCGGTTATGAAAAATAATATTCATGGAGAGTTCCCAGGAGCGCTTACCCTCAAAGTGTGTTCTCTGCGCCACACGGCGGGCATCCCCTGGGAGCCCCAGTCCAGCACCGTATGTTTGTTCTGGGCCTTGCCCTTGAGAAGACGTTCTGAGAAGGAGACTCAGGACAGTACCACTGTGTTTGCTGCTAAAATATGGAGGCCGTACCCCTATCACCACATTACATGCCTATGTGAGACCCCCTGCCCCCCACCCCAAGTGAGAGATTCCTGTCAGGTCTCTGTCAGGCAGTAACTTGTGGATCCCGAGCATCATATAGCCATTAACTCCGCCATTTTGCTTTGACCCATAGGGAGCTCAGAGCTGAATGCCAGCCCCACAGCATGACTTCAGCTTGGCCACGGCCACACAGCGGTGTGATGGGCCCAGCAGGCCGGAGCTGTCATCTTCATTATGACACTGAACTGACACAGAGGAAGGAGATGACTGAGGCCACGTGTAGTGATGCTGGCTTAGACAGGAAGTTTCCGAGAGACAACTGAGACACCTTGAACTCCTTAGTGTCAAATGTTCAGACAAAGCAGCGTATGTAAATATCTCAGAGATCTCTTATCTGCTTGACCCCATCATGTTTCTCCCCATCATTCTTTTTTTCTAGAGAAGTAATCAGTGGGAGCCTGGGTGGCTCAGTTGGTTGAGTGTCAGACTTGGGCTCTGGTTCTGATCTCACGGTTCATGAATTTGAGCCCTGAGTCAGGCTCTGCGGTCTTGGTGTGGAACCTGCTTCAGATCCTCTGTCTTTCTGTCTCTGCCTGTCCCTTGTCCCTTCTCTTTCTCTCAAAAATAAATAAACATTAAAAAAAAAAGTGATCTGGGGCGCCTGGGTGGTTCAGTCGGTTAAGTGTCTGACTTTGGCTCAGGTCATGATCTCCCGGTTCTTGAGTTCGAGCCCCGCGTCGGGCTCTGTGCCGACAGCTCGGAGCCTGGAACCCGCTTCACATTCTGTGTCTCCCTCTCTCTCTCTCTGCCCCTCCCCTGCTCACACTCTGTCTCTCTCTCTGAAGAAGAAATAAACATTAAAAAAAATGTTGTTTTAAAGAGAAGTAATCAGAGATGTACCTGAAGATTTTAGAACAAGCATATTAGTTAGAAAATTAAAATGACGTTACAAGGTAAGCAGTGCTTGAGCAAAAACCTCTATCCCGACCCTCATGCTGAGGTTGGGCTGATGGGCACTGGCCATGGCAGCCTCTTCCTCCTTCAAGAGCTGGGTCTGGGGGTGAGGAAGACGAGCGAGGGCTGAAAGTTCCAAACTGCCAAAGGATGCTTCTGTGCTAAGCGACTGGGGGGTCATGGCTGCAGGTCTGCTCCTGGGTGTGGAAGAAACTCCCAGTCGTGCAGAGTGCCGGCTGCAGCTCTAAAGCGTTGGCTTTCGGGTGTGGGGACCCCGGGTCTCAGCTCTCAAGCGTGACCGTGTGTCAGACCTGAAAACCAGTGTTCCCCTTCCCCGTGTATGACCTGATGCAGAAGGTTCACCGCGTTTTCTCATCCCTGAAACACGGCTTCTAACAGGGTTAGAAGGGTTTTCACTCCAACTTCCTAAACCGGTTTTGGGAACACAAGTTTTCACGGTTTGAGAAAACCAGCCCCAGACACCCGATGACTCCTCTGCGTGCTTTTCCATTCGCAACCCCCCCCCCCCCCCGCCGGAGCCCTGATCACCCAGCAAGTTCCAGACGTCTGAACGAGGCATGCACATGTTGGTGGCGGACTTCTCTAATTGAATTCATTCTTTGGCTCTGGAGACTCTGCTGGGAGTGATAGAAAAGACGTTTAGGAAAGACACTCGTTGTCTTAAACATTGCTTTTTTATGTTAAAGAGAAAGAGCACGAGTCGGGGGAGAGGAGTAGAGGGAGAGAGAGAGAGAAAGAGACATCTCAAGCCGGCTCCACACTCAGCACGGAGCCTGACGCGGCGCTCGAGCCCAGACCTCGGGATCACGACCTGAGCCGAAATCAAGAGTCGGACGCTCAACCTCCTGAGCCACCTGGGCGCCCTGCCTTAGACATTTTAAAAAGAAGCACCTTTGCCGAAGTGCTACCCTTCACTGCCCCAGGTCTGCCTGCCCTGGCGTCGGCCCACCAGGACCCCCAGCCTCACCAGGTGCCCCTAGGCACCCCTGCTGCCCCAGCCTCCCGACCGTGACCAGACTCTGCTGGGAAGCTGTCTTCCCTTGGTGACACTGTTGCTGCCATCACCCTGGCCCTAGCAGAGGACACTGGTGGACCCCTTCCCCCTTGTCCCTGACCCCCCACGGCATGGCCGAGACCGGTCCACGCATCCCAATACCGTTTTGCCAAGGGTTCAAGGACAACAGCAGAAAAACGCAACCCAGAGCAAGCCTCACACTGACGCGAGTGACCTTTCCTTGAAGTCCCGCAAAGGCCTTCTGGCTGCCTACGTGCGTTTCACAAGGTCTCGGAAGTTCAAGTTCAAACAGCAGCCCATCTAGGGATGCTGGGCCCAGCCCTACACGTTCTTTCCCATGCTGTCCTCACCAGTACGTCCAGAGGTCTGGGCTCCAGCCCCCCTCAGACCCCTCTGCACCTTCACAGGCCAACTCCAATGGAAAACTGGAATATTCTCTCCCCCCACCCCCCCCCCACCCCCCAGACATGCGTCAGGAACCCCAGGGCCAGGAGAGCACACACGGGAAGCCACTGGCCACTCGACACCATCTATAGTCTCTCTCATCATATGGGGAGGCCTGACTGGCTCAGTCAGTTAAGTGTCCGACTTTGGCTCAGGTCAGGATCTCTCGGTTCATGAGTCCGAGCCCTGAGTCGGGCTCTGTGCCGACAGCTCGGAGCCTGGAGCCTGCTTCGGATTCTGTGTCTCCCTCTCTCTCTACCCCTCTCCTGCTCACGCTCTCTCTCTCTCTCTCTCAAAAATAAACATTAAAAAAAATGTACATTTGTTTTGCTTTAATGCTTTCACCTGAGAGATTGCATTTGGGGAGAAGCTTCTCTTCTGCTGAGAGAGAGCCACAAGCAGGTGTTCCCTGGGTGAGTCTGCAGGTGCGTGGCCTGGCCGCTGACAGGCGCCCGTGCACCCTTGTCCGAGCCCCAAAACACCTTCACCTATAGCACGGGAGAGAAGGGTGCCTGCTTGGAGCGAGAACAGATAGCTTTCCCCCTGAGTCAGAGGGTTCCGATGCATGTTTGTCTTGGGGCGCAACACTACGCAACAGACCTGGTGCGCTGAACAGATTCTCAAGGGAGTCACGCACCCACGTCCCTGTCTCCAGCGGGTCCCTTCCCATGAAGCTTGGCTAAAACCAACCTTGATATTATCCGCCCTTGGTCCCAGCGCCCTTCCTCACTCTCTCTCTCTGTGACCCACCGATCCTTCGCGTATTAGATGAGCCAGAGCCCAGGGACAAGGAAAATAAGGACTATTCTCAGACACCAACGAGTGTCACCACCGAGGTCCTCGCCCTCCCGGTGCCTCTCTCCCACCAGGGCAGCGAACGCTATTTTGTCATTCAATTAACCTCAAAGTATATTTAGAGGAGCACCTGGGTGGTTCAGTCAGTTAAGTGTCTGACTCTTGATTTAGGCTCAGATCATGTTCCCAGAGTTGTGAGTTCCAGCTCCTCGCTGGGCTCTGTGCTGACAGCTCAAAGCCTGCTTGGAATCTCTCCTTCTCCCTGCCCCTCCCCCGCTTATGTGTTTTCTCTCTCTCTCTCTCTCTCTCTCTCTCTCTCTCTCTCTCTCTCTCTCTCTCAAAAAAGGAGGGGGGCACCTGGGTGGCTCAGTCAGTTAAGCGTCCGACTTTGGCTCAGGTCATGATCTCAGGTTTGTGGGTTAGAGCCCGACATCAGGCTCTGTGCTGTCTTCGGATCCTCTGTCTCCCTCTTTCTCTCTGCCCCTCTTTCTTTCTCTCTCAAAATTGAATAAATGTTTAAGAAATATATATACATCTGTACATATATATGTGTGTATATATATATGTGACCTTTGGCACTTACAGACCCATTCTATAATTACAAGCACAAATAAATGAAGGCTTTCCCATCGTTCAATAGCATTGGTGAGATTAATTCAATTATTTTGCCATTTTCTGTGTCTACTTTGGTCTAGACAAAGATTGGGAGGGGCACCAAATGCTTCATCTGTTTTCTAACATCATTTGAAAGACTGTGAATTTTAACACACTACCAATCCTGAATGTCAGTCCCCGAAAAAGGAATTCGAGGCACTTCAAATATTAAGAATTGAAAACGCCCAAGCCTACAAATGCACTGGCTCAGCATTTCCAGAAAGAGAACTTGTGTTTTTGTCTGATCGACTCAAGTTTTCTACCAGCAAGAGGATTTTGTTTCTTTGGATTTTGGTGGGAACCTAGAACGTCGCTGGTATCGTGCAAGTTCAAGGTGGACTCCTCCTCCGGATGAATAAATTAACATACATTAATATATTAATATACATGCACCGCAAAAGATCGCCTACTGAGAGCCAAATTCCTTTCTCACCCTTGCCTTCTGCTTCTCCCGACAGAGTCTCGTTTCCCGTGTTCTCCTGTCGTCTGCCCTCCCTGGGGCAGGGGTGCAGGTGAGGGTCAGCCCCAGGGGTCTGGCCGGGCCCAGCCCACTCGGCTTCCCTCCTGGGCTCCCCCAAGAGCTCCAGGCTCAGTCTCACTTTTAAGCTGATCGAGGCTCCTGTGTGGGCCTGGGCCACACACACAGGCCACAGTCTGTGAAGGCCACATGTTTGTGTGCAATGAGGGGAGCAGGACGTGAGACTTCCCTCCGGCCTTAAGGGAACACAGGTGCGGAGCCCCCCTCCCCAGACCTGTCCACCGGAGGAGACCGAGGCTGGTCTGGGAGCTCCTGGGCTCCCTGCACGCTACCCGCTGTGGAGTCAGCACCCCCGCCCCCGGTCTTGAGGCCCTCTTGGTATGGAGTCTGAGTCCAGGGTCCCGCGAGGGCCACCATCCCCGATGCCGTCCCATGGACCTCCCTCCCTTGCTGTGATGTGCCCCTCTGTCCCCACTCCCCCTATTTATATCTCTTTGAAACTCAGTTTCCAGCTCCCCCCTCCCGCCCCTCTCCATTGCCTGTCCTTTTTCTTTCTCCATTTCCTCTTGAACTGAAACCAAAGACTGTCGAATTCAGTCTAAGAGACACTTGTCCTGAAACCATTGTCTCCAGCCGCTGCTAAAGGGGAAGCGGGGACATCCACACAGGCGCCGCTCGCTTCCTTGGATGGTCTGCCGTCCCCAGTCAGTGCCTGGAGCCCTGGCCTCATCCACACGGGTCCCGGGTGACAAGCGGGTATGGCGTTCGAGTGAGTGGAGCCGCGGTCTCAGCCCCACAGCCTTGGACTCGCACGTCTGGCCAACCCGGGGATTTGTTTTCCGTGGCTTCTGGAAGAAGAGTAAGGATGTGCAGTGGGTTACTGTCCCCTCGAACCCGGGTCCCCATGGGTCAGCCCGAGGACGAGAGATGCCCACCAGATTCACCCAGGATGCATCACAGAGGGGACAGCCGCTCTGCTTGGAAGGAAATGTCAGAGGGGCATCCGCGTGTGCAAACCCCTTCGAGAAGTAGTTAAAACAAGTCTCATTTCCTACCCGGGTGGCAGCTAAAACACTCTGCCTTCCCCTTGGTCTTCCCCAAACTGACAAAATCCTAAGAAGCAAATATGAACAGCCCTGCTGTTACTGAGCAGCCCACCCACCCTGGCCCTGGCCCCTGGCCCCCACCTCCACGGCCTCAGATAGAGGCCCTCCAGAAGTTTCTGGCAGCCTCCTGATTTGCTGGTGTCCTGTTTCCTGGGCTCTTGTGAGCACCGCCTGAGCACAAAGCAGAACATTTCTGCAGCTGCCTGGGTTCTGAGCTCAGGGCTGGGCAATCCAGAGGCAGCGGGGTGGGGGGTGGGGCGGGGGCCCTGGGCAGTGTCTGCTGTGGGCCGAGGGTGCCCCAACTCTAGGGGCCTCTGCGTCCTGGGGCTGGGGACACCTGGCAGCTGCCGGCAGGGGAGACACATTAGTTTCCAGGGGAGTGCCCCCCCCACCCCCAGCCCACCTCCTCCTGAGTCGCTGGGCAAGAACGCCACTGCTCGTCTTTGCCACCCCCACCCTGCCTCACGTCCCCGCTGCCCAAGAAAACACCTGGCAGAAACCCAGCTTCTTGAAGTGGTCAAATAAACAAGAGGCCTGTGAGTCATCGCGGACCGGGCGGCTGGAAGATGGGGGGACCCAGTGCCAAACCCATGATGTGGCGCGTCTTCCTTCTGGGAACCCTGAGTCATAGAGGGACGCGGGAGCTGGCAGGGTGCTGGGGGTGAAGACTGAGCGCGACTGTGTGAGTCTTTCTGTGTGAGAGTCTGTGAGTGAGTGTGAGCTTGCGTGTAAGTGTGCGAGAGTATTTGTGCGTGTGTGGGAAGCCGAGAGTGTGTGTGTGTGTGTGTGTGCATGTGTGTGCACATGGGTGATCTATGCGTGCACACACAAGCTTCCCTCATCCCCCTTTTCCTTCCCCCAGATGGCTTTCCGGGGGACAGGCCTTGAACGGGCACTTGACGTAGGTAAGAAGGTTCCAGGGGATGGGTCGTCCTCCCCGCCCCGCGTCCTCCCTGCCTCCTCCGCCGGCCTGGTGGGATGGATTGTGGGGCTTCACAAAGCCTTCTTCTTCGGCCCACCACACCTATTTGTTCATCTGGGGGTCATTCCGTGCCAACTCGGGAGATGTTTACAAAAGTCTCGAGTTCTACCTTCAGTTGTTAATGCCAGGCTCGTCGGGACAGCCAAGGCTGTAGGTGGCAACACGGGGAGCTCGCCCTTGCTTGCTGATGCTTCTCGGCCACATGGTCAGGCAGACAAGCAAGGGCCTCACAAGGGGCAGCGAGGGGAACGAGACGCCCAGCCAGCCCAAAGCGGGGCGAGGGCATTAGGCGGAGGCATTACCGCGGGCTTTCGGGCTGTGATATCGTTCACTCCATCCACCCCATGGGTAGGGGAGTCGTTTACGGTCTGAGGAAGCTGCCCCCCTTCCCCGGACAAACCTGACCCGGCACCGGGGCGAACGGTGCAGCCTGGACTCTAATGTCCCCTCTTTGACTGCAGCGCGTTCTGCTTCCTCAGTACCAACTCATCTCAACTATTTTTTAAAGGCATCAGAAAACACAAGCTTTATGTTTTTCAAGTATTTTGCAGGCAAAGTCATCGTTGGAGCTGGAGGAGGGCCTGAGGTTGCGTGGAAAATAGCCTCGGACAAGGGAAGCAGCCATGTGAAGTTTGTCGGGGAGCTCTGACCTCACCTGGCTCAGCTGCTTAGCAGGAAAACAGTCCCTCGTTACAAAGGAGATCCAGTGAAATCCTGCAGCCGTCGGAACTCAACTGTATATTTTCTAAATCTCTAAACCAGAAGTTCTCAACCATGAGCGATTCTGTCCCTCCCGGTTCATTTGGCGATATCTGGAGGTTGTTCGGTCATCACAGTTGGAGGCGGAGGGTGCAGAGGCCAGGGATGCTGTTCAACTCCCTACAGTCACAGGACAGTCCCCGCCACTAAGAATGACCTGCTTCAGAATACTGTTAGAGCGATACTTTTCTTTGCCTGCTAGTCCGGTGGCGCAAAGAGCCCGACGTGATGGTGGCCTCAATGTCAGTGGGACCCTTGCATCGCCCCCTACTGGGAGCACTTCTGGGTGCCCAAAGTTGCAGGTCCAGGTAATGGGCAGTGCAAGTTCCCTGGGAGTGATGAGGAGCAGTCCTACCGAGGGCACGAGCCAATGTCAGCTGTAGGCTTAGCCCACGGGTGGCGGCCTGGGAGACAGGGCCCTGCGCAGTTCACTGGCCCTTTATTATACTCTCCTACGTGACCCTGCCCGAGAGTGCCATCTGTTCCTTGCTGGGGACCTGATTGGCACGTCTCCAATCTTCTTGAAGAGTGGTTCACAGGGCACAGAGCCCCCAAGCCATTACTACTGAACAGCAGGAAGAGCCCAGATCTGAGATTCCAAATCCCTGATCCAAGGGTTTCTGCCTGCCTGACCCATGGAGTTTCCCAAAGAGACTGTACCAATCTACGCTCCCACAAGCAGTGTGCAAAAGTGCAGTCGTTTTACATCTTTGCCAACACTTAGCATTGTCTGTCTTTAAACATGTATTATTTCAGTCATTCTGATGCGTGGGGAGTATCACTTCGGTAGGTTTTTTTCTTAATTTATTTTTTTAAATGTTTATCCATTTACTTTTTGAGAGAGAAAGAGATCACAAGCTGGGGAGGGGCAGAGAGAGGGAGGCACAGAATCCAAAGTAAGCTCCAGGCTCCGAGCTGTCAGCACAGAGCCCAACTCGGGGCTCAAACTCACGAGCCGTGAAATCATGTCCTGAGCCAAAGTCGGATGCTTAACCGACTGAGCCACCCAGGTGTCCCTCACTTCAGTGGTTTTAATTTGCAACACTCTAATGACCCGGGCAGTCGAGCAGCTGTCCATACGTTTATTGGTCATTGGATATCATTTTTGCAAAGTCTTTTGCTCATTTTACTGTTGGGTTGGTTTTACTGTTTTACTATGATTGATTTTTAGGAGCTCTACATATGTTCTAGAGATGAGCCTTTTGTCAGATATATGCGTGCAAAGCTCCTCTCCCATGCTGTGAGTCACTTTTCACTCCCTGTATGCCATCTGTCTTCATATTAGTATCCTGCGGTTCCTTTCCACTGCACTTTTGGTTTATTTCCATTGATTCCTGAATTTCACGTTTCCTTTTCCTTAGATTCCTCTTTTATTTTGCTAAATTTTATCCCTGAGGACATCTTCCTGATCCCTGAAAGGACATATAGAAGATAATACTCGCATTTCTTGAATATTAACGGGCCTTTGTTTTGCCTTCATCCTTGATGGGTAGTTTAGCTGGGTACATGATGCTTTGAGAATTCTTTTTCTCAGATTGCATCAGTGGAAACAGTCATGAAGAAAGAATATCTCCTCAAATCTCATTTAGAATATATATCTCAAATTTCCTAACTTGTGCTTTTTGTTCTTTTTCTTCTGTTTTTCTTAAAATACTTCCTCTGTTTCATAGATGTCCAGTTTCCCTGAACAGCCAACTGGTCTCCCCATTTTTTCATCCACAGAATCTGGTGAGTTTTCAGTGCTTTTTTAACTTCAAAGGAAAGCTATCCAAGATAAAAGGATGGAAAATTTTGGAATTCTTGACTTTTTTTGTGGATTTAAAGTAATTTGGTGTGCAGGGTAGGAGCTGCAATTAGAGGGAGGTGGCACACAGACCTGGCAAGTCTGGTGCTGGAACCTGTCCTCTCCTCGAGGCCACCTGCTGTGGCAGTCCACAGCCAGATGGGGGCACTGAACCCTCGTCTCCTGGTGCCAGCTGACCACCTGCAGGGAGAGCTGACCCAGCAGGACATCCTGCTCTATGCCCTCCCCACCTCTCTCCAGGCAGTTACTGTGGGGTGAAGCTGGCCCCAGCCTGGGGACTGATGTTCCTTCCCTATTAACTGAACCACCATAATCTGCAGCCCCCCTCCAGAAGATGTAAGTGGTGGGATGGTCCACCTTCCTTTACCTCATTTTTGTCCTGGTACCATTGCTTACTGTAAATCATCAGGAATTTAGGAATTTGGATGTTGCCTTTTCCTAGTTCCCAATGATTACAGAGAATCCCCCCTATTATCTTGTTAGGTCATGTTGGTGGAGATTTGGTAAAGGATATAAAAACTACAAAAGGCTGGGAAGTCATCCTGAATGAGAACTTTTAATGGAAAGTGTGATGGAAATCATTTGTAGTCTCAAATGCACGTCAGATAGTATATTCAGAGATTCGGGATTAAATGTGACTAAAATCCAACTTGATATCCAGACTTTTGACTCTTCATTTTCTAGTAAAACCCATAGCCAATGGGAGGGTCTCCTTTATTAGCTCATTCTGAAATTGTCAGTAATTTACATGTTACCCAAGCGATACAATAGCCCTGGCTTAATTATCCTTGAAACTAGGGATGGCCTTCAGCTGGAAGAGCTAATTGACCTCCTTCTTAATTCAGCAGCAGGGAACCCAAGGTATGTCTCTGAAAAATATCTTGATTACGTACATACTTTTGTGAGACTCTCCCTCTTTGCTAAGTGCTATAAATGCTAGTTTAAGTTCTTTTTTAATCAAGACAGCATGTCAAAGATTTGTATAATTAGTTCAACTTGAACTCTTAGTGGGTTCAACTCAGTCAACACTGTTGGTTTGGGATAACTATTAGCTCTACAGCTCACCATAAAATATATTCCCTTTCCTAGCTCATTTTACTTTCAAGATTTTTAAATAAACTCTATGTTGTTAGTTTGTTCGTTTTTCTTTTTCTTTTTTTTAAGTTTATTTATTTATTTTGAGGGGTGAGGGGCAGAGAGAGAGGGAGAGAGAGTGAATCCCTAGCAGGCTCTGTGCCACCAACACAGGCTCAAACCACGAACTGTGAGATCATGACCTGAGCCAAAACCAAGAGTCAGACACTTAACCAACTGAGCCAGCCAGGTGCCCCAGTTTGTTCGTTTTTAAAGAAGAGACCAAACCATGTGACCTAACAGTTTAGTGTTGTTCAAATACCAATTTTTCCCAAAGTGATTAGTAAATAAAATTCCCAATGAAAAATTTTGAAACCCTACAAAATCATGCCATCACTTTTTTGAGTTTTTTTAATTTGAAATAATCTCAAATTTACAATACAACTGTACATTGTACACAAAAATAGTACAGAAATTCTACTGTGCCTTCTTCCAGTTTCTCCAAATGTTAACGTCTAATATAACCAATGATATGATTATCAACGTCGGGAGATTAATGTTGACATAGCACTATTAACTCATTTACAAACTGTATTCTTGTCTGTCTTTCATGACTTCAATATCAGTGAGGAATACTGGCCATTGTTTTACAGAGTGTCTCTTAATTTGTATTTGTCTGGTGTTTTCTCACAAAGAGACACGTTATGCATTTTTGCCAGCTCCCCCCGCCCCCACCAACATTAAGCAATGTTATGTCCTTCCCAGTGCCCCACAACAGGGGGTACATGAGACCCTTATGTTCTATTACTAGTAGTGACCACTTTGATGATTTGGTTAAAGTTGTGTCTGCCAGGTTTCTGCCAGGTAACTGTCAGGTTACCATATTTCCCTTTGTAATGAATAAGTAACCAGTGGGGAGGTACTTTGAGATTACGTAAATATGGCATTTCTCACCATACTGTCACTCACTGATTTTACCATCCATGAATTCTTTCTGCCTACAACAATTATTAGCATGTGTTCGCCAAATAGTGACTTTCTATATCCACCATATCTATATGTTTTAACTGGAATTTTACTCTAAGTAAGAGCTGTGCTTTCTCGCCTATTTATTTATTCACTTACATATTACTGTCAGCATGGACTTGTGGGCATTTAGTTTATTCTAGGGTTTATAATCCATCACTAGCATTATATATTTTGTTGTTCAACTTGTCCCAGATCCAGTCATTGGAAGAGCCTTCAAGGTGGCTCCTGTTTGGGCATGACCCCATTGTTTTTGGATCCCCATCTTACTTTCTGGCACCACGGAATGTTCCTGGCTGATCCGGTATGTTCCCTGGGCCAGCCCCGGTGTCAGCTGCTTCCCAGGGAGCCCTGTTCCTTTCAGTGGAGAATGTTACTTAGAAGCCAAGATCCGGACACCAGGTGTGCTCACTGCTACTGGGGTGTCACTGCTTCTCAGCCCTTTCATTCATCATTTAGGTTCATTTGTTACAATGTTCCATTTTGGATTCACCTCATACTCTGTGTGTGAGAAGAAAGTAAGATAGTCTCCATTTCCTTTACTGACACTATTGGAAGCCAAAATTCAATCCTTCCAATTCCTTACCCCTCTGTTCTCCCATTCTTGCATTGCATGTTCAGAGTACACAGAATGTTTGACCAATCTGAGACTGCTCCTAAGCAAGCTGGAGGTGGCCTTCAGTCCTAGAGCTGGAGAGGCAGGCTGGCTGGCATTCCCACTACAGCACTTTCAGGGTCTGAGAGCCCAGCAGACCCATGCAGCCCAGTGCTCATAGTTTAGTTCCATCTCTCAGACACACCACTTAGGAAGAGAAAGGATTAAGCATGCCGAGGGAAAGCTGTTTCCATCAGTAGGATTTAGGATAGTTCAAACACTAGATTGCTAGTTCAACCTTAGTGTTTGTCTTGTTTTGCTTCAGTTCCCTTGATCGAAATACTAGAAGCCTCTGGCTTGGGAAAGAGATTTCCTGTTGCAATATGTGGGATATTCCTACCCACAGTGTGCATCTTGACCTGTGTGGAGTTGTTTTTAAAATAGTAAGTTGTTGCTATTTTAGCTCTGTGCTTCTAACTGCCCAAAGCCAGTGAGGATGTATGAAAATAGGTACCTTAAAACACTATTGGAGGTAAAATAAATTATTTCAAAAATTTTTCAAAATGAATTTTGCAACGCATTTTATATGTTGATGTTCTTTTCTTAATTTCCTCACCAAAGTCAAAGAGTGATTATGTTATGGTACTTTGAGTACTTTTCTTTCTTCCTACTTTTTTGTATTTTGTAAATCTGCTTAAATAAGCAAAACCTACTTTGATAACAATGTGTAGAAAATAAGGCTTTTCATTTCTAGGAAGAATAAGTGGGTGGGCTCACTTAGTGGATTTAGTTACAGCGGTATGGAAGATTAGTTCTAATGTTAAAAATAAGAATTCTCAACCAAAAGGGGTGTGGCTAACAGAATCATCTAGAAAGTCTTTCCAAAATACATATCTGCATATTCAGCTCTTATGCCCACCCAATACACTTGTTTACACACACACACACACACACACACACACACACGCATACATGCACATGCACACCTACATACACACACAAACGCACATGGTCACTAGGACTAAGAACTATGGTTCTCATTCTCCATTGGGAAGATGCATCACCAAGGGGTTGGGGAAATCTTCACTGAGAAGGTGGTAGGCCTCCCCTGGGGGGTTGGGGGAGGACACAGGTAAAGACTGGAGCTCAGGGGCACCTCAGTGGCTCAGTGGGTTAAGTGTCCAACTTCAGCTCAGGTCACAGTCTCACAGTCTGTGAGTTCGAGCCCCGCGTCAGGCTCTGTGCTGACCGCTCGGAGCCTGGAGCCTGGTTTGGATTCTGTGTCTCCCTCTCTCTCTGCCCCTCCCCTACTCATGCTCTGTCTCTCTCTGTCTCAAAAATAAATAAAAACATTTAAAAAAAAAGACTGGGGCTCATACAAGCTTTTAGTAATAACTTCACTAAATTTGTTTAAAAATATAGAAAGTAGTCGGGGCACCTGGGTGGCTCAGTTGGTTAAGCGTCTGACTTTGGCTCAGCTCATGATCTCATGGCTTATGAGTTCGAGCCCCGCATTGGGCTCTGGGCTGATAGCTCAGAGCCTGGAGCCTGTTTCTGATTCTGTGTCTCCCTCTCTCTGCCCCTCCCCCATTCACACTCTGTCTCTGTCTCTCTCAGAAATAAATAAACATTAAAAAAATTTTTAAATAAAATAAAATAAAAATATAGGAAGTAATATTTGGGAAACCCAAGAAAATCAAGAAGTTACTTATAATTCCACAGTCTCCAGAACAGCCAGCTTGCATTTTTGTGTGTCTCATACCAGTGTTTTGGAAAAACATAGCTCTTAAAAAGAAACTCCTACCCAGCCCTTCCTTGCTTGTGAAGGCAGGTGTACAAATGATACCGTCTGATTTGTAAAAACCAGAGACGATGCAGTTTGAGAGGCCAGGCAGATGCACAAGATCAAATTACCGCTGGCTGTGGACCGCCGAGGACGCTCTGAACTGAGGAACATGGGTGGGGACACTGGCTGAAATGCGGGTCTGGGACTGGGGGTGGGTGGAAGGGAACAGAGCTGGCACAAGGCCTCAGGCCAAGGTCAGAGCAGGTCTGAGGTCTGGGAGGCCAATCCGAGGAGACCCGGAGAATCCCCCACATGCAGGGCATGGCGTCCAACGGACGTCCTGCCAGAGGGACCCCACCTCCAGGATCCCTTCCACAGGCTCCAGGATTCCCAGCTCTGAGAGCAGGGCCAGGGAGCACAGGGCTCAGCCTCAAGGCCTCCAAACCGGCCATTTGTCTGATGGTTCAGCCAGACCCGCGGTGAGCCCAACCGTGCACTGAGCCAAAGAGCTCCAGAGACCAGACCCATGACACCCCCCTTCGAGCTGCCCTGGTCACTCTGGGGTCTCCTGGTGTGGTTGAGGAGAGAGGGGGCCGGAGAAGCAGCACATGTTTGGAACAGCAGGCCGTGACCATCGGTCAGGACGCAGCCTCAGGCCACGGATCAGGGTAAAGTACACTGGCTGGTGTCAGGATTGAACCTGGGACCCCGGCCTCGTTTGCACTGGGACCTCTCAGGGCAGACCCTGGCTCCCTGCAGTGTCACTCTAGTCCCTTAGCCCTGCTTGCTGCCCCACAGATGCTGTGTCTTCTGTGGGTTTCCTGGCACATGGGTTCCAGTGGGTCCAGGTGGGTGGGAACATGGGCTCAGTGACCCTAACCAGAACCTCACGGCCACAGTCCCCCTGAAGGCCAAGGGCAGTGACCCCTGTTCCCACACGCCATCTCCTTGATAGGAGGAGCTGTGGGGAGTCATGGCCCTGAGTTGTGGGTAAGAAAAGCACACCTTCAGGGGCGCCTGGGTGGCTCAGTTGATGAAGCGTCCGTCTTTGCCTCAGGTCACGATCTCGCGGTTGGTGAGTTCGAGCCCCGCGTCGGGCTCTACACTGACAGCTCAGAGTCTGGAGCCTGCTTCCGGTTCTGTGTCTCCTTCTCTCTCTGCCCCTCCCCTCCCCCCTCAAAAATAAATAATAGCACATTAAAAATTTTTTAAAAAGAAAAGGAAAAGTGCATCTTCAGGACAGAGAATACCGAGCATTGTTCGTCCGTGCTCCCTCGCTCACCTCAATGAGAGCGAAAAATCATCCCAAGACCTAGAGACCGGGCCTGTGGTCCCTGGGTCCTCATGTTCCCCAGAGCGAACCACTGCTCTGGGGGACGAGTAGGGGTGAGGTCAGAAAGGCCAGGCAGCGCCCCCAGGCTCTCTCCCCCTGTGCCGGCTGCCCCAATCCTGCTCTGCAGCCTCCCGTGTTTGCACCACTGACAGCCTCCAGGCGGTGGCTCAAGAGGGCAGGCCCCTACCTCACCCTTCTCTCTCCCACACACTCCCGTGGACAGTGGTTGAACACAGGTAAGAGTGGCACCGAGGAGCGAGCCGGCACTGGAACGTGAGGAAGGCCGCACAAGGCAGGAGACTTGAAATTGGAAGTAACGTAACGTTGCGTGCGAACTCCGCTTCATTGGGACAAACACACAAGTAAAAGGAAGTCCAGGAAACGTCTCCAACATGCTGAGCAGTGGACGGGCCTGAAGGAGGTACCGTCAGTCCCAGCAGACAATATACGTTCCTGATAGAACTGTCGTGTATTGGAAAATCTCTCCTGGGAAGCAGGTGAAGGCTCCAGAAAGCCTCGAGCCTGAAGGGCCGGGTCCTTGAGGGCGTGAGGCTGCGGGAAGATCTGGGGAAGCGGGGCAGGGGTCAGCGCTTGGCGGGCAGAGGCCCTGGGGGCTCTGGCCAGCCCACCTTTAATGGGCTACACCCAACACCACCGAGGAGGGGTCCCTGGAGAAGCACCGTGTTTCTTCCCGCATGGCGGCCTCCGGCAGAGGCTGGCCTCTTCTCCCCACAGCCCACTGGGTCTTCCATTGAGCCAGACGCCCTCAGAGTCAGAGCCACGGCCTCCAGAGGGGGCCACCGTGGGACAGTTAGCAGCCATGGGGTAGTTAGGGGACACGGGAGAGGTGGCAGGGGGCAACTTGGCCTGAAACACTGAGCTGGTGTCCCCTTATGTGGCGACAGGGCCGTCCTTTATCTGGGTCCTGGGATGGGACAGATTGGGGGTAAGGAGCCTGAGGCCAAGGGAAAGCACATCTTTAGGGGTCCTGGGAGACCTCCCGGAGACAGACAGACATAGGTCTGTCCCACCTCTTCCAGTTAGCAGCTGTGTGACCTTTGGGCCTCAGTTTCCTCATCTGGAAACTATGTCTAACGTCAGCACGTAGCACACGGGGATTTTGTGAGGACTCTGCGTGATGGCATCTGGCAAGTAGCCCAGCATGGTGATTTTAGGATGGCTGCTGGAAATTATGCCCCCTAGGCTCAGTGCTGGGCCCCGAAAACTCTGGCAGAGGCAGACGTTCAGAGTATTTTTTTATGTTTATTTATTTATTTTGAGGAGAGAAAGAGAGCCAGCAGGGAAGGGGAAGAGAGAGAGAGAGAGAGAGAGAGAGAGAATCCCGAGCAGACTCCACAGCTGTCAGCACAAGAGCCCCACGCAGGGGCTCGAACTCACGAACCGTGAGATCACGACCTGAGCCGAAACCAAGAGCAGGATGCTTCACTGACTGAGCCCCACAGGCGCCCCTCCAGGAGTACTGGCTGAATCTACTCCTTCTATTTATTTTAGTTATCTGGTGCTGGAGAGCAAACCACCTTGTAACGCAGTTTCTTAGAGTAGCAAACATGGTTTGTCTCAAGTGGCTTCTCGTGGGTCAGGAATCCAGGAGCAGCTGGGTGCACGATTCTGGCTTCCGCTTTTCTCGAGAGGTCACGCAGCCAGATGTCAGCTAGGGTTTTAGCCACGTAGCCCCTGGACTGGGGCTGGACGACTCACGTCCAAGGTGGCGCATTTGCACGGCGAGAAAATTGGTTCTGCCCGTTGGCAGAGGCCCCGTCCCTGCCCACCTGGGTGTCTCCACGTGACTTGGTGGTGCCTGGGTTCCCAAGACGAACATCCTGACATCAAGAGAGGGGGACAGAGAGAGCCAGGAGGAGGCTGCATCCTTTTGACGACTTAGCACAGGAAATCAGGCATCATCCACCTTCTGTCACACGCACCGGCCACAAGTCCCTGCCCAGACGGGAGCGGAAGAGACCAGCCCCCTCCACTCGCGCAGTCGCGCTGCAAGAAGAGAGGGCAGAATGGAATGGAACAAATACGCAGCAATATAAACATGTGTCATTGGAACGTACCATCTGACACATTGTTGCTCTTATTATCGTTGGAAATCGAGACAGTGGCTTCCCACCCATCTTTTGTCAGAAGTTACTGGCAGTCAGAAACTGGTCTTGTCCTTCCCATGTGTGAACAGAGGCTGACCTTTTCTCCAAACTCCTAGTTTGAAAACAACTGCCTGGAAATATCGAGAAAAATGAAAAAAAAAAAAATTGGCTGGGTTAGGAAGGTAGCATAAAAAACAGAACACCAAAGGACAATTCCAGAAGCCGTCAAATTTATATCACATGGCAAAATTTCTTGCACTTGAAAAAACAAAAAAACAAAAAAGCCTGGCTGATTCCCTGTCCGTGACGTAGCTGCCCGTGATCTGTGGCTCTGAGGACGGGGGTGGAGACGTGGCCTCCAGGGATGTGCAGGGGGGACCCGTCTCTCAGATCTACGGCCTTCGCTCTGCCCAGGCCTCTGTCCCCACTCGGCCCCTGGCTCTCAACACGTGGCCTTGCTTCCTTCTTCCCGGAGAAAGTAGAGGGTCTCTCGAACGGTGCCATCAAATCTGCATTGCCAGGTGGCTTCTCTGCCCTCGCCCTCCCCTCCCGGCACCGGGCAGAGCGGCCCGCCCGACGGCAGCCAGCCTCTCTGGAGCCCTCCTGCTCCCTCTTGCCCGTGTCTTCGACTTGCCACTTGTAGGGCGTCCGTTCCGTCATTTCATGCCACTGTCATCTGTCAAAGCACACACAGGGTCAGCACCGCCGTCTCAGGTACAAGTCGCCCTCCACACACACGCTCGGCGAGCCTCCTTCTTGCCCGGCTGTCCTGATGCCCGGGCCCAGGGTCCGGTTCACCTGCTCCTGCTCCCCCTCCTTCCGGGAGGAAGTAAAAGAATCTCACTGGGTTTTGCTCTGCGCATCTTTTCTTCGAGGTCCCCTCGAGAGACAAAGGAAGCCTGGAAAGCTATGGCCGCGTGTCCCCCGAGGACGTTGCAGCAGATGAAAAGACCTCGAGATTAGAGCAGGTGGGGACCCCCACCTGACGGAGAGCCTCAGCGTTTATCGCCTGCATCCCAATCCTTCCTCGTTCGGGTGTACGGTTAAAACCTCGCCCTTGATGACCAATCCCTAAGACGGGTTGGGATTATGTTTTCGTTTTCAGTTAAACCTTATTGAATCCGTGGGCGTTCATGTTCTTGATTTCACGCAGGAATTTCTCTTCTGCCCAATTTCTTACTTAATTGGAGGACAGTGTTGATATTACCTGGGAGCCGGGCTGTCCGCTGGGGGCGCAAAGCCTGCTTCGGTTGACCCGCCTGGAGCAGCCCCCGGCTCGTACGTCCTGGCTTCTAAACCAAGTATATTAGTTAAAATTAAGGAGAGAAGGGCCTTTCTGTGTCTCCAGTTAAAAGGAAGAAGCCATTCCTAGATGAGCTTCGGGTTTATACCAACGTACAACCGTCCAAGAAATCCCGCTGTAGACCATGCTGGTGACATGGGCCCTTCACCTGCCAGCGGCCTGGCCCCTCTCCAGGCACATCCCCCCACCACATGTAGGCCGGGCTGTCCCTGTTCTGCCCCCATGACTCCTGCTCAGGCTCATCCCATGGATCCCAGAGGTGAGCTGAGCCGCCTTTCTCCCTACAGTTCATCTCTGGGGACCCCTTTCTCCCCAGACCAACTGCAAGAATGGAAGCAGGTGTCAGCCTCAAAAAACAAATGTGTGACTCCCCTTTGTACCAAGGCTTTGTTCCCAGCCACAGCCTTTCCTCTGGGCCGTCTGGCGCTAAGACCCATGGCTGTGGCCCCTGGGTCCTGCTATGAGTCATGGGGGTCTCAGTCACCCCATCGCTATCACTCCGTGCCCAGGAAGCGAGGCCCCCACCCGCCTGCCCCGAGGCTGCAGGCTCCTCTGTGATGATCAGGTGTGTGAGCCCAGCCAGCTCGCTCCCTGTCACACGGGGCCCTCCTGGGTCAGGCAGGGGGGGGGGCCTGTGCCACTCGAACTTCCGGCCACATCACCCGGCACCCAGGGCCCAGTGGGACTCTCTTCCTGAAGGTTTGACACGAGAGCGAAATGACACGGGGTGGAGGTGTGGACCGGCACCTGGAGAAGTAAGTCCTCCTCCTGGGCTCCATCCAGGCCACTTTTCACGCTCCGTTGTTATTACTTGATAGTCAGTTAAGGAGTGGCCAGCTGTCATCATGGGAAGGTTCCAGAATGACTAAAAGTGAAATAAGTGAGCAAGTTCACAGTCTCTTGGGGCATCCTCCGCTCTGACCTTTTTGCAGACAGGTCATCTGCCGACCTCCAGAACTCTGGAGGCAGAACTTTCTAGAACCATACAGGGGGACCCTCAGGTAGAAACGTATGAGATTATCATCAATCCCTTAGGACTGCAACTCCGGCTTCTTGCTGGACAAAAGAAATCAAAAAGAATGTTTTTAACAGCTGGCACTGACTTCAGGACAAGACTGACTTTAGCAGACAGACAGACAGAGAGAGAGCACTCGGGAGAAGGAGGCAGAGACTGTCCCCCGCTCCCTTCTCTGAACATAAAAGAGTGCCTTCAGCAGCTGGCTCTTCCCTGCTGTTCAAAGAACAAGTCGAGTTATGAGTGCTTTTGCAAAGCAAACAGGTTTGCTGCCAGGTATTTGCTGAAGCGAATGTGGACATTCCCGAGGACAGTGTGGGGTCTGTCCGGCTCCAGGGCAGCTGGGACACGGCAGAGAGCACCTGAGTCCCAGACTGGACCGCAGTGCGCATCGTGGGGCAACTGTGGGGGTCCACCCTTCACTTGCTACCTTCAGAAGGGGTGTGTGTGCGGTGTGTGTACGGGAGGTTCCTTGCTTCAGCCACTCACTGTGGGAGGCCCGGAGGCTGCAGGTAGGTGGAGAGTGAAAGGAATACTCCGCTGAAGAATGAGGAAGGATGGAGAAGCCAGAGGATGGGGGAGGAAGGGAAGATGGAGAAGGGGGGAAGAGGGGGAGGGGAGAGGAAAGAGGAGCAGGGGGGAGCAGGGGAGAGGCGGGGAGACAGAAGGAGGAGTAGGAGGGGAGAGGAGGGAGGAGGGGGAGGAGGAGGGTGGATGGGGAGGAGAGAAGAGGGAGCAGCGATGAGGATGGGGAAGGGGAGGGGGAACAGGGGGGAGGCAGGGAGACAGAAGGAGGATGGGGAGGGGAGAGGAGGGAGAAGGGATGAGGATGGGGAAGGGGAGAGGGTGTAGAGGGGAGGCGGGGAGATAGAAGGAGGAGGGGGAGGGGAGAGGTGGGAGGAGGGGGAGGAGAGAAGAGGGAGCAGGGATGAGGATGGGGAAGGGGAGGGGGAGCAGGGGGGAGGCGGGGAGACAGAAGGAGGATGGGGAGGGGAGAGGTGGGAGGAGGGGGAGGAGAGAAGAGGGAGCAGGGATGAGGATGGGGAAGGGGAGGGGGAGCAGGGGGGAGGCGGGGAGACAGAAGGAGGAGAAGGAGGGGAGAGGAGGGAGGAGGGATGAGGATGAGGAAGGGGAGGGGGAGCAGGGGGGAGGCGGGGAGACAGAAGGAGGAGGGGGAGGGGAGATGAGGGAGGAGGGGAAGGAGGAGGGTGATGGGGAGGAGAGAAGAGGGAGCAGGGATGAGGATGGGGAAGGGGAGGGGGAGCAGGGGGGAGGTGGGGAGACAGAAGGAGGAGGGCTAGGGGAGAGGAGGGAGGAGGGACGAGGATGGGGAAGGGGAGGGGGAGCAGGGGGGAGGCGGGGAGACAGAAAGAGGAGAGGGAGGGGATAGGAGGGAGGAGGGATGAGGATGGAGAAGGGGAGGGGGAGCAGGGGGGAGGAGGGGAGACAGAAAGAGGAGGGGGAGGGGAGAGGAGGAAGGAGGGGGAGGAGGACACCAGGGTCAAGCATCCCAGCCCACAGGCCTCTGCTGCACAGGCTCCCGGGTCCCTGGCTCCCGGGGAAGCAGGCCTCAGGCTGTGCTCATGAGAACTTCGCCACAGTCTTGGCTGTGGGGACAGGCCAAGCGGGGGGGGGGGGGGGGGGGGTGCTCCGTGTGAAGCGGTCGCATGGACCGCCAGCGCAGGACAGATGGCCCTGTGTCCCAGCCATCACTCCTCTGCAGGGGTGCCTGCTTCCCTTGAAGAGAGATCTGGCTGGGCTCCCAGGGATTCTCCAGAACTGAGAGGGCCCTCGGAGGGCTCCCCAGGGCTGGGCTTACTAATTTTTTCCTTTTTCCTTTTTTGTTCTTCCCTTGAATGTGACTCAGTTTATTTACCAAGCACTGATGGCGTTCTTGTTCTCTACCAGCAGCATGTGGCCTCCAGGGCTGCGAGACGATCGCCGGTCCCAGGAGGCTTATCCCCACTCTTCAATGTGAGCCCTTCGTCCACCCCCATTTCTCTATAATTCTCTCTCCTGAAAAGCATTCTCTTCACTTGCTCTGCCATATTGGTCCTGCCTTAAACACCAGCTTAATTTTGTCCACCTTGTCCCCAGCACATCTTTTTTTTTTTTTTTCGGTGAGATGAAATATGGCCTTGGGAAGAAGCCCTGGCTTTGAGGCCTGAGACGTCCCACCTCACCCCTGCCCCCTCCCCATCTTCAACAGACTCTGTGACCTTGGGCAAGTTCTCTAGCCTGGAAGCATCTCCATGCCCCCCTTTGTGGGACCCCATGGTCCCATGTGGGACCTCTCTGTCTCTGCCCCTCCCCTGTTCACGCTCTGTCTCTGTCTCTCTCTCTCTCTCTCTCTCAGAAATAAATATTAAAAAAAAATTTTTTTAAAGAATAAATGTGACCTAAAAAGTAAAGCAGAATAAAATGTCTTTTAACATTGCAAATACGATAGTAGAATAGAATGTTCGTGGGAGAGCTGGAAGACAAAGTCAAGGAAATCTTCGAGGTAGAAGAAGAGAGAGAAAGAGAAAAAATAAGAAACGGAGGTACGCTGTTGGAATGTGCTGAATAGTTTCTGTTTCCCCTCCACACCCTTGTTCCCGCCCCCCTCTGCTCTGCACCTGGGAGCTGACCTCTAGGACCCACCCCCAAGAGGACCCCAGCCCCCGGCTTCCAGCTGGATTGGCCAACTGGGAGCTCCAGGAAAAGAGGTCTTACTCTCCTGGAAGGCCCTATCCCCGTGACTCTCTCTGATTCTGGAAGCAGCTCTCTCTCCCTCGCTCTGGGGGTTATGGTCCCACTGTTTCACCTTCGGAGCATGCCCAGGCCTTTATAAATTCTCCCTTTATCGAATCCTCCCGAAATGAAGAGCATACCCTCTGTTGTCTCCTGAGTGCTAACTAATCAGAGCGCTAGAGAAGGAACCACAGAGGAAACAAAGAGGAAGAAAATTACCAATGAAACATCCCTAAGATACTTTACCAAAATTCACAATCTCGAGCCTCCAGATTGAAGGGATCCACTGAATGCAAGGTACAGATAATTAAAAGGAAAGAAGACCACTCATATGCATATTGGTTTGAGATATCACAACAAAATCCCAACCTTTTCCAGAGGAAAGCAGCCAGTTAGGATTGAGATTCTCAAATGGCATCAGACCCATCTGGATCGATATTGGGAGCCGGGACACAATGAGGAAATTACAACTTTAAAGAAGCGGGAGTTCTATAACCAGCCAAGCTGTCAGTCATTCTTCTTGAGAGCCCTGCTGAAGGGTGTGTCCAGCAAAACAAGGGTCCAAACTGAGAAAGAGAGACCTGGGATTTGGGAAAGAAGGGATCCCAACACACAACATGGCAAGGGTCGAAACCTACTGTGGCCAGGAGCATGGTAAGTTCCAGAAGACTAGCTTCTAGGGGAAATAACACGACTGTTACATTCTTTCAAAACATTTAAGCATTGGAAAATAGGATTTGCTGAGTATTTGCGAGGTCAGATAGATCATTTTCAGAACGTAGTGAGAGATATGTTGAAAACCAAGGCAATAAAAAAAAAAGACGCAGTTATGAACTCAAGGAAAAACAAAAAGTTGTGTAAGACAACATTCAACAGTGAACACGATTTTATCAAATCCTAGGATTTAACCATATTGGGAAGATGAAACAGGGAGCAGGTTTCAAGTAGGGTGAACAGAGCTAGTCCTTATCAATTCCAGATCCTTAACCGAGAGACAACATCTAAGGCTGACCACTCATGAGATGCCAGGGCAAGCATAGTATTTAGAAATACAACAGGAAAGAGAATTGTTAATTTTGTTTAATGTTTATTTATTTTTTAGAGAGAGAGAGACAGAGCGCGAGCAAGGGACGGGGGGCAGAGAGAGGGAGACACAGAGGCTCCAGGCTCTGTGTTGTCAGCACAGAGCCCGACGCGGGGCTCGAACTCACAAACTGCAAGATCGTGACCTGAGCTGAAGTCGGCTGCTTAACCTACTGAGCCACCCAGGTGGCCCAAGAAACAGAATTTTTAAAGGTCTGAAAATATGATCTGAGGGCGGGAAGTTTTGAGTGATGTTGGGAAATGAGTTTTTGTTCAATCCTTGCAGCCCTGCTTAGTCTCCTTAAGCTATGTGAGTGTACTACCTTGAAAAGAATTAAAATTAATTTTTAAGAGTGTGTTGGGAGAGAAGGAGGAGGTTTGGAAGAAGGTTCTGGCCAACCAACATCAGATGCTGCCATGTGGGAACTCAGGCTTCATATGAACAAAGACAAGCCAGGGGATGCCTGGGTGGCTCAGTCAGTTGAGCATCTGACTTTGGCTCAGGTCATGATCTCGAGGTTTGTGAGTTCGAGCCCCATGTCGGGCTCTGCGCTGACAGCTCAGAGCCTACAGCCCGCTTCGGATTCTGTGTCTCCCTCTCTCTCTCTCTGCCCCTCCCCCACTTGTGCTCTGTTTCTGTCTCTCAAAAATGAATAAATGTAAAAAAAAAAAATTAAACAAAGACAAGCCAGAAATTCTGGTTTTCCCATGAAACATCATGATTTTAAATGGTAGTAAATAATTCAGAAAAGACTTTGAAACACCGTGAAGGCCAAAAACCAACATAAAAACACCACGTCCACAGCCTCCATGCACCTCGGGAGGGCCATTGTGACGATGCCCCCAATTATGATTCTTGGACATCATCTGTCTTGGCTTCTAGGGCTGCTGTAGCAAATCATTGCAGGCTGGGTGTCCTAGAACAACACAAGTTTAATCTCTGACAAAGGGTTCTGGACCAGAAGTCCCAAATCAGTTCAACTGGACTGACGACAGGGTGTTGGCAAGACTGGCTCCCTCAGGAAGCTCTGAAGGGAGAATCTGTTTGTTGATTTCCTCAGTTTCTAGAGGCACCTGCGTTCCTTGGCGCCCGGCCCCTTCCCCCCTCTGCAAATGCGTCACGCCAGTGTCTGCTGCTGTTGTCACATCTTCTCTGGCCCTGACTCCCTCCCCCTCTCTTAATGACATCGGGCCCGAGGGCGATCCAGCAGAATCTCTCCCTTTCAAAAGCCTGAACGGAATCGCATCTGCAAAGCCCGTTTGGCCACGTAAAGTGACACTCACAGACTCTGGAGATTAGAATGTGGCTATTTTGGAGGAGCCGTTCTTCAGCCCGTGGCTCTTGACCACTGAAGGGTCATGGGAGCGATTCAGTGAATCACAGATGGCATTCCTAAACGTGACACAGAATAGAATAACCAGAGGCACCACCCTTGGTAGGGGTAGGTCCTCCTGCATAAAATAAAACGCGCATCAGTGACGTTCGTACGTTCATCCGCATACACAGCACACGTGTGTAGAGAGGACTCCAAGTTCGAGGCTGGGCGGACGTTGGAAAACCACTGGTGGAGAGCACCTGACGGTACATTTTGCACAAAGTGCGCAGTGAAGAGAGGGAGGGACTTTCAGGGAGGCAACCGGGCTCTGCCTCTCCTTGGCTGGGTGACCTTCAGGAAGTTAATTAACCTCTCTGAGTCTGTTTCCAAGACTGTGAAAAGGGGATAATCACACGGTGGCCCAGCGCCATGGAGACCAAATGAAAGACTGAGCATCCTCTGGAGACAGAGCATCCTCTGCGCTCTGTACCGTAGTGTCACCGGATTGCCTTTGATGAAAAAGCCTCGCCAGGAAAGACTTGCCATTACCCCCGCCTTCCACCAGATGGCATCCTTGAGACACAGGCAGGAGGCTGTGGGGGGGGCCCACGGAGGCGGCAGGGTTTAAGGGACATTGACTTCAAACTTTAAAGGGTCAGGGCCTCCTTGCAAAGGGTCATCCGCTGTAAAGACTGGTTGTCCTGATTTACTCCTCCTTCCCAGCGGCGAAACCAAGGAGGCGTTTCCTGTCCTCAGGGCAGTTGCCCAACACTGTGAACAGTCCCCAACAAGAGGGTCAGATGATCAAAGAATCCCCTGAGAATCCCCCTCAACAGGCAAACCTTCGTTGGGGGTTCCTGGACCAGGTGCAGTCCTGAGTCGTCCCTGAGCGGCAGGATGGAGTGGAGCGAGGGACCGCAGAGAGGGAAGGGAGGGCGTCACTTCTGGGGACAGGTCACCTGTTGGTTGGGTTGTTTGCATCTGGATGCATCTCAATGAGGACATTGCATCTCAATGAGGACAGTCCCCATCAGCAAAGACACACACACACACAGCAGCAAGCTAGCCCCTGCATGCAGGGTTACTGCCCTTTCCTTCCTCCCTCCACCCCCCAGTTTCTGGAAAGAGAAGCATATGTCCTTGGGTCTACCTACTTCCGTTGTTTATTGACTCCCACTCTCAAGCCACCGTTGCACAGACCCAGGATCCTTTCCCTGGGGGCCTCCTGGTTGCAAATTCCACACCTCTGCTCAGCTCCCTGGCAGCACAGGCCCCTCCCTCTACGAACTCCAGGTCTCAGCCAGCTCCCGAGCCCCTGTGTCCTGGCTCCCGAGCTCCCCACACCCTCGCACCCACCCCTGCTCCCGCTCAGCCTCTAGGCACTGCCCTCCTTCTCCTGTGCAGCTCCTGGCTAAGTGCCTTCTAGGGACCGCCCCACTTAGGCTTTAGGGCAACCTCAGGGAGAATCAGTGTCATGCCCATTTTACAGGGAAGGAAACAGAGGCTGAGAGCAGTGAGTGAGTCTGTAGATCACACAGCCAGCAGGGCTGGGGCCCCCAGACCGAGGTCCTCCTCTCCCTGTGCACCTGCCCAGGGCACGCGGACAAGCACAGCTAACCAGACATGCGTTCTGACGTGGCTTCAGGTTATAGCGAGCATTTCCTGAGGCTACAGGCTATTTCTTCTTCTTCTTTTTTTAACGTTTATTCATTTTTGGAGAGAGTGACAGAGCATGAGCGGTGGGGAGGGACAGAGAGAGAGGGAGACACAGAATCAGAAACAGGCTCCGGGCTCTGAGCTCTCAGCACAGAGCCTGACGCGGGGCTCAAACCCATGAGCTGTGAGATCATGACCTGAGCCAAAGTCGGATGCTGAACCAGTTGAGCCACCCAGGCGCCCCCGCCCCCCCCCCCAAACTGTTTCTTTTTTAAATAGGGTTTGGGGTTTAACTTAACTGGAGGGTTCTTTAGACCTCTGCATACACAGAAGAAGAAAGACAACAGCTGCCAGTCCCAGAGAACAATTTTCCCAGGATAACACGGCCCTCGAACTTTACACGGATGGTGCTGGGACATCTCCTTCCTTCTTCCTTTCCTCAAATTCGAGCGCTGTAATTAGAAAAGAATTCTGCCGTTTCCCACACTGCCCATAAAACGGCCCTTGAGGGGAACACTGGTCAGTAATAAAGACCACGTGACGGCCTGTGGTTTGTGTGTGAGGAGTGCCCAGCAGGACAGAAAATTAAGAACAAATAGAGACCTGAACGCACTGCCCGCCCACCACCTGTGAAGCAGGGTTCTGGTGTTCCCCGAGCTTCCTTTCAGGAACACCCTCTGGGGCGGTTGTTCCAGAATTTGAAGCTGCTATTTGTGGAGGAAGGGGGGGGATGCGCATGCAAGGGGGAGGACGCTTTACAAACCCCATGCTCATGAGTGTTCAGGGGGCCGAGAGCCTCAGAGCGGCCCGGGGTGTCCAGACGGTTCTCATTTCCCCGGGTAACCATGGAAAACATGAATCAGAAGCCCGGGCCCCGCTTGGGGGGCCGCGGTGTGGGGGCGCCCGGCTGTGAGTCAGCTCTGCGGGGGCCGCCTTGTCATTTCACGTCCAGGGACGGGTTTTCCCTGGACGCCGGGTCTGCTCTCTGGGGACCCTGCCCAGCCGGCTCCGGGGGTCCCGTGCCCTGATGTTCCAGATCAGCAGTGATGACAGTTGATGGAGGACGTCTTGGTGACAAGCCTGTGACATAAAGTAGTGTCAAGGATCGCCAAAGCAGCCGGGAGGACGGTGCCTCTCGACCCACTTCGCAGATGGAGAAAGCGAGGCTGGGGGCAGCGGCCCCGCATCAGACCCTCCCCAGGTTCTTCCGCTGGCGTCCACGCTCCTGATGCCCCGTCAGGAGCTAACTGCGCACAGCTCTTTTGGTTTTTCAGACGTTGTGATCACTCAAATGATTCTTTTTCCTTTTTTGTTTTTTAATTGAGATATAACTGACACATACCATTGTATCCGTTTCAAGTGTATGAGCCTAGTCAACGTTCCAGTCCTGAGCGCAGCTTTGAAAACAACTCTGAAATGACCCTGTGGTCCCCAAGTCCAGCCTTTTCCTGTGGGGATGGCCACAGGGATGTGGTGAGGTCACCCTGAGTGTCCAGGGGCGCCCCGTGCCCACTCAGCCCTGGGCCGGGAACACAAGCATTCTCCAGCCTCACACACGTCTCCCAGCTCTGCCCTCAGCCTCCTGCTTCCGGGAGAAAAGAGGGGGCCGGGTCTCTTTCCCGTGCCCCTGCCCGGCCACTCTGCTGCTGTGACCCGAGTGGAAGTCCTGCCTCTACGGGCACAGTGAGGGGCCCCTGGGGTCAGACCAGCAGCCGGGGGTTTGACGCGATGTCTCTCAGTGGCGGGCACTGTCACTGTGCCCACTTTACAGGCCAAGAAACTGAAGATCAGAAAGTCGGTGAATTGTCATGGTCACTAGGCCTTGAAGCAGCAGGGCCAGGATTTGAACCTTGAGCTGATAGCTTCAGAGAACTTCTGACTTTGCCTTCCTCCTCCAGCCTTCCACGGCTGACTGTAGGTGGGGTGGAGAGCACCATACTGGTCCCTATAGGATTAAAAAAAAATGTGCTTTTATGCCACTGCTCTGGTATTTCACGAAGTCCCTTCTTGCTTGAGTTGGCATAACCTAAAGCTGTTTACTCTCCCTCGCAGAGAACTTTGTTATGCAGAATGGTGCCTCAGCAATTCTTAGAAACCTGGGCTCTCCCTGCTGTTCTAGGCACAGACAGCATGTCTTATCTGTAGATAGAGCATGGGGTGTGTCGCAGCAGGTTCAGACAGCCTCACAGGGGCTGAGGGTTAAAACTCAGGAGGTTTAGGGGCTCCTGGGGGCTCAGTTAAGCATCCAACTTCAGCTCAGATCATGATCTCACGGTTTGTGAGTTCGAGCCCTGCATCAGGCTCTGTGCTGATGGCTCCGAGCCTGGAACCTGCTTCGGATTCTGTGTCTCCCTCTCTCTCTGCTCCTCCCCCACTCGCACTCTGTCTCTCTCAAAAATAAATAAACGGTAAAAAAAAATTTTTTTTAAATAACTCAGGAATTTTATAAGGCAGCTATTAAACACAGTCATTATTCTAAATTAAATCATACACATTTACAACTAAATAATTATCAACAAAGATAATAAGTTACCAAAACTTGATCACTTTTTAATTAATTTATTAGTTATTGTTATGTTATCTATGCATTCACTCTGAGTGGTCACATGCTATATAAGGGTGTGATGCTGTATATCTTTTCCCAACTCTGTGTTCAGTCATAATCATCTTGGTAGCTTAAAATTAGCCATGGTGAAAGTTCTTCCACCATGGAAATTGGCAAGCAATACCTATCAGGTGTTTTTGGTGTTTGCTTTTCCTGGAGAGCTGGGTGGACACATTTACCGGTGCCCCACTGGACAGAGTGTATATTCAGCGTCTTCTGTATTGAGAGCAACAGTTCCAATAGCATCCATCTAAGTCAACGTGGATGGAAAGAAAAACCCCAAGTCTAGAAATCTAGGCTTTTGGAAAGTCTAACTAAAGATTATACAATTGTAGGTGCCCCTGGGTGGCTCAGTCGGTTAAGCGTCCGACTTCGGCTCAGGTCATGACCTCACGGTTCCTGGGTTCGAGCCCCGCGTGGGGCTCTGTGCTGACAGCTCGGAGCCTGGAGCCTGCTTCGGATTCTGTGTCTCCCTCTCTCTCTGCCCCTCCCCTGCACGCTCTCTCTCTCTGTCTCATAAATACATAAACATGAAAAAAATAATAAAAATTTTTTTAATTTTTAAAAAAAATAATTTTTTTTCTAAAAAAGATGATAGATTGCAACTGAAGATGGGAAATAAGTGATCCTTACAGCATTACTGCGGTTGGCCTCGGGAGAGATCGACACCCTCCAGCGGCGACCCTGGGGGGAGGCCAGCTCTGTTTTAGTCTGTGGCTCCCGTTCAGAGAATCACCCCCTCAGCCCGGATGAACCAGACCAGTCCTGACGTCACGTGCACCAGCGAGAAAGTGGACCCAGTTCTGGGCTCTGGGCGAAAGGAAGTTACGAATTATTTCTCTGTGGGACCACCTGCCACCACTCTGCGCTTCGGTGGGCTTTCGTCACGAGACTGGCCCAGTCGGTGGCACAGAGTTGCAGTGACCTTGGAAAACACCATGAAGACGCTTTCTCTCTGACGCAGGGGCAGTGACACATAAGGACCTGGGGGCCTCTGCAGCGGAGGGCAGGAGCACAGGCCAGGCCCCCGGGGCTTCACCTGAGTCCAAGGGGATGGTTTTTAAAGGAAATGCCAGATAATAACCGGAGATCTCCTAGGATGCCCTTCTCAAAAGCTTTTGTTGTTTCGAGAAAAAGCTTAAATTTCATACTGCCTGGTCTAACGTCACAGGTAGTTTGCAGTGACCTGCTTAGGAACACAAGGAGCCTGAACAGGCGGGGCTGGGGGGTCCTGGCGAGGAGGGGACGGACGCTCACCTGCATGTGCGGGATGGGGCCTGGCGCGGCCATTTTGGATAATGGCAGAGATGGCTTCAACAGGAAGCCTGGCCTCCCAGGCCTCCTTCAGAGTGGCTCTGGGGAGGCCCAGAACCGCTTCTGAGATCTGAGAGCGAGGCCCGCTTATCAGCAGGGAGGGAGGCTTTGGGGCATGGCCCTCAAGGATCACCCAAAGCTCCGTGAGGACGCGTCAGTTCCCTAAACACATGGGCCAGGAGGACAGGGAGGGACAAGGTCTCCAGGGCAGAGGGCAGAGGGGGCTGCATGCTGGGAATAAGTCAGATGCTGTGCAGGCCGGGAAATGGCCATCTCCAGCTGCCAAGGGAGTCAGGAAGCACCGGCTCAAGCACGGGCAAGGACCCAAGGGAGGAGCCTCTGGGCCTGGATCGGCGGTCCCAACGGGGCCACCACGGGGGCCAAGGTCAGCAATGAAAGCCAGAGATGGAGGCCCCGGATGGTCATGCTGAGGCTGCAGGGGGCTTTGTGAAATGGAGGAGGAGCTGTTCTCACACCCAGTGGGTGCGATAGGCCCCAGCTGCCCGTCCTCGAAGGCGCGTCGATCGCATTTTCCAAAAACCATAAGCACATCTCTGACCTCGTAAGTCCACCTCTAGGAGTGAGGATGAAATGCCCTTTGTGGCATGGTTTGCAACAGTGAAAGATAAGAAATAACGGTATTTCCAAGGACGAGTGTACTGCCCAATGCGAAAGATCCAATTTCTGGAAGCCCGCTTGTTGCCAGGAAGATGGTAAGAAGTGGGAGGGAGGGAGGGGGTGCACGAGGTTCACGTGTGAGGCTCAGAGAAAAGCAGAGGTACTCCAACAGTCTTAAAATGGTTTCCTTTGTTTTGAAGTATGGGGGAGTCTTCGTTCCTTCTTCATACATTTCCTTCTAGAAGACGGTTTGTAAAAAGTCAAAGCAAAGATGAGAGAGTCTTGTGCCAGGGAAGGGAGACGTCAGGGAAGGGGAAGACGTGGGTGCCCCGGGGAGGCTGCGACTAGACACGCTGAAGCAGATGCGACTCTTTTTCCCACACACCCACCCCCCCGCCCCATTGGGCCACCCCCAGGTCCTTTGCACACTGGAAAAAGACTTACCATATAACTGCCCGTTCTTAATTGAGACCTGTCCTACATAGCTTAGTACAGAATCTTGGATCAGATCGAGAGTAAATATTCAGCCAACATCACATGAGAAGTCATGAGGAAGAATCAGGAAATGCAAAACGTAACTTCTACCCAATGATTTAACCGCAGTGTTTCACATCGTTTCCCTTCAGAGCCTCCTTCGCTTGTCTGAATGATGAAAGAAATCTCCCCAAAGACTAAACGCTGGAGGAGAGGGATGGGAGGGTTTGGCAGGGCAGAAGAGAAAGCGATTTAGACCAGGATGCTGAGAAAGTTCTCTCCCTCTGCCACGGGGCTTGGCAAGGGGATGGAGGGCGGGTCATCCCTGGGGTTCTTACCAAGCAGCCAAGGGCAGGCAGGAGGCCGGTGAAATGTGGCCCTTCTGTGACATCTGGGCTTCCTCTGAGGAAGGGAGGCCAGGCCAAGCCTCAGTGACAGCCCATGGCTTAGGTGCTCAATTTAAGGAGGTTTTCTCAGAGAGTCACCTGCCCTCATTCAGTTGTCCTAGGGTCCAAAATACCCACTGTAGACACTTCTTTAAATGGAGTCACTGGAGACCCTTTGACAGGTGACCATGTGACCTGGAAGATCACCGATCGTGATCAGGAGAAAGAGAACAGGCCTAGAGCCTCAGTGAGGGCAGGGACACAGACGGGGACGGGTGGGGAATTGTGACAAGTGGCAGAGGGGATGGGGCTGGGGGCCCATTCGGTGACTTCGGCGGGGTGACGCCTGGGGCCAAGAACAGCATTTCGGGGTCTGATGATGTTGGAAAACCAGCTGCACATTTTTGCAAAACTAGTTTTCGTTGGTAGCTTTCTTTTTAGCTCCTCTTAAATTTGGCCCATTTGAAAAGATGAGAGGGAGTGCCTTGTTGTGTTTCAATTAACAGTACTTTGGATTTCCCCCAATGACCAGTGAGACCACGCATCTTTTCAAGGTTGCTAGCCATTGGAATACATTCTGCCCTCAGCCGACCACCCGTGTCCTTTGTCCACACTTCTGTTAGGGTGTTTCTCTTGCTGTCCACTGGTTTCTTCGGGATTGAAGGGTTTCTTTATAGGCCAGCGCTTCAGCGGAATGTATGTGCTGCATATGGCGTCTCCTATCCAGTGACTGTCCTGACGTTGGCATGACTTTTTCCGTTGCCCAGAAGCGTTCAGTATCTACTTCATATTTATCTTATTTGTCTTTCCTTTCCTGTGTGTTGGGGAGGGGGAGGGGAGTTTTCGCTAAGAAATGCTCCATTCTCCCAAATCTCTTCTACAGTTTTTCTAGTTATGCTTTTCACATTTAAGTCTTTAATCCAATTGAATAGCCAATTGTGCCCCGCTCCCTCTTCCTTCTCTACTGATCTGTGAGTGCAGACTCCATGTTCCTGGGGTGGGGGTGGGGGTGGGGGGGTCTCTCCGGCTCAGTTCTGTCCTGTGGCCACATCTGTATTTCCCCAAGTCAGCTACTCACTGGTGGAAATACCAGGACTTTATAGTCAGCCTCAATATTTGGTTGGGTGACCCCTTCCATCTTATTATTTTTTAAAGAAGTTAGCCATTTGGAGTCATTTACTCCTTCACACAAATTTTAGAAGCCACTTGTCATACCCATTAAAAGCCCTGTTAAGGGGCTCCTGGGTGGCTCAGTCGGTTGAATGTCGGGCTCTTGATGTGGGCTCAGGTCATGATCTCACAGTTCGTGAGTTTGAGCCCCATGTCGGGCTCTGTGCTGGCAGTGTGGAGCCTTCTTGGGAGTCCCTCTCTCCCTCTCCCTCTACCTGCCCCCTGCTTACTCTCTCTCTCTCTCTCTCTCCCCCCCAAAATAAATAAATAAACTTAATAAAAAATTAAAAGCCCTGTTAAGAATTTTATTGGTGTAGCATTCAATTTACACGTGAATTTGGGGAATACATCAGTCTTCCTACAAATACAATCTTTTCCCTTATCTATTGTTTTCCTTTTCTTGCCATTTGTGTGATGCATATTTCATATCCCCCAAAAGAGGTTGACGATTTTCTCTCCATCTTTCTACTTATTCCTGTGTCCTTTATAACCTCATGTTACCACAGATGAGATCAGTATTTACTTTCATTGATTTTGCTATTTGTTTTTGCTAGACTACAGGAATGCCGTTGCCTTTTGCATATTGATTTTATGTCTGAGAATCTTGCTGAATTCATTTTTTAAAATAATAGTATGCAGATTCTTTTATTTTTTTTTCTTTTTTGAAGTTTATGTCTTTATTTTGAGAGAGGCAGAGAGTGCTGGGGGGAGGGGACAGAAAGAGAGGGAGACACAGCATCCGAAACAGGCTCCAGGCTCTGAGCTGTCAGCGCAGAGCCCGGTGCAGGGCTTGAACCCAC
Source organism: Panthera pardus (assembly GCF_024362965.1). NCBI lineage: Eukaryota > Metazoa > Chordata > Mammalia > Carnivora > Felidae > Panthera > Panthera pardus. The sequence continues at coordinate 3,801,104 of NW_026526655.1, read as the reverse complement.
AAACCACGAGAGCATGACCTGAGCTGAAGTCGGACACGTAACCTACTAAGCCGTCCAGGCTCAGTCTTTTAATTTCATGTGTCAATGATCCTATCACCTGTCAGTAATGATAATTTGGTTTCTTGTTTTCCAATTTTTTTACCTCTTAATTTTTTTTTTTTTGGCCATTTTAATCAATGAGAATCCAGTAAAATGATAAATTAAAGCTGTGATATCAGGAGAATTTTTTTTTTCTGGTCTCTAACATTTAAGAGAATTAAAGGGAATATTCCCATGGCTTTTCCATTAATGTGAGGGCTGCTGTGGCAGATGGCCCTGTTCAGATAACAGAGCCTCTTCTCCTGGTGATGGTTTCACTAAACGCTATATATATGTATGTTATATACAGAGAGATGATTGTATTTTATAATGTTTAGCAAGTCTGTATTATTGGTATAAATACTTTTTTAAAAGTATCTTTTGATCATACTTAAAAAGAAATCTTTTAGGGTCACCAGGGTGGCTCAGTCAGTTAAGCGTTTGGCTCTTGATTTCGGCTCAGGTCATGATCTCATTGTTTGTGAGCTCGAGACCCAAATCAGATTCTGCACTGACGGTGTGGAGCCTGCTTGGGATTCTCTCTCTCCTCTCTCTCTGCCCCTCCTCACTCATGCTCTCACTCTCTCTCCAAATAAATAAGCCAACATTTAAAACGTAACAAAAATTAAAAAAAAAAAACATCTTTTAAACACACTGTTGGACTCCTTTCGCTTAGATTTCCTTTAGGATTTTTGTATTTATGTTCCTAGGTGCGTTTTGCATCATTTCGTCCATGTCTGATGTCAGTGACCTAACTCACAAAATGAGTTGGAAAGTATTCCCACTGTTTCTAGTCCCTGGAATGGTTTGGAAAACTGGGCTAATCTGTTCCCCTCATGTTTGGTAAATCTCCCTGTAAACTGTGGAAAGTGAGACTGGCCCATATACTTCTCTGCTATATTTTAATGTTAAAAGTCAAGTATGAGTCTCTTTTAAAAACCAGTTTGATCCACTTTCTCTGAATACTGACCACATCCAACCCACCACCTGTGTCCCTCGCCTGCTAACTCTCTGCCCCCTCCTTAGCTGAGGGCTTACGACAGAGATGCTTTTTCCCCCTGACCCCTTTGTTTTCATGTGCCCCCCCCATCCTAATTCTCATTTCTGTCCTCATTTCTCGAAACTCTTACCCAGTTACATTCTGCCTTTTCATCTCCCTGTGCTGAATGGTTCCTCCGGTCTCCGAGGACCTTAACCTGGTTGTCAGCGGTGTCTGACCTCCCGCGTCATCTCCCCATTAAGTTTTCCCTTTAAACGACTGTGTTCTCTGGCGCCTGAGCATCTTTTCGGTTCTGTTTTTAAACGATGAGCTTTTCCTTTCTGGTTTCTATGTCCTCTTTTATCTCTGTAATCATTTTAAATATGCCTTTGGTGGGGGGTCATCTTTAATAGATTGCCCTATCATTTTTATTTCTTGGACTAAAAATCCTACCTTTTATTGCATATGCTGAGCTTTCCTTATAGTGGTAAATTTCCCTGTGTACCTTGTCTTTTTTATCATCAGTGGGCATGGCTTCGTCTATCCAAGACTCCCGAACCCTGGGCCGGGCAGTGTTCCTCTGGCCCGGGTAGCTGTCTGCTTCAGGGTCTCAGGGGATGCTCTGGGTCCAGACCCATCCCTGTGTCCCTTTCTAGGCTCAAGATCCTCAGGTGATACAGGTCACTCGACTTCTGACCTGTTGCAGGTGAAGTCGTGAGTTGAGGTTACATCTCGGGGGCAGTTTTTCTCCGACCAAAGGAAAGGCTTCCTGGCCGTCTCTCTGGTGAGCAGAGTTATTTTTGTCCCTTCTTCACACAAAGAACAGTCATTCAAGGACCCTGCCTGATGCACAGCATCTCCCTCCGTCAAATGTGCCCACGTCGTGTCTCCTGCCCTATGTGGACACAAAACCCAAATGCAGGGTTCAAGCCTCTCTGTCCAGACTGTGCTGGCACCTGTTGTAGAGGGCCATCCTAGCTGGGAGTTCTCTGTACATTTGGGGTGTCTGATGATTCTCCATCCTGCGGGGGGCACGGCTATGCATTCACCGTGAGCATTTTCTTCTCCTGATGCAAAACCCTGAGCTTTTGTGGTGTGAGACGTGGGAGTCAACATGGCATGTGGGTCTACCTTGGTTCTGGGAGTCGCCCTTAGTCACCCGTCAGTGTCCTGGAACTGTGTCCACATGCACTGCCCCACCAAGCGCTGGCAGGCCAGAAACACCAGTGACTCCTCTGCCGGATTCAGTAGACCCACATTCATCCTTACGGCGGTGAGGTTCACACACACCCCGGAGAACATTGCCCTCATGGCTTCTGTGACACGCCTTGGTTTCCCTCCAGTCCCGCTCGTCAGTCTTTCTCCATTTCCTCTAAGAGTACATTTGTCTCTTCCAGGCTTATCCCATACCTTAGCGCTGGATCGTTTCACAGACTCACAATTTTCCTTTTCTTTTCCGAATGGCACAAAAGTCGTCAGGGTCACCTCAACGCTTCCAAGGAGTCTAAGAGATATTTGAATTGCTAGGTCATCTACAAACATACGCTTAAACACTCAGGGATCTGAGGCTTCAGAATTTCACCCCAAGGAAAACTTAAGGTGAAAGAAAACAAAAAGATTAGGTTGGGTATGTGAGGCAAAGATTTTCATGTTCTCCTTTTCCTATGAACTTTGTAAACCAGTGTATTGAGAGAGTGGGATTCAACAGAGTGAAAACCAAATCTAATTTTATTCTTAATTCTGAGACCCCTGAAAACCTGGTCTCTTGAACCTTTCTTTCTACCCCTGTATTAAATTTGGGGCAAAACTTCATTGCTTTTCCAATCATTAGAGATAATAAAGGGGTAGTCTCTTTTTCCAGGCTTCGAGAAGTTAAGTGCCGAGTAATATCAAGCCTTCAAACCCTGGTCTAATTTAAAACATCCTCCTTTCTCTCTGACAAGCGTAAGCCTTGGGCACCCATCAGGCAGGGATGAATTTGGTCTGACCTGCTTTTCATTTCTCTTCTTCCTTTTGCGTTTCTACTCTGACCCCCAGAGTCGCCGAGCTCTTCCGGGGCCGGAGTCTGCAAGACAGGCGTGAGAAGGGGGTTCCCTCTAAGGGATCAGAACAAACACGTTTATGTCCTTCACCTCTCAACCCCAAAGTTTGCACTGTCTTCAGTCAGTGCTGGTTCTCAGCTCCACCACCAGGCCACAGCCTCCTGTCTGGATTTGTCCTGCACAAATCACATCCCACCAGTCTCAGCATCCATGACACTCCATGGGCCAAAGATCCCTCACCCGGCTGCCGGTGAATAAAGAAAGATGCATCATCCCTCCCACGGCTGGAGGGTGCAAAGTCACAATTCTAGAGAATTACCTCCAAAGAGTCTTGTCTTTTATATCTGTCACCTGTTCTGACTATCTGATAAATTCTTTATTATTATTATTATTAATTATTATTATTGAAGTAAGCTTCATACCCAATGCACAGCCCGGCCCAGGGCTTGAACTCACAACTCTGAGATCACGACCTGAGTTAAGATCAAGAGTCAGATGCTCAACTGACTGGGCCACCCAGGTACCCCTGGGGCTTTTGTTACTCTTACATTATTCTCAGCCTTCAGTGACTTTGGAGAAACAGAGACACAGAGGGTGCCCTTAAGGCACTGTCACAAGTGGGGTGCCTGGGTGGCTCAGTTGGTCAAGCATCTGACTTCGGCTCAGGCCATGATCTCACAGTCCACGGGTTCGAGCCTGGAGCCTGCTTCGGATTCTGTGTCTCCCTCTCTCTCTGCCCCTCCCCCCACGTTTCAAAAAATAAAATAAAACGCTAAAAATAATTTTTTTAAAAAGACACTGTTGCAAGTGATGGGTGGAAATTCTGCTTATTACATTCCTTCCAAAATGTGATCGCTAATGAAAACACTATCATCCCAATTTTAAAACTAAACGCACAGCTAAAGATTGACAGCTATATTTAGTGATTTGGATAGCACACTAAAATTTGGCCTAGAAACTTCCACATTACGAGAACTAAGCCGTATTCCAACAAACACCAGTGTGCAGCAGCAACGACTGCATACCTAATGCTCCCTCTCTCCGAAAGTGGTTTTGACAAATAAAATCCCCTCGTGTCAAATGGCCCGAGCTTAATCCACTTCTATAACCCTACTTACAATTAGGTTAAAAAAACAAAACAAAAAGAAAGAAAGCCTCTCCAAATAACCTTCACTTCTACTCAGCCTGAAAACCACGAGGTTTTTGCCCTGAAATGTTAGCCCCGATGTCGTTCCAAAGAACCACGAGACACTAGATGCGGATACGGACGGGGTCTTTGTCCTGTGTTATCTTTGCAGTGGTCCCGTGCAACAGTGCTGTTCTCTTTTTCCGTGGAAAGTAAATGTGGTTAAGGAGGGTTGATGCATTTGCCGAAGATCACACAGCTAGTGTGCAAGCGAGGTTACACGGGACACAACGCCTAATGACTGAAATTTACATTTTGTGGAACTCCCCGAAATATCGCCCAAAACTTGCTAATAAAGCTAAACTGAGGTCATTGGGATTCGCTGCAGGAGGGATGCACAGTCTGGACAGGAAAGGGGATTCAGAGTTGGGGTACCTGCAGCCTGTGGGGTCTGCATACAGCTGGCTCAATGCAGATCTTTTAAGACAGGAAACTGGTCGGGTTTAGGCAAAGCTTGTGACTCCTGTTTCTGAGCTCTTTCTTTTTTTTTTAAATTTTTTTTCAACGTTTATTTATTTTTGAGACAGAGAGAGACAAAGCAGGAACAGGGGAGGGGCAGAGAGAGAGGGAGACACAGAATCAGAAACAGGCTCCAGGCTCTGAGCTGTCAGCACAGAGCCTGACGCGGGGCTCGAACTCACGGACGGTGAGATCATGACCTGAGCCGAAGTCGGACGCTTAACTGACCAAGCCACCCAGGCGCCCCTTCTGAGCTCTTTCTAATCATTGTCTCTCCTGGATAAGCACATGCCTTTTGCCCTATGGTCCAATTCCCAGATTTATGCTGACGTCAGAAATCCACTCAGGCAACTCTCAAGTTCTATAAAAGGCTGCAGAACCAGACCCAGGAGAAGCCAAGAGGCACCACACCATAAGCGTCCCACCAGGAGCTGTCTGCTCACATGGGCCTGGCACAGTGGTGCCACCAGGCTTGGCTTGGCACTGCTGTGGTGGCCTTTCATTGCTGCGGCCAGGACGGTTCACAGCATAAGGCTCAGGTACAGCCGCCTGATTTGCTGTCCCATCTCTGGCTGCCTGGGCACAAGGTAGAGTCCTGCTTCCCACCTGTCTGAAGATTCTCCCCAAATATACGGTAATTTAGATAAGGAGTCTCAATAACAAATCCCTATTTTAATGGCACACTAAATGTATTCACACACTTATCTGAGCATTTCTCCTTCAGTCTCACCTAAGGGTGTTCTACGTAGAATTAATGCTGCTTCTACCTATGATGATAATACATTTAGCACTTAACTCCTCCCTATATCTATCTCATCAGAAGGCCACAAGTTTTGGGTTACTTTTCTGGTGATTCTATATATGTTAAACACACACACACACAGACACACACACACATGTGTACCATATTATCTCATTTTTCCGGGGAAAAAAGTGTGTGTCTCTATATGAGGGGAACAGAGAAAACCATTGTTATTCAATGTTAATACCTGTCTATAACCACTTCTTTCTTAATAAGTCATTTAAGAAAAGCAGCAACAGTGACATCTGCAGGGGCACAGACGTCTAATGGCACCACTGTCACTGGCAGAGACTGGAAGAGACGGCTCCTCACATACCCACCCCCGTTTCCGCACCCAGATCACGAGGGACCCAGGCGGGGCCGTGGTTCAGCAGAGCATTAATGTGCTGAGTACATATGAGAGCATATGCAGTACGTGGGAGTTCACAGAGGGGTGGTGTTTGAGGGGAGCTCGAGGCGAAGGGGCCGTAAAACAGAAAAGGTTGACGTCTTCAGGAGACAAGAGGTTACCCAACGGGACGTGCGAGATTCCTCAGTTGCCCACGAATTACCAGGCCTATGAATCCCACAGACACCTAGAGTGGGCCGGGAGAGCGAAAGAAAACGAAGGGGGCAAAGCTGTGAAATGTTGAAAACAATAGCTTTCACCTAAATTAGAAGTGCGTGTGCATGATGAACTGTATGCCTGTTGTAACAATACGTGCAAACACCAAGTTGTGTGGGAAAAGACAACAGGGTGGTTTGACTAACAGGGAAGGGAGGGAGGTTTGGTGAGAAAAAGGAATGAATGGACAGACAGGTGGGTGGATGGATATACGGAGATATAGATGATAGATAGATAGATGATAGATAGTAGATAGATGATAGGTAGGTAGGTAGGTGGATAGAGAGATGATAGATAGATAGATAGATAGATAGATAGATAGATGATAGATTGATAATAGATAAATGATAGATAGTAGATAGATGATAGGTAGGTAGGTAGGTGGATAGAGAGATGATAGATAGATAGATAGATGATAGATTGATAATAGATAAATGATAGATAGTAGATAGATGGTAGATAGATGATAGAATGATAGGAAGATAGATAGATAGATGACAGATAGATGGACAGACAGACAATTGGGGGCCTAGCATGGACTACTGATAATAATAATGGTCCATGAACTAAACAGTGTGACTAACGCAAACCTTTGCACCTGAGGATTAAGAAAACAATGAGTATATTTGGGATAATGATGCAACCATTCCCTGAATTGCTTGGGAAAAAACTGAGCTACATAGCAGAGGGACCCAGGAAAAATGGTCCCATCCTGCTCCTTGGCAGATTCCCAGACTGGTCAGGAGGAACATGGACTTCCCACCACATGTGGGATGAAGTCCCAGACGGTTTTATTGGAATCTTGAAAGACAAATTTCCTCATCAGACATCTGGTCTTCCTGTCTGTGTGTGTGAGAGAGAATTTGCATATCACACAAGCAGAGCTTGAGTGGAACATTCGAAACCACTGGGAACGGTTATCTCAAGAGACTGGGGGTGTTGGGGTGGATTCCAGCTTTATTCTGTATTCTGTTTAAAAAGTTTCCAAGGAACACGCATTACTTCCTTAGCAACTCAAACCCACTCAGTGGATCCATTCAGTTCTGGGAAGGATTTCCCCATTTTTGTGGCAGCATTTGGATGTGGCTTTAATGTCGAGTGATTCCCCGTGGGTGTCACTCCATGATCAGCAAAGAGAATGGAGAACAGAGAAAAGTCTAAGGGTTGGCATTGCAGCCATCAGCCCATCAGCGGCTTCCTTTCACAAAGCTTGCTATCTTATCTTTTAAAAAGTAGTCCTGCGTGTTCGACTCTGGCTGTTCCAGCATTTACGTCTGGCCGGAATACACCGTTGATGGAGCCGCTTGAAATCACAGAATGGTTGGAGCTCTCACTGCCGGGGTAATGAAAATGGGGCTCTAACCATCTAACTTTTCAGAAGTTCATGGGAACAACTTTCTCCAGGAAGGCCGCTGGTGTACGAAAGCAGCTTCCCGTGCTCTGCCCGTTTCTTCACCGTGTACTCGGTGGCCGGACTCTGATTGTTCCCAAGTTTCACCATTTCTCCCAATGTTGCACCAAATTGCAGGAGCCAGATTCCCTCAGGATCACGTGGGCTGGCCCCTCCAGGATTAACAAATGTATTAGTCAGGCAGTGCCTCCCCCGCTGCAGACAGGGACGGGCTGTCCTGTCCTGTCCGTCCGTCCCCTGCACGTCTTCCAGACCACATCCAGGCTTGCGCACAGATAACAGAATGGAGTCTTCCCAGAGGTCTCCCTCCTGCACCGAAGCGAAGAGCCAGCGGATGCTCAGCATTTGTGGCTCGCCACTGACCGTGGGGCTGGTTGTGCAGACAGCTCAGGAGCCGAGACGCCGCACTCTGGACCCGGGGGGCCTCAGGTTTCAGTCTCTTTGAAGCTAATTATCAGTCGATTGATAGGAAAAGTGGTTTGCAGATAAATGACCTGAACGTTTGATGGCTTCATGTCAGTGGGAAACATTTCATCACAGATGACACCAGGGGCACCAGACCAGTGTGGCCTTGTGTGCGTAAGATGATGTGGCAAAGAAAGAGCGTAGGGTACAATTTTGGCTTGGGGCATCATTTGGACATGGGATTAATTACTATCTTGTTTTGACTCATTTCGGAAGGTCCTGGGGGCAGTGGCAAAATTGTCCCCCAGGTGCGAGCAGGGCTAGTGTGATGTGGTAGGGGGCCTCATCCCCAGGGAAGCCCAGGGACATCACTGGTGCCCATGAGATCATTGGTGTCAAGCTCCACGGGCATCAAGAGACCAGGACTTTGGGGACATCAGGGAGGCTAACTGTTCCCTTCTTCTCCCCACATCCATATCTGGTCCATGGAGGCAGGAAGCTCTGGCTCTCTGCCATCGCTGGAGGAGCCAGACTAGGGCGGGAAAGAGAAGCATTCCCGATTCTCCCTCTGTCCACTTTCCAGCCCCTTTCCAAGAAAAAAGGGGTCAGTGACCTGGTCAGAGCCAGAATCTCTTCGGTCACATTTGGACTATGTATGAACTGCATGCTTGTATCCTCCCCAAGTTCATAAGTTGAAACCCTAACCCCCCACAGGATGGTATGCAGAGATGGGGTCTAATCCCCCACAGGATGGTGTGCAGAGATGGGTCTTTGGGGGGCTCCATCCTCATGGGGGCATTAGTGGTGCCCTTATCAAAAGAGACACAAGATAGTTTGCTTCCCTGTCTCTGCCACGTGAGGACACGGCAAGAAGGTTTCCATCTGCAAGCCAGGAAGAGGGTTTTCACCTGGAACCAAATTGGTCTGCACCTTGATCTTGGACTTCCTTGCTTCCAAAACCTTGAGAAATAAATTTCTGTTGTTTAAGCTGCCTCCTCCATGGTATTTTTCTGTAACAGCCTGAGCTGACTGTCACTGATGGCTCTGTAGTATGTGGCCAACCCCCACTCATCTAGGTCTTTCTCTGGACTTTAAATGGCTTCCTGGTTTGTGAGGCAAGCACACCAGCCCATACAGGGTCTTTGGCTCAGTTCCCCCAACCAGCTGGTCAAGTGGACTTCGAGTCTGCTCCAGAGACACGAGGTGGGGTACAAGAAGCTCTCCTTGGGGTTTCCTCACTCAAACCACATCCCTCAACTCTATGTCAACCACAGAAGCTTTGCATCTTGTGGGGGATAGGGAAGAAGGTGACCAAGCAGTTGCTCAGCATTAATGACCAGAGTTGGTTCCCCATTTGGGTCTGGATTCTTGTGCGAATCCCTCCCTGGGAGGGTCGCTGGACAGAAGGACAAATGAATGGCAGGATTTGGGAATCAAAACTCATTTTCCATGACTGCCTATGCAAGTAGGTGGTCCGGGACCTGGGGGGTTTGAATGCTGGTCGTGTCTCATATACATCCCCCAACAGAGACATGACTAACGTCTGGCATGAGTCGACAGCCTGAGGCAAACACACACAAGCACAGGGAATGGAAATTTTATTGGTTGACTCACTCAGGAACCTGAAACTTCAGAAAAGCTTCTCTTCCTACAGCAAACTTGGACAAGATGGGGGGAGAAAAGGACATACTATCAGTAAGGATGTAGATTATTTGACCAACACTGTCAAACCACCTAGGCCAACTGGCATTCATAGAACTCTTCATCTGATAACTGCAGAATACGTTGCTGTCGAATGCATGTGGAATTTTTACTAAGCAGGCTCTGTAAGTCAAATAAACCTCCAGAGTGCAATCTTATAGTCTGTTCCATAATCATAACAGAACTGCATTTAAAGTCAGTGAAAATAAAAGATTTAGAAAATTTTGAGCATCTCAACAACAGGTGAAACAATGCTGCCGAGCTGAAAGAAATCAGACCTGTGTTTGCCCATGAGATAGACCAGAAGGGGCATGAAGGAACTTTCTGGGGGATGGAGAAGGTCTATGTCTGGATGGGGTGTTGCTCACATTGATGCACATACATTTGTCAAACGTTGTTGAACTGTACACTTAAATTATTTGCATTTCACTGTGTATAAGTTTTCAACTCAATGAAAAGAACGTAACAGAGATCTCCCTCCCACTTACAGGCTGTGACAGTGACACTCTATACATAGGGTGACCTTATTTCTTCAGTATGCCTGTTGTCGCAGCATAATTATTACAAAATTCCCTTTCACACCTAAAGTGCTCTGATTTACGGAACAAACCTATGGTCACTCTGAGGAGTTGGTTCCCAAAGAGCGCCAGAGGCGGTGAGATGCTCCAGTGGCCCCTGAAGCAGGAGAGGTCAAGCCCAGACCCGAGATGGACATTAGATTGGACAGGGAGGGGAGGTGGGCTGGACTTTTTTGAGCAAGGGTCAGTTTGGGGGACCTGGATTTCATTGGTTTCATATCCATTGCTTCGGGGCCCTCGCACCGGGAAATCTGAAGCACGTGTTAAAAACAGTGGCACAAAACGAGATGTAAAACTGGCACCAGAGCAGCAGGGCCACCGGCCGGGTCATGAGCAGTGGCAGGTCAGAGAGGACAAGGGGCCCAGGGAAAGTTCCAAGGCCAGGACTCCGGTGGCCAGCTGGGCAGGTTGTCGGAAGACACAGGCGGTCAGAGCCAAGTGCAGAGAACGGGGAAGGAGCGGAGAACGTGCCTGGCATTGTCGGGAGGGGACACCCCATCCTCCAGAGAAAGCGGAACCTGTGAAGTTACCCCAGAGACCCAGACAAGAGGCCAAAAAGAGACCCAACAGAAACATGAAACACAGCTGGCTGAGCCCAGGTCTCAGTCCCTTCCAGGAGGAGCTCCACAAGACAGCCGTGTTCCTCGGTCTTGACTAGTGTATGAACTGCTTTCAAAGGGAAAATGCCTGCAGAGTTCCAGGAAGAATTACATTAGTTGTATCGTAACATGATTCAAATAAACATTAGCATCATGTTATTTAAGCATACAAATATGCAAAAACATAGGTGTGGATACAAATCCCTAACACGTAGAGCTCAAATTCCATTATAAAACCACACTGAATTGACAGAATTATATTAATTTGACGGATTTAGGATTTGTAGAAAGGATGCTTTTCCTGGTGGTGATTCGATTCACCACCGATTCTCTCCATTTCCTCATTTCCCTCCTCCCATCTGTATAAAAGGCCAGAATTTCATTTGCCTTCACTTGGAATAAATACATTTTTTACCCTGTTCTTTCCTCAGTAGTTTATAGACAAATTAAATACAACAAATAATATTGTAAATAATATCGCAAACGTGGGCATGGAAATCACGTGACAGTATTAGCATAATGTTGTTCACATACTCCAGGATATGCGTATATGTTCATTTCTTTTTTTTTAAGTTTGTTTATTTTGAGGGAGAGAGAGAGCACACATGAGTGGAGGGGGGCACAGAGAGAGAGAGAATCCCAAGCAGACTCCTTGCTGTCAGTGCAGAGCCCGACATGGGGTTCGAACCCATGAACCATGAGATCATGACCTGAGCCAAAATCATAACTCAGATGCTTAACCGACTGAGCCTCCCAGGTGCCCCATGTTAATTTTGTTATATTGTCACCATCTCAGGTTTTAACTGAGAAACAAATACCCCCAAAACAGAATTTACTTATTAGCTCATAATTCTGTGGACTGATAATTTGTACTGAGCTCAGCTGGGTGGTTCTTCTGGTCGTGCCATGGCTTTCCCAAGCAGCTGCAGTCAGTTGGCAGATCAGCTGAGCACCACTGGGCCCCAGATGGCCTCACTCACATGTGTGGTGCTCAGCTGGGGGTGACCCCTGAGCCACACACGTCCAGCATCTAGCTGGCCAGCACTGTCTTCTTCACGTGGCTGTGACTTCCAAAGGCAGCAAGAAAACAGAAGCCTTTTCCAAGCTTCTGTGTGTGTCATTATCTGCTGGTGACCTACTGGCCAAAATAACTGGTCTGACAAAGCTTGGATTAAGGGGATGGAGAAATAGAATTACAGTAAAACCTTGGATTGTGAGTAACTTGTTCTGCGAGCGTTCCACAAGACAAGCAAACACTTCTAATAAATTTAACTTGATAAACGAACGATGTCTTGCAATAAGAGTAGCACGTGACACTGAATGTCACGTGATCACAACTGAGCCAATTAGTGGTTCTTGAAATTCACTTTGATATACGAGTGCTTTGGATGACAAGCATGTTTCCGAAATGAATTATGCTCGCAAATCAAGGTTTCACTGTCGTTCTCAATGAGAGAGGCCGCAAACCTTTGCTACCCTCTAATCTTTTAACCTATCAAAGTCACAAAGAAATACTTCAAATTTAAAAAAATTGTAGAATAATTGTAGACTCCTGAAAACACTTTCTTGGACCTCTGTAATGAGTAGGTCCTGGGAGGGAAATCCTCTAGATGAAAAGAGAATGAGCACATGTTGGTGATGATGGGATTTGCAATCAATTACTAAGGATTAAAGTGTGTTTAGACTCAGATGCTGTTATGTGGGTATTTGCCAAGTGATGTTAGGAAACACAAGGTCCAGGGAAAACGCCTTTCATTTCTAGATGCTGCAGACAGCTGTGGTCTCCACCTCTAGAGGTATGACATCAGAGCGGGACAGTGCTCAGCTGGGAAGATCCGCCCACAGTGGTCTGAGCAGCCGTGGGTTCAGGTCACTAACGGTCCTCCAGGGGCATGTGGGAGGAACACCCCCGATGCAGTAAGAGGTCAGAGGATTCAGATCGCTGGTGACTCACTACTAAGACCTCTGTGATACTAATGGGAAGTCCTTAGATGTTCTAAGGAAGGTGTTGGTAAGCCCTGGGAGCAAACCACAGCTTTTGGGTCACATTGGAGGTTTGTATCACGTCAGGGTAGCAGTAAGTAGGTCATTCCTTAGGCCTAGAATGTGGAAAAAAAAAACAAAAACCAAAAAATAAACTACTTCCATTTTTGGAGTTGATAGATTTTTATCATTATTTTTTCCCAGGGGGGAGAAAGCCCACGTCTCAGTGCTGCTGATACAACAAAACCACTGGTCCCAGTCAGGGAGGTGACCTGAGCACTCACGTGCCTGTAGCAAACGTCAGGGAGACTTCTCACCCCCGCCTGGGGCAACATGGCCACACCCCTGCTGTAGCTTAGATGGGGTGGGGTCGGGAAGAACTGGCATGTGTTATTTAGACAGTTTCTGGGAAATAATCTGGGAGCAGGACTTCGGAGAACAGTCATCCAGCTGCAGACTGGTAGATTAGGAGCGTGGTCTGAGGCACTGGTGTGTGTGACGTGCGATAACCATGGCAACGGGTGGGCGGGGCAGGCAGAACAGTAGTCAGGGACGATCTGCATGAGACTGTCTGCCTTAGCCAAGTCCTTCAAAGCTGGCCACTGCACAGGCAAGCCCCCCGGAGCAAGGAAGGGATGCGATGCGTGAACTTCAGAATGTGCTGTGGGGCCTGGGAAGAGAAGAAAGCATCGACTTGAACAAGCTCCCTCTGTGGGCAGTGGAGGCTCGGCGTCTCCCGGAGACTGCCCCCCACTCACCTTGGAGAAGGAGGCTGGGCTACTGGACCACCACCTCCCACTTATCCTTATTTAGGGCTGCTTGCAAGGTGTTAGGTCCATGGCACCCTGGCTGGTACACTGCTGGCCAACGAAGCCCAGGGGTAGAATGGTATGACAGCCCCACCGGTCACCTGATACTCTAGACGCACAACTTGAGTCCACACTGTTGATGAAGCCCAAACCTTTCACATGCATTGCTTTTGACTATTCAAAAGGAAGAACTAAAGGTTTTTATTTACTGGGGCGCCTGGGTGGCTCAGTCGGTTGGGCGGCCAACTTCAGCTCAGGTCATGATCTCGCGGTCCGTGAGTTTGAGCCCCACGTCAGGCTCTGTGCTGACAGCTCAGAGCCTGGAGCCTGTTTCAGATTCTGTGTCTCCCTCTCTCTGACCCTCCCCCGTTCATGCTCTGTCTCAAAAAAATAAATAAACGTTAAAAAAATTTTTTAAAAAAAGGTATTTATTTACCTGTTGTTTCTCACTGGGCTGCGTGAATAAGCACAGAAGTGAGATAGTTTGTCTCTCTTCTAATTTTTCACCGTGGCTTCTCTCAATTAACCCTCCCCCCACCCCCCTGCAGGGCACACCTTCAGAGGCAACTGCTTAAAAGGACACACTCGCCTTCCTATTGTCCCAAGATACATTGTGGTTTACGTAAAACACAATTATAAATGGATTTGGGGGCAAACGTGCAGTCTACTTATAGTGGGTGGATTTTAACTGGGATCCTGGGAGAGTGGCAAAAGATTAATTGCAGCTGACAAGAAAAGCTGATGCTTCTAAACACTTTTAAACCATGGATTTGAGCAGCTTGGGTGGGGTTCTTTCAGGTGTCTTGGATTTGTTGAGTTTAGTGCATCTCAATTTTCACCCAGTTTTGCCCGTTATTTATGAAAATATTCCTTCCTACGTCGTACAGCTGGAGTCTCCAAAGGGAGCTTCTGTAGAGATAGCTTTGCTTCCTCATGGGAAAAGAATGGACAGAGGGTTGGGGAGAGCAGAGGCAGAGGCAGGGGGGTGCTGAAGACACTCGCTCAGCTGGATGAGGGGTGACGGGTAACCCTGGCAGGGGTGAAGCTGCTGGAGATGGAGAGAAGTAGATCTATCTGAATAGGTGAGATGCCATAGCCGTGAATGTGAACGGGCTTGCCCACGGTAAGCTGAGGGTCTGCAGGGAGAAAAATAGGACCACGCATTCAGGAATCTTGATGTTAAATAGGTCTGCCAAAGAAGATGAGAAGGGTTCTCAGGAAGGAAGAAAGCCAGGAGGACAAGCTGTCACAAAACTCAAGGGATGACTGCATTTTTCAGCAGGTGGGGAGGTCAAAAGTGAAGCAGCAAGCTCTCTACCCCTCTTTCCGCCTCACATTGGACCCCTTCTCCCACCATTTTTAAAACATTTTTTAAACATTTTTATTTATTTTTGAGAGACAGAGCCTGAACAAGGGAGGGGCAGAGCCCAACACGGGGCTCGAACCCATGAACCAAGAGATCATGACCTGAGCTGAAATCGGACACTCAACCAACTGAGCCACCCAGGCGCCCCCTGCCCAATTCTCCCATCTTTATTGTCCACCTTCCCTCTCTGTTCTCCCTCTTCCTCTCTCAAAAGAACCTGCTCAAAACATTGTCAAGGTTTTTCAAAAACCTGCTCAAAACACTGTCAGGGGTTTTCAAAAGCCCCAAAACCCATCTGTTTTATCCAACTCATAGTCAATAATATTTGTAGAAAGAAATCAGTACGTAATTACACTGACAATGGCGGGCGTTGCACAGAGTGAAACTTGTCAGTTTGGCAAGAAACAAGTCTTCCTGCCTAAGTTTACATGTCCAACATGTAACAAGAGCCCTTGACTGGGTAGAAATAATGGTTAATGGCCATGAAAGAAAACCTTCCATTGGCAGAAGCTGTTGTCTGTTAAAAATTACATGAGCTGAAGATTTCAGATGCTGATCTTCGTCATAAACTCTTCCAAATAGATGAAGAATATGGATTCTGAAGGAAATAGGTTCAGTACAACAAAAATGGAAACAAGCACAAAAATATTTAATTTTGGTGTCCAGAAAGTTGAACAAGAATTCTATTTGTTCTATGAGAATTCACTCACACTAAATTTGTTGGTGTTCTTGTAACTCGGATGAAACTGTTTCTATGCACAATGTCCTTGGGGTAAAAAAGTTCTTATTTGTGTGGAGTTGTGAAAAAAAAAAAAGTCTTGTTATTAAAATGGAGTTTTTAAGTGGTTGTTTTCCTATGTTCATTCACGATTGTGTTTATACATTTTCTGTCTTCCACTGAAGGCTAACATCTGTGAGGACCCTTTACATGGTTAACATTAACAACTTGGGAAAGGAATTATATTCATTTATGCGTATGATATTTTGTAGGAAGTTGAAAATATTTCTATGTGGGTAAAAAAAAATTATTGGTCTCTAAGTACACAAAATCTTTCCTCCATAGACAAAATCGGCCCTGTTTTACTTCTATAAATATGTCTAAAATTAGCAAGTTCTGTACTAGAGACAATTCTTCATGTTTTTTCTAGAGCAATAGTCTCCATCAAGTAAAGTTTTATAGTATAATATGCATTCAATTTAATCCATGCCCTTCTTTTAACAAGAAAAGGAAAATAGTTTGATGGGCTGCAAGCCTAGGATTATATTCTCTTTCTCGTTTTCCCTGTGATTCACTGTATTATTTTAGGCAAATCACGCTGTCTGAGGTCTCACTATCTCACCCTTTTCAGAGAAGCCAAACTGTGTTTTCAAGGTCATCTCTCCACAGAGGTGGTGAGGATCCAGAAGGTCGTGTTTGTGGACCGTCTGCAGAAGATGAACATTGGGTCTGAGCTTGTCATCGAGTTGGAAATCTAGATTCTAAATGCCCAGAGGGCCACAACAGGGTCATGGAGTTTTCACCCCAGGTGACTGAGATGGGAAGGATTTCTCCCATTGTTGGTGAAATCCTGGAGCCTGTCTCTTGGGAGGAGGTGGTAAGAATCATCTCTGAGAAGAGGAGACCCCTCTGGTTCTCCATAGGTGTCCAATGAACGTTGCTCTAGGGGTTGGTGCGTGGAGATTTAATTCAGGATGACGTTTGGGTGTGGAGAGTAAACTATGCAGGTGCCCTCTCAGGCTCTCTCAGCAAGGTCAGACGGGCCAACCGCCCTAGCTGTCCATCTGGAGCCACCTTTGTGGGCTGTGCTTAAGCACTGGTGTCCTCAGCCTGTCCGGGGCCTTCTTGGGTTTCACCTGCGGCTTCTTCCTCCGGGTATAGAATCCTACATTTTACCTTTCTCAAGATCAGAACAGAAAGTTCCCCAATCGTCCCCAGTTGTAGAAATGGCAAATATGTGGGGTCCCGGGCAGGACGTGATCTCCGCTCTTAGAGGTCTTATCCCTTACCTGGAGAGTCTGGAGGCCAAGTTGATAGCACTGCTTTCTAGGGACTGGTGTGAATATTCCAGGCAGGGTGATGGAGTGGGACAGGCAGATCCCTCCCTGAGCGGTAAATTCTGCTCTGCACCCTTCAGGGCCCCCTGTGCAGACGCCTTCTCCTGCCTCTCTGTGTTTCACTTCTATGTTTCAAAGTGTTAGACAAGTTGGAAAGATGAATTTCATCTGTTTTGAGAAGAAAATCTGTAATTCTGACAGAATCCCAGGAAATAAGAAGTTTGGAGGCCCACATTCCTGCTCAGGAAAGGCATAAGTCTGGTTACTGACTACCTTGTTGATGAGCCGGACAAAGAGGCTCCTGTAAATCTAGCCCAGAGGATTTCTTTGCAAGTCCAGCTGGCCAGACCTCTAAAAATATCTATTCTCAGACATATATCCAAGCTTGCAACCCAAGGCGTTTAAGTCCAGCTACAGACTCTTGAGTTCTTTATTTAACTAGAGGAAATGGTCCATTTGGCAAAATAGTAAAAATTCACATGATAAGTTATGCTGTGGAAATGGAATCTGTTTTTCTGATTCACTGTCTAAAACTCAGGGTGAAGGCAGCTGAGGGGCTGGGGCGTCAGGGGCTCTGCCGTGGCTCCGTCACCACTGTAGGCGGGCGCCCCACCCGGCCCACAGGACCGCAGGCTCTTTGTTTCAAGATTCTCTGGCCTTCTCTGTGATCGAGATCAGCCGGTGGGAGGAGAAACTTCTCCCCACTGAGTGACAAGTCTTCTCTTTCTTATGCCTCCACCCACCATAGACTCAGCCTTCTGATGAACAGATGCATGTTGGGGATCAAACCTCCCCATTTTGTCTTCCTCTTTCAGTGCAACAGAATGGTGACAAGGGTATAGGAGGTATCTTTAGGTTCTGCTTGTGATTTAACAACCACAACAACAAAATTCTGGGCCCATCTGCTCCAAGCTCATCATGGAGTCCATTGAAAGACACAATCCCAAGGGGTGCCTGGGTGGCTGAGTCCGTTAAACGTCTGACCTTGGCTCAAATCATGATCTCATGGTTCATGAGATCAAGCCCCACATCCAGCTCTGCACTGACAGTGCAGATCCTGCTTGGAATTCTCTCTCTCTCTCTCTCTCTGTCCCTCCCCAACTTGCGCTCGTGCTCTCTCTCAAAATAAATAAACTTAAAAAAAAAGTCAAAGACACAATCCCAAAGCGACAAGGGCAGCCCAAATCCACTCGTGTCAATCACTGTGTGGGCAAAGAAAGGACTCAGACACAGGCTTGACTGGAACAGAGTCTGAGCCCTTGATGGGGATGGGGTGCCATCAACAGGTGAGGTCAGTCTCCGGTGGGGCTGGCCGGGGCATGTCCCTCTGGCTCATTGAGCTCCAGTTCACATACTTTCAGTTCCTCCAAAGAGAGGCTTGGGGAAGAGACTTGGACCATGAAGTCATTCCTTTTGTTCACCAAACTTTTATTGAAAACCTACTCTGCACCAGCTCATGTCCTAGGTACAGGGAATCGAACAGAGATGAAAAGAATAAAAACAAATAAAAATTCTCCCCTTGATGCAGCGGATATTTTAATCAGAAGTATGGACAATAAATAAAATAACTAAAGAGAACAAGCAGGGAGAGAAGATACGAAGAGATCAGGGTGGTGAGGTTTAAAGTTTTACATAAAGAGGCAAGACTTCATTATGAAAGTAATTTTATAAGTATGCTGAAGGGGATGAGGGATGGAGCCAGCTGGATGGCTGTGGAAAGAACATTCTAGAAGGCGCACATGCAAAGGAATGTCATGTTTGGGAAGCAGCGAGAACAAAAGGCCTGGAATGAGTCCAATTCTAGATTTGATGTGAGGGTTGAAAGTGGCTGCTTTCTGGCCTGATCATCTGGAAGCATGGATTTTCCCTTAGCTGAGATGGGACGTCCACAGAAGAGGACGTCTGGGGGCAGGGGAGATGAAGACTCTGTTTGGCACATGTTAAATTTGCTGGGTGTGCACGTCTCATCCTGGAAGGCATATCACATGGCAGTTGAGTAGACAGGCAGAGCTGTTAGGGCAGAGGAGTGGAATGGGCTAAGAGTTTAGAACAATCTGCATTTGATGTGAAGGCAGAAAACTCTCTCTTGTTCACTGCTGATTCACACAGAAGAGAGCCTAGCTCCCAGCAGGGGCCCGGTTAGGAGGTGCCGAATGTCAAGGTACTTTGGTACTCCATCCAGCGTCCCTCCACCAGGCGGCTGCACCAGCCCCAGATGCTGGGAATGCAGGTTGCTGGAGACTCATGGCTTCACCCCTTACCAGAAATGCCCTCAGCGTTCTCCTGGTCCCACAGGTGTTCCATGGCCAATGGCTGGCTGTCACAGGACCCAACCCTCTGGCTTCATGTGGGACAACTGTGAAGGACCCTCCCAACTGTAGAGTTACCTGTCAGTTTCCTTACGGCCTTATTTGCAGCCATATTATGGGCCAGGTTCTCTCTGGGCCAGTCCTGCCTCCCCCGAGTCCTACATGGAGATGTCCTGGGAGCGCACCGAGTCTGCAGGCAACACAGAACCTTCACATCTGTTTCCACGGAACCCGAACTCACACCCTGAATGAATTAATACACAGATGCTCCAGGGGTCTGCTAATTCCACTTTCTCAGGAAAATGTTCTCTGGGATAAATCAGGACCCTGTTAAATGCACTCATGGCTCCCTATGCTTTCTGTCCCATCACTGCTTGTTTTGCTCTTTCTATGATTATCCAGTTAATATGTATCTCCCTCGGCCTTCGTGCTTCATGAGGGCAGGGACTAGGGACGTCTTGCCTAGTGCATAGAAGGTATTTAGAAAATATTAGTAGGACAAGTGACAACCTAGTTGTAGCCAAGCCATCCTAGAACGGGGGCAGGGCTTAAGTCTTCCAGGCACAAAGACCTTGTTATTTGCCACATGACCATTACGGTATCTAAACTTCCATTCTTTGGTGGAGCCAGGTAGACCCAGCTCTCCATGCTCTGATGGAATAGCGTGTCCTGCGACAGTGCACTCAATGAACCAATTTTAGATTTTCCAAAACTGTTGTCCAAATACAGCTTCAAACTACAGACTTCAGTGCCTCCGGCTTTAGCATGAAGCACATCAAAACCAAAATCTCTACCTCCTTGCGCATGTGTTAACAAGCTCTTAGGTCCTTCATAATTGGCTTACCAGCAATTTTACAACCATCTGTTGTCCCTTACACAAGGCAACCATCCTCACAAACCAGATTTCACATACTCCCAGGCTAAAGTGGCTCATCTGTGTGGCTGTGGATCACAAGCTGGTCCATTTCAAAAGCAGCTCTATTCCCAAACCACTCTGAGTTAAACAGACACGTTCTAAGGGACTCAGTGTGGAATATTCCGTTATCAAGATGGTGATGTAAATTCTCTAAGAATCTTATTTTGGTGCCAAGTTCACATCAGATTATCAAATATGTGCTTTGGATAAGAATTGTACTTGGGGTGAGTTTAGGAGACGACAGAAAGTGCCAGAAGGAAGCAACATCTGCCTTAGCTTCTCTATAGCTTCTAGGAAGAAAAAAAAAACCAAAAGGCAACTTCAGCTATCAAGCCCCTCTGCCAGGAGAGGGTCAGGCAGGCTAGTAGGGAGGGAGGACCCAAGTGAGAGCCAGCAGACAGGCTCAGCCTGGAGGGGCACCCTCTTAGCGTTCCTGTGGGTGATGCCACTGGGGAGCCCTGGGGGAGTGAGATAACAAGAGCTCTGTGTGCTGGTCCAGTTGATTAATCATTCCTGTGTTTGGACAATGAACCAGGCCAAACTGACTTCACCCGGTGAACAGACACTTGCATGTGTCAAACGCGCACACACACACAGCAGCCCTGTTCGGTGGGAAGCATTAGATCGACTCTTACAGACAGGCTTTGGGCAGTCTGAGAGTCAGATGACTGTTCACAGATATTCACACACCTCTCCTCCCATGCCGCTTTCGAGGAGGAGGGTATTCCCTCACCACACTGACCTGGGGCTTGGCCACAGGACATGCTTTGACCAAGGAATGTGAGCAGACAGGAAATGAGCACAAGCCTTCAATGTGGTTGCGCAGTTTGCTTTGACCCTTAAGCGCTGAGATTTGCCATTAAAAGAGTTTCCCAGGCTGCCTCTTTAACCTGGACCCCAGAACAAAACATGTGCAGCAGACCTAGGTTTAACCCAAGGCCCAGAGCCAACCCCAGCTGACCCACAGCTGCAAATAGTGCCAAACACTGGGCCCAAAGCTGATTGGCATCACTGCACCAACATCATGAGCATGAGGTTAAGTATTTTTAATAAGCCATTGAGTTTGGGAATGTCTTGTTACGCAGCATTACTCTGGCAATAGCTAGCTGATACAGAAAGAAGTTGGATTCTGAGCATTCAGATTTGCCCATCTCCAAACCTGATGCTCCTTTAATTGTACCACATAGAGCAAAAAGGGTGGAGGTTGGAAATCAGGGATAATTTGGGCCACAGTCCCCTCTGCAGTATAGCTTGCTACTGAAGCCTCTAGAAGGTACAAAGACAAAAGGGGAACATTCCACAGGAGCTTATTCGGAAGAATAGTTTGTTGACCTAGATTTAGGTTTCCAGAAGTTGTTCCCCATGAAAATTTTGGCTCACCTAATTTAAAAATAACGCCCTTGCCAATTCATGTGCTTCATCTGTGAACCTAAAACATTTCGATAGGTAGGTCCCCCTGTATTTAAATTTTTTTAATGTTTATTTACTTTTGAGAGAGAGAGAGAGAGAGAGAGAGAGAGAGACAGAATGCAAGCTGAGGAAAGGCAGAGAGAGAGGGAGACACAGAATCCAAAGCAGGCTCCAGGCTCTGAGCTGTCAGCACAAAGCCCGACGCTGGGTTCGAACCCATGAACCACGAGATCATGACCTGAGCCGAAGTCAGATGCTCAACTGACTGAGCCACCCAGGTGCTCTGGTCCCTCTGTATTTAAACTTGGCTGAAATAATCTGTTTTCAACACTGTCCAATAAAATACACTAGCTTAAGTATAAAAATAATAATGTTTTACAGAAGGAAAGAAATTACAAAACATGGCTATCACACATAAGCTCTATCTGTCCTGCAACCAGGAGTCACGTTTGACTGACCCCAAGTGTTGCACCCTTTTCATGATGTCGTATGGAGTAAATGGTGTGGAGGTGGGAAACCAAAAATGTGGAAACCGCAGAGCGTTAGAGCATTTATTAAGCTGAGGTCCAGAGTTGATTTGTTTGTATTTGCATATCCATCCGTCAGCTGGATGCTGCTCCTCTCTTCTCTGCTCATGACATAAATTAAGGAAATACAGTGACTTAAATAAGAAAATTAGGAAAGGGGTGCCTGGGTGGCTCAGTCAGTTAAGCATCTGACTTAGGCTCAGGTCATGATCTCTTGGTTCACGGGTCCGAGCCCCGTGTCAGGTTCTGAGCTGACATTTCAGAGCCTGCTTGGGATTCTCTCTCTCCCTCTCTCTCTCTGCCCTTTCCCCACTTCTGCTCTCTCTCTATCTCTCTCAAAATAAATAATAAACCTTTTTAAAAAACCTAGAAAAGCACTAAATCAACAGAAACTATGTGGTTTTTTAAAAGCCTTAAAATTTCCTTCCTCTTTATCAAGTATAAGACTTTATTGTTACAAGCAAAAATTAAAACAAAAAATACATTTTTGATCAAAGCTCTTCGCTTGACTCATGGTAGAGAACTATATGTCCTTTCATTTTTACTTTGATTTTTTAAACTCCATTGGGAAATGCCATGTGTATATATTTTTAAGCATCCTATAAATTTAAGAAAAGAGGTTTTCCATCAAAAGTAAAACTAAAAAAAAAATCGCTCCTGTGCTTTCTACCACCAAGGTGTGGTTTTGGGGGGAGACTGCAGCATAATCTACATGTTTACCGGCTAGCCCTACATGACGGGCACGGTGCTGAGTGCTTCGTGTACACACGTGTGAGTCCTGTTATGACAGCCCCGGGGTCTGCTGTGTAATCTGTATTTGCGGATGAGACCCAGAGAAGTTACATCACTTTCCCAAAGACACAACCAGTGAGTGGTGGCCTCGGGATTGAACCCAAGTGTGTCTGGCTCCAAATCCCAAACCCCTTCCCCGACTCCAGACTGCGTCCTTCCAGGCTCCTTCCTAGCCCTCAGCAGACTGCACCCATTCAGCCCAGAGAGGAAGCTTGCTTCTTGGGAGGGGGTGGGGGGTAGGAACACAATAAGCCCGCGGACTCAGGCCGACTGTCACTCGCCCTGGACCCTGTGCTCATGTGCCTCCACCCTCTCTCCTGGTTTCAATTTGGAATTCTTCTCCCAGCGTATCTCAGGGAGGCATGTGTGTGAGGCTTACCCGATTTTCCTTCCCCTTAGAAATCAAACGGAAACTTTGGTGTTTAGGGAGGGGAATTTCAAGCTAAAGAAGTCAAACAGTAGTAATAGGAGCTTGGAGGCTTTACTCTTTCCTTCTGTGTTTGCCTTTCGTGAAAGGAACCGCTCATGATTTAGACACATGATCAGGGAGACATAGTTGTTTTCAATTATGGATGTTTCTTATCATGTATCTTTCCCGACAGGGGGCCGTATGAACCAATGGCTTGGCAAAGACTAACGATCAAAACAAAAACGTAACATCTCAGCCTTTCTCTAACAACGCCTGACACCACTTTTTGCTATTCGTTATTCGTGTAGTTATAATTTATGATTGTTGGAGCCAGAGACCTGGGGACTATTCTTTTTTCCTCAGTCCTTGACATCTCCTGCTTTAGAGCATCCTGTAGGCTGATGTCCAAAATCTCACCTCCCTTCACGTCTTTCCAGGCTAAGGCCACCTCTGTGGTCGCGCCACGGTCCCCACGCCCTTGGACGAGCTGGGGCGTCGGTAATAGGGATGTCAGAACAAGAAGTTCTAACAGGGACTCTGCCCCAAACCACCCCCCTACCCCCCCAGCCAAGGCCGATCCGCCTTCCATATTGCAGAGTCCAGACCCAGGCCAAATTCCTCCCTGAGCTGTTTCCGCAGGACCCCAGGCAATTATGAGGCTTTGCCCAGCGGACCCCAAGGGGGAAGCTTCCCTCCCCACCAGACTTGGGGCCCAGTCCTGCATTACCGCTCTCTGGAGACAGCCAAGCACTCAGACAGCCCCAGGCTACCCGGCCCTAAGCCCAGCTGCGTTCCCAGGCCAGGTGCCTGCATTCGGAGCCCTCTTTCCCAGGAACCTTGGCTGAGGCCCTGTCCCCCTTGACTCGGTGCCTTCCCGCTGCTAAGCCTTTCCTCTGTCCCTCACCGTGACCCGTGGGGCAGAGAGAGGCAGAGGCTCCTCTTGTCTGCTCTGCAGGCACCTGGCCCTTGCCCGTGTCATTCCCGGAGGAAAACTGAACGCTGGGGAGCCCGTGCCTCTTCTGTCACTGCTGCAGTCAAGGATAAAGGGACGGCCACTACTGCTTCGGCTCGTTGTCCTAAATGGCCACCTCGACGCTCGGCGGCTGGGTCTACGTAGTAACCAGAGAGTCACTGTTCTGCCTTAAGAATAAAATGCACCGCGTACCATGGCCCAAAGAGCCTGCAGGGTCTGGACCCCACCACACCTGCCCGTCCTTCACGTCTCAGCCTCGATGGCACCTTGTCAGAGCAGGTGTCCGTGAGCCCACCCCCCAAACCAGGTTTTGCAGCTGCTTCTCTATTGAGTCCCCCTTGAATTTCCTTTGTGACAATGGCCACAGTCTGTCATTACCCCGTTTGTGATCTGTCACCCCTGCAGGAGTAGAAGCTCCAACCACACAAACTACAGACAGGTCTTGGTGGCTGTGTCTCTGCAACGACGTGCAGCTCAACAGGTAGCTGCAGAGTGATTCTGCTCCTGCTCTGTGTCGAGATTGCGTGAGGTGCTGGTGGGTCCTTTCCCGGCATGGCTTGGATTCAGACACCGGAGGGGGTGCGGGCAAGGGACAGCTAGATGCATTCAGTGACAACTCCTCTGCAAATGACACACAGGAGGTCAAAAGGAATCGTGTGACGGGGGCGCCCCGGGGGGACTCAGTTGCTTAAGCATCTGACTTCAGCTCACGGTCCGTGAGTTCGAGCCCCGCGTCGGGCTCTGTGCTGACAGCTCAGAGCCTGGAGCCTGCTTCTGATTCTGCGTCTCCCTCTCTCTGCCCCCCCCCACCCCTCATGCTCTGTCTCTGTCTCAAAAATAAATAAACATTGGCATTTTTTAAAAATCTTTTATTTAAAAAAGACAGGCAGACAGGGATGGAATTCACATCTTCATCGTGTTACCTTTTTGTGTTATTATTACTGGTCTGCTCTGACAAGAGGTCCACGCGCTGTCTGATGCTGTCTGGTCGCTTGTTGCTTGGTTCGGCGGTGGGCCGGTTGGGTGGTGGGTTGGCTGGCTTGTCTTCGCTGCTGTTCCTCAGGGCCTAGAACCATACCTGACGCCCAGCGGGTGCCCTGCACGCGTTTGGGGGCATCGGAGAATTGTTGGAGCTGCTGAAGGCCCTCGCCGTCTCAGGTCCCTGAGGACGGACAGCAAAGTAAGCGAGCATTCGTCAACCACGTGTTGTTGCCTGGAGGTCTGTGCGTGGGCAGAGAAGCCGGGCATGTGACCTGCACGCTGTCCTCCCGAGCCCTGCCCACACCCCAGGGGAGAGCTTCTTCCCCGCCTCAGCCAGCACCAGCCTCGAACTCTGCGTGCCCCTCCCAGATCCCCTTAGAACCTTCTAGCACCGGCATTCCCCTTCTCCCGGCTCTGTTCTTGTCTCACGAGCCAGCACGTTGAGTGTGGTGGCAGGAGACACGCGGAGGAACAAAGGGGAGGGGACTGAACTCGCCTCTCTCCCGGCCACTTGCTTCTCCTTTCTCTCTTCTTTTCCACATGAGTACAGATTTGGGGGTGAGACTCAGCCCGGGGAAATTCAGAGATCTGAGCTGCCCACATGGGGCCTCCCAGTGCCCTAGCATGTTCATGGCTGTGTGGAGTGACCGGGGGGCCCAGACCACCCTTCCCCCCCAGAAGAACACACCACCAGTAAGGCAGCTGGGGCCTGAGAACTTGCCAGAAGGATCTGCCCAGCCGTGTCAGTGGACGCCTTGTCCTTACTATGGTTTCAATGACCATCAATCAAGTTTCTAGAAAGTTCTATGGCCTGCCTTTCTGCACAGACCTCACAAGGCCATTATACCCAAGGCTTATTTGGCTTAGGGGAATAAAATTAACTTTTGAATGCAGTCACAGCATTTCCATTCTCATTGATCTGGATTAGTTTGGCCAAGCCTGAGCTCACAACTTTCAAGCATTCAACTTTTTTGGGTTCAAAAAAAAAAAAAAATAGCATCAGAGAACACTCACCCATCTTGTCCTGCTCTGACTAATTCTGGAGCCAGGGGGTTGAACTGTAGGAAATACAATTTGGTGGCCCCATCTTGGTCCATGTGGGTGCCCTGTAACCACGAAGCGGTGGGCGGATAAGGACCCCCGAGGCAGTGGGGAGCCCTGAGGTGGAGTCACTTCTGTAAACACGAAGCGGTGGGTGGATAAGGACCCCTGGGGCAGTGGGGAGCCCTGAGGTGGAGTCATTTCATTTGATGCCTCTTGGCCACAGACATTTGGCTCTTGTCACTGCCTCTGGAATGAGTCAAACTCCAAATCCCATGGATGCCTGGGTCTCTCCAGAGCTCTGACAGTCCGCACAGCCAGGACATTTGTTCCTAATTTTTTACCCATGTCCCACTCTGCAAGTGACTGGAACTTCCCACTGGGGGATGAAACCACAAACTAAGACTGCTGACCTCAGGAATAGCTATTTTGGCTTTTGAAGATTCTCAACCCAGAGAAATGGAAGTACTTATACTGTTGGCATTTGAGTTAATAGCTGAGTGGTCTTTTGGGAACATGATAGGTTATTCCATTAACTCTGGGAATCAGACAATATTTTCTCAGCCTCTTTGCTGAAGTCTCTCAAGAAATGCAGCACTTGGGAACAAAGGGACAAAGATCAGATGTCTGAGTTGCAGGGAAGAGGGGAAGTTGAGGCAGTAGACTGGGATGGCTTTGCCTTTCAGGCGAGGGAAAGCAACCTTCTATGAGCCATCCATGAATCTCAGGGGTTCGATGTGATGTGTTCAACTCACAGGCCTCAGAAGTGAAGCCCCGCCCCAGAGTTCTGGACCCTGTCCGCTTCTAAGATATCTAAAGAGCAGCAAAGCCCTTTCCCCTGGTTGCCTGAGATTCTCAGCTGGGACTTACCCCTCACACCCATCGCTCCTTGCCATGGTATGGGTGAGTAGTAAACTACATCTTGCTATATGAAGCCTAATGGCTAGAAAAGAAAATTCCAGGCCCAATGCAGTTCCTTTTGGGGAAGCATCCCTTTGATGGTTGCCGCTGTCCTTGGCTTGTGGCCACATCACCCCAACTCTGCCTCTGTGGCCATCTCACCTTTTCTCCTGTGGTCAAAAGTCCTTCTCAAGATTCTTAATTTAATCCCATCTGCAGAGACCTCCTCCCCTTTTGTTTTGCACAAAAACTCACAGGTTGCTGGGGTGAGGATGTGGATATTTTTGGGGGAGAACCCCTTTTCAGCTGACCTCAAACTTGAAGTCTGCAATTTCATCCTTGGCCTTTATACGGATCCGCAGATCTAGATTTCTAACAGCAGCCCACCCCACACCCGGGGTCAGGGAGGGAAGGGCTGTGCTCCAACCACCCCTCTGTGCCATCGAGTTCAAGGGATAATTCTGAGCCCTGGTGCCTCAGTGACACAAGAGGACCAGACCACATCCTGCTTTGTCCCTAGGGCGGGTCAGGCTGTGCTCGCTCAGTGAGAAGGCCCTGATCGCAGCTGGAAACTTTGAGGAGTGTCCCAGATATGGGGGGCATTCGGCAAGCCTGCTTGGTCTGCATACCCTGTTTTCTTGCTTTGTTTTTCCAGTTGTTATTCGCAGTGGCCCAGGTGGCTGGAAACGTCTGCAGGCTCTGTTCTGCCCGAGCATCTTAATGTGGAGTCATTTCCTTGCTCTGGCGCATCTGGAGGGAGGCTCTCACTGGCAGCGGCAACACTCGGGTCAGACACGACAAAGGCACCGGAGGAACCAAAGATCAGAGGGAGCAATGAAAACGTAACTCGCTCCCGGGATGGAGTCTGTGTGTCAGGAGGGGACAAAGCATCAAGAAGCCACATGCTGTGGTCGGTCTCCAGCCAGACGGCGGTCACATGCGCACTGTGAAGGCACATCTCCTCAGATCGCGGGACCCTGGCCAGGAGCACTCAGCCAGGTGCTGTGAACGTGGGTCTGCTCTCGTTCGCGCTGGGTAACATCTGGGCCTTTGACTCTGCTGGCTCAGCCACTAAGCAGGAAATGAGGTATTCCACCAGGAAGGGGGTTTGTGCGTATAAATGCAGGCGTGGGAGAGGTCCCAGAGCTGCAGAGAAAACGTTGCGAAACTAGACGGTTCTGGGTGACTTCTGAGAGTTCAGCATGAGGGAACAGCAGCTGCCTTGGAAGGGGACAGATTGTCTGAATTTACACGACAAAGGGAAGGCCAAAAGACAAGTTACAGGACAAAGCTGTGGCATCACCTCCCTGGGGTCATTTGCCCAGATTTCTCTGTAGCAAGAATCTAACATTGGCTCAGAAGGAAGTGGAAACTTCTCGCCATTAGGCCTCATTTTGATTGCTCCTGAGATTCTGCATGAAGGTGACCACATGTTGGATGTCAGACTTTGCCTATTCCTGCCTGGTTCCTCACTCCGGATTCGTTGCTAACTGAACCCACCACAAACTAGCTCCTCGCTGGAAAAAATCACCAAAGCCACATGCTGAAAAGTAGTCATTATCACATATGCTTTCAATTCCGCTGGAGTTTTGCAGGAAACATGCCTACTCGTCCACGGTTGGTTGGCCTCTGTGGCCCCACCTATCTGCGGAAGCAGCATTAAAACGCTTGCAACTCAGAGTTTGCCCCTCTGCATGCCTGTTGTGGTCTTCTAATGCACAGAGGTGTTGCGAGACCCACGGATGGCCCCCAGAGACTGGAAACACCATTCCACATTCTACTTAAAAACTCAGAATGGATACCTAGAGGATTTTTGTCCTTCAAGTAGAGCTCTTATTTCACTTACTTATTTTCTCTCTGACTTAATTTTTAATGACCCGAAAATAAATCAAAATAAATCAAAGTGTTGAGTAACATACTCAATTTGTAGAGTATAGATCCTCCGCCAACAACTAAATTAGTGTTCTCACAGGCAATTACAACAGAGTGGTAATGAATAAGGAGGAAGGGAATCACCCCCACAGGCTTTGCCCAGCATGACGCGGGCTTCATGATTATCCTCGTGGACAGGCCAAGAATGGTGGCCAACCAAACAGCCATAGACCCACTGGGGATTGAAACAAATCAGAAGCTGTTTTGATAATTGGTTGTACCAAAGAGAAGAAGCCCATAAATCTGGGTGGAGAAGGAGAATGTTTCATGCTATTTTTAAGTGAAATATCTTTGAATTGGCCGAGCTTTCTGACGTTGGCTAGACTTTGCAATTCCAGAGGCAGGAACATGGCTGTCTTCATTGTAAAGAACCGTGATAACACCTATCAAGATCCTCAGCTTTGCAACAATACACAGGAAACTGCTGTCTGTGTCCATAAGATCCAAAGGAAATGTCTTTGTTCCTCTTCTTCCTAGCCACAAAGTTGCTCCTTTGGTTTCCTTCCAGAGAGCTTTGGGAAGACGTAGAAGGGGATTATTCAGGTCTGGGACCATGGCCTTTGCCCTTCTCCCTATCTCCCAAGACAACATCTCATTATCTGGCTCTGAACACCATCTCGCCTGCAACCGGTAGACTCTCCATCTAGAGATGGTTCTTAGCCTCGGTTACCCACTGGGAGCACCTGGGGAGTTTCAAAATTGCTGAGGCCTGGGCCCCACCCCGCATTTCTGATTAACTTCCTCTGGGGTGTGGCCTGGGAGTGAGATTTTTGAAAGCTCTCCAGGTGACCTTCAAGTAGAGCCAAGGTCAAGAACCACTGGTCCTGGGACTCTCCCTCTATAGCCTTGAAGCAGGTGATGTTTTCCTATTAGAAATGCTGTATGGCTTTACCTACCATAGACAAGGTCCCATGGGATCTCTATGTTATCCTTGGCACCACATTGTCAGCAGGGCCTGAACTGGCTTAGGGACTGTTGTGGTGCATGTGGGCAGGTGTGACTGTTTCTGTATACTAAAAGAGTATTTGACTAAAGATGGGGTCTTAGTCGGTTAGGGTTGCTAAAAAATACCATAGACTGTGGTTCAAATAACACTTATTTCTCACCGTTCTGGAACCCAGAAGTCCAAGATGATGGGGGAGGCAGATTCAGTGTGTATTGAGGGTCCTCTTTCTGGCTCATAGACCACCACCTTTCTGCTCTGGCCTCACATGGCAGGGGTGTTAGGGAGGGTGGCGACAGCGGTCTCTGGAATTCTTTCAATGAGGGCACTAATCCCACACCCCACACTCATGACCTAATCACCTTCCGAAAGCCCCACCTCTAAGTACCATCACCTTGGGAGTTAGGATCTCAACATACGAATTCTGGGGGACCCAACATTCAGTCCATAACAGATGGGTTCTCATAAAATGTTCCTGTGATGTCCTGTCCCTGCCTTCAGGAAGGAAGCAAGGAGAAGGAATGAAGGGAAACAGGGGTTCAGTTCAACAAATCAAAATGGCCCTGAGGAGACTCTTGTGGGGCATGAAGCTGAAACATTTTAGGGAGCCCTATTTAAGAAAAGCAATATAGAATTAGGAATACAGAAGTGACAACAGGGCCTTGGAAGATGTGTGGACTGAGAATTCCTGAGCCTTTGGCTTTGTGAGCTCTTTATATACCCAGTTTGGGTGAAATGAATGACCAGAGCAGCCACAAAGTGGACTCAAGGATGCTTGTTGGACGTGATGGGGTTGAAGCATACTTTTGACACGGAGAGAAATTTGTAAACTATTCACTAGAATTAAAAGGGTCACAGAACAGCATGTAAAATCCTACCCCATTTTTGGGGCGCCTGGGTGGCTCAGTCGGTTGAGCGTCTGACTTCAGCTCAAGTCATGATCTTGCGGTCCGTGAGTCTGAGCCCCGCGTCGGGCTCTGTGCTGACAGCTCAGAGCCTGGAGCCTGCTTCGGATTCTGTGTCTCCTTCTCTCTCTGCCCCTCCCCCGCTCATGCTCTGTCTCTCTCACTCTCAAAAATGAATAAATGAAAATGCTGTATGCACTACTCACTTTAAAGTGTGTTTTATAGTCCAATAGAACAAAAAATGGATGTTGGTTTCCTATAAGCTGTGGGACCTCGGGCCTAGGAGTGAGGTCACAGACAGGTAGGTAATGTCAGTGCCAGGCCAGACACAGTGGTGGCTCCATGGGCACAGCACATTCTGACCCGGTGAACCACATGTCTAGAGCTGTGGGCCCCCCAGTCCCATGATAAATGACGTGAAATGCCTCGCAAGTTGCCTATGAAATGGCTCTTTATTAGGCTTGAATGATCTCTCTTTTTTTGCACTCTTTTTCGGAGGGAGGGAAGAAGACGTTATTTCATTCATCCAGCTACATGCAATCAATATATATGATTGCAATCAATATATATGATTGCGTCCTATATGAGCAGGTGGGAAGGGGCACGTGTTCGGACAACAGGGTTCCCACACTGCATATTCCCTGAGAAACATTTGGTGCCCAATGTTGGAGACATGGAGCGTGTCTCTTCCAGCAACATCTAGCTGATACCTGCATCCTCAGATGCTGCCCAGCCTGGCATCAGAGGGCTGTTCCTTCCTCCCTGTGCAGACACATCTCTGTGTCTTCAGGGTGGCCATAGGCTTCCTTACATTAATTGAAGTTTGTGGTAGAGATCTTTCCAGGAGCGCTTGCAAAATAAAGTCTATAACTCGGATGAATACGCTCGTTTGGTGTCATAGATGACCTAGGCATACCATAGGCCACAGGAGGAGGACAATGACATCATGACAGGCTTCCCCTGGCGCAGTGACAGTCCGCAGGGAGTTTGCTGTGGCCTGAACAGGAAGCACTTCTCTGTCCCCTGACTCTAGGATATGCTTCAGTATGATGTCTGGCTGCTTTCCACATTAGGAAGAATCTAAGGACTCTGATCTAGAGGTTTTGGGTTTTATGTTTTGCTAGGGTATAGACACAACTATGACAGAGAAACAGCAGAGGCAGTTCTTATAAAAATCCTCCTCCCCCAAAAGACAGAGGAAATTATCTCTGAAAATTGCAAACATATGCTGACGAGACCAATAATACATGTGTTTGCACACTGCGGGGCTGTCCCCACCACAGACTCTCACCACCCCCTCAGTCATTTTGGTAGGACCCGCAGGAGCGCTGACCTCGCCTTGCAGCCTCAAACAAGTTGGATGTCATTTTCTTTTCTTTATCTCTCTCTCTCTCTCTCTCTCTCTCTCTCTCTCTTTCTTTTTTCAGTTGTAATCATGTTCCACATTCACATGGCTTTGATTAGCAGGCGCACACACGCTCCAAACCTAATGTCATCTGCGGCTTTTGATTTTATTTTCCCTTTATGGAACTGGAAAAATCTTAGTGTCCAGCCTGGAGATGGTTTGTCTTTGTTTTTCTGGAAGCCCCACAGCAGAGTTGGCAAGGGGGGATGGAAGACAGCAGAGATTCTCCTGACTGCTGGTTCTTGGGACAGCACGGTGGCCCCAAGCCCAGTCTCTCTCATGTCCCCATCTCCCCTTGGCAAGGGCCCTCCTCTGCTTTCTCAACAAGCCCTCCATACACATAACCCCATGAGAGGAGCTGAGGAATCGGGGTGTCCAAACCTTAGCCAAGGAGGGACAGGACACAATGAGAGTGAGACTGTGCATTCATAAATCCTAATGAAAAATTGCAGACACTATCATATGTGACACAAAGTTGGCCCTGGCATGGAGGGGATTTCTCAGTGTGTCCCATAGCAACGATGAAAGCACCCTTGGATGGCACTCCCTAGAGAGCGGCCCTAGGAAAAGGCTTACTGAGTTTCAGGGTGATTCCTTCCAGAAAATAATGATTCCTTCCTCACCATCGCTCTTGACTCTCTCTTCACTGACCTATACTAAACCATTAAATACAACCCATTTTATTGTAGAAGAAGCAGTAAAGTGATAATGGCTGGGGGAGACATTTTTAAGAATATGATAATGAGAAAATGGCAGACAATGGTGGACTGGACTTGGAAGATCAGTGAAAAGGAGCAGAAGAGACTCCGCAGGAAGGCCACTAAGACCAAGTGGAGAAAGAATGGTGCCCTCCTTGTTAGGAAATGGTGACACAGGGTCCTGCACCAACTGGGAGGGTTAATCAGGGACATCTCTATGTAATGAATCTTGATCTGCAGTCACAGAAGATACAAGTAATTTGAATAGTGTGCTGATTAAAATCTGTAGAGCATCAGTGGAATTAGATCCAAATGCTGATAAGCAGAGGAAAATGCAAGGCTATTGCATTGCCATGCATGGTCAAGCAGTATAATTAATTGCACACTGAACCTCCTAAGCCAGTCATTCTTCATTAAGAAGTGGTTCCAAGTGCCAGGTAGTGTGCTGGCACTGATGGGTACCCATTCAGGGAGAAGAGTGAAGCTGGCATAAGCTGCCCCACTTTTCCAAGATACACACACACTTTTTCCTTTATGTTTTCTATTAATTGCTGAGATGATCCTCCTTCCTACTGCATACTCGATACACCCTTCCCTCTCCTAATTTATCTCAAAATTCAGTCTAAACTGGCTTCAGTATTGAGCTCGAATGTGGAAAAATACTTGGGCTCTATCATTCCACTTGCACACAGGGGTGATCACTGGGAGCGGACGCTACTTATCTGACAGCCGAAATCGCCTGTGCACTGCCCCAAGCATGACCCTCTTGCTGGTCCAAGCTTTCCCCATGCTTAGGCTCCAAAGCTTTGTTCATTCATTCAACAAACGTTAATGAAAGCTGACTATGTGTGAGGCACCATTCTTGGTTCCGGGGTTATAGAAATGAACAAACCGACAAAAATTCCTGTTTCCTCTTTCTACGGGTAGAGATGAAGAATAAAATAAGTCATTAAATGACTTCTAATTAAATCATGAGTAAAAAATATTCAGGCAGAAAATGCAATAGGGGTGGGGGACATAAAAGTTTGGAGAAGAAGGGCTGATGGTCTCAAGTAAAGGGCATGAAGGAAGTGAGGGGGACTTGTTCTGCAAATATAGCTGAGGAAAGACCACTCTAGGCAGAAAGAAGCCAATGCACAGGCCCTGAGACAAGAGCTAACCTAGCTTCATCTAGGGAGAGGAGCAAGCTGGTGTAGCTGAGGGCACTGATCAGGGAGGAAGAGAGGAAATGATGATCATGTTTTGTTGTTCACTCTTAGTTCTCAGCTCTAGGGATGAAAGCACAGTCATTCTGACAGAGTATCAGGGACAGGGCTTGCCAGCTTTGGCCAGAATCCCTTCCCATGAAAAATCCTTAGGCCTTTGTGCCTGATGGGATCATCTCCTAGACATCTGCTTCTCTGATGGTAAGTTTTAAAGATATTCTTCAAGACCTGTATTATTATCCTGCTTTTATAAAAGGCATATCTGAAGCTGAGGAAGATTAAATAATTTGCTTAAGTAATAAATACTAAGGGAAGTTTTTAATCTAGGTCAGTTTATTGTCTTTCAATCCACCAGTGTCCTCTTACTCTAGAGAAGGTCACAGTCCAGGAAGAGAAGGGCACATTTTAAAAATGCACTGTAAGAGAAAGAAATAAAACCTACTGTATTAAGAGAGCTCATCACATCCCCATCTGGAACCTGAGGCTAAACAAGGACGGATTCTACGGAAGTGGGTCAGGAAAGGCTTCAATGAAGGGGTGACATACAAAAGAATCCTTGGAGAATAAGGCAAAGACTCCCACTTTCATCTTGTCTATTGGGAATTGTATTGAAGGTCTCAGCCATTGCAATAAGGCAAGAAAAAGAAATAAAAGTTTCAAAGATCACAGAAGAAGTAAGTACATACAAGTGGAGAGACCTCCTCAGAATTGCCCCAGCAGGGATTGAGGAGGAGAGGGTATTTATCTACATACTCCCACCTCCCAACTTGTTCATGGCTATCCCCAGTGGCCTCCCCTGCCACCCTTCAGAGCTGGCTCTGCACACAGTCAAGCAAACTCCCAGAGCACAGGACAGAGAAAGAAGAGGGGTGCAGGTGCTTGAGGTGGGAAGTTCTCAGCACACTGAGAACAATGCATAGCTGTGGGTGGGCTTAGAAGACAGAGACCATCATCTCAGTGTTGCCTAGAGTCAGGGATAAGTGAAAACTGCCACCTCTCACCACAAATTAATATCACCTTCTAGCCCCTTGCATAAAAAACGTAAATGAAGAAAAGATGTAAATATTAGAATGGAGTATTAACAGTTCCACTGTTTATAGATGTTGTTATAGAATTACTACAAAGTAAATCAGGAACTAAAAATGAATTCGAATCAGCAAATAGTTTCAGTAAGGTGTCAAGTTAATAAACACACCCACACACCTAAGGCACATGCAAAACACACACTGAGTACTCACAAGCACACCTCATACACACCACACAAACACCACACATACCACACACACACACACACACACACACACACACACACACCACATTCACCACAAATAGACCAAACATACCCTATAAAAGCAACAAACATAAATGACACAAACACCACGCATCAAACATATACAACACACACATACCACACACACACCAAAAACAAATGATGCATACACCACACAGGTACCACACACACAAACTCCATACACACACGTACCACACACACCACACTTATACCACATAAACACACACCACACAAACACTACACAAAAACACATATATACTACTTCCACATTATGCATATACCACACACAACCAAACGCATATATCCCACACACATTCCGCACATAGAACATACACACAACATACACACCACATTCACAGGACACATATATCATACACACACACACACCACACACAAACCAAACTCACATATATCACACATCAAGGGCACATTTACCATATACCCCACACCCACACCACCCACACCACAGCCACACCACAAACACCCCACACCTATACCACACACACGTATACAAAAAATAATACCCCCCAGTAGTTTTCCCATGTGTCTTTAGGGACAATCTTGAATTCTACATTCATTTTGTACTCTGGCTTTGTTTCCCTGAAACAGAATCATACACGAAGGCCCCCCAAATTCAACGTCTGTAGTCAAGTACCTTTCTTTTCTCCATTGGTAAGACTACTTGTACTCACCCCATCCCATTTAGGGAACAAATAGCAAGTATGTTCTGCTCTTCTGCTTTTGAGGAAACTTGCCTCTATCTCTGACATCCAGGTTCAATTTCAATAGATGTGGAAACCTGGCTGAACCAGGAGATCCCTTTTCTCAGCAGTACAACCCCTTGGGATAAAAATTAATTCCTATGCAGCCTGCAGACACCAGCCATGCACTTTGAATGCATTTCTCTATATTCCAGTCCATCAATTTATTGAGATCTTCGAGAATACCTGATGCCTTATTTTTTTAATCTGGCATTTTTATTAGATTATTTAGAGAAGGGGGCCTCATATGATGAAATGCATTTTCTATTTGTGACAAAATAAACAGAGGCTCCTCAGTTACCACAGCTGAGTAAAAGACGGCAGAGCCAAATCATATATGCATTTAAATTAAGCCATTATTCCTATGAAAACAGGTAGATGAAGAAGCAACCTCAGAGGGAGTCTGCCTGCCTTCCTACTTGAAAGCATGATGGCTTTTATACTCCTGAGGGTGAAATGAGAGTCACCAAGCCATTGTCCCCTCAGTTGGTGTCCATTCCCATTATGACATCTGAATCCCAGAATCAGAGTATAAATATCTCACTGCACTGGGACGCCTGTGTTTAGTGACCTATGTTTCAACCTCTATGCCCCTTTATATCATTGATTGCTTCCTATGATGCTCAGCATTAGAGAAATAAGTGACGATGTTAAGTGGACCCACAAGAAAAAAGTATATCGGACTTCAGTGAGACACATAGATATGATTTACCATATGTATGGATTTTTGTAAGGTAATGAAAAACAAATCCTCACCAGTATGATTCCAAGTCAAGGGGTTAATACATGCCAAGATTTTGTTTTTCTGAGTGAGTCTGAAAGCAGAGAAGCTTTAGACCCAGTGGTGGGGATAGGGAGAAGAATCTGGAATATCTGGAATGCCAGGGGACCGTGTGTGTGCGTGTGTGCGTGTGTGTGTGTGTGTGTATTTGGAAGAGGAGTAAATAAAAGGAGCATGTGTCCCTTGGAGAAAGGGCAGCGGTATTGCAGGGAAATATTTATTGATAATTTTGTTTTAAGGGATGCATGGTAACTCTCTCCTTTCTTCTACTTTAAAAAAAGTAAATGTCTTCGCAGTCTTCATTATTGAATGCAGATCTGTGGGGTCTGTAAGTGCAGCCTGGGCTATGTTATGACAGATTTAAAGCAAGAGAAACCAGGAGGGGTTTCAAAATAAGTTTTACAACACTAAGGGAAACTTAGTTCCAATATCTTACATTTGGATGCCTTTCTTAGATGAATCAACTGCTTTTCAGAATATAAGAGAGTTATGAAAATGTACCACTTGGCAGACATAGAAAGCAGCTGCTTATCATCATTAATTTTCAATAAGTATGTATTAAGCAACAAGATATATATCACTCTGCAGGGTTCAGGACCTGGGGAAAATATGGTATCCTAGAGACAGCATTAACACAAAGAATGACTCAAGGCAGATCTGTGTCATCTGCACCCCTCCTTCCTCCGTGTGGCTGGCTTAGAACCTTCTGGTCTGAGGGTGAGTGAGAGCTGTGGTGCACCCCACCAGGAGGTGGCAATGACCTGGCCACCTGCCTAGGACTGAACACAAAAAGAAAATCAGAGGGAGGTAATTTGGGGAGAGACCTTAATTTCTTTGAGATCATAGGGGAAGGACATTTCATTTGAGGATATTCATTTTCCAGTGAGGAGGGAGACTTTGTGATTATGGTTATAATTTCTCTACAGAAATTTAATAATTGAAGAAGTTCACATTATTGAAATTGGAGGCATTCTCTATTTTTGGCCTTAAGATTATTTAGAGTCTACCACGTGGTGTTGCTCATTGCATGACCTTCTTGTGAGTAAGACTAACCAACAAACCAGCTATGGACTAGAATTGGGTGTTGAATAGAGTGGGATATGGTAGTCACTTAATTAATGTCCTATTTTCTCCTGCACAGGGGCTTCTCAGGGGCAAAGCTGGATTGCTCTGGGTTGTTCTTGCTGGTAGGACAAAAAAAAAAATGGATATGTGGGGAGGGAATCTTGAGGGGCTATTCACTAAACTGATGAGTTAAATTCCAGACACATTTGAGTTTTAATGCAGCCAGGATCACCATGAATTAGGTCAAATGTATATGTAACACTTTCCTATACCATAGAGCAGAATCTCCAAGTTGTGTAGGACTCCTTTTAGGGCCTGATGATACCTATTTTCTCTCCATACAAGCATACACATCTGTGCCCGTGATGCCTTTGAGTGTTCTACCATATGGGTGGCAGAAAATACTGAGATCATATGCTTTATATTGAGGCTAAAGAAAGACATAAAAAACACAGACCAGCTTCTCTGAGTATAATGCAATAACATTAGTGTAGTAAGCTAAGTAGAAAAAGAAAAAGAAAGAAAAAAAAAAAAGAAAGTTTTGTCACTTGGAAATTTAAAAAAAATCCTTCTAAACAACTTCTGCTAAAAGCAAGAATAAAATTCAATTAAGCGTCAAATTCAAAATGTAGCAAAATAACATCTAAGCTGATAAAAATTCAATAATGATAGATGCTGTAATCAATACATTACAGAAAAAAATAACCTCTCACATGAGGTATGAAACATAAGCCATTAAGAAAAAAGGAAAAGATTAAATTGGATTTCGTGAAAGTGAAAAACACTGCACAATGACAGACGCCAAAACCAAGGGAAAAGCACCAAAACCAAGTGAAAAGACATTTCAAATTGGAAAAAAAAAATTTTGCAATGCAAATAACAGAGAGAAGATTGGCAAAATGTATAAAGATAACTTACAAATCAATAAGAAAAAGATAAGCAAACTAAAATGACCTGACCATAAAAGACTCTTAAATACAGAGAACAAACTGAGGGTTGCTGGAGGGGAAGTGGGTGGGGAGATGGTCTAAATGATCGATGGGCATTAAAGAGGGTACTTGTTGGGATGAGCACTGGGTGTTGTATGTAAGTGATGAATCACTGGGTTCTGCTCCTGAAATCAGTACTACATTGTATGTTAACTAAGTTGAATTTAAATAAATAAAATTTAAAAATAAAATAAAATAAATAAGATAAAATAAAATAGAATAGGATAAAATAACCTGAAAATGCCCTACAGAGGTGAAAAAGCAATTCTTGAGAAAAGGAAAATAAATGATCAATACATAGAATGAAAAAATTTCCAAACTTCCTAATTATTGGTGGAAATGCTAACTAATCAATGGGATGTAATTGCACCCCATCAGATGGCAACAATTCATCATTCTGAACAAGTTTTGGGGAGGCATACAGAACAGAATTCATGTACATTGTTGGCAGAAGATTGAAGCCTTTTATGTGTGACACAGGTCTCACTTCATGATGTACAGATGCTATGGCTCAGCAATTCCACCCTGGACCATGTGGGAGTTTATACTTGGGAAATTTTGAAAACGTGGAAAGACGAGGTCCCAGTAGTTCATTTTTGCTTTTGTTTCCCTTGCCTCCGGAGACGTGTTGAGTAAGAAGTTGCTGTGGCTAAGATCAAAGAGGTTTTTGCCTGCTTTCTCCTTGAGGATTTTGATGGCTTCCTGTCTTACACTGAAAGAAAGGAAAATACCAATCTAGGATTCCATGCCCAGCAAGAGTATTCTTCAGAAGTGAAAGGTGAATAAGGAATTTCTCAGACAAGCAAAAACAGGGAATTAGTGACCAGTAGACCTGCCCTGCAAGAAATGCTAACCTGGGTCAGAAACTTGGAACCACCTACAGGAAGGAAGAACGTTGGAGAAGGAATAAATGAAGGCAACATAACATCTCCCACTTTCCTATTCTTAATTAATCTAAAAGATCATTGTTTGTTCACATCAGTGATGGTGACAGTGTATTGGATTTTTATAATGTACAGTTAAGATAAACGAATAATAGCAACAGGGGAGGGGGCTATCCAGTGATCTGTCACAAGGTTCCTACACTACACGTGAAGTGGGGCTGTGTTATTTAAAGATGGTTGTAGGTTATTTTAAAATCCGTATTGCATGCCCTAAAACAACCACTAAAACATTTTTAAAGGAAGTATAAATGATAAACCACAAGATGAAATAAAATGGAATCGAATAAATGCTCAGTTAAAACAAGAGAAGGGGATACTTGACTTCTGCTACGTTCAACTAAAAACCCTGGATGTTATATATAAGTGAACATAAGAAGACTCTGGAAGGTGGAAGGAAGGAGGCAGATTGGCTTGGCACCTTGACACTGGAAAAATCATATGGCAGTGAGTTCTCCGATTCGATGCCTCACATGCCCAGCACACACAGATGTGGCCCCAACACATACCACCAAAGGCTGAGAGGGGAGTCCAGACTTCCACCTTCTCCAGGCTGTATGAGGCACCCTAACCTCACACCAGCAGGATAGTGTCAGAGAAGGCCAAGGAGGGAGCTGGGACTTCCAACCCCACTGGCAGTAAGAAGACACTTTTACCCTTCTTATCAGAGGAGACCTAGCAGAGAATCAGGACTTTCAGTACTTACCAGAGGTAATGAGACCACCCTCCTTCCATTTTCTCAGTGGAGGCCACATGGGCAGTGGTAACTGGGCACTCCTATTTCTCCCAGTCAAGGAGGCATCAGCGGAGGCAGCATGGGAAGCTGGGAACTCCCACCTCTACGGGGCAATAAAGAGGAGTCCCAATGTCAGGAGTCAGTGGAGGCTAAGTAGGAACGTGGACTTGCACCCCTACCTGGCATCACTAAGGTGGCAACCCCCCTCACCTTCCACTGCCAGAACGGTGTCCGAGGAAGCCAGCTAAAATGGAAAGTTTAAACAACAATGAAAGCCTCACAAAAGGATTCCCAAAATGTTCCGATTGCTTTAAGAAAAAAAAGACAAAAACAACCACTCATCTTACAGAGAACCAGGAAGATTTCAAGCTGAATAAAAATAGATGACAGCACTACAATGGCAGAGATTGGAATGATCTAATGGAGATCACAAAGGAGCCATCAGTGACATGCTTCAGGGAGCAATCCCAAACAATGTAAAACAAATGCAAAGCAATAGGAAGCCTCAGCAAAGAAACAGAGAATTTAAGGTGGCCCAAATGGAAATATTAAAAATGAAGCCAACATTGTATTCTTGGAATAAATGCCACTTGGTCATAGTATATAATCCTATCAGCGAATTGTTCAATTTGGGGTATATGTATCTTACTGAAGAACTTCATGTTTATATTCATGAGGAGTATTAATCTGTAGTTTTCTTTTCTTGTGATGTTTTGGTCTGGCTTTGGTAGCAGAGGAGTCCTGGTCTTATAGGAAGAGTTGGATTATCATCAGTCACATCTTGTTTTTTTCTGGAAGAGTTTGAAGGACTGGCGTTAATTCTTTAAATGTTTAACAGAATTTACCAGTGAGACCATCTTGCCCTGGGATTCGCGTGTGTGTAAGGGAGGTGGGTGGAGATTCTGGATTAATAATTCAACCTCTTTATTATAGCTTTGTTCGGATTTTCTGTTTCTTCTTGATTCAGTTTCAGTTGTATGTATTTTCCTAGGACTTCGTCCATGTCATTTAGGTCGAAAGATTCCCGTATAGATACATTTAAAATTCTGTAAGGTCAGTAGTAATGTTCCCCGTTGTTTATTTTATTATTTTGAGTCCTCTTTCTTTTTTTATTGGTCAGTCTAGTTAATCTCAAAAATAATTTTTTACACACTTTTTATTAGATTTAGAAAGTCCCCTTCTATTCTTAATTTACTGACATGTTTGTTCTTTTTAATCATGGATGGGTGCTGAATTTTGCTAAATGTTTTCTCTGCATCTATTGAAGTAACTCACTGCTCATCTACCACAGTAAGAAGACAGTGTGCATGGCAGTAGGAATCCTGTTAAATAACACACGTGTGACTACATCCAGGGACAGCCATTTCCATTGTAAACATTAT
Source organism: Panthera pardus (assembly GCF_024362965.1). Lineage (NCBI taxonomy): Eukaryota > Metazoa > Chordata > Mammalia > Carnivora > Felidae > Panthera > Panthera pardus. The sequence continues at coordinate 3,758,755 of NW_026526655.1, read as the reverse complement.
AGTGGCATTTTACTTTTTGACTTGTCTGTATGTGCTGTTTTAACCTTTTATTTTATTTTTAAAAAATTTTTTATACATTTATTTATTTTTGAGAGACAGAGACAGAACACGAGCGGGGGAGGGGCAGAGAGAGAAAGAGACACAGAATCGGAAGCAGGCTCCGGGCTCTGAGCTGTCAGCACAGAGCCAAACTCGGGGCTCAAACTCACAAACCACGAGATCATGACCTGAGCCAAAGTTGGACACTTAACCAACTGAGCCATCCAGGTGCCCCTGTTTTAACTTTTTTAAAAAATGTTAAAGAAAAGTGCAAAATAAGACGCATGCCACGTTTTTGTGCAGAAGACTGTACAAACGATCTCTAAACATATCCATAAATTCAAAGCAGTGCAATAAAAATTCTAGTGGGAATTTCAGCATGACGAGGAGAACAAACACAGGAGAAGAGCTAAGAAGATTCTGGGTAGGAAGGAAGGGGAATAACAAGACTTGCCCTGTCAGGTACTCAATGCGTTGTGTAAAATGACACTAAGGAGTAGAGCACCAACACTGGAATAGGAGTAGGTCACCTGATCAATGGAATAGATAGAGAGCCAAGAAATAGAAATAAGTATGTGAGAATGTAATTTATAATAAAAATGTCATTTCAAATCAGTAGGGAGAATGGATTGGCAAATGGAAAATGGATTTTTCAGTAAACATATTAAAAAAATAAAGCTGGATCTTTGGCTCATTCTTAAAGTTAAAATAAGTTCCAGATGGATAAAATATTTAAAAACAAAATATAAAATCGTGAAGGAATGAGGAATTATTTTGAATGAAATCATTAATAATGTTGAGATAGACTGGTTTCAAAAAAACCAAACTTATAAAGGAAAGGAATGGATTCCAATATATAAAATTATTATTTAGCAAAAATGAACAGTTAAAAGGAAACTCCACTTCCATACTTTCATCACCGATTATATATCAAGGGAAAACCTTTGCAACATAGAATAGAAAATAGTTCGTTTCTTTAATGAGCAAAGAATTTTTTAACAATTAAATGAGCATATCCATTTAAAAAATGGATAAGGCCATGAACAAACACTTAAGAAAATAATAAACACCTGAAAGCGTTCAGTTTCATACCTTATCAGAGAACTGCAAATAAAATTAATAATAATATAGTTGAAAAGTAATATCAGTTTAATAAGAATTTGGAAGATTAGCAAAACGCCTAAGCCCTTCCTGTGAAATATTTTCTCTAAGTTTCTCCAGGGTTTAGTTTCTTTTAATTTAGATATTACTATAAATCTTTCTCCTTGTGATTTCTTCTTTCACTTTTATGAATAAAGTCCTTTGTTATTCTGAAATTCACATTTGCCTATTATTCTTGCTGTTTCTTAAGGGAATTTTTTGTTTTACACGGAGCTCTTTCATATGTTTAGACTCTCCTATGGTGTTTGATATAAGGTATGAACCTAAAACAATTCATTTCCAAATAGTTCATTCATTGCCCAGTACTATATAATGTGCAATCCTTTCTTCCCAAATTGATAAGGAAGCCGACTTTATCATGTACTTTGATTAGCCTCAACGTGTTGGACTGTCTCCACCTACACTTGTATCCACATCCCTTTTTGTCCACCAAACCCCTCTTGTAGCTGAAGAAGATGGAGATCAGAGGGCACACAGCCGGTGTGGAATGCGGCTTGAGTGGTGGCCCTTGTCCACCTCCTGACCTGCAGCACAGTGTGTTTGTCCCTTAGTACACGTCCTTGCACCGGGCTTCTGATTAGGTGGGCAGCGATGACCCCATCCTTCCCCATTGAATACCCCAACTTCTGCTCAGAAGGAGAAGAAACAATGCATCCTGCGGGCAGCGTCCTCCACCATGCCTGTGGAAGAGAAGGGTGTGGCTTCGTTCTGATTCCTGGGCTTGGTTCTGTGAAGCCGTGTCCCATGAGAGAAGGTTCACCCAGCTGTAGAATCCAGACACTGCCTGCTCTTCCCACAGGGACCAGAGCCCACGCCCCAAATAGGAATGTGGGCGCTGGATTCAGCCTGCCTGAGTTCAAATCCCAGCTCTGCCAGTTCCTACTTGGTGACCCCTTTGCCTTCATTGCTCATCTTGAGTACGAGAACAACAATTGTGCCTAACTCACAGGGACTTTGTAACAATTAACTGAGTTAACCAGCAAAGTGCTTCGGACGGTGTTTAGAAATATAAAGGTTAGTTTACCTAAATTTGGTCAGTTGAAGAGTTGGTATCTAGCTAAATTTATATTATGTCTTTGAAAAGGCACAAATCCTTTTCTCTTTAGTATTGAAATTGGCACGTTGGGGAGCTTGCCAACATCTCTTAAAGCATCCTTACTGGACGCCAAACTTTCCCTTAGTCTATGAGGCAAAATCGTAGCGAGAACAGCCCGTTGAATTAAGGATGCAGGTGGTTTGCTAACTGGAGGGGGAAAAAGCAACCGCAGATGGTCCACTTCCTGTTTATAATACACTTGGGGAAATGACCATTTGCTCATGGAGAAAATATTTTTTTTATCTTATTGGGTAAAGAAAAATAATAGACTACAGAGACAGAATATTACTATCACAGCATTTTTGTCTCATGAAAAACTGATTGGCTTGACTAACTATTGATTAAACATTGTGCATGCAGTTATTCTCCAGACAATAAGAATCCTGGCATAAAATAGCCTTACAGGCAAAGTTCATTTATGGTCAGAGAAGGTTCACCAAAACAATAATATCCCAATAATATGGGTCCAAAATTGAAATGCCTGCAGCCCCTTTGGGGACCTGGGTTTTGATCAGAGAACAAATTGTTCGTGGAGTTACCATTTCCTATTGCTTCCTCAGTTTCCCTGAAATCTCAACAATCAGAGAGACAGTAGGAGGTTAGTGCCTTTAATTTTGCAACTCTCTGCCCTGATGTGTACAGTCAGATGTGTGGAGCCTGTCCTCAACTTATCTGTTGAAAAGCATACCAACCACGGGCTGGGTTTATGTGTTTATATACCAGATGATACCATCAACACACTCCCAAGAAATGCTTTCCTACACTCAGAAATCCAAGCAGAAAAAACCCCTTTGCCTTTATCTTGGCCTCCACCTAAAATTTCCCCCCTTATAGACTACTTTACATCTAGAGAATTCTGTTAAGGGGTTTTGGACCCATCATTCCCTTTTATCCTCTGGTTCTGTTGTTCACCTTAGTGGTCTTTTCTTGGAGGTCCAAACTTTGAAGCAATATAAAAAAAACCAGTAATTGTGCTCTGCCGTACGATGCATGACCACATTTAGCCAGCCAAAATAGAACAGAACTGCTCCATAACAGTCATGTGAATTTCTTTAATTGACTAAAAGCCACTTATTTGTGTGTCCTATGCATTGTTCACATGTATATCTGCACACAATGCATGCAGGGACACACATACACACACAGAATTTCCCAGGATGGCTTTAAGAGGCAAGGGTCAAAAACAACTCAAGATCCCATGGGTTGGTCTCATGACAAAGCTCCAAGACCCAACTCATCCTTGAATTGCTACCAGGGACTCAACCAGTCTTGCTAGAATCTCCCAGGAAGACTGTGCATGTTGGTTCAGCATGCCATGGGTCGCTACAGTCACTCTGGCACCTAAGATTGTGGACTTTGATTCTGAGCAAAGAGGGATAACTGAAACCTCACTGTGGACACTCTATGTGGCCTGGCCAGATCTCTGGGCTGGTGCGCCAGCCTCCAGATGCTGTGAGTGTTGGCAGCTGTGGACTCACAGCTGCCCCTTTCTGGAGAAGTTCCCTTGAGACAGTAATAGCTTCCTGGCCCTGAAAGTCACACCCACACACAAGGCAGTTGAGGGCCAATCTTTGAGTAGTACAAAAGGCCAGACCCTTGCCCCAAAGTGGGATGACTCTGGTAGGATCTTCACTGCAGGTCTCCCCACAGAGTTGGGCAGAAGCCAGGCTCCAGCCAAGACCACATCCTTGCTCAGCTACTTCTCCTGCCTTACCCTGCTGCCTTCACTCCTTCTGATGACAGTGCTTCCTCAATAGATCACTTTTCCAAGACTCCTCCAATCAGGCTCTGCCTGAGTAATCCCTCATCTGTCCACAGACTACTGAACCCATGTGGAGTCTTCCATATAGGCAATCACACTCTGCTTGAATTGGTTAAGGACAGTGACAATATTCTGACCTTCCAGACTACTGAAACAGCCACTATCCATTTATTCTCCACCCTACAGTGGAATTATTATCAGCGTTCACCAAACCCAGGTGAAAACACTTGGAGAGTAGGAAAAGAAAATACTCTCTATGTAACCACTTTCAAAAGCGCATTCAGATATTAACAATACAATGATATTTATCTGTTAGAAAACCACAGGCAACTAAGAAGTTGAAAATACTTCTACAAGTAAATGTGCCAATGAACAAAGATCCAGAGGTCCAGGGTACCATTGAATTAATGACCATTGTATAATACCTAATTTGTGCTTGAAAGTTCAACTTTATCATTTACCACAAATACTGTCAATTGTTTTCCTTGAAGTGACAAGCTAACTTAATTAATTTTTGAGCAACACTTCGCCAAATACAGAAGTCTGAGTAGCCATCATTTGTCAGTTATTCTTTTGAGTAAAAATGGCATCACACACACACACACACACAAAAAGATGAGTTCAGTTCATGGCTCAATCTCATAAGGGCTTTTCCTCGAGGTAACTTACCTTGAGGTAAATTTTGGTACACTGAGGTACTTTATGTGTGATTTTCACTTTATAAAATCAAAAATCTGTACTGCTGTGACAATGGAGAGTATAAGGTGCACTGACAGAGTTTGGTGTCACTGCCTAGATTCCTGACACGGTGCCTATCCGTCAGCTTCACACCATCAGGAGAAATGTCAACACACTGGAAGAGACAAAAACATCTTGGTGGGCTTTTTTAAGTAAGCTTTTTATTTTAGAATACTTTTAGATTTACAGGAACATCATGGAGATAGTACAATTGTCATGAACCCCACACCCCTTTTTCCCTTAATATTGACATGTTGTATTAACAAGGCACACTTGTGACAACTAAGGAATCAGTTCTGATATATCATTGTTAACCAAACTTTATATGGGTTTCCTTAGTCTTTACCTAATGCCCTTTTATTGTTCCAGGATTCCAGCCAGGGTACCACGTGATATTAGTCATCATGCTTCTTTAGGCTTGACTCTATCAGTTTCCTAGATTTTCCTTGGTTTTGATGACCTTGACTGTTTTGAGGAATATTGGCCAACTAATTTGTGGAATGTCCCTTAATTGGGATGGTTCTGATATCTTCTCTTGATTAGACTGGGTTTATGTATTTTTTGAGAGAAAGACCACAGAGAGAAAATTCCATTCTCATATCTTATCAAGGGTCCATGCTATCAGCATGACTTATCATTGTTGATGTTGACCTTGGCCAACTGACTGAGGTGGTGTTTCTCAGACTTCTCCACTGTACAGTCACTCTTCCTGTTTCCCCTTTCCACACTGTCCTCTTCAGAAGGAGGTTTCTATGTGCAGCCCACACTTAAGGAGCAGGGAGTTACACTCCACCGCTTTGAGGCTGAAGTAGCCACCTAAGTTGCTTGTTAATACGATATTTTCTTAGTGTTATTATGAAAATAGATTTGATCTTACAGAACCTTAAAAAGGTCTTGGGGAAACTCCCAGATGTCCGCAGACCACACTTTGAGAACCACCCTTCTGCACAATGGAGGCAGGGAGGGATGTGTCCAGAACCAAGAAGCTACAATCAGGTGTATCTTGGTGCTTCCAGGATTCTCCAGGGGTAACTGTGATAGGAGAACAGTAGCCACTATTATTGGACAAGTGCTTGTCTACTTAAGGACTCAGCCCCTAAGGGATGTAGGTCCAAATCCTCTGATCAGACAAGCAGTGCAACCACAAAGCGCTTCTGTAGGGCAAGCAAAATATAGAATGAGTCATGGAAAAAGAGGAGATAAGTATCAATTGTGGCTTACCAGTTGCAATGACTCATCGTTGTGTCACTAACCCTCTTGTTTTAAATCTACAGAGATTGGGTCTAGCTCCAACATTTAAGGAAACTGTTAGAGATCACACTAGATCTCGCTTCTCAACAAGAAGGAGTGAGGGTATCAAATTCTAATAATCAGTGAGATAACACTTTTAGAAGTGGAGCCAGATATAACATATGGCATGGTTTGACACAGAAGATGCAAACAGGGGACCCAGACACAACTCACACTCCTGTCTCCTAGTCCAGGCACCTCAGTGACAACCCGCCATGTGTGCAATGCCTCGGCTCTTGTAGCTTCATTCAGGTGCTACCTGACAGCACCTTGCCTCGGGTCTGCACCACACATCTCTTGGCTACCACCCATGGCCTCCTTATAAAGCTGGGGCATGGGATGCTGCAGAAGGCCCCATGGTGCCCACATATGCGCAACCCAGAGGTATGGTATGTTTCGGCTACCAAAATAACACACCACAGACTGGGTGTCTTAAAACAAACAAACACACTTATTTCTCACAATTCCAGAGGCTGGGAAGTCCAAAATTATGGTGCTGTTAGATTTGGTGTCTGGTGAGAGCTTCCTGGTTCACAGATGGCCATCTTTCTACTGTGTCCTCAAATGGTAGAGGGAGTTCTCTGGGGTCCTTTTATAAGGGAGCTGATTCCATTAATGAGGGCTCCACATTCATGACCTAATCACCCCCATGGGCCCCACCTGCTAATACCATCACCTCCATTAGGATTTGACATGTGAATTTTGGAAGGGACACAAACCTTCAGTCTACGGTAGTACTTAATGCCCCACTGGGAAAATGTTTGAACGATGAGAGATAGGGTCCAGTGGATAAACACTTCCTTTCGTCCCACCCCACAACACTGATAATGATTCTGACTCACATTTTATGCGGCTTCTCAGGTTTCACCGCATTAAGCACTCACTCTCCTATAGCAGCAGTTAACTTAACAACACATCTTATACCAATCTCTTCTTTGCTGAAATGCTTTCCCTACCCCTTAGTTTTGCTCTTAGGATCACTTCCCAGTGAAAGTACTAGCATGTGTTTGTCTCAGGCTCCTTTTTCTGGAGAGTTTATGCTAAGACAGATCAATGCCATGTTGTGACCTTCAAGTATTCATTCCTTCCACATATATTTAGTAAGCACCTACTACGTGCAAAGCATCGTGTTAGGCTTACAGACAACTGGGGAAATTATCAAACAATTCATTGCAAGTATAAATGAGGTACAAAGAGAAGCTCAGTGTGCTTTCAGATTCTGCAACACCCTAATTTAGGGGACTAAGGAGAGATTCTCTCTAAGAAAGGAACTTCTCACTGAGACCTGAAGAGTGAATAAGACTTCTTTCTGGGAAGGGCAGGAGAAGAGGGAGGATGTTGGGCAGTGAGACATCAGGTTCAAAGGAAAGGAGGTGAGTGAGGGCACAGCATCTGTACAGAAGGAAAAGAAGCCAAGTATAGGTGAGTGGATGGCTGAGCAGAGAAGGCGGAGAGACTGGAGAGGAGCGAGGAGACAAAGAAGAACAGAACAAAAAGAATCAGAACTTCATGGTGAAGAGACTTGAGAATTTATCATATGAGCAGTGGGAAACCACTGAAGGGTTCTGAGTAGAGTTGGCTTTCTTAAGAGACTGTTTTGGCTGTGGATGTGAAAAATATTTGAAGGATTGAGAGTGGACACAGAAGACTAGTTACAAGGTGATTTAACTGATCTAGGCAAAAAAAAAAACTGATCTACCGTGTTGACGGTACCCACTGGAGTGATGGCCTGTGGGGATGGACAGAAGCTAAAAGATTTGAGAGGTGCTCAGATGAAGAAAAACTCCATTTTTATGGCTAAAAAGGGAGAGGGATTGGTGTTTTTCAATTTGTTGGAAGTCAATTATGAGAAAAATAAAATTTTTCCAAAGTTTCTACATAGCTTGTCTGTAATGTGTGTAGAAACTCTACTTGTTTGCCTGGTATACTTTTGCTGTTTGTAATTTTCTTTCATGAGGATGAGTTTTAATTAACTTTAAGGGAATTTCAAGCCAGTCCATTTATATACTACATAATTCTAAGATTTCACCTCATGTAGGTAAAAAGATGAGATCCTTTGATCAGTAAGGTAAGAATTAAAACTTCATCTGACACTTACTAGCAAGGTGACAGTGGGCAGGTCATGTTTCCCAGTCTTTTTAAAAAATATGTAAATAAATCAGTGGATGGAGCTAATACCAGCTAAATCTTGTGTATCTGATGATTGTTCATTTTTTCAAGAATGACATAAGATAATGGGTGTAAGGTGCCAAATGCAGGGCCTGGCACCAATAAACACGTGAATAACGGTATCCATTATTTATAGTATCTACAGATCATTAATGAGGAGCCCCTCTCAAACCTTGCCTAAATCAGTATCTTAAAACACAGTATACTAAATCCACTCTAAAACCATGGTTTACTATCCTCCCCCCCACCACCCCGCCATTGTGTGAGTCTGTTGGTTCTAAATGGCTCCCCTGCTCTCATCTCATCCATTGCTTTGCATTGACAATTCCAGTTCAGGTTCTCCATTCCCCTCCCTTCCTCTGACTGTTCACTGAGATGTTCAGTCATCTTACCCTCAAGAAGCCTGAAATGCTGCACATCATCTGTCTCTGTCCATGCTTCACCTTGGCCATTCCAAAACTACTGCCATTTTTGTGCCTCTGCTGTTACAGCCACAGGGACTAGGGCAGCCCACTGTGTTGCTGCCCTTGGTGGGAGATAGGGCACCTGGCTCATGTGAGTTGTCCCAAGTCATACACAACCACCCAACAGCCTTGGAACATGGGGCTTCCCCAAGCTTGCTCTGTGTGTCCCTCTAGAAATGATTGTTTTCTCCCCTTTGGTTCTCATGGCAATACCCTTATACACACATTAACTGCATTAACTTAATCCATTAGTTGAGTCATTTTTAAACACACAGTGGGTACAGAGTCAGTACAATTGAGCTTCAGCTCAGATGCTTCAGAAAATAGCTTCCATGCCTACGTGTATTTTGCCAATGGAGAGTCATCAGCCAGTGATCATGACAAAGTGGAACCAGACTTTCAGTGAGTTTCCATCTGGGAAAACTCTCAAGAGTTGAGTCTGTCAAAGTAGTGGCTCTTAAGCTTATTTTTTAGTAAGGAAATGAAAATTTTTGAATACAATTTTATAAAGAAAATATATGAAACAGATCAGGAGAAGAGATTCTGATTAAGTGGCAGAGAGGCATGGAGACCCAATTAGTCCCCCAGTCCCCTTCCCCAAATAACCCCAGAGGTACCACCATCAAACTTAAAGTAACTAAATCGCTTCTCTAAAGACCATAGTTTCCTCCCAAAAAGTCCCCTTAAGTAGGCAGTAACCAATGACAGCCCACACCCACATGCATTTGGAATGAGAAGCATAGAGAAGGTAGAGCACAGCCCAGTTGGGCCTTCACCCCCAGGAGCATTTCCCAGGTGAAAAAGCCTTCCTATATCACAGTTTCCCCTCCAAATTTATGACATCCTGATGCTTGAAATCACAGAGGACAGAGTGTTGGAGCCAGAAATGGTCTGCATCATTTGGGATCCTTTTGCTATAAACAACAGAAATCGACTCTGACTACTTCAACCCAAGAAGAAATCTATCATAAGAATATGGGGTGATTTGCACAACTGGAAAGTAACTGAAAAGCCAGGCTTAAAAGGGGGAATCACAGAAGTGCCAAACATCCAGGTAGTAGGAAATAATCAACACTTGTCTGGGTGTGTACACTAGGGAAAACCAAGTCCTCTATGAAAGAAATGGAAACCCCAGTGGAAACCCCAATGATTCTTAGATGGCCAAACAACTGCCAATGACAGGACCCCAGAGATCAGCTAGCATTTGGAGGAGGGAAGTCAATTGACTGATTAGTTACAAGGTCACAACAAAACTCAGATTCTGGTTCCCCGTTGGTTTCTCTGTCTGCCCCCACAATGCTGCAGACACTAGATCATTTGGCAATCAGGTATCATAAACTGTCCTGTAGCCTCCAGATCCACATAGCCTCCAGCTCTGATCTTGGCCATATGACCTGCTCTGAAGTCTCTTCCAGCCTTGACACTTCTTAACTCTTTAGTCATGTCATATTTCTGTCTTCAGGCTGCTTCTGTCCCACCAGTACTCAGGCCCCCACAGCTCTTCTTCCGCACATGCCATCTCATCGGAGAAGATGCTCTCCCCACTAGTGCCACCACTGATTTCCCACTTGGCCCCAAAATGATGTTTCTGACCCCATTGTAGGGTAGGCTTATCTGAACTACCATCACACAAGCTGGGAAAATCAAGAGCAAGAACACTGAGTAGGTTGTGTGGCCAAGTACTAGCAGAGCATAAGGAAAGGACCAAAGTCCCATCCAAGTGAAGAGTAAGGTCAGAACTCAGTGTGGCCGGAGTCTGGGCACTGGGGGAGGAAACAAGATGTTGCAGCAAGATGATGGGACATACTGAGGGGTGGTCCAGGGTCCAAATCCTACAGAAAGGAACTGATGGATGAGAATCTAGATGTGAGTTTTCGGACTGACTCCTTGCCTGAGGGCTTTGACACCCCAGAGCCGTCACTATCAAGGAGACTTCTTGCCTGCCTCAGTGCCATCATAAACACTGTTCTAGAGAGTTGGAGGACATCTCACTCAGCTTCCCTCTACAGATCAGATCCTCCAAGTTTGGATGCCATCGAAGCCTTTTGTTTTGTGTCTGAGAACAACGCTGGATCAGAAAACATCTTCCTTCTCTCTCTCCTTGGACTAATCATCTGAATTAAAGGCTGGACAATAGGTTTTAGTTGTTACCATGTAGCTCAGTGGAGCTATAATGTAGAATGTGAAGGTTGGAAAGGATGAGAAAGAAACAAATATGAGTCCGCTTGTGAACATTCTAGAAAACTAAGCCAAGGAATTCAGAATTTGTCTCTTTTCATGGCTGCTGGAAGACAGGAAGTCAACAAATATTTGTTAAATGGACAAATGAGAAGTTTTAGAACAAAAATTTTGGTAATAATGAAGAGTGATTTTGATTGCTGGGTGACAGGGTGGATGCTATAGGCAGACATACTGCTTCTGAAATGATGGTTAAACACCAAGAAAGATGAAAAAGGTCTGGCTTGGAACAGACACAAGTGGAACCAAAGGGAGGGGTAAGTTAGAGAGAACTTGAGGAGGCAGAACTGGTCACTGGTTGTAGGGAAGAGAAGTGATCAGGGAGCCATCCACTGTCATGAGCCCAAAAAGGTGCGACAGCATGAACAGCAATGGAAGCTCAGGGGAAGAGATATGGAAGGTAACCACTTGGTTTTGGCCATGAACGTGCCTGTGGCTATGTCAGTGCACAGGAAAGAGATTAAGATGAGTGAAATCATGCGAGGAGGGCGCAGGGATAAAAGTGATCACGGAGTTGCAGAGACAGCTCTCACAGGGTCTGGCCCTGTTAGCCACCCACATGGCAACCTTGGTTGTCCCACTGCTGCTGTCCTATCTGGACTCATTACATGCTTGGCTAACTCAAGCTGTCAGCTGATACTTGGGAAGGAGTGCCCAGCCTAGCTTCCTCTCCAACTCGCTGCCCTGAAAGCAGAGTTTGACCCAAGTTCTTGTGAGCAGAAATTTTATTAAAGATGTGATCTCAGAGAAAAGAAAAAAAGGACCAGGAAAAGCAAAGGAAAGAAGAAAAATAAAATCCATGTAAAGTGCATTATAAGGTTCAGTAGTATGGGCAACAGGTGTTCAATCCCACCCAGGACCTTAACATACAGAATGTCTCTTATAATTCACTGCCCCAAATATCAAAAGGGAAGGCATTTACTTATCAGCCCTTATGCCACACTGTTTGTCCCCAGGGGCATTACTACCCCCACACTATTACACTGGCCCTATGTATGTGCCATATGGGGACCAACCACATCCACAGTGCTGGAGGAGCTCCAAGATAGAGAGTGAAGGATGTGGGCTCGTGCTTGAGGTCAGAGATGTCTGCAAAATGTGAGTGGAAGCCCCATAGAGCTTCCTACCACAGACATAGCTGGAATGTAGGTGAGGCCAAGAAGGTGAGGGAGCAGTACAAAGATGTCTGATACATGGGTCCCTTACACTCCCCAGATCCACTAACACACTAGGTAAATTCTTAGTGCCACAACTGTTCTGAGATCTTCACCACTATTCATCACCTCCCTTATCACCATCCTGTCCAGATCCCCCTTACTTTTAGCTAACATTTCAGATGGTCTAGGTAGATTGCCTGGTCAGATGACCTAGACCTTCACCCCTAAAGAGTGTGAGGGTTTGGTTCCCCTGCCTCTGCCAGGTCACGATGACTGCAACTGTCTGTCACTGACATCACTGGCTTAGAAGCACTAGAAGATGTTCTAGTAAATCCTGGGGGCTCCAGAAATTCCTCTCCCCTAGTTCCTCGTGACAAGTGTCAGTTGCACCTCCTCTTTTTTTTTTTTTTTTTTTTTTGGAGGTCAGTTATCCCTCCTTACTTGCCTGCTGATCCACTGGCATCACTAGTCCAAAATGAACAAGCTGTACTCACAGCTTCTGAATCAGTGAACCTGGTGTCCCTGGAGGAAGTTCCCTGCTTGGAATGAGAGCCTATACTCAAGAAGAGCCTGATGTTGAGGAATGGGAAGCACAAATTCCACACTGGATTATTGAAAGTGACATTGTGAGAGGCAGTATTACTTCAAATCTTTATCACCCAAGCCTACATATTCTAGCTAATGGAACTCATGCATCAGCTCTGAGATTGGTCCATATGTTGCATCTTGGGGTACAACACCTCCTATGAAACAGAAGATCTGAGCCCTTAATCTGCTAAACCAGATGATGATGTGTATATGGTGACGTGGTATATGGGAAGGCTCATAAACCTATGAAATAGGTCTTTTGGTCGGAAGCAATATTCTGGGAAATTGTATGTCAGTAAAACAGACATTTGGTTAACTCTGGAATGCCAGAGTTGTCAATGGAATTGTGTGCAGGAAAAAATATTATATCCAGAATAGATGTTCATTTTAATAAAGATGAGTCACTACCCTTACAGGTGGAGGGAGATGATATTGTCAACTGCCAGCAGGTGGCTGGCTTTTCTCATAGGAATGGTACCAGACTGAGGTCTCAGCATTGAGTCCTGCTGCCGATAGACTAGACATTCAGCAGTGGCAATAGTAGATTAGTCTTGGTAGGAGTGAACCCATATGATTGGGCCCATGTAAGGCCTCCTACCCTGCCATCATTCAAGGGCCCATTGTGCTGGTACTGGGATGAACAAGGAAACAGGCTGGCTGACAGGGCCACTCCTGCAAACCAGCAATCCTATTTGTAGAGTCTCTATGAGTTTTCTGAACGGTACCTCATTTGGCCACACCATCTTCCTAGAGGTAGCCAACCACTTAAAAACTGATGTATTGATGAGGGGTATAGGGAAGATCTTGACAGCACACTGCAACACTTGAGTTGGCCTCTTTGTGCAGAATCTAATAGGGAATATCTTAGTTTCCCTGTGTTCAGTCCTGGCAAACTATAAGAAAGAAATTGCAGGATTAACTGCTCAAGGAAGTCCTGATCAGGGAGTAAGGGATACATCCTTCTGTAGAACAGGTGCAACTGCCCATTCAAGTCTGCCACCCCCACCTAGAACATGGAATGGTTCTACTGCTTAGTTGCTCTATACTCTCTGTGACCCCTGGTTTCCCAAACCATATGACTTTATTTCAGGTAGGCAGCAGGATTGATGAGACCAAAGCTGCCCAACATCTCAGAAGCTACAATGATCAAAATAAAGAGGTGAATATCTACATTCCTAAGTCCAAGAGGATGAGCGGAAACTTCTCTCACCCAAGCATAACAAGGTGGTAGTGAGGGTTAGGACTTCTCCTATCTATGATAGAGGTGGACTGGACAGTGCTGAGAAGACACTTGAGCCAGAGGCACAGGTCGATATCATTAGAACATAATGAGATAGAACATCCCCAGCAATCACTCCCAGGTGTTTCCTGTTCACATCTCCTTATGCCTTATCACCACCTTCTCACTGTACACCTTCTCATTTGGTCACTTATTTTGCCTCCTTCATTCAGCTCCTTCTCTGGAACATGGCATCCAGACTTCATTCTCTACTCTGTGTATCGTAACAGATAAGCCTTCCCCATTCTGGTTTCCTTTTCATGTGTTGTGTGTCAAACCTGTCTCTTGCCCAGCATGGCCCATTGGGGGAAAGGAATCAGATGACTAAAATGAAATTATGGAATGCCAAATACTTATCTTTCAGAAAAGTTCTGAGAGAGGCAATAGCAACAGAGTCAAATATAGTCAAAAGTTAAGATAGAATGAAGATGGAGAAAAAGCCATTGGTCTTGCCAAAGTGGCTCCACAGTGGTCTTGAAAAGGGCATTTTTGGTGGAGTGAATATGGTGGTTAGTGTTTGGGGAAATGCTAGTGAGAAAATGATAGCCAGTGTAGATGATGCCTGCGGGAGGTTCAGCTGTGAAGGGACAACAAAGCCATCAGCTTGAACAGTAGTGGGATCTTCCTCCTCCTTCTCTTAATCCTTACCCTTCTTCTACTTCCTGCTCATATCCTTTCTTTTTCTTTTTACCACCACCCAAATGTAGAGCCAGGAGTCCAGGACCAGGATGAAATAACACACACAGTGTTACTCAGTGTAATAAGGAGAAAGCCCATAATTTTGGTTTTGCAGCTTACTCCCATGAGCTGGCACAAGTGTGATTTATGGGTAGATTGATAATATGGTACAGGTAATTTATATACTCCTCCTGCTATCCCCAGAAATGGTGGGTGAGCTATGTGGGAACCCAGACATGATTTGGCAAGAAGTGCTCATGAGACTAGGGCTCTGCCAGGCCAGTGGGCAAGAATGGTTGTGGGAGTTGAGGATGGGTGCTATATTCTTAACCATAAAGGTTGTTGCATTACAGGCAAGCTTAGCTCCAGAAATAGCTACCAGATAACTAATTATGAGTTTCTATAATATAAGAGGCCCCAGCTGTGAGAGCATGCAAGCATTCTTCATAACAAGAGGAATCCAGGCATTTTCCACTGTGTGCTTGGTTTCCTGGGCTCATGGATTGGATGCATCAATAAAGGAGCATGTGGCTGCACTAGAAAATGGAAGATTGTGGAATTACATTGATGGGAATATTTGGTTCCAAAGAGAAATCTTTTCATTTCCAGTTGTAATATATACCACAAATATGTGTTAGGAAATGGCTCCACCATGGTGCCTGGTGAGCTTACACAACTCCATGTGGGCCGTGTAAGCAAGGTTTAACCACAGCTGACACAAAGCTTGGCAGAACACCCTGTGATTCTACCAGAACATGGGAGCATGGGAGGCTTGTGAGGAGCTGCCACCAAGCTATTTCCCACTCATGAGACAGTTTCTCACCACCTCCCAGGTTCTGATGAGATATGAGGTTCTCTAACTCCTCCACACCACTGCATCCCCAAACCCCAGATTTAGGGCACAGCTGCAGCCAATAGACTTAGTTGGGTGCAGCATGAAATAGTCCCTTAACATCAGGGTGCCAATGACTCGTGTTGCTATACCTGGTCTCTGCTGTTTTGCTATCATCCTATTGGAAAAGGGACAAGGGGGAGGTGGCACCTTTGCCACTCCTGCTTTTGCTGTCCCTGTAAGGAATAAACTCTCTCAATCTCCCTATTTCTTTACCAACTGAATCTTGCAGCTTTACCATGATGAAAGGGTGAGTTCATGATGAGGTTACTTCTCCATTTAAGTGGCCACCCTGATGCTCATCATAATTGGGCATAAGCCATGGTTACTGACTCCCTGCTGTGCCAGAGGATATATTTCTTAATCTCCTGAGAGGTCTCTTATTTCTCCAGCTCCTTGCAACTTTTGAGGATGAGGTAGGATAGCTGCTTCTCACGGCTCTAGACATTTTCCACAAAGAAAATGATATGCTCAGGGCTTTAAACGCTCAGCTCAAGCATGCACAGAGAATGCAAAGGATTCTCCAGTACACTTGAAAGTATGACTTATTTTTATGTGTCCACATGATGGACATAACTGAAATAGAGTCACAAATCTAATAATGTGAGTTCAAGGAACCAAGCTGGTCGTAGGTACAATCAACTCCAATCAAGTTGACAGGCAACTTTGACAAGACTTGTATGTTAAGGAAAAGGCAACTAATTTGGAATAAGCAGGCACTGAGACTTGGGAGGGGGATATTTGGTCTACTTAGAACAATCTGAAAGCCTCGAGGCCGCAAATCTCCTTTAGTTCCTCTTTCCAGAAGCATTAGACCTTCCTGGGTGTCTGAGGAGATACCCTTCCTTGCTTGTGGAACACCACACGGGCAGTCAGGATGACTGTGCCCTCATCCCCACTATCTCTCTCTGCCTCTGGTCCTGTAGCCCAGATCCACAGGGGCCCAAGGGCTTCAGCAGAAGGTGATGGCACAGACATTAAAAGCACTGTGAGGATTTGTACGCGCAGAAACATAAAGTGCATGTAGATTTTAAGGGTACCAAACCAAGGAAGATGGAAATATAACTGGATGAGGCTGAACTTGTTAATATGGGAACACTTTTTACAAGATTCAGGGTTTAATGTTCTAGCTTTCACAGCTGGAATGGCTTTTCTAGTTGGCGTTGTTCATTGACTGAAACTTGGATTTAATGGTGACCTACATTCGACGAGGTCAAGATGTCAGAACTTCTGCAGCACAGTGTGGAGAAAGGAATCCAAATGCTTAGGGATATGAGGATAAAGAAGTGGGTTTTATTATGTTGAACCCACTCACTTTCATCTTGACTTTGTCTTCAGGTGGTCCCAAAGGACACTAAATAAGGAATTGAGAAGCAGCCTCCTTGAAAACCTTTGCCCCCAGCGTCCTCTGTAAGTGAGGATAAAAAGAGAGATGTGAAAGAGACCCTCTGACCTGATTTCAGTAGGGATGATGGAATCCCAGAGTGACTGTGGCCAGATAGCAGCGCCTAACCATCCAGATCAAAGGGGGCTTCAGGGTCAGCGCGGTAATGTGCTTTATACCGCAGGGAATTATGGTCATGGCTAATTTATCAAGTGCTTCCTATGGATGAAAGAGATGAAAAGCCCACTAAAGTTTTACTTGATATATATAACTAGAAAAATTCCAAGTCCAGTGAGCAGGAACATGACTGAGTCACCCAGTAGGAAGCCCTGGCCTCTTCTCCAGTTTTACTGAGAAATAATTGACACATCACCGTATAAGTTCAGGTGGCTTGATTTACATACATTGCGAAATGATGACCACAATAGGTTTAGTTAACATTCATCATCTCCTATAGATAGAATAAAAAGAAGAGAAAAAAATACCTTTGTGATGAGAGCTCTTAGGATCTACTCTCTTGGCAACATTCCTATCTACCACACAGCGGTGTTGGCTATGGTCACCATGTTGCACATTATACCCTTCGTTCTTATTTATCTTATAACTGGATCTCACCCAGTTCTAATACTAAAGCCCTTAATTGAAGGGGAGGCCGGTGCCCTGTGTAAAGACTCTGTGTCACTTCCACAAGCATTTACTGTAAATTTTCTGCCAAGCCTTCCTCACCTGGCTTCATGTGGCCATATAGGAAGGGTTCTAGAAATTCAGTACCATACTCAAGGTCCTAGTCAGTGCAATAAGACAACGAAAAGAAGGAAAAGGCATCCAACTGGGAAGGAAGAGACAAAAACATTTTTATTCGCAGATGGCATGGAAGTCTGTATAGAAAAGCCCAAAGAACTCTGAAGTTAGAATAGGTGAATGTATTGGTAGATCCATATAATTATATATTATTTGGTGATAAAAAGAAATGAGCTATTAAGCTATGAAAAACATAAAAGAACCTTAAGTGCATATATGGGTAAGGAAAAGAAATCTGTCCGAAAAGTGCATATATGCACTTAAGAAATCTGTCCGAAAAGCTACACATTGGATGATTCTGATTATATGATAGTCTAGAAAAAGGCAAAACAGTAGAAACAGTAAGATGATTCATGGTTACCAGGGGAGAAGGAGGAGGAGAAGAAAGAAAAAGTGAATCACAGGAGATCGTTAGGGCAGTGAAACTATTCTGTATAAAACTATAGTGATAGACCCACGGTGTTATGCATTCGTAAAAGAAAAAAATCCATAAACTTTCAGCACAAATAGTGAATCTTTTGCAAATTTAAAAAATCAGTACATACAAATTTCCAACAAGAAGGTAAATAAGTCCTGGGGCTCTAATGTGTAGTGTAGTGACAGTAATTAACAATACGGTACTATATACTTGAAAGTTGTTCAAAGAGTAGATTTAAAAAAAAATTTTATGTTTATTTATTTTTGAGAGAGAGACAGAGTGCGAGCAGATGAGGGGCAGAGAAGGAAACACAGAATCCCAGGCAGGCTCCAGGCTCTGAGCTGTCAGCACAGAGCCCGACACAGGGCTCAAACTCACAGACCATGAGATCATGACCTGAGCCGAAGTTGGACACTTAACCGACTGAGTCACGTAGGTGTCCCTCAAAGAGTTGATTTTAAAAGTTCTCATTCCAAGAAAGAAAATTTTAGCCATGTGAGATGATGGATGTTAATAAAATTTATTGTGTTAATCATTTCACAATATATACATACATCATCAAATCATTCTGTTGTGCGTCTAAAACGAACATATTTGGCAACTATATCTGAATTTAAAATAGGGGAGCCTGGGTGGCTCAGTCAGTTGAGCATCCAACTTTGTCTCAGGTTTGTGAGTTCAAAACCCACGTTGGGCTCTATGCTGACAGCTCAGAGCCTGGAGCCTGCTTCAGTTTCTATGTCTTTCTCTCTCTCTCTCTGCTCCTCCTCCACCCATGCTCCGTCTCTCTCTTCTCTCAAAAAAGAATAAATGTTTAAACCAAAAAGAGTTACAGAGGGGGACATTTTGACACCACCCAGGGCTGTTTTGTCCCCCCCCCCCCAATCATTATTGTTATTCATCAATGGAATCGCTTGCCTTGCAAGGTGGGTATGAGCTTGCATATGATAAATATTCCACATACCTTTACAGAGTTACAGAGGGGGACATTTTGACACCACCCAGGGCTGTTTTGTTTCCCTCCCCCCCATCATTATTGTTATTCATCAATGGAATCGTTTGCCTTGCAAGGTGAGTATGAGCTTGCATATGATAAATATTCCACATACCTTTACAATTTAGACTCATGTTTACAGAACTTGTTCCAAGAAGACGTGGTGTGAAAACAGAGTCACATCTGCCGTGATTGAAAGAAATCTGGATGGTGACATTGCGTTATTTCTCTGCTGGGAGTGGACGGGTGACTTCAAAGGGCTGTGGGGGGTTTGGGAGGTGATGGCGCTATTCTGTACCTTGATTGTGGTACCTGGTTTGGTAGGTTTGTCAAAATGATCAGAACTGCCCTTTAAAATGGGCTTATCTTGTATGTAAATTATACTTTAATGTGTGTAAGTGGAGGAAACGCGTGTTGTAATTTCAGGGGCAACCACTCGTGAGCCTGACTTCTTAGCAAGGTGCCTTCCCGGGCACAGACTCAGAGGAAAGATCCAACCGTGTGTCACCATCTTAGGGCCGCGAAGGTGACTTCATGACTCCCCATTTGTGTCAGTGCGGTTCAGTCCTGCCTGCCTCATGTTGGATCCATGCAAAACCCAGCGGGTGCAATGACACTCCCAACAGGGAATTAGAGGATGATTGGGGGCACCAAAGGCAGGAGTATGGGACCCCAGGAGCCATCACCACTGCAGGCCAGAACCAGGATGGTTAGGAGACAACTGTGTCGTAGGAGCTATGATACTTGGTGAATGGACGTAGCCAAACAGGGGGCCTTACGGGATGGGCACTTAGCATGTACATAAATACTCAGACCTCACTTACCTCTCATCTTCCCATTTCCTCCACCTGGCTCCCATTGGCCAAACCCCCCTAGGAGGCAGAGGGCACAGGGGCCTGTTGATGTAGACCATGAAGGTCAGCCCCTCCCTGGATCACAGAAGCTGGGCGATGGATGGGCAGGCTACCCCACGCATACCTCATCTACCTGGGCCCACAGCCAGAGAGAAGTTCTTGAGCTTCTAGAATTCTCTAGAACTTTCTTTCTCCCTCTCTCTCTCTCTCATGCACATGCACACACAATAGATAGTATCTTACCAGAACTTTTGAATAGGAAATTAAAAAAAAAAAAAAGGCAGAGAAGCCTCGTGTCGGACAGCAGAACAGTTTTCTGCCAGAGTCTGGCAGTGTAAAGAAACCACTTTGCTCCCTTCTTAGGAAAAAGGAAAAATGTTCTTATGCTCTGCTAAATGTTTTAAGAGACATACAGCAGATGGGAATTTTTTTTAAGCCAAAAAGACAGAGATAGGCAGACTCCGTGAGCCGGTGACTCAGGGACCATTCCCTATCAACTGAAGCAGAGAGAAGTCCTCTTCTGTTCGGACAAAAATCACCCAGCGATTTTCATAAAAGTCGCCAGCATTCTTAGTTTACTTTTCCTTCTTTCTACTTTGAAATGAGATAGAAGGGGAGACGGAGGGTAAGCAGGACACGCGGAGGACAAACGGGGCTCCTGGTGTTCTTCAAGTGCTGCTGTCCAGACAGAAGGTCACCCTCAGAAACCATCCCCAACATGGTGCCCAGCATACAATCAAAGCCTAATTCACATTTGTCGAATGATGATGGAAAACAGTAGGACTGTAAAAATTTAGTTTAGACAGTATGATACATACTAAGGGCTGCCTTTGCATATCTGTGTCTCCTTTGATGGGTCAATCATGGAGGTTATCACCCTCATCTGCTTAAAATCCTTCAGTGGCTTCTAGAAAAGTTGAGTCTCCCAACAAGGTAACCTGCTCCTGATAATCAGACCCCTGCCTGCCTCAGCCTTCTCTCCAAACACTCCCACTGGGTCCTGCAGACCAGCCATTCCCAGAGACTGCAGCTCCCTGACCCAGCAGCTGTGGTGTCCTGGGACGGCCACCTACCACAGGCCTCCAGTGTTGCCCCTGGTGCTCCTTCTGGCTGCCTCCTGCCTCTCTTCCTCCCTGCTCGTACTTCTTCCTAAAGAGTCTGCTCAAGCCCACACCCCCAGGGCATGTACTCTGTGCCGGTGGGTCCCTTGGATCTCCCCCCAGTAGACTGTGTCCTGGGTGAGGAAGTGACTGCCTCCGAGTCCTGTGACACACAGGTGCTCAAGAAATTTCCTGGAACTGCCGCATTTGTAAAATGTGGCCTCCTCCAAGGAAAAAATGACCTGGCACGAAGGGAAAATCATGCATTATTTGATCAAAGGGTGGAGTCATACATACTTACTGGCTTTAAAAAGGAAAAACACACACAAGCAAACGTTAAGTCAAAGTTGCTAAGGCACCGAATTTCTATTTTCAAATTGCATCTGGAGCCAAGTGTGAATTCCACCACCATGCAACTCAGGGAGGTTTTACATCTTATGGATTGCTGATCATGCAAATTCGCTATTAGTAAATATGTAACTATAGCCTTCTGATGAAGGTAAGACAATGTGAGTGAGTCAACGGGGCACAGGCCGTTTGGTAATGAAATATAAGGTAATGAAATTGTCTTGGCAATTTCCAGAAGCTGTTCTGTTATTTTCTGGCTTTGCTCTGTACAACCAGTTTTGTCCTTGCTGAGCATAACCCTGCCTGCCCCTCTGCCTCCCACCCAGCCTGGCACAGACCCCCACTCTGTGCTCGCGCCCATCATCTCACTCCCTCCCACTGGACTGGGAGCTCTGTGGGGCACAGCTCAGGGACCAGCCATGTGTGCTTTCCAAATGAATGAAGAGAATGGAAAAATGATAAAAGAGAAACAAACGAATTGGTTCTGGATCATCCTTTCGCCTCACATGCCCCTGACATCCATCCCCAATTTTCCTTTTCCCTTATGCAATCCAGGTTTTGGAGTCCTGAAATTCTCCCCGTAATCAGAAGCTGGGCAACAAGTATGGAAGCCAACAGTGTGTGCTCTGGAGTCAACGATCCCAGGTTTGACTCCTTATCCTACTGCTTCTTACCAGTTGTGTCCTCTTGGCTAAGACCTCACCTTCCTCAAACTCAGTTTTCCCATCTGTAAAGCTGAGATATTAATAGGACTTAGCTCATGAGGCCTTTTTCCTAAACTATACGCCAAGCCACTGCAGGGTATCACAGCAAACTCACGAGGGCACCAATAGACACTTTAAGTCTTCTAGGAATCATGGAGACATCCATCAGATACAGCATGAGCCTGTGGGAACTCTTGACACTTGAGAGACTATTTCAAGACGTGTCTACCACAGCTGTTCAGGCGCTACAACTCTTGGGGTGGTTGGACTACTGAAAAGTGTTCTCTATTTCTCTTGTTCTGGGAACACTGGGAAACTTTACTGCGATACTGGGGATATGGTCAACCGCAACAGGTCAGGAACCATGTCACAGGGTGGTTACACCTGCTCCGTGCTGAGTGACCGACCCACAGATGTGAATTGTAATCGTTATTGCCCCCATTTTAAATCACTATCCCAATTCTGAGCGAACTAAAACTTCAGCAACAAAATTATGAATAATAATTCAAACTCCCTTATCTTCCTCAATTACAAATTAGGATGACAAAATAGTTTAAGAAAAAATATCTATGTGGGGATGGGCAGGGACTATCCAGGGGGACGTTTGCGCTGGACATGAAACCCACAGCCATCACTGAAATGGTCACTGGGCACAAACCACTAGAAAACAGTGAAGAGTCCTCGGGCTTGTGACACTGGAAATTCACACCCAAAATGGGTTTAATCAAATGAAAGATAATCTCTGGAAACATAGCATCTTAGACAGTAATTTGAATAACTCACTGTTATTAAGAAAGTGTCAAGAACTCCACTTTTAAAGAACTAAATGTACTAGAAATAACTTATTCTGTTATCTTTATTTAATGCTTTTTAATGGACGACTTGTTTGTCTGTTTCCAAGGTACCCACCATTACATTCATTACTGTTTTTAAACCAAATGCCACGACTTGGTTGGTGATTAATAATATACAAATGTTAGGTCTTTAAACAGGAGCTGCTATGTCATTTTTACAAAAATCCCTCGAATCCAAGAAACCAGCTCTTGATTCTAAGGTACAAACACGAAAACAAGACATTTTGGCTTTTTTTCTTCCAAAGAAATTTCAAACCCACTGCATTCTTAAGTCTACTTTTTTTTTTTTAATTGAAAGGCTAACCCATATATTAAGTTATCCTGCAGTTCCAAGACTGTCAGAGCCCCTGACAGTCCCCGACAGAAGTAACATTTACAGCATGGTGGTGAGTCACCTTGGTATTTTGGCCGTTCAGGCTGTTTTGTGAACTGTGCAATGATGCTTTTTCCTTCCACATCCAAAACCACTCATTGCACCAGGAGCACCAGAAAGTAAGGGAATAAAGCCCTATGTTTACTTTACATCTAAATTGACTGTGTGTTTCTAAGTGTTCGAACATGGGAAAACAGTAGATTCTTGATGATAAAGTATTGTTGTGAGTAGTGTGCACACCAAGGAGCTCAGAAAGCTTTGCCACCTACAAATTCTCTGCCACCTACATCCTCATGAGTAAGGGAGGTGACCTGGTCTCTCTGCGTGTGGAGAGGAGCCATGCAATCACAGTTAGACACTGAGGGTTCTAGCATCCCACCTTCCTACAGGTTCGTCCTGGAGCCAGGGCTGGGAGTGAGCCTCTAAAAACCATTCAAAGTTATGGGGCGCCTGGGTGGCTCAGTTGGTTAAGCATCTGACTCTTGGTTTTGGCTCAGGTCATGATCTCACGGTTCGTGAGTCCAAGCCCCGCATCGGGCTCTGTGCTGACAGCTTGGAGCCTGCTTGGGATACTCTCTCCCTGTCTCTCTTTCTCTCTCTCAAAATAAATAAACTTTAAAAAAAAAAAAGAGGCACTGTCTGTAAAGACTGTCTTATTTAAAATAAAATAAGAACCATTTGAAGTCATACAAATCGTCCCTGGAACTTGGACAATTTTGCTTTGTGCCCCACGTCACTGAAATAGTGGGATTTTGAGGGTGGGTGCCCTGTCCTCCTTTTTCACTGCTGTGTCTTCAGTTCATGACTGGTATCAGGCCCATAGTGAATGCTCAGTAAACAGTGGTGAAATCAATAGGTAAGTGTTCATGTGTTGTTATTATACGTTATAAAGCAGGGGTTTGAGGTCATGCCTCAGTCCCACATGTGTTGCTTCATTTAATGTTTACTGCACTATACAGGAAGCTGGTACCACCTCCATTTTATGAATGGTAAAGCTAAGATTCTGGAGGGCAAGTGGGTCACCCCAGATCACGCGGCCAGTAGGCACAAAACGAGGGCGCAGAGACTGGCGCACGGTAGATGCTTGAGAAAGCTTTGTTGACATGAACAGAACTCTCTCCACAGTACCACACCTCTCCTGGTACACTGGTGTTCCCACTCATGAGATCTAGAGCTTGTAGAAAGCTGGAGGGCGAGGCAGGGTAAATGGGGTGGGAGTATGGCAAGGGGCAGGCTCTCCCAGAGGCACTGGGTGCCTGGGAGTCTGGAGACCAATCTCCCCAACCCCCTTCTTGGGTAACCTGTCTCTTTTTTGGAAAATGGCAGGATCTGGCTAGATTGTGAGGGTTCCCCAAGGACTGGGCTCTTACCATCTCCTAATAAGGCTGCTGTCCTTCCAAGATGTCCAGTCAGGGTCTAAGTGACATTGTAGGGTCACCTGGAAAATGCTCCATTTTCCCAAGTGGGAATGCTCCATTCCCAAGCGAATGGTGCTTGGCCACGTGGCCACCATGGAGATCCCCTCCCCCACCCCACTCTGCCCTCCCACAGCCCACAACAGACCCACAGCTGAGCGCCAGCTTCCCTCCTTCCCCACCCTGACCTGCCAGAGCCTTCTGCCGATTTAGCTTCCAAAATATTGACCACAGTCCCCCTTTATCGCAGACCATCTGGGACTTAAACCCATGGAGTATTCTTTGAAAGCCTCTGTCGTCTTTATTCTCACAGCCAGAGTAGGTGGACACAAGGCACAGCTACGCACACCCTTGGCAGAGTGTCCACAACTTGCTGCTGCCACAGTCTTTCCAGGGTGGGGTTCCTTATGAGGAATTCAGGAGGACACTTCAGGTAATAACATTCTTGAGCTTGAAGGAATCCCAGCCCCTGTCACTGGGCAGTGTGGAGGCCGCCCAAAGTGGGGAGGCAGTTTCCCAAGACGTCCGGTGAGTTAGCCTCGGCGGAAATTCATACTTTCCTGCTTACACACCACACCCTCTGCTTCCCAGAAAGATCCCAGATTCACTTGGAAGAAGGTCAACACTACAGAAATGCACATGGGGCTGCAGATTTATGGCCTTCACCTGGGAAGACGCTGTCCCTTCTCATTGCAGCCCCTCTCCAGTTACACGTGTGCCGACCTTGACGCCCAGTGAACAGACGTGGCACAGGCAGGTCGTGCTCTCTGGCTCTGGGCGCACACATGCAGATGTGGAAGGGGCTGTAGCTGAAGGGACAGAGAGGACTTGGGGGTGGGCACATGAATTCAAGATCTCTGTATCTATGGCAAGAAACATATCTCTCTTTAAAAATAATAAAAATTTTAGGGGCGCCTGGGTGGCTCAGTCAGTTGAGCCTCTGACTTCGGCTCAGGTCATGATCTCACAGTTCGTGGGTTCAAGCCCCACATCGGGCTCTGTGCTGACAGCTTGGAGCCTGGAGCCTGCTTTGGATTCTGTGTCTCCCTCTCTCTCTCTCTCTGCCCCTCCCCTGCTCATGCTCTGTCTCTCTCTGTCTCAAAAATAAATAAAAATATTTTTAAAAATTAAAAAAAAAGAGATGATATTGTAGGGGCACCTGGGTGGCTTAGTCGGGTAAGAGTCTGACTTCAGCTTAGATCATGATCTCATGGTTCACGAGTTGGAACCCCGCCTCAGGTTCTGTACTGATGGCTCAGAGCCTGGAGCCTGCTTCAGATTCTGTGTCTCCTTCTCTCTCTGCCCCTCTCCTGCTCACACTTTGTCTCACTCTGTTTCTCAAAAATAAATAAATGTAAAAAAATTTTTTAAATAAAATAAAATAAAAATAATTTTTAGGGGCACTTGGATGGCTCAGTCGGTTAAGCGTCTGACTTCGGCTCAGGTCATGATCTCACAGTTCATGAGTTCCAGCCCCACATAGAGCTCTGTATCTAGTATGGAGACTGCTTTAGGAGTTCTGTGTCTCCCTCTCTTTCTGCCCCTCCCCCACCCCTTTGCTCGCTCTCTCCCTCTCTCTCTCCCAAAAATAAATAAACATTGGGGCATCTGGGTTGCTCAGACAGTTGAGAGTCCGACTTCAGCTCAGGTCATGATCTCGTGGTTTGTGAGTTCGAGCCCCTTGTCGGGCTCTGTGCTGACAGCTCAGAGCCTGGAGCCTGCTTCAGATTCTGTGTCTCCCTCTCTCTCTCTGCCCCTCCCCCGCTCATGCTCTGTCTCTCTCTCTCTCTCTCTGTCAAAAATAAATTAAATAAATAAATAAACATTAAAAATAATAATAATTTCAGGGGCTCCTGGATGGCTCAGTTGGTTAAGCATCCGATTCTTGATTTCAGCTCAGGTCATGATCTCATAGTTTGTGAGTTTGAGCCCTGCAAGGCGCTCTCTGCTGACAGCGTGGAGCCTGCTTAGGATTCTCTCTCCCCCTCTCTCTCTGTCCCTCTCTTGATTGTGCTCTCTCTGTCTCTCTGTCTCTGTGTGTGTGTGTGTGTGTGTGTGTCTCAATAAAGAAATAAACTTAAAAAAAAAACTTTTAAATTTTTTAAAAAAAATAAAATAATAATAATTTTTAAAACCCTGTGGTCCAGATGATATTTTATTTAGCAGATGGGGGAAAAGTAGAGCCAGCCTTACTGAGAGAAAAACAACTCCCCAAAATCCAAATCAGGTAGTCATGCCCAGTCCGGCTGCCCTGGAGAGGGGATATCCTAACCTCAGCTGGTTCTGATTGCTTCAACTGAAGGGGCCTGATATCATGAGTAGAAATGATTTTCCAAATCTATATCCGGGACAGCTGTGAGAGCTTTGCTCTTAACTGCCATTCCACTAAGAAATTAAAAAGCAATTTTCCTTTGAAGTCCTGGGGATTTTTTTCTTCATTTAAGATTACAGTTTGAGGTCAAAAAAAAAAAAAAATGAGACACAAAGAATTTGCAAACATGCACGCATTAGATTTGGTAGCATTCCATCCTCCACATTCCCATTTTAAATTGTGTGAAGGCCCAGATGGTTTACAGCTTGACCGAGCGGAGCCTGGCAAGCGTTCGAGGGATTCAGCTTACAACATTTTCCTAAAACGGAGGTATTTTATGCGTTAAGCTGACCAACACTGGAGAAAATGAAGCATGCGGACTGCCTTTAAGTCATTTTATGAAGGTATTTTAGCAATAGGAGCAGAACAAAAGACATGCAGACATCAGATGTGTAAACCAATGAAGAATCTGTTCCAAAGTGCAATCGTGTGAACAGCATGCTGTTTCTTCAATGCAGCACTGAGTTTCAAATTTTCAAGCTTGTATTTTTTTCTTCTCAAATGTTTGTACTCGTGTCTCAATTACAGATCAATCAGGAGACAGAAACCACATTGTAATTTAGACAAGGGACAGTTTAGGATAAAGAATTAAGTAAAAGGAGGTAGTTGGGGCACCCCAGGAAGAAGTGAAAGCATCCCAAAGAGTGCAGAGGGAAGGAAGCAGCAGCAGCCCTTCCCTCCCAGTGAGATAGAGTGCTCAGGGAAATCCACCACCCACTGCCAAGGCTGAGGGGTCTAGACCAGTGGGACACAGCCCAGCCACATCTCACCAGTAGCAGACAAGTTGCTAGTGTCTAGACCTTGCTAGACAAGACAAGTGCTAGACAAGTGTCTAGACCTTGCTAGAAATCAGCCCTCTAGAACTTGCTGGAAAAGTGTTCCCTAGTGTGCCAGGGAAGGTAGCCCATGAGAAAATGGAGGAATGTTCTTTGCCACAAATACCCAGACAACCCAGGTGGCCATGCTGGGGGAGGTGCTGGCCACCATGCACACCAGAGCTAGATGCCTCGAAGCCGCACTGTGCTCACTGCAGGAGCCTGCCAGCAGGACACCATAGAGCCAGGAGGGAAAATCCCCTCCGCTGGCAATGTCCCTCCAGTGGCCTCATGGACAAATATTGTGCCAGCTGGCAAGGGGAAAATATTTAAAGGGTCCATGTAGGGTACATTTGGAGCTTGGAGGCAGTAAATCAATGGCAGACACAGTCCACCCCTTTGACCACTCAGCTTTCATACATATCCTCCTACACAGTTTGAACTTTACTATAACAATGAAAACTCTCTATACATTTCTTCCTAACAAAATATAGCCATGTGTCTTGGAAGTGAGGAAATCCTTACCTTTTCCCCAAAATAAGGAGACACATTGTCCCAACAATCACACTGGTCATTAGCTATGTCTGTCATTCTTTAAATTCAGTCACAGTCTCACTGGAGTTTCTTGCATAAATTATAAAATTAATTTCCAACCACTTATAACATAGAATAAAAGTGGGGAAGAGAGTGAAAAAATGGTTAGTATATAGGAAAAAATCCTTATATATAATAAGCAAATAGAAAATACACAACATGCCTACAATCCTTGTTTCTGTAATTTGTCATGCAATCATGCTGGTGTCTGTGGCTTCTTTCTTCCATGGTTTCAAATTTCCCTTGCCATCAGCCAGAACCTGGGCTTCTCTGGGTTCTCCACATGCTGGAGGAGCCCAGCCCTTCATTCCCAAAGGATCTGAGTTCTTCGTCATCCTGGCCTTTTTTGGTTTGTTTGTTTCTCTATTTTTCTTTTTTTTTTCAATGTTTACTTATTTATTTTGAGAGAGAGAGAGAGAGAGAACATGCACAAGGGAGGGGCAGAAAGAGGGAGATAGAGAATACTAAGCAGGCTCTGCACTGTCAGCAGAGCCTGATACAGGGTTTGATCCCATGAACTGTGAGATTGTGACTTGAGTTGAAACCAAGAGTCAAATACTTAACCACCTGAGCCACCCACGTGACCCAGGTTTCTCCAGTTTTTCACTAAACTTTACTGCTGGTTAGTTCTTACATGGAAGTGCTGAGAGGCACTCAGAGAATTCCCTGGGTCCCAGCCACAGTCCCCTGTGCCCCCACTGCTTAGGAGCAATCCCATTTCCCCTTAGTCATCAGAGGCAATAGCCCAGCCAATAGGCTTACTCAGTTTTTGGCTGTGAGCCCAGTTGCATCAGGACCTCATGGTGGCCATTTGGAGGTGGATGTCTCCTCTTCCAGTTTAGTGGATTCATTGGAATGTCCCTTGATGGAACTAGTCTTACCTAGTCTAAGTTCTCCAAACCCGCAGGACCCTAAGTGCCAGGATGGCAACTTGATTCTTGGACCCATATATTCTGGCTATAATGTCTCTGAATCAAAGTATATGGTGCATCCTGGATGACAGAGCCCTGCCTTTAAGTAATATGTTATGGATCTCTTCTAGAATTGCAAGCAGAACAAGATGCATAGGAACTGTATCTGTAAATCAGTCAAGAATGATTCCAATTCACAACAGTGTTTACTCAATGTTGATATTTTAGTTTCAAACATTTTCCCCCTCAAAACATTTAGTGCTTAGTACTACATTTATTGTCATATTTTATCATCATAATCCCATGCAGCAGGTAAGTGCTAACCTCCATATTTTGCAGAAGTCCAAAAGGCTCTGAAATTAGCTTATTATTTCTGCAAACATAATTTATGTTACAGCCTAAAAAAAAAAATAAAATAAGAAAAGGAAAAGCGAGGTCAAATTTTAGTATACAGTTTAACAACTCCAGACTCTGGAAGCATTTTTTAATGATTCAAGCAAGTGCTCCTGACAACCACATCTCCAAGCTGCCTTCCACGGGACGGGTGTTCCTGGCAGGGATTCAGGTACAACACAGGCAGGCCAGGTTTCCATGGCCACTCTGGACCCCTGAGGCATCTTATCTCCAAAGCCTGATGATTCCCCCCAGAGAAAAGTGTTTCTCGTTCTATTTCCTCCAAGAGGTGAAGGAGGAGAAAGTCAGGAAAGATGGAGGGAGGAAGAGAAGAGGAAGGCAGGGACAGGAAGTTGCATCTGCTGTGTGTGAGATATTTGCACACCCGTTGCTGATACTCCCATCCCTGGTGGGGCTGGATCACTTCCTAAGAATGGTGGGGCTCTAGACCCATAGCCGCAGGTGTGGTGGAGACCAGAGCCGGTGGTCATCTGCTGGTTGCTGGCTTACTTGGTGCCCCCACTCCGCACCAGCTGTCTGCGCCATAATCTCTATGGACTGTGGCTAGAGCTCTGCACGCTGGCTCTTCCAGGATGATTTGATTAAATGATTAATTTAATCAATGATTAAAAGTGAACATAAGTGGGGTTGGGGGGCAAAGAGAAGTGGCTTACAGGCTAACACAGTTTTAAAAATGTATGGTTTGGTGCCCCGTGGAATTTGAAAGCAAGAAAGAAGGAAACAACAACCGTGTTTGGAGAGAATCAACAGCGACGCGACAGAGGATAGAAGAGGTGAAGACGCCACCTATTGACCAAGCCCCCCTCCCCGGTCTGTCCTGCAGTACTAGACTGAGCCCTGACCTTTCACAAAATGGCCAAATTCATCACCGACTCCTACTCTGTGCAAGGATCCTTTGAAGCTGTGGTCACTCGGAGACAGCAGGGAGAACTCATGATTTACTTGATCCCCGTTTGGCAAAGGCAGATAAACAGTGCATGAGGAAAGGAAGAGAAGAGGCAGATGGGTGCCTGGCATGGCTGCAGAAACTCAAGACCCTGGACACAACCTCCCTCCCACCTGGTAAGGGTGAGCAGCTCTGGGGGAGGGGAGTATTGGGAACAGGAGGAGCTGAGGAATCCTTCCATGGCCAACAGATTCGATGCCCATTTGCACACACGTCTGTTTCTACGATGGAAGGTGACAGATCAATTCATTTTAGAGGTTATGACTGTGAAATAAAAGATTGCAGTGAACTCTTCTAAATTTCTTCATTACACATACTTGTGGGATTCGTTGAACGTAGTTTATAATAGTGAAAAATGGAGAAGGCTCAACATGTTTAAATGAATGTTGATCTCTGGCAAAGAATATTACACAGAAATTTAAAACCATAGTTTAGAAGCATAATCTTTACAGGTGGCGTCCAAATCTTGGTTTCTAATACTGCCCTTCAATAAAAGGAACCAGAGATGGAGAATTGGAGGATTCTAGGGCTGGGGCAGGCAATATATGAGACTACATCATCTTGTGGTGACAGGAAATAAGGAAATGCTCAGAAAAATGGAAAAGGGATAAACAAATAAATGAAGAAAAGTGGTTTCCTTCCAAAGAGTACAGTATGGGGGCGTCTGGGTGGCTCAGTCAGTTAAGCATCTGACTTCATCTCAGGTCATGATCTCGTAGTTTGTGGGTTCAAGCCCCATGTCGGGCTCTGGGCTGACAGCTCAGAGCCTGGAGCCTGATTTGGATTCTGTGTCCCACCCCACCCCCCCAATCTGCCCCTTCCCCACTCATGCTCTGTCTCTCACAAATGAATAAATATTTGAAAAATTAAGAAAAAACAAAAATAAAAACAAAGAGTACAGTATGCCAAGGGGGAGGGGGGCAGGAAAGAGTAACTTTACAGTGGAGAAACCTGACTCACACCACCTCGGCCACATGACCAAAGTCAACATCAACACTGATCAATCACATTGATAGTGTGCACCCTTGACATGATAACGATGAGGCCACACTGTACCTCTGTTGCCTTCCACTCCAAAACACATAGCACAGAACCCCAGTCAAACCAAGAGAACATTAGGCAAGCCCCAAACAAAGGATATTCTATAAAGTATCTGACCCATACTCCTCAAAACTGACTTGGGCCATCGAAAGGAATCAAAAGAAAACAGACAAAGAAGGTCTGAAGAGTTATCATAGCTAAGAGGACCCCTGAGGGGACCTCAGAGGACCTGAGGACCTAAGAGGAGACCTAAAAAGTCTATGTCCTGAGGGCGCAAGAGAGGGCTTTAGGGGAAGATATGGAAAAGTATGGACATCAGTTGATGCCAGTGTAGTTGTGTTAGATCCTCAGCTGTAACAAATGAACCACACTAACGTGAGAGACCAACCGACAGAAGAAGAGGGTACAGGGTACGTGGGACTTTCTGTGTTATTGCCGTGGACTGAATTGTGTCCCCTTAAGGTGCATGTGTTGGAGCCCTAAACCAGGTGAGACTGTATCGCTGTATCTGTAGGAGGTAATTAAAACCAAATGAGGTCACAAAGCTGATCCCACATCCAATAGGAGAAGAGGGTGTGTTCGTGCTCGCTCTGTCCCTGCTGCACGAGGTCACAGCAAGAAGGTCACATCCAAGAGCCAGAGCCAGAGCTCTCTCACCAAAATCCAACCACGGCACCTTGATCTCAGACTCGCCTCCAAAGTTGCAAGAACCTCGATGTTTGCCATTAAAGACCCCTGTTCTGTGGTTGTTGTAGTGGTGGCCAGAGCTGACTCAGACAGCTACCTTCGCAACCCCTCTGTGAATCTGAAACTGTTCTGAAAATTGAAGCCTAGCTTTTAAAAAATATAAACTCATCAAGCAGCTTCATCTGACAGGAGTCCAAGGATGGTCTTAACTCTAGTCTTTCCAATGAGTCATTTGCCAACCCTTACTGTCAGAAAATCAGTCACTGCCCTTATGGACCCACACCCCCAAATGGGCCAAGATTCTGGAGGTCACCTCAGTCCTGGAGTGGCTAGCCCTGCTTCCAAACCCCAGGTGGAGAGAGCTGGAAAGTCCGTGAGAATCTGGAAGGCATTCCCTGTCCCAGGTTTTGTGGCTGGACGCTGACAGGCATCACTCAGGGATGCCTGTCACTGGTCAGGATGCTCTTGGCGCTCCATATCCCTTCCCAGGTCCCCGTGGGGCTGCTCACTTGGTGTCCAGGTTTAAATGCTGGTTCACACTCATCCCTTCTGCCATTGTTTCCCGAGGAGCCACGCCAGCACGGACACGTGGGTTCCTGCGGGCTTCTGCGTGTGCAGCCTGTCCGTGGAGGAACCTGCGTTCCTGCAGGAACCTTGGACCAGTGGTCACAACCTCAAACGCCAGGGGCCAGGCAGAAACGTAAATAAGTAAAGGGACCTGAGGAGGAGGAAAGCCGCTGCCAAAGAACAAATTAAAACTTTAATTTTACTGAACCATAGCACGACCTCACAGTAAGGACTTTATTTTAAAGTTGAAATTGAAAGCAAATGGAACAAGAGGAACATTCTTTAAGTACACAATGGAATACTACGTGGCAATGAGAAAGAATGAAATACGGCCCTTTGTAGCAACGTGAATGGAACTGGAGAGTGTTATGCTAAGTGAAATAAGTCATAAAGAGAAAGACAGATACCATATGTTTTCACTCTTATGTGGATCCTGAGAAACTTAACAGAAGACCATTGGGGAGGGGAGGAAAAAAAAAGGTTAGAGAGGGAGGGAGCCAAAACATAAGAGACTTTTAGACTGAGAACAAACTGAGGTTGATGGGGGGTGGGAGGGAAGGGAGGGTGGGTGATGGGCATGGAGGAGGGCACCTGTTGGGATGAGCAATGGGTATTGTATGGAAACCAACTTGACAATAAATTTCATATTTAAAAATAAAATAAAATACAAAAAAGTAAAAAATAAAATAACATGATAAAAAAAAGAGGAACATTCTTTATTCAACTGTTTACTTGAAAGGTATTCCTTCCTTGATTTGGAATAAAAATCTTGAATTTGAGGGGGGGCTAAATAGTGAACAACTGACCTTGTGTTTAGCATTTCTTCTGAGCATGGGTAATCTAGGCAGGATGGTTTCCCCACCAATACGATTATGGAATTCTGGTATTCCAAAGTTCTCCTTTGGGATCTTAAAGTATCCTTCAGCTTTCTATGCTAAATGGAATGGCAGTTCAATACCTCGTATCTACAGCTTTCGCTCCCAAGGTCATATGCGTGAGTGAGGCCAGATAAACGATGTCGGGTCATATTCGTGAAGCTTGAAACCAGAGATTTTTTTCAAATTTTGGGTTTCAACTCTGCAATTTGAGGACTGTCATTCAGGCGGGAGCCAAGAAAAATGAGCCATATCATTCCAAGTGAGTTTCCCCAAGACAATTTTGGACGTGATCTGAATCAGAAACTCATGTACCAACTTGGCAGAGGAAAAAAAAAAAAAATCCAAGCGTGAGAAAGATTGCTGAATTCATGGGAAAGCTGTCTGGATTCCAAATTTGCTGCTGGGGAGGGATCCTCTTCCGTGTAACACCTTACTTTGCAGTTTAAAACACGTCTTTTCGCACCACGCCCAGGCTAGAACCCCTGAGAGCACAGCTGCCAGGGAGGCTGCACACACGCGTGCATAGGCCTGGAGTGGGCTGCCGGGGGGCTCAGCACAAGACAGCCCGAGCTTTGCTAAGTGACATCTTCATCCACGACACATCCTGCTACAGCACAGTGCTTCCCCGGGAGCGATGCTATGGGCAACCCATGTCCTGTGTCGGAGGAGCGCCGCCATTTTGGACTGAACATCTTGGACTGGATAACAAGCCGGCGCTTGGAGCGACTATTGAAGGAGGCTAGCCTGTGGTCCCATGTGTTATTTTGACAAGTCTGTGTTAAACCTTATGACTTGACTGAATATTTCGAAGTAAGTCACTTCTCAGAGATCTGCACGACAGGAACAAATGTCTTGTCCTCACGAAGATCCTCCCCGATGCCTGGAGTATTATATCTACCTGGACTCTCATCCCTTACAAGAAGATAATGCTAGGGGTGTCTGGGTAGCTCAGCCGGCTGAGCATCCAACTCTTGGTTTCCGCTCAGGTCATGATCTCACGGTTCATGAGTTCGATCCCCACATGGGGCTCTGTGCTAACACTGGGGAGCCTGCTTGGGATTCCCTCTCTCTCTCTCTCTCTCTCTCTGCCCCCCCCCCCACTGGCACTGTCTCTGTCTCTCTCAAAATAAATAAACAAACTTAAAAAATTAAAAAATTAAACAAGAAGATAATGCTACAAGTGATTAACTCATCTTACTTTTCTTTATAACCTGGACTGTAAGTTCTTGGCTATGACCGAAATAGGCTGAACAGCACTAAGTCCAATTAGATTTATATTTCTAAATACTCTTCCTGAGCACCTGGATGGCTCAGTTGATTGCACGTCTGACTTCGGCTCAGGTCATGATCTCACAGTTCGTGAGTTCAAGCCCCACATCAGCTCAGAGTCTAGAGCCTGCTTTGGATTCTGGGTCTCTTGCTCTCTGTCCCTCCCCCAGTCATGCTCTGTTTCTGTCTCTCAAGAATAAATGTTAAAAAAATTAAAATAAAATAAAATAGAATAAAATAAAATAAAATAAAATAAAATAAAATAAAATACTCTTCCCCATCAGAGCACATCATTTCTACAGTAAGCAAACAATGAGCCGTCATGCCTGGGCGATTTTTTCACTTAATTCATAGATGAATTTCTCAGCCACATCGGTTGCAGAATTAAAATTTAAAAGGCCCATGGGAATGCTTCTTATGATTTACTAAATTTTCCACCATACCTCATACCTCTTTCCCTTACATTGATCATAGATCTTATTCCTATATATATTTGTTTTAGAATGATATATTAATTTGAATTCATTTCTGAACAGATATACTTTGTTCACAAAGTAAACATACGGCACTTATTTTCACCTTTGCACATCCACTGGTTTGCTCTAATTATCCCCCTGGGAACCTATAGAACCTATAGTATTCTTATTCTTCTATTTTTGCATTTTTAATAGGGCACAGGAAGGAAGGATGCAAGAAACACTTCATTCTCAGGGTGCCTGGGTGGCTCAGTCGGTTAAGCGTCTGACTCTTGATTTCCGCTCAGGTCGTGATCTCACGGTTCATGGGATCGAACCCCACATTGGGCTCTGAATTGACAGCTCTGAGCCTGCTTGGGATTTTCTTTCTCTCTGCCCCAACCCGACTCACCTACAAGCACTCTCTCTCTCCCTCTCTCTCTCAAAATAAATAAAGAAACTTAAAAAAAAAATACTCATTCTCCTTTTTACTATAAGAGAAACAGCAGAGGAATGATGGTGAATGGCAACTGAAGACCTGGCCTGGGAAGCGATACAGCGCGGAGGTACGGCCATGTCCCCCTAGCCAACAATGGTGACAATGGTGGCTGTGCTGGAGCCTTGGCTCAGAGTCCGTAGGACTTTCTTTGTGAGTTTTAAAGACAGGAGCGCCTGGGTGGCTCAGTCAGTTAAGCATCGACTTCAGATCAGGTCATGATCGCGCGGTTCGTGAGTTCAAGCCCCGTGTGGGGCTCTATGCTGACAGCTCGGAGCCCGGAGCCTGCCTCCAATTCTGTGTCTCCCTCTCTCTGTGCCCCTCCCCTACTCATACTCTGTCTCTCTTAAAAATAAACATTAGAAAAAGAGAGAGAGAAACATGAAATTAAGATTTTTGTGATTTTTAAACCTTGGCAGCTAATTTAATGATAAACCAAACAAACGAAACACCCCACCATGTGGACGGACTCTGGGCAGAATAAATACAACTTCTTGGGCCAGGATGGGACCTGCAGGCTCCCGCTTTGAGACCCTTTCCTGGAAGAAGGAAGCCAAGGGTCAAGCAAATGCTCAGGTCCCTGGAGCAGGGTGGCCTTCCCTGCGGGACCCGCCCTTCCGTCCCTGCAACCTCTGAACAGACTTTCACACCAGCCCTTTGCAGCTACTGGTTTTGGCATCGACACCACGGTGCTGACTCACAGGGCAGAGGATTCACCAACTCCCTGGGGCCTGGCACATGAGTAGCCAAACCCCGCCCTCCAGCACCGCCAGCGCTGGGTCCCAGAGTCCCGGGTCTGTAGAGCCACAGGGAACCTAGAACTTCGTGGTCTGCCCCTCACCCGAGTCCATGAGACAGGACCTGAGAAACGCAGGCAACCAGCCCAAAGCCACACAGCTTGTCACAAGTGACGTGAGAGTCGAATCTCTCCCAACGTTGGCACAGGTCCCTGACTCAGCCTCCACCTCCCCTCCCCGCCCCCCAGAAGAGGTGTGTGCAGGGCTGCAGGGACCAGACCGCGTGTCTGTAGCACCTCTCGATTCACACCAGCTCCGTGGTTCTGGGATGAATTACTTTCCCATATAAACCAAAACGATAGAAATGTGGTACTTAGAACTGATAGGCAAAGGACACCATTAGGAAAACTGACTGTTCACCAGAAAAGGTGTCAGTTTCACACTAGACCTGCAAATTATGTCCTTGCTTCTCTGTCTGCCCTAAAATAAATTAAATGAAATGGATTAAATGGATTAAAATAAAAGCATAAATCATGAAGGAAGAATTCGTTGACTCAAGAGTATGTGCGAGTTGAAAAGAGCTTTCTAAACCTAACCTCAGGTAAAAACCATCAAGAGAATAATTTGCTACATCAAGTAAAAAACACTGCGTATTTAGAAACGTCATCATCAAGTTTAAAGACAAGTAACAAGTGGGAAGAAATTGTTCAAAGTGCCTGACAAAGATTTGATGTTCTTTTTTTTTTTTTTAAGTTTATTTATTTTGAGAGAGAGAGAGAGAGAGAGAGAGAGAGAGAGCCGGGGAGGGACAAAGCAAGAGGGAGAGGCTGAGAATCCCAAGCTCTGTGAGCACAGATCCCGACGCAGGGCTCGAACTCACGAACCACGAGATCGGGACCTGAGCTGAAACCAAGAGTCGGATGCTTAACTGACTGAGCCACCCAGGCGTCCTTTGATATTCCTAATGTATCAAAATATTTACAAATAGTTAAGAAATGGATAAATACACACAAATTGAAAAACAGACAAACTATTTGATTGAGGGATTACAAAGAAGAAATACAAGGGGCTAATAAATATATTAAGAAGTGGTTGAACTTACCAAAGATTGAATTTAAAATAGCTAAGATTAGAATTTACTAGGGGAAAAATGAGAAGAAGATTCATGAATTCCCTTAGGGCAGAGATACAGAGCAGAGATATCTCTGCTGCTGAGAGAAGGCAGCAAGGTTTCAATTTTTAGAAAATCTGATCACATGCTGACGGCTCCAAAGGCTTCCAGGAAATTTTGGGAAGGGGTGGCCGGTCACATAGTCACCTCCCTCTCATAATAGTGGGAAGTTGGAAGACATCTACATGCCCCCCCCATAAATGAATAATTGCAGAGTAAAGCAATGAGAATCCACGCAGCCATGGTATGAGTTGTGTTGCAGTGCTCTTCCTGCACACCCTTTTATGTGCAAACACCACAAGACTTTTCACCAAATATGAATCTCGGCTGTTGTCGGGTGATAGGCTACAACCAGTTTAATGGAATGTTATTTGAAGAAAAGCACACAATTTATAATTTATATAAATTGTTGTATGAGCTGATATTTATAATCATTTATAAATTGTTATGACAGAATAAGATTTTAATTTTGTTCAGAAGAATCCAGCTATTATAGTTCTGTTTAAACCCAGAATGAAGAGTAACCGTAATATGAATATCCAGGGTATAATCTTAAGAGAAGAAAAGCTAAGAATTATATAAATTATTACATTTCTTTAGGGACACAGGACGCAGAACAAAATGACACCTGGAGATGAATGTGGGACGGTGTTTATTTTCTCTTTATGCTCTCCTCCGTTCTTCGGTGTTCCTCAGTGACTATTTACTGCTTGTATAATAAAAACATTGTTAAAAATAGACTTTGCCTTCACTTCTTTATAAGAGCAACGATTAGCTGGGGCAGAGAGAGATGGCATTTGCATAATTATGGCAAAGAAATTCTGTTGTTCGTAGGTTTGGGGATTTTATTTCCTCTAGTTATATTGTTTTTCGACTGATAAATGAGGAATCTCATTTTTCTTCGGTGTTCAGTCATAGTGTGCTTCCTGTGCCATACATGAGTAATAACTTTGGGGGAAGACGCTCAGATATGTAAGTGTAATAAGAATTTTCTGTAAGTATTCTCTTTATTCTTCTATCGGCCGACAAAAACACCAAATCCCTCCATCCTGGAGCAAGGAAGGTGAAAACGGTGCTATTTCTGTCCCAGGTGACCTCACACCATTTCTTTGGTAAAGGGTCCGTTGCCGTGGAAACGGCTTTTCCATGGAAGCCTTGGGCTGCGCAGGTGCGACGTCATTTCTCGACTCCGTGCCCTGGTTGGAACCGTTAGGGACGGGTGGTGGCGAATCTGGATCAACTGCAGAGTATCGGCTGCCAAAGAAAATAACTCAGAAGCTGTCACACTGGGCAAGGCATTTGCCTCTTCTGGAAGTTTCCAGACCTCAGCTCTTATACATCAAAGACAACTCTTGAAATAGCTTCAACTCTGACACGGCGATCCAGCTTTGGCCCGGCAGCCTGCTGTGTGTGCAAGGCGCACGCGGGCCTCGCACACCACGCAGCGGGCTCACAGACGTTCCCGGAGCCTCTCTCACGCGCAGCCCCGCCCCACTCCTCTGCTCCCCTAGGACCACCCTTCCCCAGAACCCTCACTCACAGGTCTGCCTTCCTTTCCGGGTACCGTCTTCAGCCCCGCACTCTGTTGCACGTGGCACACTGTGTCCCCCCAGAAGATCGTAGGGGAGAGTCCATAACTCACCAGGACCCCTTCTTTGCGCAGGCGCCTCAAGAAGCAAAGAGCTTGGGGGCACCTGGGTGGCTCAGTCCATTAAGCATCTGACTCTGGCTCAGGTCATGGTCTCCCGGGGGGGGTGGGTTCGAGCCCTGCATCAGGCTCTGTGCTGACAGCTCAAAGCCTGCTTCCGATTCTCTCTCTCTCTCTCTCTCTCTCTGTGCCTCTGCCCTGCTCGGAGTCTGTCTCTCTCAAAAATCAACAAGCATTTTAAAAGATTTAGCAAAACGAAGAAGAAGAAGCAAAGAGCTCAGATTCTGGGTCCACACTGCCCGGGTCCCTCCCTGGCCATAGGGTGGTGGGGACATCCCTCACCTTCTCTGGAAAAGGGGACACTGACGGACCCTGCTGCACAGGGTGGCTGAGCTCAACTGCTCAGAGCACGGAACCCGGGACTGGCACCAGTTCAAAGAAGCAAGCGGTCACCATTCACTGAGCACCCACCGGCACAGGTGTCAGGGACCTCCTTGCTAGTGCATAGTATCCACAAGGCCCAGTACCCACAAGGCGAGGCTCAGGGAGGTTCCCCGGCAAGTGTATGCTTCCAGGGGCTACTCCCAATCGCGTCCCACATACCTGACTCCAAAACCGTGCTCCTCCCGGCCTCTCTGTGCCCTTCAGTTCAAACAAAAAAGACGGCTCCTGGACAGGACAGCTGCCCCAAGCACTCAGCTGGCTCTAAGTAAATAAAATCGGCTCCCATTGGTTGGGCACAATTACTATGCGATGTGGTGCTTTGAACTTCGTGTTCATCCACTTGATTGATAAATACCCCATCTGTGTAGCAAGAACCCCAGTTAATGAATATGTAAATGCAGCCGGGATCATGTTTGAAAGGATTAGGTAAATATTAGCATCTCCCTCTATGAACATAGGCGAAGGGGGCTATCCTGAGTTGGCAATGGTTTGTGCATTGCCCTTCCGTTTGTAAAAGGCTGGTTGCAAAACTCTAAATTACAGTCTGAATTCTTTTTCCATACTGGGCGCTTTGCTCCCCGACGCCAGCCGGCAGAATCCCTCGAGGCCACAGTGTCCCGTCTGCGGAGAGCAGGGAGCACGGTCGACATTCTACCCGGGCTCTGGCAAGCCTGGGCTGGCCACCCCCTCTCCGGCTGTGTGTAGGGGGAGGTGGGGTCCTGAGGATGGGAGAGGTTATGCGAGAGTCCATGGAAGCAACGGGCTCAGAAAAGAGTGTTCCTCTTCACTTCCGATTTTCTGGAGCGGGAAACGCTGCCCTGTGGTTGAAGCCGTGGGCATCCCGGCCCTCCCAGAACCAGGCACGGACTCCCTGACCTCCATCCGAGGCTGGGATGTGCCTGCAACGTGGCCACCCTGGTATCTTCACTTACCTTATTATTAACTATATTGTTACATAGGGCGTATCATATATTAATTTTAATATTATAAATAATCCATAACTATTCTAGGGTTGAATCAGTGAATATGCTTTGCGGAGTTTAAAACAGATAAAGCATTCTCCCCCAGCCCACATGTGACGGGCTTGACAGCCTGCGAGAGCCAGGGAGACTCCTTTTTTTTTTTTAATTTTTGTTTATGTTTATTTTTAAGACAGAGACAGAGAGAGAGAACGAGCAGAGGATCTGAAGCGGGCTCTGTGCAGACAGCAGAGAGCCCAGTGAGGGGCTCGAACCCACGAACTGTGAGATCATGACCCGAGCCGAAGCCAGGCATTCAACCCACTCAACCGACTGAGCCACCCAGGCACCCCATGGAGAGACTCCTTTAATTCCTGGCGACGTGCTGGGGGGGGGGGGCAGGGAGCCCCCAGCTTACCTTCGCAGACAGCAGGCAGTGGCAGGGGTAGGGAAGCCTCTCTCTGCGCAGGCCTCTGGTGACAGACTTGCCATAATTTGGTTGAGTCACCCCAACACGGACTGTGTGCATTTCGGCAAGATGAGACTTTTTTTTTTTTTTTTTTTTTTTTGCCATTAAAGACTGTCCGTCAGTTTCCAGCCTGGGCACAGCAGCCAGTGACAGTGTGGTACCAAAGCTAGCTGTCCCCAGGCCTTGGTCCCCCCACGGTGCTGGCCTCCCCGCCACCTTGTGGCGAATCCCACCGAGTCAGGAGATCAGACCCCACTGGCAAACGTCTCCCTGCAAACATCAACGCGGAGGCCACCTGGTTGGGGGCAGTGAAGGCTCTCCTGACCATCGCAAGCAGTTACTCAGACTCCCCAGGGACCCGAGCCCCTCACTGTGGGTCCCCTGGGGCCAGCCTGTCACTTTCAGTGTCTGAGGCCTTTCGTGAGGCGAGGGACCCAGCCCAGGAGAGTCTGCTCGGGGCCCGCGGTTGTGGGGCTCAGCATCAAGATCCTACCCCCACTTGGGAACTCCGGGAGGACTGGAGGACCTCTCAGAGAAGCTGGTCCTTGAGCTGGGTGCACAGTGAAGCTGTAGGCAAAGAGCATCCGTGGGAGGGACGGGTGTGTGCAGAGGCCGGGAGGCGGGGAGGGGCCCAGCGGGAGCAGGGCAGGACCTGGACGCAGGGCGGGTGTCACTCTCAAAGCAGGGCTCCTGAGATGACCCGGCTGTCTGGGGAGGGAGGAGGTCATGGCAACCGTGCCCCTGACCTGTCCTGTCAGCCAGACCCGAAGGAAGTGCCCTCGGCCGCTTACCAGACTATGACCTGGGGCGGCAGCCACCTCTGAGCACCTCTGTTGCCCCTGCTGCAAAACAGAGCCTCGCAGAAGAAAGAAGGGGACCTTGGAGAAGCACAGGGACCTGGGGCAGCCGCGAATCTTTCTCTGGCTCTGTCGTCCTCCTTGGTACCGAGTTCTAGCCGCCCCCCCTCCTGCCCGCACCTCCCCATTCCACCCCCCTCTTTAAAAACACAGCAAGATAAACACTGGACTTTATCA
Source organism: Panthera pardus (assembly GCF_024362965.1). Classification (NCBI taxonomy): domain Eukaryota; kingdom Metazoa; phylum Chordata; class Mammalia; order Carnivora; family Felidae; genus Panthera; species Panthera pardus. The sequence goes on along the minus strand of NW_026526655.1, from coordinate 3,716,053 downwards.
GCAAGATAAACACCGGACTCAATTAAAGTGAAAACTATAGTATAAGCAGGAAAAGGAAAACAATAAAGTGAAGGATCCAGGAGCGAAGTTGGCGTCCAAGACACAGCCTATGAGGAAACTTACACTTGTCAGAGAAGAGATTCGACATGGTTCTGGGCTTTCCCGCAGTGGGAGAGGAGACTCGATCAGGTGCATGAATCAGAGGGTCCCTGAGGAGGAAGTCAGGAACAGGTCACTTTCCCAGAAGTGTGATGACACCTGACTTCCCTCCTGCAGATGATCCCAGGTTGCCTGTCTATCCATTGTATTTATTATCTGTCTATCATCTATCATTTATCTATCTATCTATCTACCTATCATGTATCTCCCTATCAACTATCTATCATCTATCTATCCATCTATTATCTATATATCTATCTATTATCTATCTATCATCTATCATCTATCATCTATCTCCCTATCAACTATCTATCTATCATCTATCTATCCATCTATTATCTATATATCTATCTATTATCTATCTATCTATCATCTATCATCTATTATCTATCATCTATCATTCATTATCTACCTATCATCTATCTACATTTCTTGATTATCTATTCACCATACTTTCCATTTTCACAGAGAATGTTGGGTTGCACTCGGTATACAGAAACTCCTCTACTTACATACCTTGACCTGGGAAACTTTAAGTTCACGAACAGAGCTGTGACCCAAGCAGAAACGCCAGCTTGACCCTCCACCCGCAAGGGTAATGACGGTAACCTGTATTGTGAGGCTCGGGACCCAAACACAACGGGACTTGGTGAATTGCACTTGTTTGGAAGATGGGCCTCTACGCACGTACGCTTTCTTAAGTCACAGGGCAAAATTGTGATTTTAAAATTGTCAAAACATGGCTGTTTCTGGGAGCTGGAAGGTTGACAGGGTGATGAGTTTATGGTTATACTTCAATTATACTTAAATTATATTTAAATTAGGCTGGATGCCTGCGGTAACTGCCTATTTCTTTCAGGAGCTTGTTCCCAAAAATTCTGTAGGTTAGAGAGATATTTGAAAATGTACACTTTGACTCACACTTCTTTTCCTGCAACTATTAAATGCAATAAAAAATAGGAAAGCTGCCACCTTGTTGCCCTGTATTTAGGGTAATAGTAGCCTGCAACCTACATTAATCATTTTAATAACTGACTGGGGTGGTGCACCTCTTCCTTCCCAGTCCTAACACTGAATGGAATCTCGAATATCTTCTCCATATATTTTTGTAAGAAGGAGAAGATTTTTTTAAGCACTTATTTATTTATTTCGGGAGAAAGAGAGTGTTCACACAGGAGCAGGGGGAGGAGCAGAGAGAGAGGAAGAGAGAGAGAACCCCAAGCAGGCTCCACACTGTCAGCACAGAGCCCGACGCGGGGCTCGAACTCACAAATCGCAAGATCGTGGCCAAAGTTGGACGCTTAACTGACTGAGCCACCCAGGAGCCCCCGAGGTAGATTTTTTGTTGTTAAGGGTGATAATGTGATGTTGATACAAATTTGGCGAATTCCTCAGATCCCATGAAATGGATTCTCTTTCCCTCCAGCATGTTCAGTGAACTAAATTACGAAGCTTTGCCTTTGATTTTAGATTCTTTCGTTTTCTTCCGACAGCTCCCGCTTTTGACTCCCCGGGCTCTGTGAGCGATGCTCCGACTGCTGGGACACGAAATGCTCGGTGCCACGTCGCAACTGCTAACAGGCCGCCTCGCCGCATTTCGGTTACGTCACCGCTGTTTCATCGAGGGTTTTAAAACCCACCGGCAGGTTAGGTGGGCCGACGAAGGTCGCCCAAAGGTGGGATTTGGCAACGTGGCAGACAGTGATGATCTGGGGGACGGCCACTTCAGTGGGTACCGAGGCCCAGTTACAGAGATTCTGTTGTGAATAGAAGAGGGGGCTTCCCCATGACCTCCTGCTGAGAAGTGACAGGGGGCCGGAGAAGCTCATGGAACTAAGGAAATCTGCCAATTTGTTTTGTTTGTTTGTTTCAGGACAGGAGATAGTAGCGCTTATGTTGCCGAACGGGTGACAGAGAAGAAGATGCTAATGAGACGGGAGAGGCTTGTTGATGGAGATTCTTTGAAGGAAGGGAGGATTCGGAGCACAGGTGGAGGGTCTGCAGGAGCGGGAGCAGGGCAGAGAGGAGAGGTCACACGTCTGCGGGTGGTGGGTGGCACCCAGCGTGGAGGCCAGTGAGTCATGGGGCAGCCCCTGTAGGATGGCCTCTCATCTCAGACCCCAGCTTTAGATGCCCGGGGCTGGCTGTTCATTTGTTCTGAGGCAAAAACTTCACCACATGCTGAAGGTACAACAAGTGATTCTTTTTTTTTTTTTTTTTTTTAATGTTTATTTATTTTTGAGAGGGAGAGAGACAGAGCATGAGCAGGGGAGGGGCAGAGAGAGAGGGAGACACAGAATCCGAAGCAGGCTCCAGGCTCGGAGTTGTCAGCACAGGGCCCAACGTGGGGCTCGAACTCATGGACCGTGGGTTCTTGACCTGAGCTGAAGTTGGAAACTTAACCGACTGAGCCACCCAGGCACCCTACAAGTGATTCTTTTCTTATTATTATTTAAATTCAAGTTAGTTCACATACGGTGTCGTCTTGGCTTCAGGAGTAGAACACAGTGATTCCTCTCTTACATATAACACCCAGTGCTCATCCCAACAAGTGGCCTCCTCAATGCCTGTCCCCCATTTAGCCCATTCCCCCACCCACCTCCCCTCCAGCAGCCCTGTTTGTTGTCTGTATTTAACAGTCTCTTATGGTTTGCCTCCCACTCTCTTTTTATCTTATTTTTCCTTCCCTTCCCTTGTGTTCATCTGTTTTATTTCTTAAATTCCACATAAGTGAAATCGTATGATATTTATCTTTCTCTGACTTAATTCGCTTAGCGTAATACACTCTAATTTTATCCACATTGTTGGGGCATCTGGGTGGCTCAGTCGGTTAAGCATCCGACTTCGGCTCAGGTCACGATCTCATGGTCTGTGAGTTCAAGCCCCACATCGGGCTCTGTGCTGATAGCTCAGAGCCTGGAGCCTGCTTCGGATTCTGTGTCTCCCTCTCTTTCTCTGCTCCTCCCCCGTTCATGCTCTGTCTCTCTCTGTCTCAAAAATAAATAAACATTTTTAAAAAATGAAATAATTTAGGGGCGCCTGGGTGGCTCGGTCGGTTGGGCTTCCGACTTCGGCTCAGGACATGATCTTACAGTCCATGAGTTCGAGCCCCGCGTCAGGGTCTGTGCTGACAGCTCGGAGCCTGGAGCCTGTTTCAGATTCTGTGTCTCCCTCTCTCTCTGCCCCTCCCCTGCTCATGCTCTGTCTCTCTCTGTCTCAAAAATAAATAAAAACATTTAAAAATTTTTTTTTTAAAAATAATAAATGAAATAATTTTATCCACATTGTTGCAAAAGACAAGATTTCATTCTTTTTCATTGCCAAGTAGTATTCCATTGTATATATAAACCACATCTTCTTTATCTATCCATCAGTCAATGAACATTTGGGCTCTTTCCATACTTTGGCTGTTGTTGATAGTGCTGCTGTAAACATTGGGGTGCATGTGCCCCTTCAAATAAGCATCTTTGTATCCTTTGGATAAATACCTAGTAGTGCAATTACTGGATCATAGGGTAGTTCTATTTTTAATTTTCTGAGGAACCTCCATAGTGTTTTCCAGAGTCACCGCACCACTTTTCATCCCACCAACAGTGAACAGTGTTCCCCTTTCCTCCACATCCTCGCCAACATCTGTTGTTCCCTGATGTTAATTTTAGCCACTCATGGGTGTGAGGTGGCATCTCACTGTGGTTTTGATTTGTATTTCCCTGATGATGAGTGATGTTGAGCATCTTTTCATGTGTCTGTTTGCCATCTGAATGTCTTCTTTGGAAAAGTGTCTGTTCATGTCTTCTGCCCATTTCTTAACTGGGTTATTTGTTTTTCAGGTGTTGAGTTTGGTTAAGTCTTTATAGATTTTGGATACTAACCCTGTATCCAATATGTCATCTGCAAATCTCTTCTACAATTCTGTTGGTTACCTTTTAGTTTTGTTGATTATTTCTTTTGCCATGGAAAACTTTTCATCTTGATGAGGTCCCAGTAGTTCATTTTTGCTTTTGTTTCCCTTGCCTCTTGTCCCTGACATTTCTTTGGTCTTCACTCACTGGTGGTTCCCAAGGAAGGTCTTTTGCATGCTAGTCTGCACTCACATCACAGCTGGTGACACAGAAGGACCCTACCAACACGGGACTAGAGACAGTTGGAGCTGTGAATGGCTTTTCATCTCAGTCCTGACCCATTCATTTTAGAGTAGGAATCAGAAAGACTAACTAGACGGAATTTTAAAGAGATGGATATAAATTTCTGCACCTGAGCTTTAAAAAATTTCTGTACATGTTTGGAATTAGAGCAAACTTGACAACTAGTATTGTATATATGGAGGCTAATCCAGCTGGGAAGATCCAGTAAATGAAAATGCCAGAAGCCACCCCTGCCCTGTGTCATATTAGACCCTCCCAAGGAACCACCCAGAAGGGAAACATCTTCAGCAGCACCCCGTCCAAACCATGAGAATCATCCATCGTCTGTGTCTTTCAGGAATTCCTGTGGTCACCCACACCAGTGGTTTGAGATGAGAAATTGGCCCTAATAAGTCAGTTGACCCATAGTCTCTGGATGAAGTCACTCCGACATGCCCTTAGCTGGGAGAAAGTCTGTCCGGACAATCGACATCCTGTGTACTTGAATTTACTGAGATTTCCTTATTTTAGCAACATAATCTAGGTCACTCTTTGAATAATTCATCCTTTCAATTTTATTTTTATACCCCCATAACCAGTAGAACAGGGCTGTACCACACAGTACGTATTCAAAGCTGTGTTTCTACCTACCTATAAAATAAGACCAATACATTTTGCTTTGTCAATCTCACCAAATTATGAGGAGGCACAGAAAAAATATACTGCTGAGAATATTTGCAAACATGGAAATTCTCCAAAAGGTATAGTTAGCTCTTTCTGACGGTCTTTGTAACACCTCAATTAACTAGAATAAAATGGGGCTAGGGTTCTAGTTAATTGAATTTGAGGGTTAATCAAACAATCCTTTTGCCTCAACCTATGTTAAAAGATTCCTAAAATGTTCGTCCACTTTGATTCTTTAGTTACAGCATCTAAGGGGCAACTTACAGTCCCCCTGGGCTGAGAGGAGAGGAACAGGATTGCAGGGTCAGGCGTGAATGGTCGGGGCTGAACAAGAAGGATATTGGCCCCATTAGTAAGTGTGTTTGTTTCTGATCCGTTTCCCCACTGAGACAGGCCCCGTAAAGACAACAACCATGTCTGTCCGTTCACAGTGGGACCCTGACGACAAACACAACGTCTCACCTTCCTTCAGTAGGTGCGCAATGAAGACTTGCTACGTGGAGAAATTCCTGATATTAATCTTGTTTTTATTTTTTTCTTAACAAAGCAGAACAATTCATAATATTGATATTCTCATTGGTTGAAATAAAATTTAGGGTCTTACCATCTGCAGAAAAATAATTATTTTCAAATGAAAAATCAGAATATTCAAAGAATGACCATGGACTGCCCTGCCTACAAGAGATCAAAGTATAAAGTGAATTAAGAACTACTTTAAAGCAAGGATTCCTAATGTCTGGCATTGTGGTGGCAAAGCCCAGAGGCTAACACTGGCTTGAGGCAGGACTCGGGGTGTTGTGGGGAAAAGTAGGCAAAAGGATGGATATCAAAGTCGGGCCAGATGAGGGGCACCTGGGTGGCTCAGTCGGTTAAGCTTCAGCTCAGGTCATGGGTTCATGGGTTTGAGCCCCATGTCAGGTTTCAGCCTCCAGCTCAGAGCCTGGAGCCTGCTTCGGATTCTGTGTCTCCCTCTCTGTCTCTCTGCCCCTCCCTGGCTCACATTCTGTCTCTGTCTCTCTCTCTCTCTCAAAAATGAATAAACATTAAAAAAAAAAAAAGCTTGGACAGATGAGACAAGGGTCATGTTAATAATGAAGAGCAGAAAAGTCTAGGACAAACAGAAGTTTCTAGACATGCAAATTCTAGAGGCCTAAAGAAAATTGCCTACATCTTCTAGTATCATACAGTCAAAATCAGAATAAAATTACTGTAACGTTGCCACAACTAGAAGTAAACAACAAAAGTATCACCCTGTGTACATATGTAAAAGGGGTCCTGCCTTAACTTCAGATTTGCTTAAGTTTCCTTTTACTACTAAAGGTTCAACGTGAAATGTAATGGTGTTTTGCCTCCCAAACGATCTGACTTGTTGAGAGCATCAGCAATGACGAAAATGGTGAGCTCTTGGCTGAGTCTTTGGCTTACTCCCCAACAGAGTGAATTGAACAGAACCGGAGGTCCCAGTGACCACAGCTCAGGCAGAAACTCGGCCACTTCTAGATGGTAGGCTTTCTCAAAGACAGGCTGGTTTGGGGGTGATCCCAAGAAATTCATCTCCAAGTTCTTTGACCTCAATTTGGAAATCACTCCCGTCCCATCTCAGAGACAAAGGAGCCCACACACAGGGTACTGGATGATAGGATTTAGAAATCCAACTGCCATTTAAATGCCATAAAGCTTACTGGATCTGCAGTTTCAGTTTGTGTGTACATGGATAATAATATATCAACTTGTAGAACAATGCTCATTTTGTGAAAAGACACTTAATCCTCCCAGGCATTTTGTAAGTTAAAGCTCAGAGACACTACGTGTTTTGAATCATACAGAAAGTGAGCAGAGTGCAGATTCAAACACAGGTCATCAGGTTCCACTATAAGGCAAAAGACAACAACACTGAATTCACTCAGTGATCATATTAAATTAGCCCCCATACTGGAATACAGGTTCCACGAGGACAAGGATTTTTGTCTCTTTTTTACTGGTGTTTCCCTAGTACTGGGGACATAAGATGCTCAAATATTTTTGGAAGGGAGGGGGGAAGGAAGGAAACGCCCCATTAGTCACAAACTCCTAAATTAAGGAGGAGAAATACCGAGAGGTGAGGACAGAGGAGCCACTTGCTGATGAAAGCCAGTGTTACTCAATCAGTAAGCACAGCAGTAGCTCCGAAGCTGTGATGAGTGGTGGAGGTGCAGGGGACAGGGTCTGTCTATCCTGGAGCATAATTGGGACAAGCAACGGAGACTCTGATGATGACTAGATATTCCCAAGTTTCTTATTTCAGCTCAAAGCCCAAGATGTTTCTGGATCCAAGATGGAGCATGCAGAAGAGAGGTCCTTCCCCTCACCCCCCTTCATCACCATCCTGGCGGAGAGGAGAACGACGATCACCGAATGCCCCCAACCCCTTTATGTCACCTCCATCTTACTCAATCTTATTCAATCTGGCGTTTAATGTTTGAAGTCATCCGGTAATATTTGTTGTCATACAAGGACATTTCACAGAATTCTTAGCAGTGATCGTGCTGTGCTACCCTGCCTCGGCAAATTCCATCACGAGCCATAACAACGTCATTACCGCCATATTTTGTGCTTCTGGTATAATCAGAGGCACCATCACAATTGTTATTTTTACTTTTATTTTTTTTTGTTTCTTTCACCCACAATTTTTTAAATGTAGTTTATTGACTGAATTGGGTTGTATTTGGACGACTTGCCTGGAATTGTTAATGGCTATGCTTTAGTAATTTTGATTGGGGCTTTTACTTGGGAAGACAGAATTTTTTTGTAAATTTGCACATCACCAAGGAATTGGCATTCGGTGACAACCCACTTACCACGGTATTAAGGTAGATAACGTTGTGCCCCGGTGGCTGAGGAAAAAACATTGAATAATTCTGGATGGCCCTTTCTCTGCAATGTATGAAATGGGGCTAGATGCACAGTGGGTTCCAGAAAAGATTACAGTAGCACCAACTTGTAGCACCTGTTATTCAACATCCTTAAAGGAGTGACATTCCCACTATGATGAATTTTATCTGGACTGTCACCAATGAGCTGTAATTAATCACCTATTTCTCTAAGAATGGTACTTACAAGATGAAAATATAAAATTCTGAAACTCTTCAGGTGTTAGACATCTAATCATGACTCCTCTCTGTGCTGGTGCTGTTCCCCGTGTGACCCTGGATGCCACCATGCCCCCCCCCCTTCTTCTCACCTGGATTCAGAGACTTCTTTTGCCCCTTGTCTCAGCCCCTCCCCTCTGCCCCTCTGCTCACCACAGAGCTGCTTGGGTGAGCTTCCTAAAATGCAAATCAGATCCTGCTGTGTCCCCTGCTTAAAATACTCAAATGGCCACAGTAGGCTTCAGAACAGAGTCCACACTTCTCTCAAAAAGAACAGAGCCCTTTAGGGTCTGCCCCTCATCTTGTGGCCTCGGTTCTTGCCCTCATCACCCCACACCCCACTGCTCATCACCCCTACAATTTGCAGTTTTCCACGTACAGCAGTGCTCACTCCTGTCTCTGCTTCATACCTGCCGTTGCCTCTGCCTGAATCAGGCTTCTTTGCTGGGACAGCTTCCTCACTTCCTTAAAAACTCGGGCAATTTCTCCCCCACCGCCCCCAGGAGTGATTAGGGGTCTCCGTGACACTGTCTCCTCAGCTCCCTGGCAGTCTCCTTCACCAGCTCCTCCTCTTTGCCCTTAAATGCTACAGTCCCTCAGGATGACTGGAGCCTGTTCTCTTCAGGCTAAACTCTGCCTGCAACCCTGTCTCTGCCAGGACTTCAAAGAATTATGTCTGCTTGTTTCCTGGTGAATTCTCAGCACCCGGTAGAGGATGCTCTTAATAAGGATGCCTCATATGAACCAATGAATAAATGAATGAATGAACATAAGTACAAACGTGGCCCTAAAGAACTCAAGCATCTCATGGAAATCCAGAAGCCCAATGTCCAGGCAGGACTCACAGGTGCCAAGACAGAATTCAGGACCTGGTTGGATTCAGGGAAACTCTAGGGACCAGATCAAGCTGTTCTTTTGGCCCCTTATCTGTTTCTGCTTCTGTTTTGTGTGTCTTCTCTTCTCATTGATAACTTGTCAGTCATCAAAATTTCCCAATTCAAATTCTGATAGACACGAGGTGCTGCTCTCTGTAGGATGCAGAAAAGAGGAAGGAGTCTCGATCCACTCTGACGGTAAGAAAAAGACAGATAAATTACAGAGGCATAATTTTTCTTCAACCAAGCAGGGTACTGAGGTGGCAGGACCACCGAGTAGCCTGAAATCTAAGGAGAAACTGGTCCCTGCAAAGGAGAAACAGAAAGCAAACACACGAGGAAGACATTCCAAGCACCATACAAGCCGATAAGAGGTATTCAGCAGATAAGAGGAATTGTGTAACAACTTTGAAAAGCCAAGTATGGAGTAAGACAGCAAGGCGCTCCTGGGATTACTGGATACAAAAGCAGACTGAAACTATCGAATGTTCTTCTCCATGGACCCCCACTTGGTGCTCACTGGTGAGGCTGGGGTTTGGGTGGGTTTGGCTGGTGCATAACTGAAGGAAGGAATTGGCATATGCAACAAAACTGGAGCCATTGTGGAAAAGGCAAAAACCTGTCACCCCCAGGACTTAAGGGAAGGCTCATTGTATCTCTGGAAAGAGTGAAAAAAGAAATTCCTCTCTCCATGGGGAAAGCCAGGAAAGCATCCTGGACCTACGATTCTATACCAACACCATTAGATATCTCTGCTATTGAGGAAGGACGAGGTACAAGATAATGGTTTCCATGAAGAGGAGAGGAGGGATACTGAGGAAGATTCATCCCTGAGACCCAAACACACAGAGTATGCCTAAGAGTAAGGTTGGACCAGAACAACAAAGAACCCCCATTATCTGCCCGAACAAGCTAGAAAGAACCAAGAAGTGAGAAACCAGTCTACTGCTTAGAGAAAGGCAAGACCATGGACAGAGAGGCTGTCTGAGGAACAGTCTCACAGAGGAGGCTGAAAGCAGAGGAGGAACACTGAGAAGCCCCTTTGCTGCACAGGGGGCATCAGAGGAACCCAAAACTCATATCTACTCGCTGAAGGTAACCCAGTGACACCAAAATCACACTGGCTCAACTCCTCACAAGACTGACGTAACTCCACCTGGTCTATCAAAAGGAAAGGTGTGACCATTTCCAAGAGTGAATACTGTCCACCCCAGACTTTTCTGTTCCATACATGATGTCCAACATCTGACAAAAAAATTATGAGATACAGGGAAAGAAGCAAGACAAAAATGATCCATCACCAACAGACAAAATAATCAGTGGGTCTGGACTCGGGGATAACTAGAAATTGAAATTGCCTGAGAATGTAAACTAACTCTGATCGATATATTAAAGACTCTAGTGGAAAGGTGAACAACGAGCCTGAGCAGATGAATAATACCATCAGAGAGAAGCTATCAAAAAGGAGTCAAATGGAAAATGCTGGAAATCAAATTAGGTATCGAGAAATCTGCCATGGGCTCACTACCAGACTCAAAACAGCCAGTGAATCACTGAACATAAAGGTAGCTCAGTGAAAATGACCAAACTAAAGCACAAAGAGGAAAAAAAAAGAGCACAAAAAATAGAACAGAAAATCCAAAGGCTACGGGACAATATCGAAAAGTTCTAGCATAACTAAAACCAGAAGGAGGAGAGGGAGGAGGGGGGTAGGGATCAGAAGAACTATTTGAAGAGATAACGGACAAGAATTTATCAAAACAATAAAAAGACATCAGACCACAGACATAAGAAGGTCAGAGAATCCCCAAACAGGATAAACACTGAAGAAGAAAAAACACACCAGGACACATCATACCCTAACTACATAAAAACAAAGATAAAGGAAAAGCCTTGCAAATCATCAGACACGTCACCAACATAAGAGCAAAGAGAAAAATTTGTAGGAGACTTCTTGTTAAAAATAACACGAAGCTAAATTCCAGAGAGAGAGATTGACCCTAACCGTCCCAGCTAACCAACATTTCCCCTGTTTGAGCAAAGCCATGTGTGTCCCTCTGACTCATGGCTGCGGCCGAGTGACCACGGTTACCTTCCCTTCAGCACAGTCTGAATTTCCCGTGCCATGAAATTCTCTGCTGAGTGGTGCATGGGGACCTCTGCACGCTTATCAGATAGGAGCCCATTCGGAAGCAGTTATGGAAGGAGATGCCTATGTTGATAAATAGATCTTATTTCCAAGTATAGTCAAGGCACGATGTATCGTATAGACAGTGGACCTGGGCACCAAGGAGCAGACTTTCCAGGAAGAAAGATGGCACATCAGAATCTCCTGGAAGGAGAATCTTTGGGGACAGAGCGCTGAGGGTGGCCTGACACCATACGTTTCAGACTACGTGGAAAATAAAAGTTAGAATGAAACTTTGGGACACCTCAATGCTTATCCGAGGTGGTTTATTACTGTGGTTTTAGAAGAAAGGGGGAGATAAAATATGGATAATAAAGATTCATCTTCCATTCCATTTGCACCCTGAATGTTTATATTCAAACACTTTCTGTTGGGCCTTTCTGTATTTAAGAAGCTATAAAGCTGGTAGTGAAGAATCTGTCCTCAGATTATGGCTCTGTGCCTTTACAGCCATTTGCTTCGGAAACGTTACTTTACCCCTGAGTCTGTTCCTTCGTCCTCAGAAGGTCATTATGAGAACTGAATAGAATTCAGGGCAAGTGCTTAGCACAATACCTGGCAGGCTATAAACACCCCATAAATTTTAGTTGCCCTGAGCTTAATTACTGTTTTTTGTTTATTACATCATGATTTGATCAGTGTGACTTTTGTCTCAGCAAGGGTACGATCCGCTAACTGCCTCTCCCTGTGCGCCTCATTCTTTGGGTCTCTCCAAAGCCCGAGGTTCATTCTTCGGAGACTTTTCACGCTCATGGCTCATTCTCCTTTACGAGGTTTGAAAGGTGAGCGCCAGCTCTGAGCTTGGACGCTGACACGACTCTGCACAGACCCAGAACGTCCTGTGCTTTTTCCCTGTGATGCAGCCGGAGAAACTTCCCATCCCCGCCTTCCCCCCACGAGCACCGCTTGTGAGCTCTGCTCAGTTTGGAGGATGGGCCGCAATGGATTAGCGTGACTTGATCGTCTGAACTGTAACCCAACCAGCACCCCACGGATCTACGAAAATATTTCTAAGAATGATTCCATTCGCAGGGATTTTTAGCAAGCTTATCTGTGTTGTACAGATGCAACCCTTGCAACTACATTGAGCTCCAGATCAGAGGCTCCAAACTTTTCCGTAAAGCACCAGATAGCAAATATTTGGGGTTTCGTGGACTACACACAATCGGGTTTCATCTTGTCATTCTTTTTCTTTTCTCCTCCCCACAACCCTTTGAAGACATAAAAAGCTCTTAACCTGTAAACTGTAGGGAAACAGACTCTGGGCAAAAAATTGGCCCACAGGCTCTGGTTTACTGATCCTTCTTACAGGTCTCTGATTTCCTTTGCATTAGTTTGGCGATCAGGAAGAACACACACTTGAATTCTCTTCTCTTTGCTAGAATCATATTGAAAGTCTGGTTTTCAGCTTTTAGGAAACTGGACTCTTTCAGAGATTTCCTTGGAAAAGAAGAGGGTATTTCATCGAAATACATTTCGAGGGGCACCTGGGGGACTCAGTCAGTTGGGTGACCGACTTCGGCTCGGGTCATGATCTCGCGGTTGGTGGGTTGGAGCCCCGCCTCGGGCTCTGTGCTGACAGCTCAGAGCCTGGAGCCTGCTTCAGATTCTGTGTCTCCCTCTCTCTCTGCCCCTCCCCCTGCTCGTGCTCTGTCTCTGTCTCTCTCAAGAATAAATAAACATTTTTTTAAAAACTTAAAAAAAAAAAAAAGAAATGCATTTCAAAATACATCTTGTGTATTTACACACACTCGCACACATATGGCCCCTGCGTTCCAAGAAGTTGAAGTGAATGAAAATGTCTGAACCTTTCCTTCTGTTGCCATGCGAACATAGGTTAAAACAAAACGTATATCCTCAACAAGCACCAGGTTTTCTGACCGATGAAATTTCTAATGCTTTGACTTTGGAGGGCATTCTATTTCCACCGGTCCCCGTCTGCCTGGCTCCCCTCTCCGTCCCTCTTCTCGGTGTCCCTTGCCACGTCCTCTGTCGTCTCCTCGTCTGTTGGGCTCTCTCCTTCCCCCCACCCCCATCGCTTCTTCACACTGCTTGCTCTGTGGGCCTCTGCGATGAAGGTCAAACATCTGGTTTTCATCTACCCACACTGTTTAACTGAAGCCCAGCCGACCAGATTTCCTGTCCATAAATCATTACTCATCTGGAGCACACTCAGGACCACTTTGGGGACTGTTTGCTCAGCGTATCTCCTTTTTTAGAAGAACTGCCTCCCTTCCACGCCGTTTCGAGCTGGCCAGCATCTTCTGAGTTGATCATTTTCTCAATTTTTATTTTTGAAAAGGTGGCAAAAGGGAAAGGTTTTCTTTGATAAGGCATTTAAACAAATTGTATCAAAATTAGAGTTTGGTAAAACCTAAGAGTCTACAATAATACCCGTAGTGAAAACCCTGGCAGTACATACATATGATGTTAAGGAGGGACAGTGTTGGATATTTTAAAGAAAGCTTTCAGCAGCAGGGATAGTTAGCACATATTCGCAGCTACGTGCCAGGCGGCACTGGAAATCTTAACTCGCCTAAGTCACAGCAACCCTACCAAATAAGTACTCTTAACCTTATGTTACAGACAAGCAAACCAAGGCACAGGAAAGGTCAGTAACCTGTCCATGCAGGTAGGGACTGGCTGCCCTGTCCTGCGATGGGAACCTGGGGATCTGGCACCAAGTCTGTGCTCTTAAGCACCTGATCTGACTGCTTCCAAGTTGCTTCAGCTGTAAAATTACCCTCAATTCACAGATGGAGAAACTGAGGACCAAAGAAGTAAAGTAAATGAAACCATCATAGCTATTTTTAAATTTCTCCAAACACTGTCTCTTTCTTAGAACTTCGGGCAGGTTTTAGTGCCGTGTTTTACGAGTTCATAGTGAGCTCCCAAGAAGTGTTTTAATTCCTCTTTGCGGAAACAAAGTTAAAAACCTAATTCCACTTTTACATTTTTTGCAGATGTATGGGATATGCCATCAAAGAAATAAAATGAATATGTCAAAATATTTTAACCTAAAAATGGACCAAGTCAATCCGATGTTTTTCCTACGGTCATGACGTCAATGATTTCAGAGGAATTAAGGAAATGAAAATGCGAATTCAGGTAAAGGGCCCCGAGTCCTGTTCTAGCTCTTGGGTCATATTGGACAATGACCAGGAGACAGTTAATGACCATCCATGGCGTCCAGTAGGTGCTAAACACTGTGCCAGGTGCTAAGGGAAAGGAGGTGGAATTGGCCACTTCTCCCCCTGCAAAGAATGACACTGTAGCAGCAGACATAAAATCTGTAGTGAGATTCCCGTCAATGGTAGCGATTTGTAGTGATGTGGATTCTTTGTATGTGAGAGATACGCTAGTCTTTCTCCATCATTGCTCAAGTGGCACGTTAGTGGGGCGGTGCTGGCTGGGGAGGGCTGGGTCATGTGTAGTAAGCAGCAACACCAAAATCTCAAGAGCTTAATACAACAAAAAGTTAGTTGTTACTCACATTGCGTGTCCTGTGTGATGCAGCAGTGGCCTCTGCCCCACACAGTCATTCAAGGACCCAGGCTAATGATGCTTCCACAATTTTGTAGCTACATCATCACAAACATGAGGCCAGGTTCATCATAGGGAAATTAAAGAGGGTGCCTTCTTACTCTCTCAACAGAATAGAACACATACCCCTTCTCCCTGGCTAGAACTCATTGTCTGGACCCTCTACCTGCAAGATGGATGGGATATATGTGGGAGCTGGTGAGTCCCACTGTGTACTCAGGCTCAGAATAAGGAAAATGGTTAGTCTGTTTCCTAGTTTCATTATCTCTTCACTCCCCAGGCTCCCAAGAGATAACAGAGTCTTTAGAAGAGGGACAGATACCCTATGTTAAGAAACAGATACCCTATGAGGAATAATTGGATGGAGACATCGATTCTCAAATATATTGCAATTAAATGTATATTATTAGAGTTTACAAATCCCAAGTATTTGGGGCATGTATTTTATAATCATTATATTTTTGAATCCTGAAAACAACTCTATGAAACTAAATAATTTGCCCGAGGAGGCACAGGTCATAAGTGGTATATCTTTTATCGGAACTCCAGTCAATGGGATTCCAAAGCCTGTGCCATTATCCCATATGCAATGCCGCTAAGAATCATCTCACACAGTGCAAAGAAAGTGATGTACAAGGTTTTGTGAATTTTTCATTGTATTTACATACATATTCCACCTTTCTTCTCTCCTATGTATGGCTTGAAATTTGTTTGTTGCCTCTATCCTGTTCTTTCTTCAGTGTCTTTCATTTTGCAACGATCTTTTTCTTTGGCTTGGTTGCTTTCATGCAATCTGTGCTACTTGTGCTGTGTCTCAGGTGGATGCATACATCATGGTCAAATAAACACATGCAGAATAAAGTAGGGTATTTATTTGTTTGTTTATATAAACAGGCAGCCTCCAGATAGTGCGAAATCTATGATTCTAGTCTTCGAATTCCAAAAGCCAACTCAATAATCATTAAAACTTCCCCTATTGCTTAGTGGCTTCTGCTGTTTATTAGCAAGATATTTATATGAAGAAAAATCAGAAATTGATGGCAGGTAACTGATCCTCACATACAGAATTGGTTAAATAGAGGTGAGGTGATAGTCCTCAAGACCCCTCCATCCTGAGAAGGAAAGCTGAGAATTCCTGTTATCTCCTGGGGCTCAGATCACCTACTGAGGCTAGAGCTTTAGAATACTTGGGAACAAATATCATGGTACCAAGATGTTTTGACTCCCTCTTACCGCCTTAGTAAGGAGACGAAAGAGAGAGCAAGCTCCAGTCCAAGGTGATCACCCAGAAGCAGAAAAAACAGCAGAGAAAGTTTATCATTTGTTAAGGGAGGTTGTTTCTCTCTATTTCTGGCAATGCAATAATGCGGTTTCACATAAACATGCCATATGTGAAACTGCCCATTTCTAATGCCAAGCCGATCCCAGAGCTTTTGTGTTTGTGGTTGTTCCTGCCAGGGATATTCCCTAATTACCACACCCCTTCCTTTCATCAGATATTTTCATGGCTGGCTCACATCTTCACTTCCTTCAGACGTCTGCTCAGATGACTTCCTTCCAGAAAGGCTTTCCCTCAGCACCATTTATAAAGAATACACTCATGCGCACACACTGACAGACACACATCACTGTCGATTATCCTACTCTGCTATATTTTTCTGCTCAGCACTTATCATCAGCAGACACGTTATATATTTATTTGCCTATCTCTGTATATTATTTAGGGTAGGCTAAACTGACGTAATAACAAACAGACTCAAACAGACAGTGTCTCCGCATAATACAAGTTTTATTTCTTGCTCGCATAACAGACCCGGGGAGGTATTCAAGTCAGCAGGTCAATCCTCCCCCCTGCAGTCGTTCAGGGATACACACTCCTTCCATTGTGTGGCTCCATCACTCATCCCCCAAATCCAGGAAACAGAAGATAATAAAACACGGGGAGATATGCATAGGAGGTTTTCACTGTCCCCACATTGGGATATATCACTTTTACTCATTTGATTAGAAAGGACTCAATTTTAGGGCCATATATAGCTTTAAGCGATGTTGAGAAATAGAGTTTTAGTATGCATCCAAAGAAAGGGAGGCTGGATTTTGCTGAAGAGCTCACAGTTTTGATCTAGTGTTCTTCCACTAAAATGTAAGCTACCTGTAAAGAACAATTTTGTTGTGTTCATGGTTATATTCCCAATGCCCAGAACATAATAGACTTTCCACAAATTCATATTAAATGAAGGGGAAAAAATGAACAAAAACAAACTTGGTCTGAAGGTTTGAATGTAACCTGAGAAGTCCGGGATTACTGTCCAGGGCTTGTTAAGAGAATACGTTCCCCAGGATTTGCATCCCTGTGTATTTCCCCATTCATACCTCTATAGATGATTTAATTTAGAATGAAAAAGATTAAAAAGTTGCCCAAGCATGGGCAGTTTCCTTTCATGGCCCTGATGAATAAAAAAATCACGATTATTCAACATTTCTGGCATTGAAAATTTACAAATGTATCCCTCGAAAACAAGAGAAAGGAATCTTAGCAATATTTTAGGTAGGTAGGGCGCAAGCTTAGCTGAGAGAATCTTGAGATTTCCCCCTCAGTCTCCAAGATGCACGTCGGGAAGGGATTAGACCGATGAGTAGTCCACACTCATCCACAACACAGGAAAATCTGCTCATTTACTCTCTCAAGTCTGTCCAGAAGGGCCCTAGAACAAGGAAATCATTCAACAGACAGAAGCTGTGGCCTCTGGACCGACTTACCAAGGGCTTCAATCCACCTCCAGGGCAACACGTCAACAAAGAGACGTACCTTACTTTTTTGAACCAGAAGGAAACAACGGGCTCTCTGAACCTTTGACCAGTGGATGGTGCTTCGCCATTTCCATCTTGTTTTGTCTCCACCAGTTCACATCACATGTGATGGACACTTAGCACCATGTTGCAGGCTGTGAGGACTTATATCTGCAACATTCGAAGAGCATGCATGGGAAGAAATGGTTTTGACCAAAGGGTCTATACTTAGCAAGCAGTGGCAGTTCTGTGCTATTACCTCTGGATGCAATAACTGTCTCTGTGTGTGTGTGTGTGTGTGTGTGTGTGTGTGTGCATGTGCACACATGCATGTGTGTTCTAGACAGCCAACCACGGGACTCCAGACTACCCTAGACAATTTGCTTAGTACTACTTTTCTGGAAAGTACCCTTTCCTGTTATTCATGTAGTCAGTCATATTAAGAGTGGGTAAGTAGGTACCTGACCCAAACTGGACAGCTGGGTCAATTAATCTTTCTCCAAAAACTGGATTGAGGAAGACAGGTGACTCTGGATCTGTATTTTAGTGATGATGTTTTCTGATACAGGGGAAACAATGATTGTATTAGGAGGTCCTGCAAGGAGTATTTTGATTACTATTATGGGTTTTTGTGGCCCCTAAATGATGTTGGGGGGAAACTCACACATAAAATTGTCTTTCATAATAGTAATGATGACTATCTTTTTCCTGAACACACACAATATGTCAAGTAGGGTACTAGATACTTTGCTTGCAAGAATGCTAGGATTCATATTATTAGTTATTAATATCCCTACACGTTAAATAAAGCTATCTCAGAGAGATCGAGCTAACCCAAATGTGTCAGTTTTCTACTGCTGCTGTAACAAACCCAAACGTATTATTTCAGTTTGGGAAGTCAGAATTCCCAAAATGGACCTCACTGGGAGAAAATCAAGGTGGGCAAGGCTGACTTCCTTCCTGAGGGCTCTTAGAGAGAGTGTTTCTCTGCCCCTCCCTTCTTTAAAAGTCACCAGCATTTTCTGGTTCCACCCCCCACCTGCAAAGCTAGCCATGGCTTTGACCTTTCTCCCATGATCACTCCTCACTCTCTGACTCTGATCTTCTGCTTCCCTCTTCCAGTTTTAAGGCCCCGTGTGATTATATTGCCCTCCCCCTGAATCCTCCCAGATAATCTCCCAATTTGCTGTTCAGCAAAATTAATTCTATCTGCAATCTCAGTTCCCCTCTGCTATGTAATGTAACATATTCCAATGTTCCAAGGATTAGGACGTGGATTTTTTTTTTGGGGGGGGGGCATAATTCTATCTACCTCTAGGTTGCATAGCTAGCAAGGGTGCATAGCTAGCTGGATTCAAATATGAGTCTGCCTATAACACTCCCATTCATAACAGCCACATTCTTCAACCTCTCATCTTATTGGTATGCTGTTCTTCCTGCTGCTTGCGTGACTTCTGGAGGTACTTCAAGACCCTTTTCCAAAGAAGACATCCAGATGACCAACAGACACATGAAACGACGCTCAACATCACTCATCATCAGGGAAATACAAATAAAAATCACGATGAGATACCCCCTCACACCCATCAGAATGGCTAACATTAACAACTCAGGAAACAACAGATGTTGGCGAGGATGTAGAGAAAGGGGAACACTCTTACACTGTTGGTGGGAATGCAGACTGGTGCAGCCACTCTGGAAAACAGTATAGAAATCCCTCGAAAAATTAAAAATAAAACTATCCTATACCCCAGCAATTGCACTACCGGGTATTTATCCAAAGGATACAAAAATGCTGATTCGAAGGG
The DNA here is from genome assembly GCF_024362965.1 of Panthera pardus. NCBI lineage: Eukaryota > Metazoa > Chordata > Mammalia > Carnivora > Felidae > Panthera > Panthera pardus. The sequence continues at coordinate 3,696,754 of NW_026526655.1, read as the reverse complement.
GACCCATGCACCCCAATGTTTATAGTAGTGCTATCAACAATAGCAAAACTATGGAAAGAGCCCAAATGTTCATCGACTGACGAATGGATAAAAAAGATATGATGTGTGTGTGTGTGTGTGTGTGTGTGTGTGTGTATAGATAGATAGATAGATATACATAGATAGGCAGATAAATAGATAGAGATAAATACACACACACACACACACACACACACACACACACACTGGAATACTACTTGGCAATGAAAAAGAATGAAATCTGGCCATTTGCAACAACATGGATCGAACAAGAGGGTATCATGCTAAGCAAGATAAGTCATAGAAAGACAAATATCATATGATTTCACTCATATGTGGAATTTAAGAAACACAACAGGTGAACATAGAGGAAGGGAAGGAAAGAATAAGATGAAGAGAGAAAGGGAGGCAAACTATAAAAGACTCTTAAATACAGAGAAAAAACTGAAGGTTTGTGGAGGGAGGTGGAGGGGGGACGGACTACATGGGTGACAGGCATTGAGGAGGGCACTTGTTGGGATGAGCACTGGGTGTTGTATGTGAGCGATGAATCACTGGGTTCTACTCCTGAAATCAATACTACACTGTATATTAGTTTACTTGAATTTAAATAAACTAATTTTAAAAAGAAAACCTAAATTCGAAGCCTCCTCATTACTCAAAGCTGAGCATGACTTCAATCTCTGCTAAGAAACATTTCCCAAGTAAACTCTCCTAGTGAGCAACAAAATCATAGGGTCAAACCCCATCTTCAGTCTTTCCTTCTGTGGGTTTGTAGAATCTGGAATAAAAAACCAATCCCAACTCTGTGTAGCCCACCTCATTTTATACCATCTAGCCATTTGGTTTTAAGTCTTAAAGTGAAAAAGAACAAGAATAATTTTTCTCGGAGAAAGATTTTCACATATACACAGGAAATGACTAATGATGACCTCTTTACCTCCACATCTTCTGTTGACCGCATGGAAGAGATCTGGTTCCTTCAACCACCCTCCCAGGCCAGGGACCCGCTCCACCCCCACACTCAGGGCACACTCTCCTGCCATACTACTGTTCACTGATGGGCCCCTTCCAGAGTGGCAATTCCTTGAGAGCGGCCTAATCAGATCCTCACCTAGATACCGCGCTTCTATAAACTCTCTGAGATCAAACTCCCTGTTCTCTGGTATGCCACAGCATCTCTTCAGCTTTAACCGATATTAAGGTCGTTAAGGTATTTGTAACATGCTACTACTAAATACTATCACTTTATTGTATGTTGGAAAGTAGTTTATTTGTGGGATTCGGGTGAGCAGACCCAAACAAAAGTGCCTTCCAGCCAATCAAAGTGGATTTCATAGATCCAGCCCCTTCTTCCATCAGGTCTCACCTCCCAGGTTCACGCCACCTATAAATGTGAAAATGACTTCGGCATGTCTGTCCATGGCACTGATAAAAAAAATGCTCAGCAGTGTAGAACTGGGGACGGAGTTCTGCAACACAAAGACCAAAAATCTTTGGGTTACTGAGTCAACATTTCCTTTGGACACCATTAGCCACTTAGTAATTCACCTCATTGTGCCAGGCTCCACCCCATAACTCTCCAACATGTCCACAAGCAGATCGTAAAAGGCACATCAAATGACTTGAGGAACAGATTATGCACTAAGTCAACCACATTTCCCAGCTAAACTCCCGTGAAAGCAGGAAATGATGTCTGTGGGTCATGGCAGCTATCATCAGAGTACTTATGTTCCCCAGATCCTCCACTGAGCGAAACTCAGTGATCAGAATGGGTTCAAACAAGTCACCTTACCAAAAATTGCAATCATCATTCTTACTTTTGTGAAAATACATAAAATCAAAAAGCAGGGTCATATAACCAGGTGTGACTTCTACACCTTTGCACGTACCCCCGAGTGTCCTCGGTGTCCTGTCAATGAAACGAACACAGTATCTGTTCTTCCTGTCTCTCTGGGTTGTGATGAGTATCAGTTTAGCTGAGATCATGAACATGTGCTTCGAAAACCACGGACATGTCCTCCATCACTGTGCCCTTGAGACAATCTTGACATCTGAGCACACCTTTCCTGGCTGCATCTCAATGTCCTCAACCAGCTAAGGAATGCCATACATCTGGGTGCAACCCTCGGGGAAGTTCTAGCTGCAGAACTTCCTTAAAAATGCACCAACTACATACAGTTTGGAGGTTCGGAACAACTGATATAGCCGAAAACATTCATAGTACTAATCCCAGAAGAAAATTAATCACGCTTTGTTTTAACAGAACAAGTTTCACACTTGATGACCCGACTTGTATTTTGGGAAATGGCTCTGGTGCCCTTGGGATGGATCATCCACAGAAAGGAGTGAGCCAATCTCACTGAAGGGATCCCTCTCCTTCATGTACTACATAACTTCATGTGACCACACCTGCTACTTGGTGCCATGCAATCACCAAAGAAATGGTCAACGCAGACACACACAGCAGCTGGTTGGAGGTGTGTGAAATGTGGTAAAACAAGGACCCCAGGGAAAAGCCAGCACCCTCATCAAGTGTGTGATCTTGACCTGGCCACCCCACATCTCAGAGCTCAGTTGCCTAATCTGTAAGATAGGCTTATGGTCCCTTCTCTCCCTTCATACCTTCTTCATCGTACCTTCTCCTCCATTGTACCTTCTATAGAAAACTATCGTGAAGGGTGAGAGAAATAATTAACATATGTGAAATTGCCAACACCAAAGCCAAGCTAGAGCATAGATCTTCCATGACTCACACAGAAGCAAATGTTTTCTTTGACATAAATCAAGGCTAATTCATACAAGCCCAATGTCCACAGATGACTTAGCATTGCCTTTGATCTCAAGCTTAACATTTGTCAGTATGTCAGAGTTTTCCATCATTATATCATGAGCCCCAACAGATCTCCTTGTAGGTATAAGAAAACCTTATATAATGTGTAAGCGCTTCAGAATAAACTTGACAAGTGTTCACAATAACAAAATTATCAAACTTAAGATGAAAAGTAATTTAAAAGTAGAGAGCAGTGGAAGCACTCACGCTGAGTTAAGATAAAATTGCAGAAATGCAAAGTAGCTTCCGGCTTTAATGGTAGTATTTGTAACACCTTTAGACAATGAGGAAAAAATCATGTTCTGTCATAACAAAAGGAGGTATTCACAGAAGATTTAAAATAAAAAACTATATTGAACTACGTAGTTTACAAAGAACATTCCATGTACGTTAGCTCAGTGAACCCCTTTTGCAGTGATGAAACTAAAGCTTAGAGACGCTAAGGGGCTTCCTCGGTGCCAAGGTCCTACCCTACTGTCCACACCCCAGAGCCCGTGTGCCTTCCCTCTAACCCTAGACTCTGAAGTACAGCTATTTGCTTCCGATCTCTACCCACACAGGCTGTAGAGTCAGGGAAGAAGAATCAGACATGGCTAGAGAAAGCCAGGAAGACTCATGCCCTGTGTCCAAATTGAGGCATATCCCAGCAGATGAGGTTATCCAAGGAAAAGCCATCAGGTGGATTCACAAAGTGGATCAGTTTGCATCCCGAATGGGGGAAGCGGTGCTCCTCGGCCCCCGTAATCCACAGACAGGGGCTGGAGCAGAGGAGTCAATATTCTGTGGTAGTGGAAGGAGCAGTCATCAAGCAGGAATCCAGGCCT